>NC_080749.1:68589796-69208703 GCF_020826845.1 Diceros bicornis minor
GAAGTACTACTGTTATTACCCCCATTGTACACATAAAGAAATTGAGACTCAGAGAGGTTAGATAACTCACCCCGACTCACTCAGCTAGAGGCGGGTAGAGCTAGGATTTGAGCCTAGACTTGTCTGACGGCAAAGCCCTTGCTCTTTCTGCCTTATTATTCTGCCCTTCACCACCTAATAAGCGTGGGACAACACAGGTGATGTGTTGTCACTTCAATAAGCATAAATAGGGCTTTTTCTCCCTTAAAGATGATGGGAACTCAAGCACAAGTAGGACCTCAGAACTAACTTAGTGTTGATGGTGGAAGAACTAACTTAGTGTTGATGGGGTGGGGTGGGGGTACTACCATGCCTTTTGTGGGATGGGAACCACTTAATACCAGGAGCTATTTGAGAACTTCAGGGTGGTGCCTGCTGCCATGTCCAGCTGATGGTCCAGCCCCATTTTCAGAGCACCGTATGGCTATAAGATGGATAAAATGATGTGAAATAGACTGGTGAAAAGCTCAATTTCATATTTTTTTAGGTATGAAAAAGGGAGACTAGGTCAAAATAAAATATTTTGGGGGTTTTCTGTTTTTATTTTTAGACTGTTTACTGCTGAATTTTGTAATCAGTATTAAAAGTCAACTTTTTATAAAGTCTCAATGCTTTATAAAAATATCCCTAAAATAGTCTAAAGGAATTTCTTGGCATTGTAAAAGAAAATAAGAGAAAGAATTTTAAAAGCATAATCAGTGTAGATTTTACATGATTAAGGAAGTTATTTTTAAGCTATTTATTAAGCGACATTAGATACACATTTATTACTAGGTACAGGAGACTGAGATTTTTCCATGGTATCAGAAGAAATGTATTTTTGAGAATAATTTTTCATATTTAGCAAATGTTCTACTTAGAAGAGTAATAATTAATATGTGCATAGGTCTCTTCAAGTCTACAATGTGCTTTGGTGTTTTCTTATTTATCCTTTAATAACCGTACAGGGTTTCTGATCATGGACATCATACATCAAATCATCCCAGAGGTCCATTGCCTATGCACACACACACACACACACACACACACACATACATATACACATGGGGGGAGGTATATGTGTGTGTGCCCCTCTGGAAGTAAGAAAGGTTCTGAGTGACGGAGGTTGGTGATGAAGGATATTATGGGTTTGGAAAGGGGACTGGGTTAAGCAGAACTTAAAGGGCTGAAGACAAAAGTGAAGGAAAGAGCAGAGAGAGAGAGGGCAGCATGTTTCATCAGAAACAAGATTCGGATTAGAAATCAGGAGACAGGGCCGAACCCATGGCTTAGTGGTTAAGTGCGCGCGTTCCGCTGCTGGCGGCCCAGGTTGGGGGGGGGGGGATCCCGGGCGTGCACCGACGCACCGCTTCTCCGGCCATGCTGAGGCCGCGTCCCACATACAGCAAATAGAAGGATGTGCAACTATGACATGCAACTATCTACTGGGGCTTTGGGGAAAAAAAAAAGGAGGAGGATTGGCAATAGATGTTAGCTCAGAGCCAGTCTTCCTCAGCGAAAAAGGAGGAGGATTAGCACGGATGTTAGCTCAGGGCTGATCTTCCTCACAAAAAAAAAAAAAAAGAAAGAAAAAGAAATCAGGAGACAGTGTTCCATCTTTGCTAACAAGCACCTTTGTGTCCTTGGGCAACTTACTTCACCTCTAAAGTCTGTTCCCTCATTTGTAAATGAAGGCTTTAGTTGATCTCTGAGATCAAATTCATCAAAATTATCTGTGACTCAATAACAGTAGTTAGTTTTAGTGATTTTTATTTTCCTCTCAATACTTTTCTATATAATGAGCATGTATTACTTACATACTTTTCTAATGAGTATGTATTACTTATATATCCAGAAACAAAAAGATTAATTTAAACTTTTTGTGGTTTGAATTCCTTCAACCACAAGAAGACTTTCTTGTATCAGTTTATGCCATCTCAACCTTTGAACGGGGCTAACTGATCCATAAAATACTAATGAAACTAATAAAACTTTTAAAAATCTGAGTTGCAATAATAGTTTTGAAAGAAATCTCCACAAATCTTTCTACCACATATATGGGTATTCTTTCATTTGTGGAAAATGGATGATGGTTTTCCAGCCCTGACTTTGCACTTGAATTGATTCCATTATTATACCTCTTGGGGAATTTTGAGGTACTCATTAAGGCAACAGATGATCCTTGTTTATTTTTAGACTACTTTATTTATCAACTGGATCCAAATATTCTTAACCTAGAAAACAATACCACCAAGTAAGGGACCTTGGTTTGTTAACTATTTTGGTGCTTCTGCACTTAATTGCTTTTTGAATTGTTTAGTCCATCTGTTACCTGAAATGTAACAATAGATATTTGAAGTTTTGCTTCCTGAAGAACTTTGCATTTACATGTGAAGATTGACTTTCAATATATACCTATAGAGTTGCCAAAAATATATAAAATACGCTGCTAGAACTGATTGGCAAAAATATTTTCAAAGCTATCAATGTCCAAGAATGTGTCCTTAAACTTTTAGGACATTTCACTTGCTTTCAGAAGTCCAATGTAGGCTGGGTTCAGCTTCTTCAAGGATTGTTTTCTTCGGTTTACCTGACCTTCCATTAGCACTGACTGTGAGTTTCTTCCAGCCCCGCCCCTTCCTTCTGGTTGACAGTCATGGCCTATTACTGTGCTGTGGCAAAGCCCAGCATCCCATGTCTTGTGGTCACCAGGTGTGTACTTTACATATAATCTACTTTGTGTTCTCCTTAGGTTCCATCCTTTGAAAAAAACAATAATGCATCCCTAGGAAGTCACATTAGAAAACATTAATGTTTTGACTAATTTAAAACTGCAAATGAAAAACACCTAGACTACAATTATCAGTTTATGAGGATGTAGGGTATCATTAGATGAGTTTAGTTGTTTCTTCTTAGTACCAATTTACTTTCGACATGCCTAATTTGTTTTTCCCGTGTATATGCAATCTATTACCCTTTAAGGTAAATGTGGACTGATGATTAACTGTGTGTTAGCTCTTGATAGGGTGGACCATCTAAGCTAAAGTTGAACGCTAAGGATAAAATGGTTTAGGAAAGGTTCATAGTTGTGTCATGGGAGTCTCTTCTGTCTACTAAAAAAAAAAAAGTCTCATTTTCTAAGCAGTTGACCAGCTCAAACGGAACTGTAACTACGGCACATTAAGCGTATTCATCTACCTATTGTGAACTATACTGAGCAGGTGATTAGATATTTAGGAAATAATTCCTCACTAAAATCTCATGGATTATATTAAATTGGTATTTTTCTTTATTTGATTGTGCTATCTGGCCCCAGGGAAGATCTGGCACATTTTCTCTTTAAAACTGTTGACATTTTTTAAAGTAAAAGTATATGACGACTCTGACGTATAGGTGATTTCTCCCGTTCACGTATTTCAGAGACTGCTTGGCTCATCAATGCCATTTGTTCCAAACTGCTTTGCAAACCATAACACTATATATAAAGGCCCCATGGTACAAATGTCCCAAAAGTGCCCCAACTGTGACTTTGGATCAAATTAACTAGCTATTGTCTTCACATAGAAAAAGATCAAAATAACTTCCAGTTGTTTAGATACTTCCAGTTCAAAATACTTTCAGTTCTCTGCCAAACTTGTCTGCAGAGAGACAGTTCAAGCTTACACAGCTAAACCTAAAAGTCTAGCAATATACATAAACCGTTGGCTCAACCTACAAAAGAGTGGGTAACCATTTCTGGGGTGTTTAAAAGGATTACTGGTCAAAATATCTCTCTGATAAATTTCCCTTTATATATACACGTGTCCAGGTTAACTCTGGGTCTAAGTATTGTTCAAATTATCCCTGGTTAATTAAAATTGGCCAATACATTAAAATTAAAGGTCATTTACTTTTAAATGTTATATGCTGTAAAAGGCAACCACTAAATATATTTTCAGTTATTAATAGATAGGTTTTCCACACTTTTTTACAGTACGTGCCAGGCAAAAATGAGGTGGTACTGTAATAGTCATCATCAGCCAATAACTTGTTTTACCACTCTAGTAAATATTAAGCCCTTATTCAGATACCAAAGTGAAATTTACAGGATGTGAGATTTTCCTGGTAAGCTGGAACAGTTCCACAGAAGGCAGGATGGGTGGTACCCTTCCAGTTTCCTAGTGAGTAGACTATATAAAATCTGAAGATTTTCAAATTTAATTTTTTCCTTTTTTATCTGTTTGCTCTGTTTTTTTTAGAACTTATTTTCCACACTGCAATATATTGGGATCCTTGTAAGGAGATAAGAGAATATCACATCTGAATCTGTGCTTATGGAATGAAGCCTATCTCAACCAACTTGTCAACTGAGCATTAAAATCCCTGGCTGGTAGTGGGTGGTTTAGTTGGCCAGTGAGTTCATTTGTTATTTTTTTGTTGGTGATTTTTTTCTTTATATATTTTTAAAGTGAAACACAAACTCAAGGGACTGGTCCCATTGCTCACGAGCATTTTAAAATGGGATCTGAGGATCATAATTCTTATGGGTTGACTTGTGTCCCCCAAAATTCATATGTTGAAGTTCTAACCCCCTAGTACCTCAGAATGTGAGCTTATTTGGAATAGAGTCATCGCAGATGTAATTAGTTAAGATGAGGTCATCCTGGAGTAAAGTGGGCCCTTACTCCAATATGACCAACAATCTTATAAAAAGAGGAAATTTGGACCCAGACACATACACAGGAAGAATGCTATGTGGAGATGACGGCAGAGATCTACACGCCAGGGAACACTAAAGATTGCTAGCAAACCTCTTTCCTAGAAGCTAGGAGAGAGGCATGGAACAGATTCTCCCTCACAGCCCTCAGACGGGACCAACCCTGCTGAACTTTGCTCTTGGACTTCTAGCCTCCACAACTGTGAGACAATAAATTTCTGCTGTTCTAAGCCACCCAGTCTGTGGTACTTTGTTACAGCAGCCCTAGGAAACTAATATGATAATTAACCATAATTAAGTTTCTTTCATCAGAAACAGATAACGTTTGACTTCTCCCAAGCATTGATGTTTTCAGGATCAGACACAATCAGAGTGATGGTGACTACTGAAGCAAACCACTCATCTCATTTCTACCACTCTCCTTACAAGCAATACTTTATAATAAAATTTTTTTGGAAACTAATTAAATTTTGGTTATCAGTTATGTATGCTTAATATTGTCACATATGGCAGAAACAGCATTATGTGACATTGATACAGAGTATAAAATAAGCAATTAAGGAAAAAGTAACATCCAATAATTAAAACAAATTTCGGTATTACAACTGGAGAGCTAAACCTTTTCATTTGCAAAAAACAACATTACAGCCCCTATATCCAAGATGAAAAAGGTATGATTTATCTTCAATAATAAAAACATAGAAGTGGTTGAAGAGTAATTATTTTAAGGATTTTTCTTTCCCTCTTCATAAAGTCAATAAGGGCAGATTTCACAGTTTTCTTTCTGCTCTGGGTTAGAGATTTGGATATAATGTAGAACAATGTGTGGTCGTTTGGCAGGTGACTAGAGGCCCTGAAGTAGTGATAGTCTGAATGAAATCTAGAGCCCAAGCCAAGGTCAGGCTCTCTAGCGAGATTAAACCCTGCTTGCAAAGGGGTGGTCCCTACCAAGGAGAGAGAGAAAGAGAGAAAGAGACAGAGAGAGAGAGGGAGAAGTTGTCAGCACCATCCAAGGAAGAGAACTACCTGACAAGTAGCCCTAGAAAGATCACAATAGTAGATATAAGAATAATTTGGCTTTGCCACACATACTTGAAACAATTTTTAAAGCTGTCCAAATTCACTTTCCTTTCATTTAAATACTCTCACCAAGTAATCTGGTATTTATTAATTTAGTATCAAAAATCACATGGTGCCGGATAGAGGGAGTAAGAGGGAATATTCTTTTCTCTGGAAAGGAATATGCCTCTCTGCAAATTAAAACAGCTGTATAAACCAGTATGCCTTGAGTTTAGCAAATATGATCTAGTTATAATAATAATAATGAAATAATAGCTAACACTTACAGAGTACTTGCCATGTGCCTGACACTCCTCTAAGTACCCTACATATACTAATTCATTTAACTCTCAGAGGAAACCCCATGAAGTAAGCATGATTATTATGCCCATTTTATAGACTAGGAAATTGAGGTTTAGACTTCTGGGGAAGCATTTTACTGAGTTTCTAGACGTGAGAGCTAAGAAACTAAACCCTTGACCAGTAATGATCCCCTCACGTACTCTACCTTCTCATAGCTGGCCTGAAATAGACAGCCTCACAAATCATATTACCATACAGGGCAGTGCCTGCACTATCTCAGCAACTCTGTACACAGCTCAGTTCTCTCTTGGGAATTAAGACAGCAGTAAAGAACTGCAAACAAAATCTATTATAGCTTCTCAGATCAACGGTGGGTGAATGATTCTCCAAGTCGTCATCTACCAAGCGTCCACAGAGTATAGACAGTATGAAATAGCTTGAATATTTAGGGTGTACAGAGTATGTGCAATTTTGTGCTCACATTATTTATTACATTAGTTGTTTAGAAGTAGTATTGATACCCAAGATATTAGTTTTGTAAGGGTGAATTTCTTTTGCAAGTACTAGATATTCAGATTGCAAGTAATTAAACCTTACCCCACAGTGTAATAAGAGTCTTTGTTCATTCCTTGGAACCAATATAATTCCTCAAAATGTAAGACTAAAAGTTAAATTTGAGGTGCCTGCTTTTCCTTTATAATTCTCTGTATCTTTAAGAGATGAAGAGAAAATAAACACCAACAAAGCATAGGCACATAACAATGCCCAACAGTTAACTTTTATCTTTGACCAACAAGACTGACTTAGATTTTGTTACTCTGGTCAGAATAAGATTTTTTAGGAGCTAAGACTGGAATTGGGCCTCAAGTATTCCATTATATTATCAGTGTTCAAGAAATAAACAAATTAATCAAAATAGCAATGAAACAAGAGGCAAACTGAGGAAAAAGGCATAGCTTACTAACCTCTGTATAAAGAGTTGTTTTTACTCCATAAACCTGAGACAACCAAAAAGGTTGGGAGAAGAGAGGAGAGGAGCAACTGCTGCTTACACTGAGGCTGGGATGGCACGGAGAGCTGCTTTCCACAGGTTTTGAACCCAGCTGGGGGAGGGCGCATCTTTGCTGCCTGTCAGCATTCATTTATGCAGCTCCTACCAGGCGGCAGGCACTCTCTAAGATGCGGAACTACAGAAGTGAACAGAAAAGACAAGATCCCTATGTCCACGAGACTTACATCCACTATGACAAACTCATGGTTTGGGATATTAATCCCTTTAACTACTGAAGAAGGAAAGTTGTGCAGGGGTGGAGAGAGAACTGACATCTACTGAGCACACACTACGTCCAAGGCTCTGGACTTTCCCTCAGACCCTCCTGCACCCAACTGACTTATGGATCTAACAGACAAGACTTTGAGAGCTAGCAAAAAATCCTGATCTCCTCCCTGCTTTGGATCCTAAAATAGACAAGACTACAATACGGACTATCATCACTAGTCTATAACAATAATAATCATAGAAATACTTAGAATCTTCAAATTGGGAAAGTCTGGGCACTCAATAAATATTCAGTAATGGGTTGAAATTCAATAAATATTTTTAGAATAAATGCATGACTAATGATAATTTTTAAAACTGTCAAAAATCAGCTTCATTATTTAATGTCTATTGTATAACATGAAGGAATCTGACACTGTATAAAAAGTGTTTGGCCTTCCCTCTTAAAGGGAATAATACCTGGATATTGCCTAAATCAAGAAAATGCTTAGAGAACTAAAGGTAGCATGAGGGGATATTTTAGGCAAGCACTCCAGTTTCTTACATCCATGAGAATTCTTTATAAACAAACAAAAAACATGAAGTCACAAGAGGTCCTTCAGCTGAGAAGCACCATATTATCACAGCACAGATTCCAGGGTTGGCTGGCTGACCTTTATCTTCAAAATGAATGACGTCGAGAACCCAAGAAATCAACAATGGGGATTGTTCTCTTTCTGAACTCGAAGGATACATGCTTTGAGGAGCAGAAGTAAAGAGGAAGAATTTAGTTTGCTTAGTGAAAATAAAGAAATTGTCCAGCGGATTTGCCTTCTAACTGGAATAAGTGAGCCATGTCTAGACAGGCACAGTACAGAGAACTCTGCTGATTGGCTAGATAACTTCATTGGAAGAAATTCAACATTGAAGAAAAGAAATGTAGTTGCATAATTCTCTGTCAAACATGAAAAATACTCAAAATATAGCAAAAATTTTTGGTTAGTTAAAGAATATGAATAAATGTTAACTGTTCCTATTTTAGAGATCAGTACAAATTTTTTCTTTCCGCATCCTCATGACACTATCTTCCTGCATAACTGCTTCCTCAATAGTCTGCTTACAGCTAGCAAAAACTGAGGGAAAAAGATTTTAATCACCTCTATTTAGAGTAAAAACTTTAATTAACCTTCCTAACAAACATGGAGGGGGGAAACCAGTAGTGAGTCATCAGGATGGGAATGGAGGAAATCATCTCTGCTTAGGCTGATGTTTCTTTAGACCAAGTGAGGATGCTGGTCATCTCCAACATGAGGTAGAGAGCAAGGGGAAGATAAGCAAAGGCCCAGGACACTGAAAATGGGCAGCTTCTGAATTTTAGAGTCTCAGCTTCATGGTAAAGCTTCGTTATTTTATCTGAATTATTATAAATTTCCAGCATGACACACCCACATTAAAATATAAGGCCAAAACACACTCCAGAAACATGTGTAACCATACAACCATATCTTAATTATCTCTGCTAATAGGGGACAGTGTAAAGATAACCCTAAATATCTTTTTTTTTTTTTTTGGATATACTTTGCTCTGATTTAATGTTTTTTTTTAATTGAGGTGTAATTGACATACAACATTATATTAGCTTCTGGTGTACAACATAATGATTTGATATTTGTGTATATTGCAAAATGATCACCACAATAATTCTAGTTAACATCTGTCACCAAAAATAGTTACAGAATTTTTTTTCTTGTATGAGAACTTTTAAGATCTACTCTCTTAGCAACTTTCAAATATGCAATACAGTATTATTACCTATAGTTTCCATCTGTACATTACATCCCCATGACTTATTTATTTTATAACTGCAAGTTTGTACCTTTTGACTCGCTTCACCCATTTCGCCCACTCCCAACACCCCGCCTCTGGCAACCACCAATCTGTTCCAAATATCTTTTTAAAGACCATTTTAATTCAGCTATGGATATAATATAGTATCAACATATAAAAGTTGATAAGCAACAAGAATCACTACCTTGGGATTGTTGTTGGTAGCTGTTTCTCTCATTCTTTCAAGAAGTTTATGCCCAGTGTTGATGGAAACTGAAGAGACATAATGCATCTGTAGGAATAAATTAGGGTCTGAGGGAATATGAAAGTTGAGAAGTATCCATTTTTAAAGTCTCTCCCAGTCTAACATTTAGGAATCTATATCTGGAAGATGAGGAAGTTAACAGACCATCACTAGATTACCTATCACACAGAAAAGGGAAAAGGAGTTTTCTAAGAACCTTTGATCTTCAAAGTCAGAAATAAACATAAAATAAATTTATGAGAGGAAGCCAACCTGCGGAGCATACTAGGTGGCAAGAGCCAACTGGCTTAGAACCAACTGGCTCAAGAGCAGAGGAACATTTATTATTGCAATGAAAAGAAGAAAAGAAATTTTAAAAGAGAGGTGATAGCATATTTGATTTGTTAATAATTTAATATTCGAAAACTTCCAAAAGGACATTTCTACACATTCACAAAATTCATGGTCCCACCCAAATATCCATGCACACTGGTATTTTTAGTGGATGATACACAAATAGTCTAAATGAGTATAGTTCTAAAACATATTTCTCAGGTGTATTTCATGACAAATTCCCAGGCTGGAACCAGGGTAAAACCCGAGAGGGTTTTACCATGTGGGCATCTGAGGATGATTAGGTGAAAACAGAATGGCTATGAGCTTCTTGTAGGCAGAACTAGGTATTATCCATCTTTGGAAGCCTGGCACCTATTACAGTGCTTGGTACATACTCACTGCTGGATAAATGTTGAGTAATTAATAAATGTGTACCTTATAGGTGGATAACCACAGGTAACTACCTGGATTGGGAATAAGTCACAGATTGAAATTCAAATTATGTTGGTAAATTGTTCTGTGAAATTTCATGAGTCAGCTCCTGTCCATTATGTCAGGTAGGAAAGAGGCTGCCTGTTGGGATATTTAATGTGTCTAATGTGCATTGAAGTCCTCATATAAAAGTGCCAAATTACTGTTATTATTAACTAAAGAACTCATTCTTTATATTTACCAAAGTGCCTTTGATCCAAATAGTTGAAAGCACTTCCAATCGCGGAAAATTACTCCAAATTACTCCTAAGACTTTTCTAAACCTTAACATATTTTAAGGACTAAAAATATATCTATAGCTCTCATTTGTAATTATTATTTTTACCCAGTCCCGGATGGCTTCACTGTAATAACAATTTTTAAAGCCTTTCTCTGGTCTCTCATCTTTTTCAGAATTAATGAAATATTTACATTGAAAGGCCTACTGGTTAAAAAGGAACAATGTAGTACGCCCTTAGACTCACTATTAAGTTCAAGGGCAATATGATTTTAACTCTGCTCATTGTAGCCAGACTCTGATAGATCTGAAGAAATCTTTTACCATTATCCAGAGACTTGCAATCTCTAGACCTCACTAGGTCTGAGGACACACATCAATTCTAGGATTTAAGTGGCCCAGAATCGCCGGAGAACATCCACACTCAATTAAAGAAACCTGAGTCTGAGTCGTCAGGAACGGCTGAAACTCATTTAGTTCTTCTAACACCTGAGAAGCCAGGAGGACTACCAAGAAGGCACACTCAAGGACCTCTTCCATTTTTGGGGTTAAATTCATTCTACTTAAATCCAGGCCCATCTTGGCTACTGGTACGTCAGCCATTTCCAGGCATCCCTCTGAGGGTCATTTGTTACTATAGCCCACTGAGGTCCAGTTTCACAGTTGATGCAAACCTACCTATCTTCACTGCTAATAAGAGGGAAAATGCTAAGAGAAAACCAAAGAAGGCTGGAGCTAATAGTAGATTCAAGACATGGTTATGTCTAGGCGCCAGTCCCGTGGTCTAGTGGTTAAGTTCAGCACACTCCGCTCCGGTGGCCCAGGTTTGGTTCCCGGGCGCAGACCTACACCACTCGTTGGCAGCCATACTGTGGAGGTGACCCACATACAAAACAGAGAAAGACTGGCACAGACGTTAGCTCAGGACGAATCTTCCTCAAGCAAAAAGAGGAAGATTGGCAACAGATGCTAGATCAGGGCAAATCTTCTGCAGGAAAAAAAACAAATGGTTATGTCTAACAAGGCCTTTTACATAGAAGTGTATTAGTATTGTTTTCCCAGGTCTGTATCTAACATCAAACAATGGTCATTTTGAAACTGAAGCACTTATATTTAAAGCTAACATGAGGACTTTGGTTGGAAAAGGAAAAGTAGGAAGGGACTTTTGTTGGAAACTTGAAAAGGACTAAATACAGGTTTTCATTTCATAACAGTTGTATAAGTGACAAAAATAAAAATCAAGCCGTCTCTCCTTTTCATCTCTCTCTCATCTTACAAATCAAAATTAATAAATTTCCCCAAAGTATAAATTATTCCAAAATACAGACCATTTGTAAATTTTTATTTACAAATAAAATACATGTTTTATGTTGCCCATTATTCATTGATTAAAATGAAACTTTGCTGAATTGAAATATTTTTATTTTGTTACATACAGTTATTCAGGAAATAAAAAGAGATGGATGCTTCATGCCTTCTAACGATGGCCTATTTTTTCCTGGCTTTCCAAAGGAGGGAAACATAAAGGATGAAACTTAGCAAGATCAAATGCAAAAATATCCTTTACTTTATCAAAATCTGCTGTGGATACCATATTTAATAATGTGAATGTTCAGGTGAATGTTCATAGGAAGCTGTCTTCCTTGTGATTCCTTAGAACATTGCTAGAACTATTTGTTGTTTTATAGCTATTCAATGAATAATGATTAAACAGCGTAATGTGCAATAAGCATAATGTGAATTTTTCTTAAACTTTGATTAACTGATCCCAATTAAATTAATCAACTTGAAAGTGTTTTTGCAAAGTACATGGTTCTTATACAAAAGTAATTTACTTCAATAAATAATAGTGGAGTGATATCTACAGGTAGGAGATGCGTCAACACTGCAGAGATTACAAGTGACTAAAACACAGATGACAATCCATGACAGTTATTCTTGGTTCCCAACCCCTTTTTCCTTTACAACAGAGGCAAGAAATGCCAGACTCACTTTCGCAAAGTCCCTTACAACCAGATGTAGCCGCGTGACACAGTTCTGGCCAATGAGGTGTGAGAAGTCTGCAGGAGGTATTTGGGAGATTTTTTGCTTTTCTGATATAAGAACAGATGTGGCTAGCAGCTGCCTCTTCCTCCTCTTCCTGCACTGACTGCTGAAGTGATGCCTGGAGCTGTGACCGCAATCTTGGAATCAAATGGGAAAGAACAAGACAATCACAGTGACGCTGGTCCTGACATCACTGAGCTGCCGACATATTTCCATTAGCCACCTCCTTCCAGATTGTGTGTCATGTGAGAAAAATAAAACTCTATCTTTTTAAGCCACTGTTAGAGTCTCTGTTGCTTAAAATTGAAAAACCTTTGCAACTGATAAAGAATTAATAAAAGTATTTTTTAAGCACACAAATAACCATTGGAGGTTCAAAGAAGGAAATTACATGAAGTAGACAGAATTAGGAAAGGCCTTGAGGAAGACTTGGCATTTGTGATGGGCATGAGAGGCTGGGAAATGGAAGCAGGGTGAATTTCAGGTAAAAATTATGCTATCAGCAAAAGCTCTGAGGAAAATGTAAAAATTATTGTTATTTTATTAACCCATCTGTTGACAGTCATTTTTCTTCCAGTTTTATTTAAGGCTAAGATTTGATTTATATATTTAATGCTACCAAATATTAGTACATTTTCAATAATACCTAATACAAAACAACCAATTTGTTTTGCTATTTGGGGAAAAATTCCCCCCAAAAGTATAAATAATGAAGCATTTTGCAATTTTTAACTCCACACGAAATTATATTTAAATGCTATTTGAGTAACACATTTGTTAAATTTTATTTTTTTTTACTTTTTTTTCTTTCTTTACTGTGTTTTTTTAAACTATGGAAACAAAAATATCCTCATCCCATTTAATCAAGATAAATTATTATTTATCAAAAAATGAAACTATCAGTAGCCAATGATTCATTGCACCCTTCACAAACCTGATTATTATATACATATTCTAAAAATAAATACAATAATGAGCTCCTTGCTTCTGCATAGATATGGGCATCATAATTATAGGCTATGCAGTCCTCAAGTCAAAGCAGGAGGTCAGAGCTCTGATCCTAACCAGCCCAGGACTAAGCTGCTGATTAGAAAACAAAACTAAATAACAACAAAAATCCTATCCCAGTTCAGGAGTACGCATTCTGACTAATTGTTTATTAGATTCAAATATCTTTGCTCAGTCAAGGCAAATTCATTAAAAGATGCTACTAAAAGCCAGATTTTCTTGTAAAAATGAGAATTCTCCAAATTTAATTCAAGGGTGAGGATGACCACTTTAGTTTTTTATTTAGAGCAAAAGAACACTGGAAAGTTGGTGTTAGAGGGAAAGATTGATTTTTATTCTCTGAGACAATCTCTAAATAGATAATTTTGGAATTTCCCCAATTTGTACATTGCCAGATTTCTGGAAGTATGCTTAACTATGCAATAGTAATAACTATGGATACTTCGTGCCAAGGTATCAAGACCAAAAAATCTGTTATATGTCTCAGTTTTCCCAAGCAAATTAAATAGTCTTGAGAAGTTATTTTAGTATGAGTTAAATACCAAGATAAGTTTCATTAAAAAAATAAGCTGATGCATAATGGCCTCCAACAGAGCTATATATTTTTAATATTCTGAATAGTTCAAAACAGAGATGACAGATTAAACATGTTACCATAAATTCCCTGTGCAGAGTAGAGCTACCAAATGATATGTGATATTATTTTATTAAATAAAACCATATTTCTAAAAGGGTACTTGCAGGAAAGATGCCTGATTTTACTATGTTAGCTAATGGGAATCTAAAACAAATTAAACATGAAAATAGCTATGCATTTCGTCATTTTAATTAGTATTATTTTAAATACTTAACCCACAGAATGTATATACATTGTATGTATGTATGTATTGGTTCTATTGTTCATAGCTTCAGGAGCTGATCTATTTATGGCTAAAACACATTAGTCTTGGGATCTGCAAGTGTTGGGTGACTCTCAGTAGTATCCTAGGATCAAAAACTAACTTACTCACTTTGAAAATATCTTTAAGCTTCTAAAGATTATCTTTATTTGCTTGTGTCTGTTACATACTGAATCCTATTCAGCAAACATCGCGCAACCTGAGCACAAGGGTCTGTCTCGGACATACACATCATTCTCAAACTTCCCTGACTCCCAGACTTAACTACCACCACATGCACACTATTTTTAACAAAGCCAAGGAATCACAGCTTGTTTCTTTCAAAATTTCTCTGCAAACAAAAACAAATGGCCCACGTTTGGAGTGAAGCAGGCAAACCTCTTAATAAAGCAGCCAGTGGCAAAGCGAGTCTTTTGCCCCCGTGATAGAAGCAGTGGCTCTTCTCTCCACCCACTGCCAGCAGCTATGGGGGAGGCCAGGCAGAGTCAGTCAAGAGTGGGATCCAAAATGTGTGTGCATATCTATGCAAGCACATGTGCATGCACACACACACCTCTCTCTTCTGACGAGTAATTTGGGCCACGAAATAAAGCTAATTTCAGTATAAATGAGGGAAAATCTACTAAATTAATGAATTCAACTTTGATATCTAAAGAGTTTAGCCAAACATTTCTAAGTTTTTCCTAGTTAATTGTAATCATTACTTTTCTGTTTTATTTCAACTCAATCAGATGCCACTCTTTCATACACTATCACTTTTTTTTTTTTTTTTTTTTGGCACTTCCATCATCACTGCCTCCTTTGTGAAAAGTCCACACTCTTAAGTCCAGGCTTCTTTTCTTTTCTTCTCTTTTTTAAATAGACTTTATTTTTTAGAGCAGTTTTAGGTTCACAGCAAAATAGAGCAGAAGGCACACAGATTTGCCACATTCTCTTGTTTTTATATATGCATTGTCTCCCCCGTTATCAATATCCTCCACTAGAGTGGTACATTTGTTACATTTGATGAACCTACGTTAACACATCATTATCACCCAAAGTCTACAGTTTATATTAGGGTTCACTCTTGGTGTGGTACATTCTATGGGTTTGGACAAATGTATAATGACATTTTAACCCTCATAACTATACAAATTACTCTCCATTAGAGGAAAATTTTTATAAATATATATTTTAAGAACTAACTCTTAAAGTCAACTTAGTCATAATCAAGTACCTTCAACTCTTGGTAGATTCACATTGGTGTTGCCAATAATCTGTTTACCAATGCTTCAACTTTTTTGACAGAATAACTGGTAGGCTTAGTAATTATTTGAGATTTTGTTTTGGTTTTGGTTAATTTTGTTTATATTTGTTTTTAAGCAATGGAATAAAAATACACAGATTGAAATAATATTTTACTAAATTAACCATTTGTTTGATTGAACTAATTGACCAATTCAATCATGACAGTGTTATCAAATACAGTATAAAGTGGCCAGATTGAAAATTAAATTTGCTCAGAAATACGGAAATTCAGAAAATGTAACTACATTTATGGATTGCCTACATACAGCAAAATACACTTATCACCAGTAATATACCCTCATCAGACAAGAAGAGGTACCATAGGACATGTTTAAGTAACCCAAAATACTGTGTACTTTTAAAAGCTTTGAATACATAGAACTATACAGAATATTTATGTTACTAAACAGTGTGTAACAAGGTGTGGCTCTTGAGTGCCACTTCATAATTGTTATTTAGGTTTTGAGCTTGTTCAGACATCCACCAGCTCTTACAAGGATCAGGAGAGAAGCCAGGCTGAGATCATGGCAGGCTGCTGCCTGTGAGGCAGACTGTCAAGTGGGCTGAGCTGGTCTTCAGAGCTCCCCTTCCCTTGGCCTGACCGTCCCTAGGTGTATCCCCCATGTATGTCCTCCAAGTACCCCCATGTAACTTCCTCCACTACCAAACCAGCCTCCCACCCCTCAGCAAAACCTGCTCCAGGAAATGATGGGACAGACTCACTTTCATGTATAAATAGCTGACAAAGCTTCATTTATTATTATTCCTGAGTTATTTAAATTTTAGTTAAGCAACAAATAAGCAAAGAATTAAATATTTAATTTTCTAATTTCAGGATCCTGGCAAGTGAAGAAAGTATTTTTGCAGAGTGGCCGGCACGTGGGGTCGAGGGGGAGGTCTTCCCAGCAAAAGGGATGGGGGAAGCTTAGTAATCTCAAATTATTTTCAGAATTGCTGTAAATATTCATATGTACTCAGCTCAGGTGGAACATTTCCACGTAAAATGTGACTGCTAGTACTTGCTGATATCACGTGGCTGAAAGGAGTCCAACCTACAGTTGATAACTTAAACCATAATTATTTACAAGCCTCATTCCATCCTGAGTCACTCCCAAATTACTGTAATCTACAGGAAAATACTTGGTTGTCCACTGCACGTGGATGTTGATCACTCTATCCCTGTTGCCCATTTCACCCGCCAGCCCTGACACAGATTACGCCTTGGCTCGTACACAAAAGAGAAGAATTCTATTTTCTCATCCTAGTACTAAAAGAAGGAAAATAATAACTCTGTATTAGGCTAAGTAAGGAACACAACAACAGGCAGGAAAATATGTGAGAATTAGGGGGATGATTGCCATGAAAGTAAGAATTAGTTTCCGGGTATGGTGAGGCTGTTTGCTAAACCCTTCTAATACTTCATGAACTGCATGAAGAAAAATCAACGGCCAAAGCACATTAGCCATAATTCCAGTTCCTGTCTCTCTTGTCTCTGACAGTGGACACAGAAGGCAGTGTACAGGGCCGGCCCCGTGGCTTAGCGGTTAAGCGCGCGCGCTCCACTACTGGCGGCCCAGGTTTGGATCCCGGGGGCGCACCGACGCACCGCTTCTCTGGCCATGCGGAGGCCGCGTCCCACATACAGCAACTAGAAAGATGTGCAGCTATGACACACAACTATCTACTGGGGCTTTGGGGCAGGAGGATTGGCAATAGATGTTAGCTCAGAGGCGGTCTTCCTCAGCAAAAAGAGGAGGATTGGCATGGATGTTAGCTCAGGGCTGATAGTCCTCACAAAAAAAAAAAAAAAAAAGGCAGTGTACGATGTATCCAGCAGGTCTGACAGCAGCTGTGCAGTCGATGAGAGATGTTCCTACCCCATGAGCAGCAAGGGTCACTGGCATTTTAGGTTCATTGTTGTTATATAGTTTTCTTGCTTGCTTGCTTTCTATTTTAAAAATATTTTCTGTTTTCTTGCTTTCTATCCCCTCAACCCAGTGGCCCTTCAGTGACCCCTTCTGTGGTTATGTTTCCCAGGAGAGGCCACATAAACAGAGTAAGGGTTTCCGGAGGTTTCCAAGGATTTATGGGGAGAGAGGAGAGTTGCGTTGACTGGGCAGGAAGTATGAAAATGAGCCATGTTCGGGGGACTCTAAAGAGTTCTCCCCGAACCCCTGCCAGTTCATTTTCACGATGGAGGCTACCACAGGTTGCAGGTTAAGAATTCAGATGAATCGCATGTGGGGCAGATCTCCTGGATGAGGTAGAGAAAGACTTGTCTTTTTTCTGATCTAACATAGAGACTCTAACTCATACCTTCATGGATCAAAAGAAGAAAATTTCTCTATCTCAATAAGCCAGAATACAGTCATAGGATGTGCTTCACATAGACTAACAGAAAAAAAAAAAAGACTTGACATGTAATACTTAGAAGGCAGCCTAGCGTAGCAGGAAGAGCGATGGATGGGGAAGCAGGAGGGGGGATTCTAGTTGCTAGGGAGCTGTGTGGCCTCAGACAAGTCGCCCCTCTCTGTGGCCCTGGTTCCCCAATCTGACAAATAAGTGGGCTGTGTTTGAGGATCATGGCTTTCTTATTGTTTTAACACTTCATGATACTAAGACCAGAATAGTTGAATTAAACACCCTGTGTATAATATATTTCTATTGCTGTGTAACAAATTATCACAAATTTAGCAGCTTAAAACAACACACATTTAGTATCTCATAGTTCCCATGGGTCGGGAATCAGGGCTCTGAAGGGCTCTGAAAGGCTCTGCAAGGCTGCAATCAAGTTGTCCACCAGGGCTTGGTTCTCATCTGGAAGCTCAGCTGGTGATCTGCTTCCAAGCTCATGAGGTTGCTGGCAGCATTCAGTTCCTGTGGTTGTAGGACTGAGGGCCCTGGCTTCTTGCTAGATGTCAGCTGGAGGCCACTGTCAGTTCCTAGAAGCCACCTATAGTTCTTTGCCACATGGCCTTCTCCATAGGCCTTTTGATAACATGGCAGCTTGCTCTTTCAAAGCTAGCAAGAGAGAAAGAGACAAGGCCCGCTGGCAGAAGTCTTATATAATGTAATCAGAGAAAGGATGCCCCATCACCTTTGCCATATTCTATCGGTGAGTAGTCACAGGTCCCACTCACACTCAAAGGGAGGGGATTATACAAGGGGATGAACCCAGGAGGCAGCGGTCATGGGGCCACCTTCAAGTCTGCCTGCCACATTTGTATTTTTTCCTACACTCAATCCTTCAGCAGATCCTGTCAGCTCAACCTTCAAGATATACTCCAAATCTGCCACTTTTCAACACCTCCACTTCTACCCCAACCTCCCTAGTCGAAATCATCACTTTCTCTTCATTTACATGACTGCAATAATCTCTTAACTAGTCTTCCTCTGTCTACTCATGCCCTAGTATCTTAAAACCTTCCAGTGGACTTCCTGTTACATGTGGAATAAAGTCCAAATGCCTCACCTGCATGACCTGGCCCCTGACTGCTTCTGTGATCTCATTTCCTACTGTTCTTCCCTTTTTCTCACCCCACTTCTGCTACCACCAAGCCCATTCCCACCTCAGGACCTTTGCACATACTTTTTCTTCTGACAAATGTTCTTCCCTTAGATCTTTAGCTGGTGGTTCCTTCTCTTCATCCATTCCTTGCTCAAAAGCCACCTCCTCAGAGACCTTCCGTAACAACTCTACCTTAGTCAGCTAACCCTCTCCCTCTCCAGGCAGTCTCTGTCCTGTTGATCTGCTTTATTTTCTGCATAGAAGTACTAATAAATGAAATATGTGTCTTATTGTTCAAACTCTGTGTCCTCCACAAGAATGTAATGTCCATGAGGACAAATCACTGTATCTCCAACTGTGTCCAATGTCATAAATATGGAATGAAGAAAAAATAGAAAAACCAAACTTAACTTTTAGGCCAGGAGACATAAATTCTAGTCCTGATTCCGCTGCAAATAAAGCAATTTACAGCATCATTTATTTTCCCTGGGCCTCATCTTCCTCATCTATAAGATGACACTGTTCAGCTAGATGACTTCCAGTTCCTCTCCAATATTAAAATTTTTTGAAATCTATGAGTTCCACCAATCTATAAGATTCTATAAAAGGGTAGCTGCTGAGTTAAGTTATTGAGCAAAAGGCTGTCCAACTAATCACAGTACCTACAGAAAGGAAGGGAATGACCACCTGTGACAATAGTAACAGCAAAGGCGGTTCATCCTCTGAATCATCACATTGTCTTTCCATTGATGGTCCTGACTATTACAGTGCTGACACTTATCTGTCAGTCTAGTCATATGTTATCACCCGAACAATAAACACCTGAGCCAAAGGAGCAGCAATTGCTCCAGTGATCCATGTCATACTCTTAAAGCTCCTTATTCTACTGCTACTCAGTTTGGAATTCTGGCAGTATACAGGAAAGCTTTCTTTCATATAATCCACAGAAATAATTTGCTAAGACAGAAAAAAGGTTTACCAATTTGGAGGCTAATGAACTTGGATAATGTAGACATGGTTTTCTAGAAGGCTTCAAGAATCTTCTAATTTTCTAGTAGTAATATGTTGCCTATATACATAGCCCATCAAAGTGATTCCACATGCCATGATATTTTTGTCTTTCCTTTCATAAGACCGTACCATTTAAACTCACTTGTAGTCCACATTAAAATATTGCATGATATTCTAATTAAAGTAATAAAAATAGAAAGTTAATTAAAATTACTTAATAGGAAATTCATCATTTCTGATTTTTTTAATGGGTTGCCTGGTATCCATGTGAATGAAAGAAATGCTCTCCTAAAGAAATTAACCTTCAATTTGCTTATGGTTAATTCACCCGAGGTTAGAACAGTTGTAAAAAAAAAACCTTGGGTAGGTTCCTCAAAGATAAAACTAATTGAATTTGGCCTTCTACTTGAAGACAGCACTGTGCTTTGACATAAATAATAGACATCATAAAAACACACAGGAGAAACTGACATAGAAAGACTGTCAAAAGCTGGTAGGCAGTGCAAAAACAATGCTTATTGGAAAAACAGAATAACCTTGCTTTAAAAAAAAAAAAAAAACCTTGGGAAGCAATTCTAAAATAATAAACAAAAAGGGAACAATTTTATTTCACAGTCTCCAAAGATTTCATGATTGTGCCATCGGCGTTTCTGATTCATTCCAACGACTGTCTTCCTCTGCCTCTACCCTCATTTTGTAAGGCTTAAAAATGTTACAGACCACCCTGCCAAGGTTGACGTTGATGATGGGAAGACCACATTGCCCCTGCAAGCTGCCTCCATCTGCCGTTCACAGGCTAATGAGTAGAAAACAAAGTATGAGCGTATGAGGCCTGAAAGAAAAAAGCAAGAAAAATGACAAATATAACAGTTTTCCAGGTTATCCAGACAACAGAGAAAGAAAGAGATGGGGATGGGTGTGGGGGAGGGAGTAACCATGAACTGACCAGGTTGGAAAGACACGTGTGTCGGCAGTGAGAAGTGATGTGGGGCCAAGGCACGTTTTAATCAGTATTAGATGAGTAGATAATAGCCTCATCTTCCTGTTCATTTTGCCTGTGTATTCACAGATTGGTAACTGAAAATCTGAGACACATGTTCTCTGCCAGAGCATTGTTTACAAATCATAGTTCATTCGTTACACAGAATGATTTCATAACACTCTAAAAGGTTAGGATTGCATATCCTCATCAAATTAAAATGTCTCAACTCCCTCGGAAGGACATCAAGCCCTGTTGTTATGGCAACAATGCTGAAGCTGCAGTGGGGTTGGGACCCCACTGTCAAGATGTGGTTAATTTAAGACCGCAGGAATTCACTGTGATCATGTGCCCCAAGATGTCTAGATGTTAACATTATTTTCAAAGCTCTCAATCCGCTATTTTAAAACTCCCAATCAATTCTAGGTTAAATACCTAGAATTTGCCTTTGTCTGAAAGGAACCACTCCCAAGAGTCTTTTACTTACAGAGCTATATGGCAATAGGAAGAAATTTCCTTCCTCTTTCTCTGGGGCTTAGATTCTAAGGCATGGAGATGCCAAGCGGTGAAGGTGAACAGGCCCATACTATACAGAGCCTTATCTGAGATGCAATCATTTAACCCACTTTGGGTTCATATTTAGGGCAGTGAACTGGAAGCTTTACTGTGTTTCTGAGAGAAGAGCTGAGGGAAGGAACAGCAGTGTTCCTTTCCAAGACCAGAGCGAGGGTGTGAGCAGTGGTTCCCAGAGCACAGCCAGGCGAGGCTGGTGGAGCAGTGACCTTCACAAGGGCCACTGGTGGAGAGGCAGCAAAAGGCCAAAGTGGGAGAACCTGAGTTCCTCCCTGGGGGGCACGTGTGATGTGGTGCTCTGAGACTCTCCCAGCAGTACAGCAGAGAGGGGCCTGGCAGAGACTGGACTCGAGGCAGTCTAGTAGGGTGCAAGCTTGTGTCATATAATTTGGATATGAAGGGAGAACTGTGATCTTATTTTAGCCAGAGGCTGGTGAGACCTGGAACATACAGTCCAATGCCTATATAAGCTCCTTGAGAGCAGAGGTCTCTGTGCTTTAGTTTCTTTATCTACAAATATGGATAAAAGTTAGGTTTGAGGATTAAATTCATGTATAATTTACATAAGATATAAATATGAAAATTTATATTTATATTATATATTTATACTATTGTGTTTATTATATAGTCACGTGCCATATAATGACATTTCGGTCAACAATGGACTGCATATACAACAGTGGACTCATAAGATTAGTACCATATAGCCTAGGTGTGTAGTAGGCTATATCACCTAGGTTTGTGTAAGTAGACTCTATGATTTTCGCACAAGGATGAAATTGCCTAATGACCCATTTCTCAGAAAGTATCCCTGTCGTTAAGCAACGCATGATTGTATATTATATTTACATAAAAATTTATATTACATATAATCTATATGTCTATATAAAATTAAATTACATATATATAAATCATTAAGTATCTGGCCACAGTAAGAGATCAAGAAATAAGTAGTAGTGAATAATTTTGTATATTTACCGCCCACCCCCACAGAAGGAAGGAAGGAGAGAAGGAAGGGAGGGAGGAAGTTAAGGAAGGGAGGGAGGGAGAGAGAAAGAAAAGGGAAAGAGGGAGGGATGAAGAAGAATGAACAAACGAATGAATGAATAAGGGCAAATATTCCCCTGATGTGCCTAGAGAACAACGGAGAATCCCTAAATATGCAGGAAAATGTTCTTATAGAAATAGTATAGAAAGCACACATTTAAATACAACAACTCCATATTACACAGATAAATCCACCTCACATTCTGACTGTTGACACTTCACTTAATACTTTAGCTGAGTTCTTATATCCATAAATATTACATGACTGGTAGAAGCTCTGAAACAGGAGCAATGTTTCACCTTAAAGCAAAAGAAAGATGGCGTTGACGTGCACCTCACAGTCCCATGAGCATGCCTAGAGCTATAGGTAGCATATGCACCCCTTTTCCTCCCATTCAAGAAGGCAGAAAGGCTGGAGAGAGGGTGAGAGCAACGTTACTACAGGGCTTGTCGTGAATACATGTATTTGTTCCTCCTCTGTGGCTAGGATGATTGCTGTCCCCACCACCGTAAGCAAGAAATGAGTAGGATCCATTAATATTAACTTAAACAGATCCTTCTTTATTTACAGAATAATTCTATCCAGATGCAGCAACTTTACTAACCAGAAAAAACTAAGCTTGGTAGTCAAAAAGAACTAAAATACACTACCAGATAACTAAGAGGAATATTTACCTTCTAGCAACTTCCAGATTTGTAATTCCTCTTCAAAGCTGCATTGGCAAGTCAGCAGGACTAAGGGGCCTGATCCAGGGTGGGTTTTCTTCCAATTCTTTCTAAATGGTGGGACTTAGATGAGAATCACCAAGACTTGGAGGAAGATGAGAGGACAATACGTAGGATTTAAAGAGATGTTTTAATACGTCTTTGTTTTAAAAGCCTGTTATGTTTAAAATGTGTGTATATAAATATATATATAAAATATTAACTGATGTTTTAGTCATTAGCTATAACTAGTAATAACTGAGGTTTTTCAAATGAAATTGCTCATATAACCATAATCTCCATAATCAGTAATCAAACTTATAAATGAATCAGAGCAAAATCAACCATTATTAAATTTGAGGCAATGCAGCCCTTCCTTTTCCTCCCCAGTGTCCCCCAATACTTTTGCCCTCTACAAAGTACAGGGTTGGAGGTGCACCCCAACACCCCAAACCAAGAGAGTGTGCCTGTTGGCTCTGACAAGCTACACAGCTTGGAGCTAGAGGGAAATGTCTGTGTTTTGGGTACCTCCCTGACCCTGACCCACCTGGAGTGCAAGGTGAGACCTGGTGGCCCCATGAATCCTCCTTCATAATTTAAACCTGAAAAGGTCCATCAGGTGTGTCTATAGGGTGACTTGGGTTATGACCTAGGAATTTTATTTCAAATTTTTTCTTATAACTTCAAACCTTCATATAGTATCAATTCTGGGGAAAATACTATTATCCACATGCCTAAACGAAAAGAAAAGACAACTTGATCTGACTTTTTTCTTGATGGAGGGATATTATGATCTCATGGAAATCTAAAATCAGCTCATCACAAATGTATTAGAAATCAAATCAGCTATTTTTATATCATATATGGTTCTCTGCTCCTGAAATATACTTATTATAAGACATATATACCTCCCTTTCTTGCTCCCTCCAAAAAAAATTTTTTTTCAGAAGACTAAGAAATTCACAGAAATAAAAATATCTCCTACAGTGGGAAATCAGTATGATTAATTTTGTTGCTTTATGCCAAACTTTCCATGTAAAATTAGAGACAAAATGACACTGGCTATACTTAAATTTTAGTAATTTCATTATTAAATTTACATAAGTACATAAAGACAATTTAATTTTAATATATGGTTTTTTAATACTATAAAGGTGCTTTTAGAATAAAATAGAATCTGAATTTAAAGGAACCATGAAGATCATTTTATATGTTTGATTCTTTGTTTGTTTCCTTTTTTTTTTTTTTTTGTGAGGAAGACTGTCCCTGAGCTAATAGCTCTGCCAATCTTCCTCTATTTTGTATGTGTGATGCCGCCACAGCATGGCTTGATGAGCAGTGCATAGGTCTGCACCCAGGATCCAAACCTGCGAACCCATGGCTGCAGAAGCGGAGCGCGCTAACTTAACTGCTACACCACCGGGCCAGCCCTTATAGGTTTTTTTAAAACCACTTTACTGAAGTATGATTGACATGCAAAAAGCTGTACCTATTTAACTGATACAACTTGATGAGTTTGGAGTTAAGTGTACACCCATCACCACAATCTATGCCATAACCTAAACATATCCATCAGCTCTAAAACTTTCCTACGGCCCTATTTATTTATTTATTATGATAAAAACACTTAACATAAGATCTACCTACTTAGCAAAATTTTAAGTATACAATAGAGTATTGTTAACTATAGGCACCATGTTGTACAGTAGATCTCTAGGTGTTACTGATCTTTTATAACTGAAACTTTGTAACTTTTGACTAATACCTCCCTGTTTCCCCCCTTCTCCCAGCCCCTGTCATCTACCATTCTGCTTCTAGGAGTTTGACTATTTTGGATTCCTCATATAAGTGGATATCATCATTTTATACTCCCACACACATACCTACAACTCCTACAACCCCCATCTCCAACCCTGCCAAGCAAGGCCAAATTCAAAGAAATTACAGTATAAAACTAATTGGTAACTAAAATGTGTCAGCTAACTGGCATTGACAGAATTGGGACCCAGATTTTTGTAACTGATATTTAGTTTGAGGATATTTTAGCTTTAAACTTGTGAGGAAAAACACTACAACCTTCTTATATGGATCTATCTTGTTTAGGTGCTGTGAGCGTTTTGGGTAGAGTAATTGGGGATCGAGGCCCAGGGACTTGGGGAAAAGAAGGCAGGGGAAAAAGTATTGAATCTGAAGGGCAGCTGAGCCCAGCGGCTGGGACCCAATGAGAGAGAGGCAACTGGAAACGCTTCCTGATGGAGCATGGGGAGAGAACCTGGGCAGAGATTTTTGACAGGCAGCTTTCAAGTCCCTTAACCCTTCTTATCAACCACTGTAATCTAGTATCTGCCTGTCTTAACACTGCCTTAGAACATGAAGGAAGGGGCTCTGTCCTCATGTGGGGGCTATGAAGAAGAGGGAGAAGGATCAATATGGAGTATGGTGACCAGACGGCCAGTGAGTGTCAACAACTGAGAGGGCAGTTAGATAAAAAGTGACAAATGACAACAGTACAGGCAAGACTCCAAGGAACTCTCAAAAATACCCAGAAGGGAAATGAATTTCTTGTGGGCAGGCAAATGGGAGTTTGCATAATTTTTATTTGATTATTAATGGAAATGACAACTGCAGAAGGCTGGAAAATATAAGGCGCCCCACTTGGATTATCTAGAATATTCTACTCACAATTATGAGATTCTTTCTCAATGAATCTGGAGTTACGTCATGACTAAGCATAATTTTCTAAAAGCCTGACATATGGCAACAACTTGTTAAAACCATTCTACCTTCTTTACTTGAGGAAGGAAAACTACTATCTGTAATTGGAGTCCTCATATCTGTTTGTACCTCTGTAGATCCACAGGGAATAAGGGCAAGGAGCTCAGAGAGAGAGGAGAACTAATATTTATTGAGCACCTACTAAGTTCCAAGTGCTTTATGAACATTGTCCTCATTTAATCCACAGCAATCTTCTGAAGGAGGCACTATAAATCCTGTTTCATAGATCAAGAAATTAGGGTTCAAGATTAACTCACTTGCCCAAGATTACATGTTTTTCACGGTTGAGTAAAGAATAGACCCCTTTATAAGAATCATCAAGAATATGTCAAGTCCTTGTTTTAAAACACATTGATCTAAGTTATAAAAGCATCTTTCAGTTATGATTTACCACTGTAAAAAGAAAACTTTTATTCATGTAAGGTAACCAATAATTTTAAATATCATCATTGAACTGAAAATATCCATACACACACCTCAAAATACAAGGACCTGAGAATAACGTCTTCAGACCCCTAGGTGTCCACAGACTCTTGAGAAACATTACTCTTTTACCATACTCTCATCATTTCAAGCATCAATAAAAGGATTGAACAGTGCTCTATATCATAAAAAGTAGAATGTTAGATTTTGGGACACATTTTTAAGCTTACGGTCTGCAACCAGACATGAAAATCCATATTCCTGATTTCTAGTGTGCCATGTAAACTTCCACAATGTATAGTTGCGTCTTTGCAAAGCTTTGCTAAAATGGGTCAGCCTCGGAAGATCCAAGTTATGACACCCTCATGCTGTGTAAGGCCATTATTTTTGGACCTGGATTCCTCCAGGGTGCATCTTGCTTCCATGAGCATGTTCAACTGGTTTGAACAGTCTGAGACTCCTGCTGGCAAGCTGATCTAGCCTTTCTGCCCCTCCCCTCACCAGTCTGCCTTGCTCCAGGCTCGGTTTAAACAAACCAGTTACAACTGGCTCTATATATCTTTTACCCTGCAAGAGCTATTTCATATACAAATTCTAGGGTTCACATGATACAAACTTAAGCCTAAGAACAAACGGGCCTCTTCAAGCAGGAATTTCCTTTATCCCAGAAATGCGCCAACCACTTCACCAAAGATGCGACGTGGCAGTCTTCCAGGCCTCCAGTATGATCCCTCTTTGCACTGCTAGAGATAAAAATTACAGCTAAAAGCAAAAGATCTTTAAGTACAGATGGAAAACACACTGTGTAACTCAAACACCAGGTCACAATCAAAGCATTCTTCTTAGGAATTCAGACTTTATCTTCTTGAATTTCTTTTGTAGACATTCATTAATAATTTTTTAAGATCTATGATATCTAAAGGTTAAAACTCATTAAACATCACAAAGGGAGAATTATTTCTGATCGGAAACCCGGCCCCTTTCCCATTTGGGATTTCATTTGCTCCCCTTTTAGATAACATAACTAACTTAAGTCGATTCAAGGACCTGATCTATTAGTGGATATTTGAATTACAAAGAAACTAGGTGAACTAACCTATAGAACTAACATTTTTAATGAGCACTTACTACCTGTCAGGGACTACGTTAGATTCTTTACCTGCTTATCTCGTTGAATCCTCAGTAGCCACGTGAGGTAGCTATTACTATGCAATCCTAAAAACTACCTTTTCACCTAGACAACCAACTACCGCAGGACAGTGGGGCATCTGGAGTCTCATGTTAGAGGGCCTTAGCAGCCACCATGTAGGGGAATTACAGACTTGTCTTGAAACTGTGCATAGCAAGCACGTTGTTTTTAGACTGGATATTCAGTTGTAGTTCAGAGAGGTGGCCACAAGTGATGTGGAAGGACTCAACGACCCCCTCCCCAGTCCTCCAGATTGACCTGCTTCTAGAATTGCTGCTTTGTGACAACAGTGAGGACCAGCACTGTGGGAGGAAGGACTCACCGTGGATCTTAGGTAACTACAAGAGTGAATACATATGACAAAAGTGCATGTGATAACTAAAAAAAAGGAGGTGGGGCAAGTCTAAATTGCATTTTTCCAATAGGAAAGAGCTAATCAGAAACTATAGAGACATGAGGTTTTTAAAGCAAAATAGGAACTGTGGGTCACAGCCCCCCCAAGAGTATGTTTTCAGTGGCTTTCTCTGCGTTACTAAAGGATTGACCTGACTCAGAGGCCTTTTCCATTTAAAATGTCTAAACAGTTCAAATTCATGGTGTTGGCAAAAAATGAAAACCAAACTGTCTATTTCTCTCACTAGTAGGAGCTGAGCCAGCTGTTCTCATGTGCCCACTTTGGCAGGGAAACTGGAAGTAATTAAGTCTGTGGGAGATAAGGAGTGGGGTCGAGGTCCGTGGGCCCTGCAGATGCCATAGCTGGCTTTCAAGTTGCATTGATTCACATGTTAATACTGGAACCCTCACTAAATGACTAAAAGTGAAAAAACAGTTTGGACTTTACACGATTCTTTGACCTCTATCTAGGGAAAAGAATGAATATTAAACCAACCCTATACGACATTTCATCCCTTGCTATAAACCCTGGCAGAGCCCTTTGCCAAAAAAAAAGTGTATAGCTAATAGGTTTCTTTTTTGCCCTCCCCCCTTCCCTCACTTCTTCCTTCCCTTCTTCCTTTCTTCCTTCTTAACAAATACAGACCTAAACAATAAATCGGTTTTCCAATATCCATGAACTGACTATTAAGAAAAATGAAACTGACGAAACGTTTTTTCCCTTAATACTAAACGCGAGTCAGTGACTGAGTTGTTTTCAGTTCTGTGTTTGTTTTTGACCACTGTGAGTCTGCAGTCCTTTAGGACTGAAGCTGATATCTGGGGCACGTCACTGGAGGTGTTAGATAGTGACAGTCCCGGGCTGCCGAGGGCTGGGGCACGCACCTGGGGCATGTACGGCCCTATCTCCTCTCTGCATTCTACGAGCCAGAGCCCCACTTCCTGTGATTCTTTTCTAATGTGCTGCTTTGCCCTTGTGCAAGTGCTGACCAAAAATGTCAAGATTAATGGCTATCTCAAATCCCAAAACATCATGACTTTGAACAGAACATACATGATTTTTAAAAGGGAAAGGGCAGAATTGATGGCAAACTTTTTTATGTAGTCTTTTCTTCCCAGGCAATAATAGCTATCTTGAAACAACAACTCAACAAAAAATGTTATGCTTTATTGGGAAGTCAGATAATTATAATTTAAATAAGACTCAGTTAAATCAACCAATTGAAAAATACCAAGTTCACAACTTCTAGGCTGAGTTAGAAATTAGATTCCCACCTCCCTTCTCTTCTCCCGCCCTCCTCACATACAAGCTAATTGTAAAATAAGAAACTTACAAATGCTTATCTCCTTAAGCAAAATCTCAAGGATAGTTTAACTTTCACCAGAAAAGGCAGGCAAATCTGATGTGAGAAAGTCGAGGCTGCTGCCCACTGAGAAACAGAATAAGATAAACCAGGAGCTGGCCCTAGAAAAGATTTTGAAGTGTGCATATTTCACATGCATATTTCCCTAGGGTTTCTGGTCTGTACTTTCCAACCCACTTATAGCAGCCGCTCCCCACTGCCCAGCTGCTGGGAGGTATGCACCCGTTTCCTGCACACCACTCCGCCCTCTCTGAAACTACTCTCAAGTAGGGACCATGGAAGAAGGTTTCGTCAATGTCATTACTGTGTCTGAGTAAATTGGTTAATCTTATGCAATATGTTTTGAAGATAAGTCTTATCTTTAATTACGGAATAAAAGGCTTCTTTGTTAAGAGAACTTTAGGCCTCATTATACAGGTTTGGGACTGTGGTCGGGGGTGCGGGCAGAGAATTCCATATTCTATTCTCAAGACTGACTTCTATAATGAGGTTTAGATCCAGGCCCAGAAATGGCAATGAGTGTGTGTAAACACGTCCCACACAATCTGCGTTAAGAGAATATTGTGTGTTTGTGACACTTGTACTTGCAAGCTTCATTTTCCCGGCAAAGTAAAAACACCTATTGTAAACTGCCTTTTCTTGAAAATAATAATAGTAAAGCATTTTGCTAAAATGCTTTCACAGCCACCAGCCTCACAACAACCTGTGAGGTGGACAGAGCTGGCCTTGCTTTCCCATTGTACAGATTGGGAAATCAATGCTCAGAGAAGTTGAGGACTGTGGTAAGGGTCAAAGAAGCCAAGTGTTCTTAGAATTCTTTCCTTTGCACCAATGGGTCCTGAATGTGACATAAGAATCAGATTCCTGGATCCCTCCTCTAAGAGTTCTGGAACAGGCCTGGGAATCTGCATGTTTGTAAAAGATTCTCTAGTGATTCTGGCGCTCAGACAGGTTCACCCTAATGAGGTAAGAATAAGCAGGCAGGTAAGTGGAGGAAATGCTGACGCAGCATGTTGTCTCCTGTGACCACCCCCTCAATCAGCTCTATGCTCAACTGAATGTGGTCCTAATGAAACAGAGATATAAAGAAAGCAGAGAATCCAGATTTGGGGAAACAGCAGAAAACTGAAGATTAATTCCAAATTTGTAGTCTAGAATGTTGTCTATAGAAAACATTGTTTCAGATTCCCCCAGCACTGCTGACTATGTCAATCTCTCACACGGAGCTAGGGTAGAAAAGCTGAGGAAGCCACTCCTTCCAGAAGCCTGGAGAGGCACCTTGGACCACTGAAATCCCTCCTTCCTGCCACTGCAGAGCCACTTAGTGTCTGGAAAGCACAGAATGCTTTTCTTCATGCCAATATTTTAACAAACATAAAACTTCAACCTTTGGATTGTGTTAGACATGAAACGCAAGGATTATCCCCAGAATAAAAGGCACTCAGCAGCAGGAAATCACCTGCAAGGTGGCTTTTTCCATCAATTAATAGGATGTCTTTAGTTTCAAGGAGAAATTTGATAAAGAGCAAAGAATTTGGCACCAGAATGCTTGGGTTTGAATCCCAGCACCATGACTTAATAGTATGCAATGAGATCAAGTTACTTCACCGCTCTGATCGTCAGTTTCTTCACAGGGTTGCTGTGAGGATTAAATGGGCTGATGTAGAAGAGTGGCAGGCACTTAGTAAATGTTATTTTTTAGCTATTACAATTACTACCCTTAGTTCTAAAAGGCAATAAAAAATAGAATATTTGATGTTTCAATTTTAATGCGACACATACAGTCACCAAATCTATCAATTGGTGTTCTCTGGGCACAAACACTATAAATTTACTCTGGCTAACAAAAGCCAAAAAGGGAACTGATTGAAAGTCATGGGGTAGCTCACAGAGTAGAGGGGAAAGCAGAAGAACTGGGTCTCAGTAAGGATGGGAATCCAGGCGGCTACGGAGATTTAGGTGTCAGGAACCAGTTGGCAGTCTCTTCAGGGCCCTGTCCTTGGGATGAATGAGCCACAGTCACTATTTCAGAAGGCTTGTTACTCATTTAAGATTCAAATTCCAGAGCATCTATTGGCCCAGTAGGGGTCATGTGCCCATCCCCTGCCTAGGAGATAATGGGACATTCTAACTGAAACTCCCACTAAGACTCCAAGGGTAAGTAAGTAAAATCGGGGTACAGTCACCAGATGGAGAGATGCATGCTGGGCAGGCAAAGAGGACAGGTGTCGACCATCTTACCAGCTGGTTGTATTCAAAATGGTCTTTTATACAATGGTTGGTTGGAATCTGTTTACATTTTGTCACAGATACCAAGATATGTGTAATAAAGTCCTCTGGCTAGCCCCAAAAGAAGTCAGTTTAACTCACAATGCCCTGGGAACAACATTAATAATATTCTTTAGCCCAAGCTCCCCCAAAATTCTTAAGCCTGACTTTAACTAAGCCTTTCCCTTTCAAATCTGTGTAAGTATTGAGGAAAACAGGCTTAGGAGCATATAGACTACGTGAGGGTCCTGAAAGCTGGCCACATTGATTCCATATTGATGTAGCAAGGAAATAATACCAAAAAATAGAGGAGGGGGTGGGAAGGGCCTGGATTCTGTACCTCATTGGAAATAGCAATAGAAGCTTCTGAAGGGAATAGAAAGTTCCAAAATGTTAAAACTTGACTCATACAAATAAAAAATGAATATGTATCAAAGTTTTTATTCAACTCATTAATTAATGAGAGAACCTGGAAAATGGTAAAACTGGTGAGCAGAGAATTTTGAGGAACTAGGTATTTATAAGCAATTTGAGGAAGAATATTAGAACATGATTCCTAGGTTAGACATTAAACTGGTGTATGTCTCACAGGAAAATGAACCCATGATCACCATAATATTTGGGTTGCCTTTTATATCAGACAGAAATCATTTGCATCTCTACTAGAAACAAATCTATAAATTAAAATGTAACTTCCCAAAGTCTGAGCCTTTAATCAATAGTAAGTATAGTGAGCCTCAAATACAAATGCATGTGTTGAAGATAAGTGAAGAATCCCTGATGGCGGGCAGGGGATGGTGAAACACTGCCCTGCACGATGAGGAGGAGACATCATGCACTCGCTTGGCTTTATTTCCAAGTTCTGGATAAGTTTTCTTAACAAGGGGATGTCAGCAGAGAACCTCAGGGGAAGAGGCACCAGTGGCATGGAGAGGGTATCACAGGTAGATGAGGTCTCTGTCCAGTGGCAGGGGACAAGAGGGGAAGCCTTCTTTCATACAAGGAATTCCTATGTCAGGTGTTCTTGAAGGAAAAACTAGAATTAACATTTACAGTGGTGGGCCGGCCCTGTGGCTTAGCGGTTGGGTGCGCGCGCTCCGATGCAGGCGGCCCGGGTTCGGATCCCGGGCGCTCACCGACGCACCGCTTCTCTGGCCATGCTGAGGCCGCGTCCCACATACAGCAACTAGAAGGATGTGCAGCTATGACATACAACTATCTACTGGGGCTTTGGGGGGAAAAATAAATAAGTAAAATCTTTAAAAAAAAAAAAAACATTTACAGTGGTGACAAGTCACCATGGGGACTTCATAAATAAAGAAGACACAAAAACACTTGTGTGGATTACATACTAGAATAATCACATTTATTACAATGCTTTGGTTGATTAAATACTCTTGCTGTGTGTCTGCTGTCACACAAATTTTACTGCCTAATAATTAATTATTTAGGCTTCTGTTCCTTTCTGGAAGTAGAAATCATTTTTCTTTTTCAGCTCTTTAGTTTTCAAAATTCCTAAAAATCAATTTTTTGTCTTTTAAGTTCTGTAATTCAAGGACAAAGCAGCAGAATTCCAACAATATCTGTTTTAAAAGTACCATTATAACTTTATTATCCTAGAACAAAAGTGTCTTCATTTTTAGGAAGTTGTATTTCTCAGGTCATCAAAATGGAATGGATTTTTATTTTCTAGCATTGTTTTCTTCCGCTACTCTCTGACACAGGGAATGGGTTAGATGACCTCTAGGATCCCTTTATATTATTGTAGCCCAAGGATTCTATATTAACTAGATTTCCCAAATGGTCACATAACACATTTCAGCGACAGATCGTTAAAATCATACATTGTGGCAAAGTTTAGCAATTCGTCTTTTAAATTTCCTGTCATCAACACATTTAAAATATAAAATACGGGCTAAGAACATTTACCATACTCTGCCAACTAAATTATAGGCACCTAAAGAGCTAGGATCCTGTCATCCTGTGCAAATGTAAGTCTAACACTGTGCTTAGCATATAGCAGCTGCTCAATAAATATTTTTTGATTGAATGAATGAGTATTGTTAACTTAAATATCCAAAGATAGAGATTCTAATGAGAAAAATTAGTAAAATTATTGCATTGGTCTCCCAAAAATTGAAAACCAGTCTGAGAATATTGACAAAATACACATTTAAAAAATTATCTTTTTCCATCGGAGAATAGTTTATATTTTAAAATAAGAAAAAGAAAAGACAGAAAACAAAATTCTTTGCTATTAATTGCTATATCACAGGTAAAGCAATGACTCAAATATTATTGACAGGATTAGAAGTCTACAGTATTCTTCTCCAAGATGTTTCTTCAGCATCTTTCAGAGTATCTAAATTATTTTTTTACTATATCATATCTCACTTCCTTCTGGTCATTATCTGTAACTATCACAAAATGATGAAGCTTGTTGTTGTTGTTGCCGCCAAAAAGTACTAAATAATTAATTTCTAACCTTTTGGGTCACAGTTTTTGGAAAAAACGTTATGCTCCTCTTTTAAATCTAGCTAAGTTCTGTTTCAATGTGTTTTCAAATGTGTGTCTTTTGGAGAGCCCTTTCAAAATTAAAAGCAGATGGTGAAAAAGTTCTTTGTCTGAGACCAAACTACAAAAACTGTTGGAAGTCTAACTGTGGTTAGGAAAAATAACAAAATTTCATGTTAAAAGCTGACTTCCAGGAAAATTATTCTATTTTGTTTGGAAAAGGACTGTTCAGAATTCATACTGATGGGCACATGTGGTGTAATTGTAATCTGTTTCTTTTCTTGCTTTTGCAAAAGGGTGTGGAGCAGGCAACTGGAGAAAAGGCATTTTTGGGTCTACAGAAAGGTTCCAATAAATAAATGCTATTTATTTATAAATGCTATTTCCATCTTCTCAGACACTGTTCCAGGTGCTGGTGACAATAAGTGAACTAGAAACACAAGTTTCCAGCCCTGAAGACAGCCTCGTAGCTGAGACAGACAATAAACAAGTAAGCAAATAAACAAAATATATAATTACAGAATGTGCTAAGCAACACGAAGGAAATACAACAGATTCATGATAATTAGTAGTGGCGAGAGGGAATCACTTTAGACAGGTTTGTCAGGAAAATCCTCTCTGAACAACTGTATTGATTAGAAATATTTATTTTATAAATAACAACAACAAAGAAATTGGCTTAAACAATAAAGAGAATGTACTGACCTGTCTAGGAATAGGTCTAATTTCCTGCAGGGTTTGGTCTAGCAGCTCAAAGTCATTCCAGGAGATCTTCAGGCCACCTCCCTTCTCTGCTTTCTTCACTGATGAAGTCATTCACGGGCTCCACACAGTCACTAGTCTCCATTCCTTAACACCCTGGACCCACATACACACACACACACACACACACAAATATACTCCCAATGATATGCATAACCACTATCCAACAATCTAGGCAAAGAGGGAGGTCTCTTCCAAAAGCTCTCAATGAATAGAAAGGAACTTTTCTTTCTCAGAAACTCTAATAAATGTCTTGTCATGTCTCCTTGGCTCTGATTGGGTTACAGATTGGGATGGGCTCTGATTGGGCCCATCCCTGAACCAATCACTGTGGCCAGGGTAATGGAAAATGCTTATTGGCTCAAGCCAATCAAGACCATGCCTAGAACTGGACACGGAGTCCATCCCACCTAAACCACAAGCTTAAAGGTGAGGTAAGGGTAGAACCCTAGAGGAAAACCGGGTCACTCTTTTACCGAAAGAAGGATGGATGGATGTTGGGTGTACAACAACAGACGTCTCTATAAGAAGATGACTTTCAAGCTAAAACCTGAAGAAGCCAGCCACATGATAAATTGGTAAGGCAGGATTCCATGCACCAGGAATAGCAAATGAAAAGGTCCAAGTCAGAAAAGAGCTTGGCATGTTCAAGGGATAGAAGAGTATAGGTATTTGTAAAACAGATCATTACTAAGCTCTGATAATTTAATCAAGAACTCTTTTCTAACCACAAAAGATAACTGAGTGGAAACATGTCAATTTCAGGGTAACCTGTCTACCTTGTGTCTGCTTTCCCATATTTAGATATTTTCCCTAGTATAATAGATAGCTTCACATGAGCTACTTCAATGATATAAGGCCATAATACGCCATAAAATGTCACACATGGCATAACTAAATAATTCTATATAAATTCCATATTTGACAGTTATTAAGGCAAAATTAGGGAGTGTCTGAATGAGAAAAATTTCCTTGAGTTATTTGGAGAAGATTTGCTTGAATTATGGGGTTAGTAATAACAAATAAAATTGCTCTTCTAATACATGTGTAAACTGAGAATAAAGTACTATAGTAAACAGTATCGCAGGTCTCACTTTAAACGCTGTATTATGAGTTAAGCTGAAATTGAGTATTTTTGGTTATTGTTTGGTTGGCTTCTGAAACAGCCCCTATATGAGAATCTAGTGTAGCTCAATGGAAAGAGTTGGACTAATTTTGAAATCAGGGGACCTCAATTTCAGCTCAGCCGCTCAGTAGTTGTTTGAGTCTGAGCGAATTGGTTAAGTTGTCGGAGCCTCAGTTTGATCATCTGTAAAATGGTGTACCAATACCCACCCCCCAGAAGTATTCTGAGGATTAATGACATAATGCACATGACAGCATCCAGCACAATATGCTCAATAGAATATGTTCAATAAATGCGATAGTTTCCTTCTCTTCCTTTCTTTGGGAATCTTAAGTTGAAATAATGGTCACTAAGTAAAGAAAAACTAAATTAAGTAAAATGTGTTTCTTATGGCAAGAAAATATTAATTATAGGATAGTTTTAAGAGTAACTTAGCTCTCAGGGCACAAACTGATAAATTTCCCAAGAAACAACATACGGTATTTGACTCTGGCAATTTTTAGAATTCAGTTGTACTGATGTAATTGGTGCTGAGATTTATTAAGGCCTTAATGATCCACACCTAAAAGTAGATTTTAAATTCCTATGACCTGAATTATTTTCTGCAATGATAACAACAAAAAACTCACAGATAAACGAGAGAACAGTAGATAAAAGAAAAAAAAATTTATTAACTTTTGTACTTTTTGGAAGAAACAGAGTTTCTCAGAAATATGTTGTCACCTTAAAGCTCTAATAGAGATTATTGGGAGTGAAATGCTGGAAGAAGGCAGGTGAAGACTTTCAATTAACTGCTGGAAATACATAACTTCTAGATTCTGGTTAAATAGCACTCCTTCCTGCCCCCGCCCAACCCTCCCGAGAACCAGCCTTCCCCAGAAGCCTCTGAAAAGGCAGGATGAGAGAAAGAAAAAGGGAGGGAGAAAGAGGGGAGGAAGGAGACATCTCTGTCTCTTCCCACCAACCTAGAAAATTGTTTTCCCATCGCTGCTTTTGGCCAAGCCACTATCCGTTTCCATTCAGGCCTCCTGAAGAGAGGAAATGGCTTTATTTCTTTTCTTCTTCTTTTTAAAAATTATATTAGAAATACATCTCCCCTACACCCCCAGCAAAAGCAGAAGTGTATAAAGTAGAATGTTAAACTCCTACCTAATCTCACCTCCCAGAAAGTCAATTTGAGGCAGGACTTTTTTCCCTTTTTATTATGAATATCATTAAAAAAGTAGATGATAGGTAGACAGAATAGATATAAAATATATAGTTATGAGATTGAACTGTTCTATAGTCTACCTTTTTCCACTTAGCAAAGCAAAGATATCCTTCTATATCAATATTCATTCATTCATTTATTTATTAACTTGGGATAAACATACATTTAGATCACTAAATCTTCATATCTAATAAAAGGAATTATTAAAAATTCAAACTGATGACTTAATTGTGCCTTATGTAAATTTTGTTTTATTGACTTCAGGGACCTAAAGTTTATTCTTACTTGATATGGGCAATATAGTTTAGAAAAGGAAGACTTCCTCTGAGGCCCAAGTGTCAAACAGGAATCTAATAGAACCACTGGTGTTAGACCCTCTGAAACCGTCTTGCATATCCCACTTCCAAGAGCAAATTCATCCTGTTTTATCACCACTTTCCCCTAATGGAGGAGCAGGGGGTAGATAGGGCACATCCCTTGCAGCACTCCTAGCTCACAGACCTCACTTGTCATAGGATTTCCTGGTCCACCTTCGAATTCTAGAGACAAATAGGAGAGGAAGCACAGTATAAAAAGTTAAAACACTTGATTGTAGAACCTCAAAGCTAGAAGAGACACAAAAAAAATCAGGTAGTTCCAGTCTTTCATTTTTTATATAAGGAGACCTACAAATGACACCAGAGATCCTGATAATTTGTGTATTCATTTAAATAGAGCTCTTGGCTTATATTAAATTATTGAGTCATATTTCCTCATTAGCCTTTATGCTTAAGATTACCCAGCAAGACAACTGAGACAGCCTCTAGCATTTCTAGCCATATCCCTCTCTTATAGAAGCTATTCAGTGGTGGAGTCAGGACTTAAACCCAGACAGTCCAATTCCAGAGACAAGGCTGTTAACTACCACTTTCTACTGCCACTTACAAGTGGTGACCTTTGCAAATTTCACCTCCCTAAATCTTGGTTTCCACATCCAAAAAAAACAATTCTTCCCTAGTGAGGTTATTATAATTATTGATCATGCATGTATAGCACTTTGTCTAGAACTTTAAAGAATCCAGCATTTTACCCTACATGCAAGCTAACAAGTTAGTCATGGATGCTTGCAGAAGACATGAGACTCCTGAGTCAGAGCAAAGAACAGTTTATTACAGCAATAACAGTGCCAGAATATCAGCATTTGCACCAGTTTCCTGAGCCCTACAAGGGTGATGCAAAGACAGGTGTCACCTACACATGCAGTGGGTTGTGTTACAAGAGAGGACCCTCAAGTTTAGTGAACTCAACTATTTTATGATGCGCAGTAAACCTGACATCTGTTCAGGTTTTCTATGAACATTTGTTTCCATTTCTCTTGGATAAAGACCTAGGAATAAGATTGCTACGTCATATGCTAAGTGTATGTACAAATACCCTTGAAGATAGTCAGGATCAAAGGCAGGCAGTGCCTTTGCTCTCAAGACATGCAGAAACATGAGGCACCAGTTAGATGGCATATAGTAAATATTCAATAAAGAGTAGTCATTCTTAACAAAAACGTTATTGCCTAAGACTAGCCCTGGACAAATTAGAGCATTTATTCGTTCTAGGGAAAGAATCAAGGATCTTGAAGGAATGTTACTTCCTACCTGCTTTCATTCCTCTAAGTTGCATGCATCATTCTATGGAGATATCCATTTGGGGTTGAAAATAAAATCTCCTAGGAGATCCCAGATAGGGAGTCAATAGATAACGCTTACCATGTTAATAGTGGCTGCTTGCCTGACACTTGCTTTCTGTAGTTCTTCCCCGTATGGAACTATTTAGTCAAGTGACAAAGTTGAGGATGTCTATGATTACAAGTCACAAGCTTCAGCTCAAGCTGTACTCATGATCAACTGCCTGTGGACAGCAGGCTTCTGCTGGTGCCGCGGGGCTCTGGCCTGCTCATAAGCTTCCATTTCTGCCCTACAGATTGTGGACATGGTTAGCCAGCCTCTGCAGTTGCGTAAGCCAATTTCTTGTAAAATCCATACATATGTATCCATATACAACATAAATGTATACGCTACTAGTTATGCTTCTCTGGCCAAACCCTGAATGATACAGAATTTAGTGCCAGAAATGGTTCCGGGGGAAGAGAATTTAAGGACGGGTTCTGTGAACTAGTCCTGGGTTTTCTGGAATTGGTTTTCTAATCTAATTAGACTTAAAGACACTAAAGATCCTACTTCCACTGGTAATGTGGGCATGGGTAAAGGCCATAAGGAGAGGATAGAGACAAAGAAGGTAATTTGGCTGCTCAAGGTATGGGTTGGAAACTGGAAGGGGTGTGATCACACAGACTTTCAACCGATCCCTCAATACCGGATTCACGTCTTACCCCATATTTTTCCTTTTCTGGTGCCTGCAAATCCTGAGTCTACCGAGGTTTGCAGAGTGAGATGGTTTGCTTCTTGAATCCCTCCCTGCAGGCACCTAAACTGGTAACTTTCCCACTCTGTTAAATCAGTTACCGTTCCTTAGTCAGATTTCTAATTCCAAAGATTGGTGAAATCTCCTGTTGCATTTTCTTCCACTCTTATTACTCATTTACTTTTAGAGGTATTTTGGAAAAGAAAAAAGATAAAAGGTGTGTTCCATCAGTGATGTTTTGCTGGAATCCCAAATTCTTATTTTAGATGTGTGTCAGGACTGGATCCATTTTCTAATCAACATGAGCAAGTATTTATACAGAGATCTGAAGTTTTAACCACATTTCCAGTTGCTTGCTTGTTTTTACATGCTGCAGTTACCAGGTGATTGAAGGATTATACTATTGTGCACCGAAATTACTCTTCATTCAAAGAGTACCAAAATTATTCTTCATTCTTCATTTGAATGAATTACAAATTCATTCAAAATAGACCCCAGAGCTGACTAGAGAGCAAGGCAGACCCATGCCCAGAGCCTTGACAGCTCACTGAGTGCCAGGCACCAACACTGTGGAAATATGATGTGGAAAGTGTGTTCCTCAAGTGGTGAAGGACTGAGACAGCTCTACAGGGTCAGAAAGCTTGGCCCGAGGGGACTCAGCACTGCCTCCAAGAGATGGGGGACACGAATTCAACTGGACAGCTTCCTCTATGTTTTTTTAAAGATGGTATTATCACAAACGGACAAATGACAATAATGTTTAAGGTAGGAGGTAGGTACATAACAACTCATTATGTTTTTCCTCTGATGTTTATGTTTGAAACTCTTCATAACAAAAAATTAAAATAATTAAAAGATGATGTGTGCCTCTTGATGAGAGGGAAAGTCAATTGGTCATTTTTTTTTTAATAATTTTATTTATTTATTTATTTTTCCCCCAAAGCCCCAGTAGATAGTTGTATGTCATAGCTGCACTTCCTTCTAGTTGCTGTATGTGGGACGCGACCTCAGCATGGCCGGAGAAGCAGTGCGTCGGTGCGCACCCGGGATCTGAACCCGGGCTGCCAGCAGTGGAGCGCACTCACTTAACCACTAAGCCACGGGGCTGGCCCTGGTCATTGTTTTAATTTGGGAACAATATCAAACCTAAAGAAAAGTTGCATGAATATATACCCGAGACCCAGATTTGCCCTCTTTTAACTATTTGTCCCTTGGGCTCCCTTGCTTACTCGCACTCTCTTTCTCTCTCTCTGTCTAGATAGATAGATAGAGAAATAGATTTTTTCCCCAAACATTTAAGGGTTGGTTGCATATATCAAAGCCCTTTACCTATAAATAGTACAGTTAAAAAAAAAAGATATGCTCTTATATACATACAGTACACATAAACTACAATAAATCCAACATTGCTAAAGAATTTTATCTATCGTCTCTATTAAAATCTTGTCAATTTACACAATAATGTCCATGAAGGTATTTTCCTTTGCCATCCAGAACATGATATAGCAGGATACTTGTATTTGGTTTTCATATCTCTACGCATCACCACAAAATTGTCAGAATCATGGATCAGCCACTGTGCTGGTCATCCCCATTCCATGAGCCCCTGTATCCCCAGTCAGGCCCTGCCATCCTGGGTGAAGGAGACCAGGTTTCTCAGGCTCCCCTCCCCATGTCCCAGGCTTTGTCTTTAGGGAGGCAGTTCATTAAGTCAGTAAGAAAGTCTTCTATCTCCTCTGAGAAGGAAAATTCCTATCAAAGAAATGTTTCTATACAATTAGAGAAATTTAACCGGTCCACATGCTACCACATCCTCTGAAGAGGATGGTCTCTGTTCTCTGTTTTTCATCACCAAGGATATTTATTCTTTCCAAACATACTTGCTCTTCTCATATCGGAGTGCTTTCTTCTGTTGATGCTGTGTTTGGGGTATTGTTTAAGGAATCTCAGAAGTTTGGGCTTGGAGGAAGGAAGGAGTCCTCTTCAGCCTTTGCTGAGTGCCTGCTTGGCCTCTCAGAGGTGACCAGGGGCTGGAGAGGAGGTTGACCTTAGCTGTGCTCACCCTGCCAGTTCGGAGGGTACAGAGGAGATGGCAGCAGGGAGGCTGCTGGGTCTTGTTCACCCACCTGGATCAAGTGAAAAGTGACTAGTTCTCAATGGCCCTATTAATAGGTTAAAGACCTTACCTTCCTCTCACTCCAGAGAAGATGAAAAGAGCTCAGTGTGAGAGGTGCAGGTATGGGAGTATGTGCCCAGTAACCCTGGCCACCTGACTACAGGATTCTGCGTACTCAGGGTAGAACGAGGGTGGTAAAGCAACATCCTTTGTCTCCTTTCCTCTCTCTGTCAGGAGGAAGCCAGAGAGAGTGGAGAACAGTCCAGGAGGCAAAAGAAGACTTAGACAAGCAATTTGTACATGTTTTCATGTAGTACTCAGGTAACTTTCCACCACGGGAGTGTGAACTGGATTCCAAGTTTACTACATAAAATTGACTCCTGGCCTGAGCCAGCTCTCCCCACCTCTTCTCTACTCCCCCACCCCCCCTCCACCAAGACAGCTCAGCTCTGAAGTGGGTCAGAGATGGACATTTTTCCTGAAAATTGTGGCTTTTTGCATTTTAGAGAAGGTCTCCAAAATCACTGAACCCAGAGCTGTGTATACACTGGGTGGGGGTTTATGTGGTGGGCAATACTGCTGTGTTGGATCCTGGGCTAGCTCAGGGCACAGCCTAAGATTAGGGTAACTTCACTTAAGAATCTGTCATGTCTGTAGTGTTAATCTGTCTGGGAAAGAAACTTTAAACATGACAAATAGGTCTCCCTCTGAAGCGGGCCCTCTAGAGAAGGTAAGCCTCTCCCAATTGAGTGTCTTCAAGGTGCCCAATTTGATGACACATTGCTAGACTAAGGTATTAGCCTGCTGTCAATGGCAAAAGTGTCCATGGTGCAGGCTGCGGGAAAGTGAGGCAGAGAGTGAGAAAATGGTTTGGGCTTCAGTAAATAAGGAAGAAGAAAGGAGAATAAAAAGGGAGAATGATCCAGCTGGTAGAAAAGAATGGGAATGTTCCCATTTTCCCCAACCACATCCGTCCACATACACATACAGCCTGATCTAGGTCCCACCTCTTTGAGGCTCACCAGGCACTGTGAACATATTGATGCCATCCTGCAGGAAATGTACAAGGACCCTCCCTTTGAGCACAAGACAATATTTATAAGAATATTGTCAGGTGTAGCATGGCCCTCTCCCCTCTCTGGGGAAGGCGACCCTGATGTGTTCCTTCCAGCCACACTTGGTGACAACATGCAGGACGTGCACACAGTCTGAGCATCAGGGTTGAGGCACTGACTTGTGATTTTCAAGCTCTTGGTAGATCTCCGGAGACACCTTCAGTTCATGCGGGACTGGTGAGTCCTACACCTTGCTCCCCGGATGCAGTGGTTCTATGGGTTGCCTTGGACCCCAGTTCAATGCTTTGAAGCCAACGTAGTCAAAGATACCAAGCAGGTCCTTTTCTTCATGCACACCCATGTCATCTGGATCAAAGGCACAGACATCCAAAGAAGTGTCTGCAAGCAAAGAAGATATCAAAGGCCTAGGGCCATAAAGAAGGCAGCAAAGGTGACTTGTGGGGCCCAAAGAAAGGTAAAGTGAAAGGAGCCCCTTGAGCCACCTGATGTACCATCACCAAACTGCAGGCCTGGGGTGAGAAGGTGGGGCAGGGTTGATCATCCTGTCTCCATTCCAGCCTCATCACCCTACCCAAGCTCCTAGTTCATGGGCCTAGAACAGCAACCTTTATCTTTTACAGAGAGAGCCAGTCTCATAGAGGATGCAAAGCCTAAAGACTGGCAAGCTCGATTCCAACTCATAATAATACAGCAAATAATATTGCACGTCCCTCATTTTATTTGATTCTCATAACTTAAAGTTCAGAGAGGCTGAGTTACTCAACACGTGAAAAATCCAGTACCAGAGAAACTCAGATGTGACTGCCAGTCTGGGGATCTTTGCCATGAACCCATAGACCAAGGACACCTAACCAAGGGCTGAATGACTGGTCCGGGGGCACATCCAAAGTCATCCCTGGTCCCCAGATTTTTTCTTGTCTCTAGAGATACACAGGCGATGAAGCAATCAGACAGGATTGAAAAACACAGGAGGCTAGCAAGGAGGGATCCCCTAATCTCACTCTGCTTCTAGCACTATGCTTCTCCTTTCCAGGATCCATCCCATATGAGAAAGCAGGAGGGCAAAACTCATTAGCTAAATGTTGGTGGGAGAGATGAGGAGCCATTTCTCCTTTAAAATAAAGTTTTCAAATACTTTGTGCCCACATCTAGGGCTCACAGTGTTGCTCAATTCCAAGGGTCATTGTTCACTTTGTATGGAGCTGTGCTCCAGGAGGTGATACTGATATAGAAGGGGAATGGGGCCCCCTGGAGTTACAGGGTCCCAAACCCTACACCCCACACCTAACACAAGGCCAATCGAAATGCATGAATGGACTGAGCCACTTGGAGTGGAGTGGCTCAAGTCTACACATTTTTGGGGGTTGGTGTTTTAATGTTATAACCTGTCGTAAATAACAGGCAAAAAATGGTACGTTTCAGTTTATAGTTCCCATAAGTTTATTGGCCATTTGTATTTTTAAATGAATTTCCTGTTCATTACCTTTAGCTTATTTTTCTATAGGATTGCTTTCATTCTTTGTTCTTTTTTTTTGTTTACTGTTGATTGGCAGGATTTTTAGAATTTTAAGCTTTTATCTCTTACATGTTTCAAATATGTTTCCCAGTGTCGTGTGTAGTTTGACTTTGTTTTTGGAGTCTTGTACCATACAGAAATTTTACATTTTTATGTATCAAGTCTGCCAAACATTATCTTTTTAGGCAGTGTTAAAAATTCAGATGTTTTTACATACCAGACAGATAACACAAACAAGTGAAATGGTCCAGGAGAGGACTGGGTGAACTACAAAGCAATTTTTTCTTTTAGTAAGCAGGCATTACTGATTTAAACTAAGGGGGGATACCCCTAAATTATGGACATGGCTGAGCTGGTTTTCATGTGCTCCCTGACCTCTGGCCAAGGTGCCACAGGCCTCCGTGGAAGGCTGTGCACTGTCACGCTGGGGTTGAGTACTCCTGGAAAGCATACTGGAGCTCTGAGAGGGGCCTCTAATGACTGAACGGTAGAAGAGGTGACTTGCCCAGGTTGGGACTGGCCATTCCTCACGGTCCACCCTGGTGAAGAAGCACTTTGTTGGTCATCCAACAAAACATACATCCAGCTCCGACGCTTGGGAGAGCAGGCAGTGCAACATGAAGGTAGTTCATCACTAAATATCTCCAGAAACTGAGAAACTGCACTGAAGTCTGTTTGTGGTGATTATGAGTAAATACCTTTATTTTCCCTCTCTTTTATATGCACTCTTTCACCCTTTGCCTAGCTAATTTGTACTCCTTCCAGTGCCATCTTCAGACTTCCTGTAAGCTTTCCCTGACCTCTCCCTGTCCACCCCACCTCCATCTGCTTTGATGCTCTTCCTACGCACCCCCATAGCAAATTGCACTTTCCACAGCATTTATCCCTTCAGAAGATAACGATCTGTTCACCTGTCTGCCTCTCTAACTACATCACATGCTACTCGAGGCAAAGACACAATGTTCACAATGATATTTGCATCACCTAGCTTAACACAAAGTAGAAGCTAAGATTTTTGTGTGGCATGAACGAATAACATGTTCATGGCTCTGTAGGAAGTACTACATCTCATAGTTTCATTCTGCACAGGAATTTACAAGGCATGCTGGATTACAGTGGTCTTCTGTGCTGGGCCAAGAAATGTCTTCTGGTTGGGCAGTGACACAGACTACGTCTCCAACAGAAATCCGGAGAACTATGAAAACAAACATGTGGGATTTTGAAACTTTCTCCCTGTAATCTGGGGAGAGCTCAATTCCCATTCCAGAAAATTATCCATGTTACTCCCATTGTTTTGTTTTGTTTTAACTTGAAAAAGAATCAAAATGCATGTTAGGAACACAATCCATGTTGGGAACACAAACTGTTAAATAACATCAGGGGTGGGGGCAGGAAGAAGAGATGGAAACAGAAAAAAGACAGTGAAAATAAACTAAATAAAACAGCATTTCAAAACACATTCTGAGATAACAGGGAACTATCTGACTCTGGTTCTCATGATGTAAAACATGTGATAAGTTTGTTGATCTTCAAGAGAAAAAAATAAAAGCACTTCTCGATTTGAATCTAGACTTTTTCTTCAATATCAAGTGGAAAACAAAATATTATCTTTCTTTTTCCTTATCAGGGATCTCAGACAACAAAAAAAAAGAAGAAAGAAAGAAAAAGAACACAAGTCCTGAAATTTAGTTTTCATGAATAGGATTACACTGTATAGGCTAAATATAAATACTAGGAAACAGTGAAAAGATTGGATGAACAGCACACCAGCTTCAGAATGAGAAGAAAAACTTTACCTGTTAATCTTAATGATATTTTTCATGTTTTTAATGCTTTTAGGCAAAAAAATAGTCCTCTATTCGAGCTGAGCAGTTACTACTGTAGGCACTCCAGGGGAATCTCTATAGCTGATCCCTCCCCACTATTTCCCTACCCACCCCTCCCAGCACACACACCTGCTACCACCACAGCCCCCATAGGAAAGACGACTCTGAGGCACCATCTGATGCCCCTCCCTGACCACAGCTGATTGAATCAGGGTCTGCATGTTCCCCACTACACCAATCAAATATAGTCTTTAAATTTGAAGCAACAGACAGACACTGAAGTCAATTTGGCTTTAATTTATTCCCCTTTATAGTTAGAATAAATTTCTGCTTCTCGAATCACTAACTTAAATACAATTTCATTGCAAGATAGCAAAGAAAGAGAGAAGCAGGGGAGAGAAGGAGGGAGGGAGGGAAAAGAAACATACTAAGGATGTCCACAGAGTTGAAATAAACATACATTCACCCTGGATATGTTCTCCAAGTGATTCAGTACATTTTGACCTACTGAAACGCAAATCTTGTTATTGGGATTGGATATTCATAGATACTGAAAATATGTACTTCCAAGCAATTTATTGGTCTTGAAATTTCTAAAATGGGTTTCACAGCTTCAATAAAAATTTTGTACTACATCAGTCAGCCATTGTAAAATTGACCATGAATTTTGAATTTAAGTATGAATCAAGATGATGGAAAAAAATGAAATAACTCACTTCCTTTGGAAAATATGGAATAAAACTGAAGGCAATAAAGCCACTTCCAAGAGTCTACAACATTTTTTAAATACAAAAATCCATTAATAGGTAATGATATAGTATACTTAACTGAATTCTAGGTAATCCAACATAGGTAATTACAAAAATTATACTCATTTAGTCAACATTTATTGAAATCTATTACATGCCAGGCCTTCTATCAGGCCGTCTACTGGCAGTGAACAAAACTGACATAAATCCCTGCCACGTGGAGCCTGCATTCCAGAGGGGGAAGATAATAAACAACATTAATAAAATATGCAGATAGTCTGTTATATGGTGATAAAGGTAATATGAAAAAAATGAAACAGAAAAGGGGATGGTCAGGAAAATCCTCAATGAAAAACTTATATTTCAGGAAAGACCTGCATAAGCCTTTAAATTTATCCATGTAGTCTAAACTTTTAAATTGAAGTGAAACTAATTTTATGAAAACAGAAACATGAAGGGTAACTCTTCCTAGGCAAGAGTAAATTTTCTGTCCCCAGAGTGACCAGACGTTCAAGGTGATGTCACCCAGCCTCTATCCACCTGGCAGATGCCATCAAAGTCCTGTGACGCCTTCCCGGACTCCCGGACTCGCTCAGACAGAATTAATCACCCCTCCTCGTCTGAGGCCTCCTCACTATGTACAGACTTTCTTCCCCAGTAAAGGGTGGTCTCCTTGAGGTCTTTTTTGGCTCTGTTTCTCCCACATGTAGCACATGACTTACTCGTTATAGGCACTCATTAATTTTTTTTAACTGAACAGGTGTCCATGCTCAAATAGTTAACAGCAAACACAATTATAAAACATATCTCAATATTGGCCAGATCATCCCTGAACCAGAGAACAGGGAATTCCTGCCTATACAAGCCTTCAAGGATTTCTTACGGCCAACAGGAAAAAATGTTCAGAGACCTTGACCAGGCATTTGAGGACTGCAGCAGCCGGGCCTTGCCCACTTTCCCAGCCTCCACTCCCACCACCACCCCAGTCCTCCCCTATTCCACTCACGTAAACATGCTTATCCTCCCCTGAAAACCAAGTCTCGGAGCTTCTGCAGGGGCTGTTCCCTGTGCCTGAAGTTCTTGCTCTCCTCCTGTGTCTGGCAAATTCCTACTCTTCCTAAGAATCTGTTCTAGTTTTGTTTCTTCTGAAAGGCCTTCCCTGATTTCCTCAGGTAAAGTTACTCTTTCCTCTGAGCTCCCAGATTGCCTTTTCCATTCCTCAGCCACAATACTTATCACATTATGGTGACACTGTTTCCTTGGCCGGTTTCTCCACCTGACTGAGAGTTCATTGAGGTTGCAGACCATTTTATTGACCTTTGCACCCTCAGTGGACAGCAGCAGTGCCAGGCATGTAGTAGTTACTGAAGTCTCGGTAGAGTAAATGTTAATAGATTTTAAATATTTGCCTAAGAACATTCAGCAGGACACTGTCAGAGAGAAGACAAGAAAACAAGTCTCCAGTGTACTTTTCCCTGTACTATACCGTTCTGCATACTGAGTAACATGGCTCACGTTCTAAAAGCATACAAATCTAAACCAGGCACGTCACTTACCTAAGAAGCAAGGATCTCTGAAAGCCCTGGTGGTAGAACATGTATGATGTGCCATTTCATATGGCATTAAAGATTTAAAATACATTCAAAATTAGCAATGTGAATAACTAAATGGAAGAACTTAAGCAAGTGGTTTTAACCGGGGACATCTGGCAAGGTCTGGAGCCTTTGTTGTCATAATTTGGGGGATGCAGCTGCTACTGGCACTTAGTGGGCAGAGGCCAGGAATGGTGTCAAACATCCTACAAAACACAGGACAGCCCCCCCACCCCAACAAAGAATTATCCGGTCCCAAATATCAATAGTGCTGAGGTTGAGACACTCGGACCTAACCCTTTCACCTCAAAAAACTATAATTCTTTTTACAAGCTACTATGATGACATTGAAAGTTATGATGGGCTCTTATGTAGATGTGACTGCTTCCCTAGTCAACTGCTAGGAATGCACAACTTCTAAAAATAATTATAAAATGTACTCTGAACTGAGGGACATGTCGATCTTGGGGAAAAGGGAAGGGCTGGGTTTTCATCTTCCACATTTGATCAGTAGCAATTTGAACTCTGCTAAAACAATTAGATGATAATAATCATCATACTCAATCTCAGAAACATTTGACTGAACTATTAATAAACATTAAAGCATTATTGCTGATAAAACAGATGATGACTTTGGAAAGAATCACATGGCTACTTGTAGCAACAAGATTATCAACCTTTGTAACATTTTAGCAATGCATACAAGACTAGAGTAGTATAAAGATAAGGAAATACATCAAAGCAGAATCAGAAAATGAGAAAGTACTCTATGATGACACCTAAGGGTAACTAGTCACCCAGACCCCAGAAATACGTCAAAAATCTAAGGAGGGTGGCAATAGTCCAACCCTATCCACTTTATTCTAGCGACACAACAGCAATGTGGTACAAAAGCCAATTTCTACTTCCATCTCCAGCTTCTTAGTGACCATATTTTGATTGTCTAGAGGTTATCTTCACTTAGGTTTCCCACTGACATACAAAATCTAACATTTCGAAAACTAAGCTTGTCATTTTCCCATAATAAAATGGGAACTCTTGCATTATTTTCAATGGTATCACCCAACTTCTGAGCACCTGGGCTCACAATTCTGTTATCTTACATTTCACTGTCTATACGTCAGCCTCAAGAGCCAACTACCCTCTGGATTTGTATCATGCAACGTCTTTTGGATGTGGTCCTTTGCCTCATTTATTTCCTTTTACCTCTGATTTTTAAAGCCACTACCTTAATGCTGGTCCTTATCATTTATGCCTAGGTTTCTGTAACAACCTCAGATGGTCTCCTATCTTTAGAGTCTCCCTGACCCACTCTGTTTCACATGATAATGTAATAACAACAACCACAGCAAATGACAAGTCTAGGCTGCTGTAGCTTGCGATTTTATAGCTCAAGTTTTAAGTCAGACTGCCGGGATTTCAAGCACTTAAGTATATTAAGCCATTTAATCCTTATAACAACCCAATGAAGTAGCTACTATGATTATCCCCATTTTACAAATGAGAAAACTGAAGCATCAAGAGTGGAAATCACTTGCCCAAGGTCACACATCTAGTAGGCACTGAGCTAGGATTTCGTCCCAGTCTGTCTGACTCCACAGGCTGAGCCCTAACCATTCTGCTACACTACCCCATCCTCCGGTCTGTTATTACCTGGGACTTGGTGAGTCCTACATCCATACATGAGGGCACTCTCCACATATCTGGATCCTATAAACCCAATTCATGTTCTCTTTCTGTATCACTTTTGCATGTAAGGGGCTAGTAGCCTCTATGTTATTTTGTATATGACGGTGAATTGTTTTGCAATTGTCCCCAAGTGGTTCCATTTGTTTATATTTTGTCTCTTCACCTAGGTTTAAGTTTTTTAAGAGCTTTGTTATTCTTCTACATTCTTCCCAAGTACCTAGTATAACACCCATGAGTATTAAGTGCTTTAAGACTAATCTTTCAATTACTTACATGAAAACCTTTTACAAATAAAAAAATATAATGAATTTAGGTGACTATCTTATTCTAGGTATTATAAAAAACATAAAAATCAAGTGGAGATTTCCTAACAGCTAATCAAAGCAAGCTAGATTTGGAGATCCTGAAAATACCAAAATCTTAAAGCTTCATTTGTTAATGGAAAATACAAAGACTGAAAAAACCAAAGCCTTTATTTTCCCAATTAGTATAACTGGCCTAGTCATTTCAGAATACTGCCCAGCTTGGGGCATAAAAGCTCCCAATACTTTCAATTCCATATGCCACTGAAATTGCAACCTAGGTTGAAAGTCAGCAGTGATGGACAGTTCTTACTATTTGTAAAGTAGCTCCATTTAGGCAAGAGTCTTGGGGAGAATAGAGACTAACCTCCTGCTCCACCCAGTACCACCATCACCACTGTGGCTGCCATTCAGAAATCTTCAATTGGAACAACAGTTGCAGCAAGCCATTATCATAGGTCTTTGGTCTGGCTTGTCCATCTTCAAAAAAGGGAAAGTGACAAGAGGCTTAACTTACCAATTAACGTAAGTTCAAACTTGTTCTTGCTTTAATAGTTTAATATTTGTCTGCCTGTGTACCTAGAACAGACCTGGCTCATGGGCATTCAATTTGTTGAATTAATGGGATGAGTTCAGAAATTTATACTGTCTTTACATAACAGTAATAACAACAATAATATCTATCATTAATAGATTGACAATATAGCATGGTGGTTAGCACCCAGCTTTCTAGAGTCAGACTGCCTGAATCTACACACCAGCTGTTTGTCCCTGGGAGAGTTACTTAACTTTTCAGACTCCTGGTTTCTTCACCTATAAAGAGGGCCTATTAAGAGTTACTACCTTCCACAGGACTTCTGAAAGGATTAAAGTAGAAAATAACTGTTATACACTTAGTCTAGTCTTAGACATATTAAGTACTCTAAAAACTGTAGCTATTTTTGAGTGCCTACTCTATGTCAGGCCTACTCCAGGGTTTCTCAGTCCTAGCATGATTGACATTTTGGGCCAGACAATTCTTCATTGTGGGGGTTGTCCTGTGCATTGTAGGATGTTTAACACATGCCTGGTCTCTACCCACCAGATGCCGGTACCACCTCCCCAGTCATGACTAGGGAGCAAAATCAGCCCTGCTTGAGAGCCAGTACACTAAACTGAGCTCTTTACAAATATCTTATTGATTCCTCAAAATACTCTGACCAGATAGGATGCTGATAGTATTATCTCTATTTTACAAGGAAGGAAATGGCAGCTCAAAGATGTTACCAACTCGCCCAAGGTGACCCCACCTGCCCACGTTCAGCTGACTGCACAGCCTTGACCATGCATTCTCCTCCCCAGTGCAGGTGGTGCTTGTCTTCATGCCTTTCCCTGGGCTGTTCACCCACAGAGGCATGACCTGTGGGTAGAGGTCACAGGAGGACCTTTAGAGGATAATAGTGAAGCCCAAACTCATCTCCACAGAGTCATGAGATGATCTCAGGAACCCTCATCTCACGCCCATAACCCCTGAGCCACGGTATTTCTACGCAGAGCAACAGAGTTTTGGTAAATCCTGTCTGGAGTGGGTAAATAAGCAAAAGCGGCATTATTGTAAAAACACACTCAAGCACGTGAACTGCAAATACATCAGGCCCCATCTTCAATTCCTCCCTCTCCCTCAGTTTCCCAGTCAAGTCCCTCTCCAAGCAACACAGATGCTCTTCCGCTCAGCTTCTCCTTGTTTCTACGAACTCCACCTTATCCCCGGCTCTCACTAAAGCCCAGGCCCAAATGCTTCAATGGCCCTCCTCGTGCCCCACTCCAGTTCATTCAGCATCCTGCTGCCAGACCCATCTTCTGCAGTAACTGACTTCACCAAGTTCCTGCTCCACTAGAACAGCACTAATAAATCCTTATTTTCTGAAGCATCAAGTTTAAATTTCACTAGATGACATTCAAGGCCCTTGAAATACTATGGCTCTCTACCTCTTATCATGCTGTCTCTCTAGCCTCCACCCCCACCAAACTCCTCACTATCCTGCCAGTTGGCTGAGGAGAACCCTTGCTTCTCTGTGCCCCTCATCCTGAGGCTTCCATGTTTGGCAATGTTCTCCCTTCTCTATGCCTCTGTCAAAATCCTGAGCGCTCTTCTAGGCCCAGCTCAGGCTGAAGCCCCTCCATGAAGCGTTCTCTGACTACTGCAGCCTCATTAAGACCTTTCTATTTAAAGGCGTTTACAGCCCTGACAGTCTATCCTATACCACCTAGCACCTTAATTTATCTGTTGGAGTTTCATGCTTGCACAAATGGATTATAATTCTGTTGCATGCTGGTACCATAGCTCACATTTATAGGCTGTGCTCAGAGAAGGTCCTCAATGAGTCCTTACCACTGACCCCGCGGAAGCCACCTGCTGCTGTAGGAATACAGGCAGTGATTCACAGAAATGTGTGCCCCCGATCTTATCTTTACACCTGGGGCTCCACTCTATACGAGGTCACCTCATATTGTTCTCTGCTGCTTGGAGACCTCATCGCCAGCACACCTGCTTTCTGCCAACTCATTTCAAACCTGTGACCTCTGCTGGCCCTTAGCTTTCAAGCTCCTAGTCTCCTTTTCTTATCAGCACACCCTGACTTACTCTTGCATCACAATCTTCCACACTGACCTTCTTCCTTGGGAGTAAACCCAAAATCGCCATGCTGAAGTTCTTTATGGCCTCTTTACTGGCGTTTCTAGTAAGGGAAATTATTACATTATCTACGCCAATGATTCCCAAACGTAACTGAGGATAAGATCACTTAAGTACTTACACAACATCCTGATTCGTAGGACTCAACAAGCATCCCAGGTGATTCTTATGATCAGATGAGTTGAGGAGACACTGATCTAAGCTACTGGGTAATATTTTTTCAGCTGATCTTATGAGATATTTAGGGTCAATTGCCAACCAGAAAGTAGGCATCCCGGAGAAAGAAATCATTGATTTCAGGGGATTAGCAGCATTCTTCCTTATCAATTTCCATTTTTCTAGCTATTAATAGAAGGAATTATGTTCTACTAAATGGACCACTAACATAGAAACTAACTGTGTGACCTTGAACAAGTCAGTTAAGAACTCTGAGCTTCAATTTCTCTTTTACAGAAAAGGGGAGGGTTGGGCCAGATCAGTAGTTCTCTTTCATGGATACACATAAGAATCATTTCAGGAGTTTTTAGAACAGACCATCCCCAGGGATTCTAATTTAATTGATCCAAGTGATTATGTTGTATAATTGAGGTTAAAACAAAGTGAACTGGGTGATTTTTAAGATGCATTCCAGCCCTGAAATAACTCTGATTTAATAACTCTATCATTTTTTAATTCTTGTGTCAACTCTAGACATGTTTCAGGTCATATGTAAAAATATATTTACTCTTTTTTTATCCTACTTTTTTTCAATAATATCTTTGTTAGGTACTTGATGTTCATGTGGGAAAGAGGCTGAATAATTCTAAAATATTCTTATGAGTTATTACTACCATGCAAAAATATTCAGGAGTGTAATAAAGTCTTTTAAAATCTGTAGGCCCAGACATGTGAATAGTAACAACTCAGCTGCTAATTAAATTAAAGATAGGGGTAGACCTATCCAATCCTTCAGTGCTGGTTACTGGGCATACAGCAATATACCAGAAACACAGTCCAAGCCCCTGTAGAAAGATAAACACTGTGCAAAAATTACAAATGTGATTAGGACCACAATGGCATATACAGAGAGCTGCAAGAATGCATAAAGGGGACTGAACCTACTCTGGCAGGAAAGGCTTGGAGGAGGTAGTGCGAGTTAGGTGAAACCTGATAAATGAATTGGAATTAAGCATATGTGTTGGGGCAGGGCGAATAGCATGCTGCAAGGAACTGAGGTGGAAAGAGCTCGGAGTGTGCTAGGACAGAAAGAAGACAAAAGGGGCTGGAACTAGTGAGCGAAGGGGAAGGTGGCACAAGTGGAGGGCCGTGTAAGAGAGTTCAGAATTTATTCTAAAATACCCAAGTAAGAGAGTTTATTTTAAGAGCTCTGACCCTTTTAAGCAGGGGGCTGAAGTGATCTGATTTACATATTTTAAAGTCCTCACAATGCTTGGAGTACAGAGATGCCTGAGTGGGTACAGGGAGAACAGGCTACCGCAGTAGTCAGAGGAAATATGGTGGACTGAAGTGATGTGAGCAAAGAGGGAGAAAGGTGAATAGATTCAAGGTATCATCCGAGGAGATGCAGAGGGATTGGTGATTGATTGGCTGCGGGAGGCAGGGGAACTTAACGAGTCAAGGTTTCAGACTTGAGCAACTGGGCGGACGGCCATACCATTTACGGAGATAAGGAACCCTGGAGCAGGAGCAGGTTCAGTGGGAAACATGAGTTCAGTCTGGGACACAGTGAGCGTGAAACATCTGTGGAGGTCTTGATTAAAATGGGTCTGAAACTCAGATGAGAGACCAGGACTAAAGTTACAAATTGAGAGCTGTCAGCATATAGATGATAACTGAAGTCACCAGAGGTGGATGAAATCACCTACTATGTGCTGGGGGCTATGGTAGGTGCTAGGGCAATAGATTCACCGCGCTCCAGTGACTCACAGTCCGACAGATGCAAACGGGTAAGAAGACCAGGGTCTGAATTTTAGTTCAAGTGCCATGAAAACTACCCTGAATATCCCTATTATTGATCATAGTAGGTATAGCCTTCTCTGTTCTACTCTCTGGAGGTTTATCTCTTAATTCAACCCAAAACTAGAAACTCATCTAAAAGTAGACTAGCCTACACTTTGTTCTAATCTACACTTTGTCGAAGTGGGCTTTAACTGAGAGTACCTCTTAAGCCACTAAGAGACTTCACTTAGATCTTAAAAATAAAATTTACAAGTTGAAATATATTTACATTAACATCACACCGTTTTAAATCTCATTGAACGTGAAAATCCAGGGAGTGAACTGCAGATTTTGTGCTTGGTCATTCTCATTGTGATGTGAACTTTACAGTTTACAGGGCTACAATCACAAAGCCCAAGGTCTGTTAGGCCTGTGCCACATGTAAATAAGTCCACAGTCTAAGGGGTTCTTGGGACATGGTCTGCTTTTAAAATGTACTTTGTAGCTTAAAAGAGCACTGCACCCAACAGCTAAGCCTTCTGTTTGAAAGTTCACTTGATACCAGAAATAACTACCAATAAACCTAATGGAGAGTGACATTTCTGAGATCTGACCCTTCTCCAGTTATTCTTTTTTCCTTCCTCCCTTCCTTTCTCTCTTATCCCCCACTTCTTCCCTCCTCCCTTCCCTCTCTCTCTTTATTCCTTTAATCCTCCCTCCCTTTTCTCTTTTTTTTTTCATTTTCCCTTCTTTCCACAAATGGTTTCTGCCTCAAAGCTTTTATGGAACGAGACAAGGCATACATACATAATCCACAGCCCACATACAACAACGTCAAGTGGCTCCTCTATGCAAGGCACTTTGACAGAACCACAGCATTAATATCAGAAACGGAAGAGACCTCATACATCATCTCATCCAATTCACCCATTCTACAAATCAAGAAAGGGAAAACTTCTGTTCCTCTGATGTGCTTGAAAATCATCTTAAGGTTTATTTGGCCATCATGTCAGACTTCACACAATAACGGCAGACACTATTTTGTATTGTTTTATTAACTTAGCAGGCCTAGGACTGCACTGACCAATACAGTTAGCCACTATACACATGTGGCAATTGAGCCCTTGAAATATACCAAGTCTTAATTGAGATGGGCTGTAAAATACACAATGGATTTTAAAGACAGTATCATATAAAGTTGTTTGTTGGTTAGCTAACATTTCAGGCCTTTATAGTTTAAGTTTCTAAACTCATCCAACATTGATTAAAAAAATTCATTCACATACCAAAGAAAAAAATAAAAAGAGGGCCGGCCTGGTGGCATAGTGGTTAAGTTCGTGCACTCCGCTTTGGTGGCCCGGGGTTCACAGGTTTGGATCCCAGATGCAGACTGACACACCACTTGTCAAGCCATGCTGTGGCGGCGTCCCATATAAAGTAGAGGAAGATGGGCACGGATGTTAGCCCAGGGCCAATCTTCCTCAGCAAAAAGAGGAGGATTGGCAACAGATGTTAGCTCAGGGCTAATCTTCCTCACACACACACAAAAAAGTGGATCACACATCCTAGAGGGCCCATGCTGAGAATTTACTAGTCATAACTCAATAAAGCCAAAGAATTTAATGATTTGTCTAAGGTCACATAGCTCATTAGTACAGAGATAACAGCAGGACCCAGGACTATCTGCTCATGGATCTTTTATCATAGGACAGTTCAATGAACAAAATTGTGAAACGGTTTTCAATGGCTGCAAACTGTTTTCAGTTGAATTCAACAAATATTTGAACGTCTCATAGGTGCCAGGCATCACGCTAGGCAGTAGTGATTGGAGGGCTCAAGTTTTATCTCTTTAATGTCTGAGGAACTTCCCTTGAGTTCTAAACGAAAAACAAAATTACTTTCATCATGCTTTTCTCATATTCATAACTTAAATATGACGACAACTGTGTGGGCATGTTTTCTTAATTTTCAAATTCTAAACTGAATATTTCATCAATGTAAAAAGGAAGCTGTTAAAAACTCCCTAAAATGCAATTATATGTTAATAAAAACATTTTTAAGAACTATACATTAAAGGCATTAACAAATTTTTTACCCAAATAGTCTTATTTCTTTTGATTATAATTTAAAGCTTAAAACTGAAATGTACTATTATTCTTTCCTTAAAGGGCCAGATTTTGACATCTATGGGTATCATTATATGGTCACGTGGCTGATAAATACTCATCTGTTACTAAATAGCAAATTTTAGGTTTTTACTATAGGCAATTCTTATAAATATCCTTGGTGAAATTACAGTAATTGCACTTTATCCACAGTAATTCTTGGTTGTGAGTATATTAAAGGAATTACTTTAGGGGCCAGCCCCACGGCCTACCGGTTAAGCGCACTCGCTCCGCTACTGGCGGCCCAGGTTGGGATCCCGGGCACGCACCGATGCACTGCTTCTCCGGCCATGCTGAGGCCGTGTCCCACATACAGCAACTAGAAGGATGTGCAACTATGACATACAACTATCTACTGGGGCTTTGGGGAGAAAAAGGGAAAAAAAAAGGAGGAGGATTGGCAATAGATGTTAGCTCAGGGCCGGTCTTCCTCAGCAAAAAGAGGAGGATTGGCATGGATGATTGCTCAGGGCTGATCTTCCTCACACACACACACACAAAAATCTTACTTAAAGGAATTACTTTAATTGCTTGCTTTAAACCTCTGGACATTGATGCTTAATTCCCTTTTTCTATTAACTTCTTGGCTTTATCTATTTGGCATTTAGGTCATCGACCGGGAAATCCACCCATGTAGCCTTGGAATAAATTCTACTTTATTATGGTCTTCTTCCAGTTTGGTGATGGATTCAATTTGTTAATAGTTTAGTTAAATATTTGCATCTATATTTATAAGTATTTGGGGGCTATTTTTTAAAAATCAGGTTTTGGTATTTAAACTATGCTAACTCCATAAATTAGGAGTGTTCCCATAATTTTCTATGAATGAAACTAGTTCAAATACCATCAGACTGGTTCAATTTTGAATCAGACTAGTTCAAAATTGTCCATTCTTTGTAGGTTAGAAAGAAGTCAACAGTAAAAGTTACTCTGGCCTGGTGCCTTTTAAAATATATTCTTCAACAATTATTTCCATTTCTTCTATATTTATTCATCTTTTTCTGTTTTCTTCCTTCTCTTGGGTCACTTTTGTTTATTTATATTTTGCCAGAAATAGTTTTCTCTAGATTCTCAAATTCATCCCCATTGAATTACAAATAATATTCTCTTAAAAGGTTTTCTTTTGATTTTCTCATATGTATGTTCATATCCCCTTCTCATCCTTAAATTTATATCTTTTAATTTTCTTCTTCTTTCCTTAATCAGGCTTATTAATCTTTTCCAAGAACTCACATTCTTATTTTACTTACTTTTTTACTAATTTTTAAAAATCTGTTTCACAATTTAAAATTTTATCTTCATCAAATCTGTTCCTACTTGCTTTCAGTTGTTTTGTTGCTCACTTTTTTAGTCTCTTAATTTATCTGAATTTTTAAGTCATACCATTTCAGTGTTCCTATTTTGAAAATCAGTAAACAATGTTTTAAATGCCTAGGTAGAGGAGGGAAAAGAGGATGAATAACTTTTTTTTTTCCTTTATATTCTTCCATGTCCTCTGACTTCTTGCCAAAGTATAATCTTGCTTCCGTAGTTTGACAGAAAAACAAAACAATAAGGCATATTTGGTATTCATAACTTATTATCTGACATCCCACAGAAATTGTATTGAAAAGGCACAGAAAAATCTTCATATCTCACAATCATTCAATAACGACCTAAACACTATAAAATCTGTCTCCATGCAAACATCTTGGTCTCTCCTTGCCCCCATGAGCACTATTTGTCCTCAATCATGAAAGGTTAGTCTCTGGCTAATGGTGGGATGTTAGAAGCATCCAGTATAAATATATAAAATGAAAATCAGGGCCGGCCCCGTGGCTTAGCGGTTAAGTGCGCACGCTCCGCTACTGGCGGCCCGGGTTCGGATCCCTGGCACGCACCGACGCACCACTTCTCTGGCTATGCTGAGGCCGCGTCCCACATACAGCAACTAGAAGGATGTGCAACTATGACATACAACTATCTACTGGGGCTTTGAGGGGGAAAAAAAAAAAAAAAGGAGGAGGATTGGCCATAGATGTTAGCTCAGAGCCGGTCTTCCTCAGCAAAAAGAGGAGGATTGGCATGGATGTTAGCTCAGGGCTGATCTTCCTCACAAAAAAAAAAAGAAAGAAAAGAAAATCAATTGCAAAATGATATTACTAAAGTTGCAAAGCTGCAAAGTGATGTTTCATGGACACTAGAAAAGCTTTTGACTACAGAGAAAATCAGCAAGTCTTACATATAATAGGAAATTCAAAAGAAAATGTTTTGAATATCAAAATAGAGTCAACTTTGGGAAAATGGACGAAGTCTGAAGTTTTCAAATATTTTTGCAAAACCCGCCCTCTTTGATCGTTTCAGGTAAATCAAATGTGAAATGAAAGATGTCTCGATTGCTCTCATATATTGTTTTTTTTCTTCTGCCTATAAAACCAACACAATTCATTCTTTTTTTGTGTGTGTGAGGAAGATCAGCCCTGAGCTACCATCCATGCTAATCCTCCTCTTTTTGCTGAGGAAGACCGGCTCTGATTCATTCTTTGTTCACTCTAAAAATTAAGGTATTTAACCTAACCTAAATTTTGTTAAATATAAAATAATATGAATTTATTTTCATAACTTAGTTTCATTTTTCAAAATGATATGATCCAAAGCTGTTTCTTTAAATATTTACTATAAAACTTCTGTTTTCATTTTAAATATATTCACTTTTAAGTAAACTTTTCTATACCAATTATTCCATTTGAATATTTAGCAACCTTCCCAGAAACCATGTGAAAAACTGTGTTTCCTTCTTCATATGGTGGAGCAAGAAGTAAAAAAGAATAAAGAGAGAAAACATCCAGAAATAATTTAACTGCTTCCAAGTTCCTCCCAACCAGGCCTTTATCGTGTAGTTTTATTACTTATTTTTAGTTGAATTCCCAAGTCAATAGGCAGTAACCGTGGGACAGTATATCAGGAGTACAGGTCCTGGAGCCAGGCTGCTTCTGTTCACGTCTTACCTTTGCTACTTACTGACTGCATAGTGTCGGCAAGTTAACCACCCCCCGTGTCCTCATCTGGAAAATGGGGGGATACTAATTGCACTTACCCCTCATAGTGTTGTTATAAAGATTAAATGAGTTAAAACATGTAAAGTTCTTAAATCAGTGCCTTAAAATAGTGTCTACAGTGATGAGTTCCCAATAAATTTAGCTATTATTCATATACATATGTTCAAACGTCAGGTATAAAAGCACATTCCTTTAACTGTGTAGTTGGATTATCATCCTTGATTGTTTTTATTTCATTAGAGTAGATAAAAGAGACTTCATTACATCATTGCTTAACCATATTTTGGTTACCAAGCAGAAAAATTAACACTACATATACTTCCAATTATTTCATTTGGTAATAACAATAGATTATAACAGACAACTGATCTTGAAAATAAAGATTATAAATAAATCTTTTTCTATTCCAACAACATCATCCCCATTACCCTTCAATCTACTACACAACTTAATTTAAATTAGAAAAACCAATAATTCCAAAGAATAATAGAAATATCTGGCAAAATTATATTATCTTACTCTCTCTGCACTAAGAAAAGACCCTGAAATCTTAGACACACACGTGATCCAAAAGACCCTGAAATCTTAGACACACACGTGATCCTTTGCTATTAAGTACAGAAACACCAGAATTCAACTGCTTGCAGGTTGCACAACAAAAATGACAAATATGTTTGCATCTATGTGGAATATTCTACTCCTTCTGATTTTTTCATCCCTTCTACTTATTGTTTTATTCAAATACATCAATTATAGCAACACAGAATTTTTTAAAGAAAGCTGTAAACTGCTTTTAAAATCTGGGTTATATTTTCCTGGAAATCATCTTGATGTATCAAATCTATTTAACTGTACCTGAAAATGTTTGGCTTGATTATTTAAAAACACATCCTAATAATTTGTTTTAGAGGCTTTTTTTTTTTAATATATGCCTTCTTTCTCTATCAACCTGTCTTTTTTCCAAATCCCCAGAGCTACAAGTATAACATTTTGGTTGGTCAGGAAATAAAACTATTCACCCATACTTTTGGTAAATATTTAATAGTGATGTAGGTTCCTGACAAACAGTCAGAGTCTCTGCCCTCATACGAGTAAGCTAAGCAAGTAATCCTACAAATAAATGCACAGTTACCAACCGCTATAGATGAGAAAGAAGAAAGGGGGCCTAAATGAAATCAGAAGATCAGGGAAAACCTCTCTGGATCTAACATTTAAACCAAAACCCGAAGAAAGAATGGGAGTTACCACTGAAAAGAATGAAAGAGTATCTTGAGCCAGATGCACGAAGGCCCTGGGGTACTGTGCAGCTTGATTTCTTGTAGGAAAAACACCAGTGAAACAAGAGTATTAGGAAGGAAATGAGTGGTGGAAATGAGTCTACAGCTGTAGGTCGACTTTGTAGGTCATTTAAAGGATTTCTTATTTTATCAGAAGCCATTAAATGGTTTTGAGCAAAAAACAACAACAATAAGAATCATGGTAGTTAGCAATGACAACCATTTTCTACTAAGTGCTTTAAATGAATTCTCTCCTTCGGAACTCACCCAACTCTTTGAGGTAGGACTAGTTTAATATCCATTTTACAGTTGAGAAAACTGAAGTTTCAAATAATTTGGTGATTTGCCCAAACTCACTCAGCTAGTAATAGGATATAACTCCAGAGACCACGCTCTTAAACGCTATAGTATACTCTCTCCCATTATCAGATTTTGTTTGATAGATAGACAGATAGATAGATAGATGAGCATATGGGATATGTTAACTATGAGATACGTATAAGACATGTATGTCAGGATATAAAATGAGCATTTGGATACACAGGTTTAAGTCTCAGAGGAGAGTGTGGTCAGGATCAAGCTGAGCTGTTGGCATTTAGATAGATTAAAAGTCACAGGAATGGATGAGGTCACCCAAGACCAGGGTGTAAGTTAGGAAAAGAAGGTCTATAACTAAGCCCTGATTAATTCCAACATTTAGAGACTGGACACAGATAGTCAAAAGTGTCTAATTTGGCTAAGAAATTAAATAAGATAAGGATTAACCTAACCTATCAGGTGATGTCTCTCTTTAATAATTCTAAAAACAATAGCAATTACTCTGTTTTTACCTCTGACAAACCTTGGTCTGGCTCCCCACCCAACCTGTTTGCTCTGGTTTAGAGCTGCCTGGGGAGCACAGTCCTTATTGAGGCATGTCAGGTACACAGCAGGAGTACCCCAAGGCAGGCACCTAATGGAGAGCACAGAGGCTGCTGAATAACATAACCACCAGGTGGGTGCGCCACAAGGGTAGCAGACCACCTCCAGCCAGCCTAGTGCTTACCTAAGCCACAGAGCCCAGAACCACAACCAACAGCAATACTCAGAGAGTTAGCTTTATTTGCATGGGACAGAGATATGGAGCAGTGTTTGGGCCTTAAAAGATATATTTTCCATTTCTCTTCCCTCTAAACTTCATCGTCCCAGAGCCTGGACTATGTTGCACTGTTCCCTGCCTGGCAGTTCAACTTTTTCACTCAATGCTTAAGTTTCAGTCTCTTACTACTTGTATTTCTCTTTAACATCTAGTATCCTTCAGTAGGGGTATAGAACTTTATTGTTTTGAGACTGAAATAGATGTTATTATTCCCATTTTATATATGAGGAAACTGATTCTAGAGAAATTAATAAAAAATTGTCCGAGATCCCAAAGTGAGTAAATAAGTGGGCTGGAATTCGAGCCCCAGTCTAAAATGTCTCATAGGGTATATTGCCACACTATGTACCATATGTGGGTATACAGTAGTCAACGATCCCATAAATGATAAAGCAGTATTGTTCATAAAAGCAAAACATGTATAAAATGATTAAGGAAACTTTGATATGCCAATCTGGTGGCAGGCATATAAGCAAGAAAAATAATAATTATACAAACTACATATGTAAGTGGACATTGTTGGTACGTGAAAAGTCTATATTGAAATCATTTAATTTTTAAAAAGGCTGAATATTAAAAAATGTGTGCAAACTACAGCTGTTTAATTTATATATGATATAATTGTGTGTGTATATACATGCATATATATGTAGAACAGTTAATTAAAATGTTAATTAAATGTTCTGTGTTAATTAAATATATAATTATTTCTTAAAATTTTACACAAAAAATTAATAGAAGCATAATTCTAACAACATGTTGACAATAATTGAGGGACTATTCAATGCTGGGTTTTTCAGGATATTTTTCATGCTTACAAAAACACTATTAAGTAAGGGCTATTATGCCCATTTCCAGAGGAGAAAACCTAGGCTAAAAGAGGCTCAATAATTTGTCCCAGTTCACACAGCAAGAAAGTCAATAGCGATGCTAGACGCAAATCTAGGTCTTCTGGGTACCACAGCTCCATTCACTTCCTATGCCACGTTGCCAGAAATGCTGCTACTCCTTAAGTTAACTGCTTTCCCATCTAACTTAGGGCTGTATTAACATCCTCTTCTACCAATGTGTATATTCTCCCTCCCCTAAAACATTACGTTTACATTATGACTTGAGTCTTGCTAATAATAACACACCATTAGAATGCATAAGTGTACGCCATGATTGTGGACATTGGCAAATAAAAATAAATAATTCTTCCCGAGGAAAATAAGACTTGACCCTCTTACTCTCTTGCAGTATGGCCTTCAGTGAGTCACTGAATCTCTTTGAGCTACAGATTCCTCAGCTATAAAACAAGCAAAATAATACCTACTTCACAGGATTGCTGAAGATTAAATGAAGTGACATATGCTAAAATGCTTATAAACTGGAAAGTGTCTTAAGAATACACTATTCTTTTTTCTTTAACCTATTCAGAAACAGTGGAAAGGCTTTCTGTGAACTAAATTCCTCACTGGATAAATGGCAGCATGGTTACTTCTATTTAAGTATTGTACAGTTGAAAAAACATTTGATTTTTCTTCTAAAGATCTCTCCAGTCAACTTAAATAGTCAATTAAGAATACAATAAATTAATAGATGTGAAAGTATAGTATAAACGGTAAAACATTCTAGAAGGACAAGCTATTATTTTTTAATAATGCCATTTCTCTAAACCCAGCTTGAAAATGAAAACTCAGAAACCCACCATGAGTGATATTATCTTTATTCTGATCTTAAACCTCCAAACTGAGGCACTTCTATAAGAAGATCAAGAAGGGATATGGTTAACAGTTCTTTTTAAGGTGAAATGATGTGGCAAATATTCTCTGAACCAGTTAAATTTTAATTGCCTGTAAATGGATGATTCTATAGTGCTTTGCTCAGATAACTGCTTAATAAATGCTTGTGGAATTGAATTAACTGAACCAAAAAACATATTTCCTTCTGATAAATCTATCAGTGTGACAGTTACCAGTTCCATCATGCAGAAATAAATTATGATGCCTTCAAATAGCAACTTCATATGGAATTGATATAAGTTCAAAATAAAGTATTCTATATCCATTTATTACTGTTTCTTTGTTTCCCTTGTCTTCACTTCAATACCATGAACATTAATAATGATTTTTTAATTTATCTTAGAGCTGATAGTTTTAAAACAGAATTTTACTTCTTATATTTTCTCATTCCACCTTTCTGAAATTTCCCCAATTCTTCAAAGCCCAAATCAATGCCTATCTTCCCGATAAAGTCTTCTATACATGCTCAGAATCACATTGATTTTTTTAATTCTACTTGACTATTTATGAATATACTATTATTAGTATTAGCATTTTAGTTTCCAGGGTCATTATGTACTGTTTTTGCCAAGATCGCTAAAGTTTTCTTATTCCCACAATTCATCTCTTCAAAATAACATTGTAACAAGATAAAAATACAAAAGACTTTCCATAGAGTTAAAGAAGTTACGTTGTGTAAAATATATAAAACTAAATGAGTAATTATTGAAACTAAAATAATTTCTGGATGTAATGTGCTCTCATCTAAACAACTTTTTAAAATTTTCTGTGACATTTTCCCATTTTTACCCCTTTATATATATAACTTTCACATAATCATAATAGTTTCACTCAACATTATTTTATATTGCCACACTGTTCCATGTGTCTAGATATCTTATGTTTATTGTAATGACTGAATAGTGTTTCACAGAGATAAACCATAAATTATTAACCAGCCCTGATCTGTAATTTAACATTTAAAGTATTTTCAGTTTTTTGCAATTAATAATAATTCTGATATGAACATTTCTTTACACATAGCTTTTTATTTCACTTTTAAATTATATCCCAAACAGAACAGTGGTGTGCTAATAATGTTTAACAACTGCCCTCTGTGGGCTGGGGCAACGTGGTGTGGAAGATTTGCCAATTTTTGTGGTGTACATACTCCAGCCATGGCCGATTTCAAGCTCCAATGGGCAATCCAAGATTGAAACAGAAATCAAGGCAAGTGCAATAATAATCACAAAGTAAAGTCTAAGATGTAGCAACAAGCTGACAAAATGAACATGAGCCAAAAATCTCCCATGCTCTTTGGCCTTTTAATTCTATAGCAACTGAAAATTTAGCCTTAGGAAGCATGGTGGCTGGAGCCAGCTAAAACTGACTGACTGTTCAATTTTCAGCAATTTTATAAGCTGGCTGTTAAACACGACCATTATTTTAAATTAACTTATATAAATTTACAATTAAATAAATTATATTCAAAATGAAGTTATTAAATACTAAAAACTCATCACATGCTAATTTTTTAACTATATTTTACTATTATCTATGCTCTCTAGGTTTTTACATCTATAGTGTGTGACTACACATGTCTTCCCAATTCTGCACTCAGTGATATCACGCTGGTCATAAGGAACAAGGTATTAACAAGATTTATTTTTAGTTTTTTAAGTGTTGAGTTTAGAAGTTTAGAGAATTGTCAATAGAGATGAGGAAATTACTGTATTCCAGTGGACTGAGACAGTGATCATATAGATAAGGAAGTAAGAAGGTGGTAAGTGATTTTCTAGGCTAATAGAGCAGACTCAGAGTTGGGTCTTTTGGGAACAAAATGGTAGAAGAATGGTAATAGGAAATGGGGAAAATGTGACTATATTGATGTGCTCAGAAAGCAGAATGTGGTTCTTAAATTCAAACAAGGCTCACCTGGAAGTGAAGGTATTGCTAGGTCACAGGTTTTTTAATTGTCTCTAATGATTACAGCAGCAAGACGGCAAGGCCATGGATTCCCAAACTGTGCACTAACGTGCCCTGGGGTGTCACAGTGAACTCACAGGGGCACCATGGGCTATTTTAAATTTTCAAGGGAAACATAGTGATACATGACATCTGTTGGACATGGCTTGAACTAGTTGCTCGAGGTATTCACAGTTTCAACATTAGATCATATTATATTTATTCTGATGATGTCACCTCTTTGCAAAGCTGTGTTTTTGGTGGTTGCTGGGATAAAGAACAAGTACCTCGTGAAAATTAATGAGCAACAGGAAATGAAGGTGGTGGTGTCCAATCTGATCCCAAGGTTTGAGAAGTTATGCAGTGCCCACCAGGTATACACATCCCATTAGTAACTGTGGTTATTTAAGAATAAAATTAAAATATTATTTTCTATTTCAATTTACATATATTATTTTTTTCAAGCGGCTACTAAGTGGTTAAAACACAAATACTTATTAAGTTGTCAGGACCTAACTACTTACTAAAAAGAACTGTTGGGTTTTTTGTTTGTTAGTTTTGGGGTTTTTTTGGCTTCGAGGACAAATGAGAAAATTATGGAGATGCTAAGGATGCTGTGAACTGAAAAAGAACAGGAACCTCTGGCTTAGGCATCAAATTCATCAAGAAGAAACGAGTGAGATTCTGGATGCAGAGTGCCACAAAATATATCCATATTGATTGCAAAAAATAAACGTTGCATTAAACATATGAAGAGGGATTAAAGGTTAGAAGTAAAGTGTAGGACAAAGAATAATAAGTAATGATAAAAAAATAAAAATTAAAAAAAAAACAAAATAAGTAATGATGTATGCAGCACTACTTGTAAAAGCAAAAGAATGGAAACAGCCCAAATGTCCCAAAATAGAAGGATGACTGAATCAACTATGGTACAACACATGATGGAGTACTGGGCAGCTATAAAAAGAAAAGAAGAATATTACTATACGCGACTGTGGAATGATCTCCAGGATACAAACATCAGATAAGAAAATCAAAGTGAAAGAGAGTATGTATAGTATGTCACCATTTATCTAACAGAAAGAGGATATGAAAATATACATAAACATTAGCTTATAAGAAAAAATTAAAGATGATTTTTAAAAAATGATTATTAAACTTCAAACTTCCATTTAGGTTGTAGAAAGCCCAACAGAAAGTCACTCTCCCACTTATAACAACAACAAAAAATGGATGATCTGCAAAATCATAACTTTTCTTGAATGTATTAGAGAATTGAGTTCACAGGGCAACCAACTAAACCGAAATATAAGAAAAGTCAGGAGCCTTCAGTGAGAGTCAGCACACAGCACTTCTTATCTGGGACAGAGCCCACCAGACACCATATAAGCTAGGAGGAAGAACTCAGCTAAATTTTTCAATGAATTGCTAAAAGTCAAACGTGTACTAATGTGACAGTATAGAACCTCTGGAAGCCATAAGTCCAAGGAGAATTTGTAACCACTGATACTCACAATGAGGCAAGGCAAGAGATCTGAGCAAGGCTGCCTTATGGTACAGTCCTGGGAGAGGGACAAACTCCTTGAAAGACACAGACAAAGTTCGAGAAGAAATACACAACTTGAACAGTCCTATATCTATTACAGAAATTGAAATAATGTTTTTTTAAAGACCATGCAACAAAGAAAACTCCAGGCCCAGGTGACTTCACTGGCAAATTCTACTTAATTCACAAACTCTCCCAAAATATAGAAAGGAAAGAACACTTCTCAACTGATATTATGAGGCTAGCATTACTCTAATATCAAAATCAGAAAACATACATTGCAAGAAAATAAAGCTGCAGACTCGTAGCTCTCAAGATGCAAAAATTCTCAACGAAATACTAGCAAATTGAATCCAAAAAAATATTAAAAGGTAATACATCATATCCAAGTGGAGTTTATGCCAGGAATATAAGTCTGGTTCAACATTCAGAAAGCAATCAAGTTAATCCATCATATCAACAGACTAAGGAAGAAACACCATATGATGACCTCACAGAAATCACCTGATAAAATTCAATATCTATTCAACAAACTATCAGCTTTCGCCATCGAATAAACAACATCTACAAAAATTCCTACAGTTAATATCACATGTAATTACTGATCGCTTTCCCCCTAAGATTAGGAACAAGGCAAAGCTGTGTGTTCTCACCACTCCTAGTCAGCACCATAATGGAGGTTCTAGTCAGTGCAATAAGACAAAAAAATAAAAAATAAAACTGTCTATTCACAGTCAACATAATTTTCTACACAAAAAATCCTGAAGTATCTACCAAAAAGTTACCAGAACTAATAAGTGTGTTTAACAAGCTCCCAAAACACAAGATCAATCTAAAAAATCAATCATATCCTATATACTAGAAATATATACCTTTTCTATATATTAGAAGTGATCAATTGTAAAGTAAAATACCAACCAAAAAACTACCATTTACAATAGCACTGAAACCCATAAAATATTCAGGTATAAATAGGTGCAAAGACATGTATTGCCAAACAAGTGCAAGATATGTATGTGGAAAAGTAGAAAACACTAATGACATAAATAAAAAAGACCTAAATAAATGGAAAGATATACTGTGTTCATGGATTTGAAGACTCAATATTGTTAATTCTCATATACAATAATGTCAGTTCTTAATCTTGAACATGATCTATCGAGTCAACATAATTCTAATCAAAATCTCAGTAGAATTTTTGGTAGAGATCAACAATCAAACATTTATATGGAAAAGCAAAGAAACTAGAATAGCCAAGACAATTTTGATAAAAGAGAAAAAAATTGGAGGATTCATCCTGCCTGATTTCAAGTCTTTCTATAGATCTACAGTAATAAAGAGAGTGTGGTACTGGAGAAAGTACAGATATTTAGATCAATGGAACAGAATTAAGAGTCCAGGAACAGACTCACATGTATATGAACAACTGATTTTTCACAAGGGTTTAAAGGCAATTCAGTGAAATACGGATAGTTTTCAACGAATGGTATTGGAACATTTGGATATCCATTCGCAAAAAAATGAACCTTGATCCATACCTCATGCCCATTACAAATATTAACTCAAAAGGGATTACAGGACTAAATGTAAAATCTCAAACTATTACAATTCTAGAAAAAAAATCAATAAATCAGACTTCATTAAAATTAAAAACTTCTGCTCTTTAGAAGTCATTGTTAAGAATAAAACGACAAGTCATAGATAGGGAGAAAATATTTGCAAATTGCATATTTGACATAGGACTTGTATTCAAAATATATAAAGAACATTCAAAACTCAATAATAAGAAAACATACAGCCCAATATAAAATAGGCAAAAGATTTGAACAGGCACATCACCAAAGAAGATATACAGATGACAAACATACATATGGAAAAAAAATATTGGACATCACTCATCATTAGAGAAAAGCAAATTAAACCACAATGGGATACCACTACACACCTATTATAATGGCTAAAATAAAGAATAATAAATGGCTATAAATAAATAATAAATGGCTAAAATAAAGAATAATACCAATTGCTGGTAAAGATGCTGAGCAATTGGGACCCTCATACATTGCTGGTAGGAACAAAAAATATTACAGCCTCTTTGGAAAACACTTTCTTATAAAATTAAACATATAGTTACCATATAACCTAGCAATCTCACAACTCAATATTTACCCAAGTGAAATGAAACTTATATTCACACAAAAATCTTTTCACCAATGTTTACAAAACCTTTATTCGTAATCACCTAAAACTGGAAATAACCCAAATAACCCTCAACTAGGGAATACATAAACAAGCTATGTTACATTCATACAATAGAATAATACTCAGGAATTTAAAAAATGATGCACACAACATCATGAGTGAACCTTAAATATATTTTTCTAAGTTAAAAAAGCCAGACTCAAAAGACTTTATATGTACAATTTCATTTATATGACATTCTGGAAAAGGCAAAACTATTGGGAGAGAAAACAGACAAGTGGTGGCCAGAAGCTGTGGGGTGGAGCACAGGGAACTTACCAGGGTACAGGAACTTTTGTATATCCTGATTGAAATGCGTGTACGACTGTATGCATTTGCTGAACTCACAGGACAGGACACTAAAAAGTATGAAATTGTACTTTAATTTTTAAAAATGCAAAAAAATTTAATGACTCTCTATAGAGAGAGGGTGGGAAGGGTGGAATGAGCAAAAATAGAAGCTAAACTTCCCTGAAAATACCCTGTTTTGTATACTTACTTTGGAACCATATAAATTTTTGCCTAAGTATAAAACAAAATTATGTTTTATAAAGCATTACCTAAAATCCATCAAGAGAAACTATCTGAAATTACTTTAAAGCACAGTAATTTAACTGTACACATTTAGTGAGATAGTCTCCAAAAGCAAAAAGAAATCATACTGTTGGTAGCAACGCTGGTATTTTTATTCTGAGACTACAAGATTAATGAGGTTAAGTTAAAACCCTATAGTCTTGAATTGAATTGGGGGCCATATGTTTTAACTTTTAGGTTCTTTGCTTCTGTGACGCTTGATGCTTGAGATACACATATTATAAAAAAATGTCTTTCTGGGCGGCACATAAGACTGTGTCCTTACAGATGAACTAGGTCTTCAAATATAAAAGAGCTTTTAAAATTCTAATTCCTATAAACTTATTTATTAATAACTTCTATTTGAGTATTCCAGATCCATGGGAGTTTCAACGTTAGTTTATGTCTCTTCTTTTTATCCTAGCTGTGTTTAAGTAATCCTTTAGGGAGCTTCATAACACTCTTATAATGCAGGTGCTTACTATTATCCTTATTTTGTAGATGAGGAAACTGAGGCACAGAGCTCTTGAAACTTGCTCAATAAATTAGAACTATATAGTGAATTAGATAGTGAATCAGAACTATCTCAGATTTAGAAGCTAGGATTCCCCATTTTTAGACTAGAATTTACGTATCCTGGGGTGTTGAATAATTTCCCATCTATATGGAATAGAAACAATGAATTCCATAGGATCTTTGTTGATGCATTTTGTTTATCAGTAGGGATCAGATAAACTCTTATGACGAGGCCTTTTAATCAGAAATTATAATTTTAGAATCAAAAACAGCTAGGCACAAAGAGTAAAGAAGAAAAATTGAGATACTGTAGAGTTCAGAAACAGAGCTTATCACTCTAATAAAGGGCTATAAAATATTACACCAGCTTCAGATAGCTGGTTTCAGGTGCATTTAGTACCCCTTTCTCACCAGATCCTTTCTAGTTCTTCCCTTAATATGTAACCTTCCTCGTGTATCACAAGGGATATAATACTTAAGTTACTATGCTTAGGAAGTTCATGAAATAGTTTATGTTTTTCAAGGAAACAAAATTTATTAATAAAAGAATTCCTGAAGAAATGAAAAAATGGTTCAGGGTCTTGTGAGTCTCGTGACAGAAATTTTCTGTCTTTCTTGGATAAAAGTTTCTTTAGTTCAACCAAACACTTGAATTAAACCATGTATCTTGTAGAAGAAAGCCTAGTTATATTCATGGGGAACTCTACCTAGTTTTTTGTCTTCGTTTACTTGACTCTAAGTAAAATCACAATTAGTTCAAATATTAGTACCAGTGGTATGATCATAATTCCCGGTTCTTCAAACGAAACAGTCTCCCAAGTTCTGACTGCCCAACATCATACTCTTTCATCTCCTCCCTCTTCCTCTGCCCCCATATACCTTCTTTCTTCTGCAAAAGTTATCCTGTGCCTCTTCTGCAAAAGTTATCCTGTGCCCCTTCTGCCAAGAGGCCTCAACCACACAGGATCAACTGTAGCGGCAGCCACATCTATGTCACCTATGATGAAGACATTAAACCAGCAATAAGTATGGCTTTGGTCATCCAGAATTTAATCTCAGTCTTGCACACCCAGCTTCCACTATAAAATCCCTGGGAACCACAGACACATATCCATGTGTTGTTTTGTTTTGTTTTACTAGGGCAAGCCAATAATCACAGCACAGCAATGCTTTTAACACTAAAACAACAGAACCTACAAGCAAACCCAGGTAAACTGAACTAACTTGCTTGCTTACACTGTGATAATACAAATAGTATTTTCCTGGCTCGTTGCTTCACAAAGAAAAAAAAATTAAAACACCAACATAGAGTTACATTGTTGCCATAAACAGATTTTGATTAATAGTTTTGTAAAATTTTAATAGCTAACAATCAGAACTGCGATAAAAATACCCAGCGATGAAGAGCTCTGCATTATAATGAAGACATTCTATAAAGAAAAACATTATCTGAATATATAAATATTTATCACTAATACATCATTTGGACTTTGTCTCTGTTGATTCACTCTGATGGACACATTTCCACATGTTTTAAAAGTATCTACATGCAAATTTGGTAACAGTAAATGCCTAATCCCTACTTGCAACCCTTCAGATATTAAACATTTCATAACGTTATTTAACTGACTCAGCCATTCACTGTGATCTAGCTCACAGAGACGGCTATATTTAATTTTGCTTTGTTAATAATGTAGATTAAAACTTTTTAAGCACGTCCTTAGTCTTTGGGAAAGAGGTGGACTATGGCACCAATATGACAGAAGTTATAGAAGAAGAAAAGATCATTTTACTCAACCATTTTCATAACTGTCAGATATGTAAAGATACATGGGCAACATATGAATCATCTTTCACTGGTGTCATTCACAAGCCACACTGACCACTAAATTGTAAGACAGAAATACGAACAATGAAGTCTTCAAATGCAGTTGGTACAAGAGCAGGGCTGGGACAAGAGTGAGACGTATGAGTACCCAGGGTGGAAAATTTAAAAAGGCACTCACAGGACCCTAAGAGTGCATCCTTAAATCATGCACTCCAGGCACCTCATTTGCCTCACCCTAGTTCCTATCCTGCACAAGAGCTCCAAAGCGATGTTGGCTGCAGGAGCCAGGGGTGCCTGATCTCCACATTCCATAGCTGAAGCTAAGCTTCAGAATCAATCTTACCTCAGGTAGAAAGAGTTGACCCATCTCCAGCCCAGTGCTTGGATAGCTATTTCCCTTAAGGGACCAAGACCAGCCTGGTGTGCCTCCTTACTAGACTCTGCCTCCTCTCTGCAATGCCCATGTGATAAGAACTCAGTAGTACCCCTGCTTATAAACATCAGTCCAATATCTCGGGCCTGTCACCTCTGACAGAATTCATGATGCAAATCACCTACATAGATTACAATAATACCTCTTTGATTTTACTTTCTGGTTATTTGGTCCTAGAGCCCATCCCAACTCCCACCCCATGCAATTTCCAGTTCTGTCTGCTTGCTGAGACCACCCTTTGACCTGCTCATCTAGGATTCTTAAAAGAGTCTGTCGCTCAGTCTGTCTCCTTTCAATTGGCTCCAGTTAGTCCTACCCCATCAGAAATAACAGAACCATCCAATTATTGTGACAACCAAAAGTGCCTCCAGCCCTAGTCCTGTTGAAAGCACTAGAAGAGAGGACATATCTTCAATAAGAAATGGGCCAAGCATTTCACAGCCTGGTTCTGTCCACTGCATTGGTTCATGAAACTTACTTGTGTCAAATTTGTCTGGCAGAGCTTCTGATTTATCTATTAAACACACACAGATTGTGTTTACTATGTGCCTAAAGCTGTTAGAACCACTCTACAAATATTAACTCATTTAATCCCCATAACAACCCTTTGAGGTAGGCACTATTATTACTCCCATTTTACAGATTAGGAAACTGGGGCTTGAGAGGCTAATGAGATACCAAAGTCACACTTGTAATAAATGTAGAAGCCAAAATTCAAGCCCAGTCATTTTGGTTATAGGTTAAATGCATAACTATGTTATGCAGCAGACAGTTGCATCCCATTCCCAAAGATTTGATTCAGTAAATCTGGGGAAAAGACTGAGAAATCTATAGGCATCTGAACAAGATTTTCAGGGGCTCTGATATACTGAGAAGGGCACCCACAGACTAACTGATACTTGGGAACCACAGCACTATTTCACACCTCATTGGGAGAGACAGGAAGGAGACTTCTGTGGCTAGAAATAAATCTGTTAGAGTATACTGAGAAGGCAAGGAAAAACACAGTGGTTGAGGAAACTATTCATTCAACCTTGGAATCCAGGTTAATAATACACATCACTTCCATAAAATGTTCAACAGTGAACTATGTATTGTTAAACACAATGAAATATACTAAGAATGTAGCATCAGAGGAAGAGCATAAATAGCATTGATAAACACAAAATTATCCTATTAAGTAGGATACATGACAACAATGGACTTAAATGAAAGAAGGAAACAGCCTAGTTAGTTGTACAGTGGGCTGCAGATGGGCAGTCCCGAACCAGAAAAGACAAACGATACCAGGTATCCCTAAAGCGTGACTTCAACCAACGCAGGAATTACAGCAGCTGAAGGGGAAAAGAGAAGCAATTGGATAAACATGAAAAAATAAGATAAAATGTCAAAGAACTTTGAAAACAGTTTAGCACCATACTAATATGACCATCACCACTTGGTTTAGTATTATGTCATCTTGGGTGGCCCCTGTAAATAAACAAAAACATTAGAACCAGGCAGAGCCATAAGCAACAACTCACCCCCAGAACAAGGTGAACAGCTGTAGACCCATCAGCAGTGTTTCCGGCCACTGAAAATGGAAATGATTGTGGGTCAAAGAGTCAATTCGAACATTACCCAGAGCTCCCACTCTGCCAGCCACTGCCATAGAAGGTGGGGTACAAAGAAGACTAATATGCCATACATATTAGAGACTAATTTGAAGCTCAGTCTCTTCAGCTTTACAGATAAGCCTCACCTTTACCTCCAAGCACTAATAAAATGACATCCCATGTGTCAGGGGAGGTGTGTTCATAGGTTCCCACCAGCTCAACTGTGGTGAACTCTAAAGGTGTTGGTGAATGGAGCCAGAAGATGGGTTAAAAGAATGCCAAATTTTAGTTTTTAATTAATATAATATTTGGAAGTAAAGTTTAAAAAAAATAATTATCTTGTGACTAAAGCTTCAAAACTGCGTTTTGCCAAAGTTTTAACATATTTCATAGTTTCTTTTCAGGATCAGGTATTACAAATCAAGGCAAATAAAATCCGCTTTCATCAAACCTTCTCCAACTTGCTATACTTCCTCAAGTTTCATCTTTTACTGTGCTCTTTCATATTCTGGAACAAAAGGATACTTTACTTTAGAACTATCTTTTTCCTTGCAAACAAGGCTCATCCCATTACCTTGCATTCTCTGTTACTCTTGCCCCTAATGTGATCTTAGCCACTCACATTAGTTATAACTTTTAACCAATTTAATAACTTCTATTTCATAGAAAGAACTGGAGGTAGATAATTGAGAACAGTCATATGCAAGCATTTTAGCAAATGAAGCTCATAAGTACACATAACACAACTGTCTACAGCCACACACATTCCCTTTAAACCTTCTGAAAGTGGGAAAAATGAACATGTCCATTAACATGGCTCAAAAGGATAGCTATTCTATGGCAAATAAAAACAAGAAGCAAAAGTATATAAACTTAAAATTATGCTTCTATTAATCAATGTTTCAGGATTCAACTTTTAAAAGTAAATTATCTAGTTATCTAATGATTAATCATTAATTAACTCAATTTAATATTACCTCAGAGTTTTAATTACCTAAATATTTTTGAATTATGTTTAAACTTATATGGTATAAAACATAATTACTGTTGATCTAAAAAGTCTGTCTGAATAATTACTCGTTTTAGTGAACACAAATTTACATTTTTCATAAACTTAAATATTCCATAGCAGTAATGCTAGCTTATTTAATCAGTAAACCAACATAAAGAGCATAGGAAATTCAGATTAGCTAATCTCTTCATGAGAAAACAAATCTAAGTGTTATTTAAAAAGTACCTGTATTTTACTTAACATTGATAAATATAGAAAAGATATATAATTGCCTTTTCTTTCTTAAACCAAAATTATTAATCTAGCCTGATTTCTCCAAAGACTCACCTTAATTTTATAAATTTGGATTCTTCAAATATTTCTAAGCTAGCAGCTTTTGTAAGCAAGACTTTTTTTCTTATAAGTCTAGCACTCAAAGTATTAGAAATTCTGGGGGCCGGCCCCGTGGCTTAGCAGTTAAGTGCACGTGCTCCGCTACTGGCAGCCTGGGTTTGGATCCGGGCGCGCACTGTCGCACCGCTTGTCGGGCCATGCTGAGGCCATGCCCCACATACAGCAACTAGAAGGACGTGCAACTATGACATAAAACTATCTACTGGGGCTTTGGGGAGAAAAAGGGAAAACAAAGGAGGAAGATTGGCAATAGATGTTAGCTCAGGGCTGGTCTTCCTCAGCAAAAAGAGGAGGATTGGCATGGATGTTAGCTCAGGGCTGATCTTCCTCAAAAAAAAGAAAAAGAAAAAGAAAAAGAAATTCTGGGCTTTTTTTAAATTGGGAGATTTACACAAATGCATATTTGTGTCTGTAGACCAATCAGAACAGAGTTCCTCTAATTTAAGAGACATTACAATGGAATTTATTAATACCCTCCAGGAGTATGAAAACATTTTACATTCACACAACAAGATATAAAGGCTATTCTAAATTATAGACACAGAGAGAGCTTATAGCTTCAGTTTTACAACCTCAATCCCAGGTTGAAAGTAAACACAAAAACTCACTAGCCCAGATCTCAAAAACCTGTTCTCCTTTCCAGTGAGCATGAAATTCTTAATTAACTTGAGCTCACAAAGGACAAACAAAAAGACTAAAAAACTGGATTCACTGTCATGTCTTTTCTAATAGAGACTAGATCTCCATCATCCAACAGATATCACCAAATCATTAGACCATAAAACCAAATTCCCAATCACTGCTGCTACCCATGTATAATAACTTATCAGCCATGCGTAAATCAGAAACAAAACCAAAATTTCTAAAAATCAGTAAAAATTAAAAATATACAGTAAACAGTTCTATAACCACTTCGGATTTACTGTAAGAGGCAATAAAAGAAATGCCTGGGCTGAAACAACCCACGACATACACTTCCTTAGCCATACAGTTTGGCTCCATCACATGAGCTCACTTGGGCATCTCCATGGAAACTTAAGATTTCTTATGTTAAAGTATAATTTTCAAAAATATAAAACCACGTCTCTCATACACATGTAAAATGAACATAGGCCAAAGTTTTATTCAGCTCGTTAATTAATGAGGGAACAGGTAAGATGTTAAAACCAATTCAGAGAGTTTATGAGAAGCTAGGCATATATAATAAAGAAATGTTAGGATAGGATTGCAGAGTTAGATACAAAACTGCTTAATATATTACAGAACAATAATTCATAATCTGTGGGGTTATCTGGCCCACCAGATAGAAATTATTTGCATCTCTGCCAGACAAAAATCTGCACGTTTACCTCTGCCTCTCCAGAATTGTTAAAATACCCCAGTCAATAGAAAGTCAAGCCCAGAAAAGCTGTGAAAGAACACCCAGTAATCTCTCGCCTATTTCCAAGTCTTGGATAATTTTTCTCATTGGAGCGAGATTCTGAAAATATTGCAAGGGACATACTTATACTAAAAAATCATTCATTTATCTGAAATTCATATTTAACCGGGCATTCTGTATTTATCTTTTAACTCCAATAACAAGTTAACAAAAACTTCACCAAGTCTGTACAGTTCTGTTGCCAAAAACGTGTCTCTTAAATCTGTGCCTAGCTTCACATCCTTGCCTAGATAATAAATATTGTCTAGTTCTACTGCGCTTCTATTCTTTATATTGACCACTGGGGGGCGCATATAACTCACAGTCTACAGAACGCGAGGGAGTGGAGACCACAAGGCCGTTTCCACAGCCGATCCGCTAGCGGACAGTTCAGGAACCTCTCCGATTTCACAACCAGGCTCTGCTCACGCGCTCCCTAAGCATCTGTGCGCACGCGCGGAACTGCTCCCACGCCAAACCCGGACTGCGCAGGCGTTCCAGTGAGTGCGCAGAAGCTATTGGTAGGACTCATAGGGAAGGAAACGAGGGGGTGGAGCCGCTGGGAGCGCGCACGCGCGGAGGCTGGGGGCTGAGGGCTGGAGGCTGGAGGCTGGAGGCACCTGGGGAGGCACCTGGGGCGCCAGCTGCGCTGCGCGTCCCGCGTACCGTTCCCTCGGTGGAGATGCCTAGCCGGGGCACACGCCCGGAGGACGGCGCCGGGCTGGTCCCTACCGACGACTCAGCCCCTCACAAAGAGGATCTTAGCAACAAGGTGAGTGTGGGACGAGGCGAGCGGCCCGCAGGCTCGGGACGGAGCGCCGCTCAGCCCCGGGGGAGGTCTGCCGCGGCCGCGTGGCCCGCTCTCGGCTTTGCCCAGCTGCTTCTCTCTTGTTATTCTTAGCGTTCGACAGCTACAATTAAGGCAGACCCTGAAGTTTGCACCGAAATTAGACCCAGGAGGCAGTGAGGCGGAGATTTGGTTGGGGTTTTTTCTCTTTATTTAAACTTTTAGAAATACTGCCCACCCCAGATCTGCCGCCGATGTTCTCTATCTCAGAAAAGTCACCGCCAACCATCCAGTTGTCCGTGCCAGTAACCCGGGAACCATCCTTGACGTCCATCGCGAAGTCCTGTCAGTTCTGCTTCTGAAGCTCATTTCAAATATGTCCGTTTATCACCAGCCACCTTCATCTACCCTGCAAAGGCTTCCTAACTGGTCTCGCTTCGTCCATCATTACCTTCCATTCTCTTCTCCACATCAGCCAGAGCAATGATCCTAAAACACGGATTTGATTGTCACTCCTCCATCCAAAAAGGGGGCAGGAGGTGGGGACAATATAATATATATCTTAACTGCCATAAACAGACAAAACCTTTAAAAAATATATAGGAGATGGGGATGGTTATAGCTTTTCAGGTGTTAGATGTCCTAGATTCTACTTTGGTTCTGTCCCAAACTAACAGTGACATCTTGGGCAAGTCTCTAATAACCCCCCCCAAGGGTGAATTTTCAAACCTCATACAGCCCACTCTGATTACTACCAGAGCAAGCCACTTATACTGATGTATGACAGATGCCTGAGGTTCCTGAGGTAGGACAAAGATTTTATAAAACCTGCTTTTAGAGGCAATAGTGATACTATGTAATCAGTCATGTTCACAGAATAACTACCTTTACTGAAAAGAGTTAGAAAAAAAACTTTGTTTCCACTTAGTGGAGCCCTCTCCTATTTCGAGGCCTAGTTCAACAGTGCCAGCATTGTGTTAGTCTTTGAGATATAAAGAGGAATAAAGCAAAGATGGAAAGTGATAGGTCTTACTGCCCCAGGTAGGGCATTTAGTACCACTTGCTTGTTCTGAATGTCTGGCTGCACCATTTATACATAAATCATGAAAACCATTGGTATTGGGGGGGCGAGTAACTCACCCCTCATTCCATTTGCTGGGTTTTTTTCTTTTTTTAAAGCTAAAACATAAATCATTGAAAAACTGGTATTACTTTGTGTGCATATTGTGTAACTAAAAGGTATAAACCTTGTTTAGTAACTACCGCCCTTGCCTGGATGCTGGTTACCAACACCAAACTCCCTGGCTGGGCTCAATGGGCTAACACTTGGCAAGTCTACTCATTGTTTCCTCCTCCAACTCTGTCTCCCCCTCCTCGCCCCAGACTGCTGTTGACAAGAGTCCGCATAGTCACAGACTGCCCGTTATGGCCCCTATCCCATCTCTCTAATTTTAAAGCACCCTCATTGAGCATACTTTGAGAACCTCTGATTTAAGATGTTTTTCTTTATTTCAATAGATTAAAGAACAAAAAATTGTTGTGGATGAACTTTCTAACCTGAAGAAGAACAGGGTGAGTTATTGGAGTAATTCTGAATAGTATGTGGGAGGGTTTGATTGTATCTTATTAACTATATACAAAAGTTAAAAGAATCATATATGACTTATATTTATATTAAAATTTACAAGATTTCAGCATCTTTTTAGTTAAATTGCAACAGTGAAAAGCATCCAAGATTTTATATATATATCATATATAGATATCTATAGATTAATCATAGTTGATGATATCTTTTCCCCATCATGTGCAATTCACATTACCTTTGAACCAAATGATACAAATTGTACTGTGGTATCTTGGAGCTATAATCAGTAATGTTATTTATTTTATACTTGAATGTGGTATTTTCTTTTGAAATAAGTGAATTTTATGTTGAGAAGAGTGGAGACTATTTCTAAGTGAATGTGGATAATTGTTGGAAAAACAAAAAAGATAAATGCTTCCCCTCCCTGCCAAAAATTTTTACACAGATCTTCCAAATATTTAACATGGTTATTTAATGCTATTTCCATTAATGTATTCATAACAAGCAAGCTACTACTTCATGTGTAGTTATACTATCAAAAATTACATTTTAAAGTTCAGGAAGAAATTATTTTGAGCCCTTTACAGCATTTTAAAGATAATTTGATAACTGACAGGTTAGACATTTCTCATACTGTCACTTGTGGAATATTAGAAGTTAAGGCACAATTAATACAAACTTTCTAGAGGGCAAGTTGGCAGACTGCTTTATTGAAGCTTAAAACTGTGTAACACTTTGACCCAGCAGTTCCATTTATAGGAATTAATACTTAGGAAAGAATCATGGGAGTGCACAAAGATTTAGTTACAAAGACGTTCATCACAACATTGATTTATAATAGTGAAAAGTTGGTGACAACTTAAATGTCTAAAACTTGAGGACGACCAAATAAACTGTAGTATGTTATACTCATATAGTAATGTAAAAGAACACTTACTACTGAGAAAAAGTGTTCTCAATATATTGTTCAGGATAAAAGCAAATTATAAGTCTGTAGTTACAGTAGCCTTTTTTGTTAAAGAGAAATGGTATTGTGGTATATGCAGAGAAAAAGTGTCACCTCAGTGTGAATGGTAGCAGTTTCTAGATGGTAGGATAATGGGTGACTTTTGTTTATTTGTATTTGCTAAGGTATATGTTACTAAAGTTCAAGAATAAGCAATAATAGGGTTCAGAGATTTGACATCTACTTTTTAGATCAAATCATGATATTAGCCTAAATTATGTTTTGCAGAAAGTATATAGGCAGCAACAGAACAGCAACATATTCTTTCTTGCAGACCGAACAGAAATGCTTTCTGAAAGCAAAAGTAAGTTTCTTTGGGATGTTATTTGGAAACACACAGAAAGTCTTTTGTAGGCTTTCTGTAGAAATTTATGGTAGTGCATGAATTATACTATCTATATCTGAATGTTTAACTGTATAGCTAAAGATTGGACGGTGGTATACCTGTTAATAAAATTAATGCGGTGATTTGGTTTTCTTCAAATTAGCCTTCCAAAGATGAGTCTACAGTAAAAATCAATTAAAAATACATAAGATGCATTAGAAAGCAATAATTAACATGTGCTTTAGAGTTTTAGACAGATCTAGTTATGAAAAACTGTTCTACCACTTTCTACCTTTGTGACTTTGAGTGAATTACTTTGAGCTTCCAGAGTCTTGTGGCATTTAAATAAGATGGTATATATAAAGTGCATAGCCCTGCGCCAGGGCCAACAGAAGCATTTAATAAACGGAGACTATTTTCCTAAAAGATAAACATCCATCGTTAGAAGCCTGTTGTAAATTATTATTTACTCTAACACAGTGCATATGCTCAAATGGTTTGGTCTTGGTAAATAGCCTATGGTGCCCTATGAATTACTTGGTAAAGGTCCAAGAATTTTTATTTTACTTAATATTTCTTCTCCCCTCCCCTCACAGATATATTAGATGAGCTGAAAAAAGAATACCAAGAAATAGAAAACTCAGAGAAGACCAAAATCAAGAAATAGTCAACTTGTTTTCACAGAACAATGTGTGGCATTTGTTGTTCTGTATGCTTTTCTGTTGAGCATTTCAGCCAAGATTGGAAAGAGGATTTGCTGTATAATCTTAAACGACGGGGACCCGATAGTAGTAAACAGTTGTTAAAGTCTAATATTAACTACCAGTGTTTATTTTCTGGTCATGTCCTTCACTTAAGAGGTGTGTTGACTGCCCAGCCTGTGGAAGATGAAAGAGGCAACGTGTTGCTGTGGAATGGAGAAGTGTTTAGTGGAATAAAGGTTGAAGCTGAGGAAAACGATACTCAAATAATGTTTGATTATCTTACCTCTTGTAAGAATGAATCTGATATTTTGTCACTCTTCTCAGAAGTCCAAGGTCCTTGGTCTTTTATATATTATCAAGCATCTAGTCATTGTTTATGGTTTGGTAGGGATTTTTTTGGTCGCCGTAGCTTGCTTTGGCATTTTAGTAATTTGGGCAAGAATTTCTGCCTCTCTTCAGTTGGTGCCCAAACATCTGGAGTGGCCAATCAGTGGCAAGAAGTTCCAGCATCTGGAATTTTCAGAATTGATCTCAAGTCTACTGCCATTTCCAAATCTGTGGTTTTAAAAGTGTATCCTTGGAAATATTTTTCTAGAGAGAATGTTACCAAAGAATGTGTTGATAGCCTGACTCAAATTGCAGCAAACTTGCCAACATTCGTGTCAGTGGTAGCAAATGAAGCCAAACTCTATCTTAAAGAACCTGTCGTTCCTTTAAACATGATGTTGCCACAAGCTCCGTTTGAGATTCATTGCAGTAACATTTCCAGCATCCCACCTACAAGAGAGACACTTCAGGTCTTTCTTACCGATGGACACACGAAGGAAGTAGTTCAGCAGTTCATTAATGTCCTGAGTATGGCAGTCAAGAGACGTGTGTTGTGTTTACCTAGAGATGGAAACCTGACACCAAGTGAGGTTTCAAAAACTTGTGATAGAAAAGCAAATGTGGCCATCCTGTTTTCTGGGGGTATTGATTCCATGGTTATTGCAACCCTTGCTGACCGTCATATTCCTTTAGATGAACCAATTGATCTTCTCAATGTGGCTTTCATGACTAAAGAAAAGCCCACACTAAATAGTTTTAACAAGAAAAGTGGAAAGAAGAAAAATCACTGTGAAGTACCTTCTGAAGAATCCTCTAAAAGTGTTGCTGCTGCTGCTGATAGTCCTGATAGACAATTCAGTGTACCGGATCGAATCACAGGAAGAGCGGGACTAAAGGAACTGCAAGCTGCTAACCCTTCCCGGATTTGGAATTTTGTTGAAATTAACGTTTCTCTGGAAGAACTGCAAAAACTCAGAACAACTCAAATATGCCACTTAGTTCAGCCCTTGGATACGGTGTTGGATGATAGTATTGGCTGTGCAGTCTGGTTCGCTTCTAGAGGAGTTGGTTGGTTAGTGACCCAGGATGAAGTGAAATCATATCAGAGCAATGCAAAGGTATGGCACAGTATTTCTGCTTGGAAGAATTTCTGAGACCTAATTTTAACCTTTAAAGCTTTTAGCATTTAAGTTATAAGAATATAGCATATTTTAGTTGCATTTAAACTATAACAATATATATGACTTTAAAAATTGGGCATATTTTACTATTTTATGACTTTGCCTTGTAGTTTTTCTCTGAAAATATTATCTTTGAGATTATGATTTTTTTTTTTTTTTTTTTTTTTTTTGGTGAGGAAGGTCAGCCCTGAGCTAACATCCAATGCCAATCCTCCTCTTTTTGCTGAGGAAGATCAGCCCTGGGCTAACATTCGTGCCCATCTTCCTCTACTTTATATGGGACGCCGCCACAGCATGGCTTGACAAGCGGTGCATCCGTGCACACCCGGTATCCGAACCTGCGAACCCCGGGCCCCCAAAGCAGAGCGCACGCCCTTAACCGCTGTTCCACTAGGCCAGCCCTGAGATTATGATTTTTTAAGCTTTGCTTTTATCTTAGTTATTGTCCTTACTGTGTAATAGAGAATGTTTTTTTATATGGATTTCTTTGAACCTTACAGGTAGTTCTTACTGGAATTGGTGCAGATGAGCAACTTGCAGGTTATTCTCGTCATCGCGTTCGCTTTCAGGCACATGGGCTGGAAGGATTGAATAAGGAAATCGAGATGGAACTGGGTCGAATTTCTTCTAGAAATCTTGGTCGTGATGACAGAGTTATTGGTGATCATGGAAAAGAGGCAAGGTAATTCTAAGTATCTATCTGAGTGTTGCTGGGTAATTCTGTGAAAACAATAGACTCTGAAAGGAGATTTTTAGGTTCCTTTTTTTTTGGAGACTGTTCAAATGAGTAACAGTGGCAACAATAACATCTTGGCTTTTTATTACAAACAGCAGAGTCAGAAGCAAAGCTGGGGAGGAGGTGGAGGAACAGTTTTCTAGAATTCGCTCTCCAAAAACTGTCTTGCCAGTCATTTCCAAAGATGACACGATGACATGATTGCTTTTCAGACTACATGAAAAAGACTATAAAACTGAGGAGGTGAAATACTGAGAGAGGGTATTTAAAGGGTTTTGTTTTGTTTGAAATGTTTGCTTTTCTCCCAATGTGGGCATAGGCCCTACTCCCAAGCTTTCTCCTCCAGTGTTACAAACCTGGTTTTGTCTCTAGAGACATTTCTGTCTATATAGGTCCATACTGACGTAAATGGTGGTTCCAGTACTGGCTTCCCCTCCGTTCAGTGTTTTTTGAACACAGTTTAGTCATATGTACAGATTACCTAACCTTCAAAGAGATCAAGGCATTTTCATTACATGTATTCTTTTTTAATCTCAGAGGTTTATTTTTACCTACAACATATTTCTGATGGTAGTAGACAAGTGCCTGAATACAACTTTTTAAAGCATTAAGGGTAAAGGAAGATGTGTCATTTAGTTATGAAAAGCAGAAATTTGTTCAAGTAGGTGAATTTAGTAAGTGGTAGCTTATTACAAGGCTATACCTGCTCTGAGACGTCACTGCTGCTCGTCTCTGCTTCTGTCTCCGTCTCCCCACTGAACCGTGGCTGCCTTTACATTGTCATCATTCTAATGTCACCAGTTCTGACACATGGAAAATTTTGTCTACTATGTTATTCTATGATAATTTTCAAAATTTCACTATAAAGAAATAATGCCGGAATACAAAATCTATAAAATGCTTTCCCTTTGAAGGGTGAGTGTGTGTGAGAGAGAGAAATTCAGTCCGTTTCTTCAGCTAGGTCAGAGAAAAGGGAATTTATTTTATTTAGGCAAAGCAGTTAATTCTAAAGGCCCTATGTGATACCCTCAGGTAAAAGTGCATATGAAGAATGTTTAAAACAGCTAATACAGAATTGTGGTTTAACAAATACCATTATAGTGGCTAGATCTAAATAATCAATTTATCATGTATTTTGGCATACATATTAACAGTAATCTGTTGATTAGATTCTTTTATATGTAAATTAATTTGCTTTTACAATTAATTCATTTTTATAAAATATTCTATTTAACAAATGCCCTTACCCTTTCCAGTCTCTCTACTTGAGCCAGAAGATGTAATAAAATAGAAACACTAGTGTAACTGTATTGCATTTTGAGGAGTGGGAGTGGGGGGGGAGCGTGAAAGTATTTTAAACGAAAAAAGAACAGAATTTTATAAGAAATTAGGGAAGCCAAAAGGGCAGAAAGTTATTTTTTTAATCTAATACTTTGTTCTGTTACACCGATTTGGCATTATTTAAATGTTTAAGTATAATTAAACAATTTTGATACCATTAGAAAATATTTCGTAAGGTCAGGATTGTAGAGGCCTTCTATATTGATTTCATATCCCTAAAGTTCAATTTCTTTAGACATGATAAAGAAGAGACAGAGATTGAATAATTGACTTAAGACCATGCTTATTTTCAAGGCATCCCCAAAGATATCTTGTGAAACAATTTGAAATTATTTCTTGACACCAATTTATTTATTGAGGCAAAATTTATTTATTTTGTAGCATATGTATTAAAAAAGTCACTTGTGAAATACTTTTTTTTTTTTTTTTTTTTTGATTTTTATTGATATTTTAATAGTTTCTAACATTGTGAAATTTTGGGTTGTACATTTTTGTTTGTCCATCACCCCATATATGACTCCCTTCACCCCTTGTGCCCACCCCCCACCCCCACTTCCCGGGTAACCACAGTCCAGTTTTCTCTGTCCATGTGTTGGTTTATATTCCACATATGAGTGAGATCATACAGTGTTTGTCTTTCTCTTTCTGGCTTATTTCACTTAACATAATACGCTCCAGGCCCATCCATGTTGTTGCAAATGGGACGATTTTGTCTTTTTTTATGGCTGAGTAGTATTCCATTGTATATATATACCACATTTTCTTAATCCACTCGTCAGTCGAGGGACACTTAGGTTGCTTCCACTTCTTGGCTATGGTGAATAATGCTGCAATGAACATAGGGGTGCATAAGCCTCTTTGGATTGTTGATTTCAGGTGCGTTGGATAGATTCCCAGTAGTGGGATGGCTGGATCATAGGGCATCTCTATTTTTAATTCTTTGAGGAATCTCCATACCGTTTTCCATAGAGGCTGCACCAATTTGCATTCCCACCAGCTGTGTATGAGGGTTCCTGTTTCTCCACATCCTCTCCAACATTTGTTGTTTTTTGTCTTGGTGATTATAGCCATTCTAACGGGCGTGAGGTGGTATCTTAGTGTTGTTTTGATTTGCATTTCCCTGATGATTAGTGATGTTGAGCATCTTTTCATGTGCCTATTGGCCATCTGTATATCTTCCTTGGAGAAGTGTCTGTTCATTTCCTCTGCCCATTTTTTGATCGGGTTGTTTGTTTTTTTGTTGTTCAATTGTGTGAGTTCTTTATATATTATGGAGATCAACCCCTTGTCAGATGTATGTTTTGCAAATATTCTCTCCCAGCTGGTTGGTTGTTTGTTCATCTTGATTCTGGTTTCATTTGTCTTATAAAAGCTCTTTAGTCTGATAAAGTCCCACTTGTTTATTTTTTCTTTAGTTTCCCTAGTCTGGGTAGGCATGTCATCCGAAAAGATTCCTTTAAAACCAATGTCAAATAGTGTGTTGCCTATATTTTCTTCTATGAGTTTTATAGTTTCAGGTCTCACCTTCAGGTCTTTGATCCATTTTGAGTTAATTTTTGTGAATGGCGATAGCACATGGTCCACTTTCATTCTTTTGCATGTGGATGTCCAGTTTTCCCAACACCATTTATTGAAGAGACTTTCCTTTCTCCATTGCATGTCCTTAGCACCTTTGTCGAAAATTAGCTGTCCGTATATGTGTGGTTTTATTCCTGGGCTTTCAATTCTGTTCCATTGATCTGTGTGTCTGTTTTTGTACCAGTACCATGCTGTTTTGATTACTATTGCTTTGTAGTATGTTTTGAAGTCAGGAATTGTGATGCCTCCTGCTTTGTTCTTTTTCTTTAGGATTTCTTTAGCTATTCGGGGTCTTTTGTTGCCCCATATAAATTTTAGTATTCTTTTTTCTATTTCTGTGAAGAATGTCATTGGGATTCTGATTGGGATTGCATTGAATCTGTAGATTGCTTTAGGTAATATAGACATTTTAACTATGTTTATTCTTCCAATCCACGTGCATGGGATATCTTTCCATTTCTTTATGTCATCGTAGATTTCCCTCAATAATGTCTTGTAGTTCTCATTGTATAGGTCCTTCACCTCCTTGGTAAGATTTATTCCTAGGTATTTTATTCTTTTTGATGCAATTGTAAATGGTATTATCTTTTTGAGCTCTCTTTCTGTTAGTTCATTATTAGCATATAGAAATGCAACTGATTTTTGTAGATTGATTTTGTACCCTGCAACTTTGCTGTAGTTGTTGATTGTTTCTAACAGTTTTCCAACAGATTCTTTAGGGTTTTCTATATATACAATCATGTCATCTGCAAATAGTGAGAGTTTCACTTCTTCGTTACCTATTTGGATTCCTTTTATTCCTTTTTCTTGCCTAATTGCTCTGGCCAAAACCTCCAGTACTATGTTGAACAGGAGTGGTGAGAGTGGGCAGCCCTGCCTCGTTCCTGTTCTCAGAGGAATGGCTTTCAGTCTTTCCCCGTTGAGTATGATGTTAGCTGTGGGTTTGTCATATATGGCCTTTATTATGTTGAGGTACTTTCCTTCTATTCCCATTTTATTGAGAGTTTTTATCATAAATGGATGTTGTATCTTGTCAAATGCCTTCTCTGCGTCTATTGAGATGATCATGTGGTTTTTATTCTTTGTTTTGTTGATGTGATGTATCACGTTGATTGATTTGCGGATGTTGAACCATCCCTGTGTCTCTGGTATAAATCCCACTTGATCATGGTGTATGATCTTTTTAATATATTGTTGTATTCGGTTTGCCAATATTTTGTTGAGGATTTTTGCATCAATGTTCATCAGCGATATTGGCCTGTAATTTTCTTTCTTTGTATGGTCTTTGTCTGGTTTCGGTATCAGGGTGATGTTGGCCTCATAGAATGATTCAGGAAGTGTTCCATCTTCCTCTATTTTTTGGAATAGTTTGAGGAGGATGGGTATTAAATCTTCTTTGAATGTTTGGTAAAATTCACTGGAGAAGCCATCTGGTCCTGGACTTTTATTTTTTGGGAGGTTTTTGATTACTATTTCAATCTCTTTACTTGTGATTGGTCTATTCAGATTCTCCATTTATTCTTGGTTCAATTTTGGGAGGTTGTATAAGTCTAAGAATTTATCCATTTCTTCTAGATTGTCCAATTTGTTGGCATATAATTTCTCATAGTATTCTCTTATAATCCTCTGTATTTCCATGGTATCCGTTGTAATTTCTCCTCTTTCATTTCTAATTTTATTTACTTGAGCCTTTTCTCTTTTTTTCTTAGTTAGCCTGGCTAAGGGTTTGTCTATTTTGTTTATCTTCTCGAAGAACCAACTCTTTGTTTCATTAATCCTTTCTACTGTTGTTTTGGTCTCAATATCATTTATTTCTGCTCTGATTTTTATTATTTCTCTCCTTCTGCTGGCTTTGGGCTTTGTTTGTTCTTCTTTTTCTAGTTCTGTTAGGTGTAATTTAAGGTTGCCTATTAGGGCTTTTTCTTGTTTGTTAAGGTGGGCTTGTATCGCTATGAGTTTCCCTCTCAGGACCGCTTTTGCTGCGTCCCATATGGTTTGATATGGCATGTTATCATTTTCGTTTGTTTCCAGATAGTTTTTGATTTCTCCTTTAATTTCATCAATGATCCATTGGTTGTTCAGTAGCATGTTGTTTAATCTCCACATTTTTGTCACTTTCCCAGTTTTTTTTTCCTGGTTCATTTCCAGTTTCATAGCCTTATGGTCTGAAAAGATGCTTGTTATGATTTCAATCTTCTTAAATTTATTGAGGCTTGCTTTGTTTCCCAACATATGGTCTATCCTAGAGAATGTTCCATGCGCGCTTGAGAAGAATGTGTAGTCAGCTGTTTTTGGGTGGAGTGCTCTGTATATGTCTACTAGGTCCATCTCGTCCAGTTTTTCATTTAAGTCTAATATTTCTTTATTAACATTTTGTCTGGATGATCTATCCATTGCTGTAAGTGGGGTGTTAAGATCCCCTACTATTATTGTGTTGTTGTTGATTTCTCCTTTTAGGTTTGTTAATAGTTGTTTTATGTACATTGGTGCTCCTATGTTGGGTGCATATATATTTATAAGTGATATGTCTTCTTGATGGAGTGTCCCTTTTATCATTATATATTTCCCTTCTTTGTCTTTCTTAACCTGTTTTATCTTGAAGTCTACTTTGTCTGATATGAGTATGGCAACACCTGCTTTCTTTTGTTTGCCATTAGCTTGGAGTATTGTCTTCCATCCTTTCACTCTGAGCCTGTGCTTGTCTTTAGTGCTAAGATGTGTTTCCTGAAGGCAGCATATTGTTGGGTCTTGCTTTTTAATCCATCCTGCCACTCTGTATCTTTTGATTGGAGAGTTCAATCCATTTACATTTAGGGTAATTATTGAAATATGAGGGTTGAATGTTGCTGTTTTGTCACTTATTTTCTGGTTCTTTTGCATTTCCTTTGTTTCTTGTCCCATTTGTTTTGGACTGCCAATTCAGTTTGGTTGTTCTGTCTTATGATTCTTCTAGTTTTCTCTTTGTTTATCATATGTGGTTTTAATTTGATTATTTGTTTAGTGGTTACCTTGAGGTTTGGGCGAAAAATCTTCTGTATGAGATAGTCCATTATCTGATAGCCTCCTATTTCCTTATACTAAGTCAATTCAGTCACTTTCCTCTTCCCCTTCTAAGTTGCTCTTGTTATACCTTATTCTATCTTGTGTTGTGGCTGTGTGTTTACAGTGATGAGGTTAAATTGATTTTTGGTGAATTTCTTCCTTTGATCTTTGAGTTTAGTATTTAAGTGGTTGCTAACCTATTCCGGTAAAGATCTACTATTTTTCTGAGTTTGTCTACCTACTTTTCTCCTTACTCCAAGCTTTGTGTTCCCTTTCTCTTCTTGTTTTCAGGCCTGAGGGCCTTCTTGAGTATTTCTTGTAGTGGCGGTCTCGTGGCCATGAACTCCCTTAGCTTTTGTTTATCTGGGAGAGTTACTATTTCTCCATCATATTTGAAGGATATTTTTGCTGGATAGAGTATTCTTGGCTGAAAGTTTTTGTCTTTTAGTATTTTGAATATATCATTCCAGTCTCTTCTAGCCTGAAAAGTTTCTGTTGAGAAATCCGCTGAGAGCCTGATGGGAGTTCCTTTGTACGTTATTTTTTGTTTTTGTCTAGCTGCCCTTAATATTGTTTCTTTGTCGTTGACCCTGGCTAGCCTTACCACTAGGTGTCGTGGTGAAGGCCTTTGTCTGCTAATATATATAGGAGTCCTGTTGGCTTCGCTTACTGGTATTTCCTGCTCCTTCCCCAGATTTGGGAAATTTTCAGCTATTATTTCCTTGAATAGGTTCTCTGTTCCTCTTTCCCTCTCCTCTCCCTCAGGAATACCTATAATTCTTATGTTACATTTTCTAATAGAGTCCGATATTTCTCGGAGTCTTTCTTCATTTCTTTTTAGTCTTAGTTCTCTCTCTTCTTCCATCTGGAGTATATCTGTATTCCTATCCTCTAAAGTACTAATTCTTTCCTCCATATTGTCAGCTCTGTTCTTTAAAGATTCCAGATTCTCCTTTATCTCCTCCATTGTGTTCTTCATCTCCATCAGCCCTGATAGGTTTTTCTTTATGATTTCAATCTCTTTTGTGAAGAAACTCCTAATCTCATTTAATTGTTTGTCTGTGTTGTCTCGTATTTCGTTGAGTGTTTTTATGATAGCTATTTTGAAATCTCTGTCATTTAGTTTATGGATTTCTGTGTCTTCGGGGTTGATTTCTGGGTGCTTGTCATTTTGTTTCTGGTCTGGTGATTTCATATATTTTTGCATTGTGGTTCCTGTGTTGGTTTTGATTTTCCTCATCCTGGAAGTCTCTGGTTGCAATTTCCACCTGCCGCCACTGTGTGGTGGTAAAGGGCTGTGTAGTCTAAGCCCCCTGTGCTCTGCCCCAGTTTTTCTGCTGCGATCCGCAGTTTTGTTTGTTTTGTTTTGTTTCTTTTCCCCACTGCGATCCACGGGTTCAGTCCAGTTTATTCAGGTCTGCCTCGGACCGCTAGATCTGGTGGATCTGCAGACTCCAGGTTGCGGGGAGGGGGGAGCTCTCTCTTTTGCCCTCTGGGTCCCTGACGTGGGAGGCTTCTCGTTTGCCCCTCTTTATCCGCTCTCTGGGTTGCTCAGATGTTGATGGTAGCCCTGTGGCTCCTCTGAGCCCTCTGTGCGGGAGTTTCCCACTGGCTGAGAGAGCCCGAAGAGCTACAGTTTCCCGCCGAGGGCCGCCCCTCCCCCCTCTCTGGGAGCCGCGCGGACCGGATCGCTGATCTGATGGGGAGGGAGCGGAGTTCTCCTTACCTCTCCCCACTTCCTCCGGCGGCCCAGCACGTTCCGCTCTCAGATGTGCGGCAGTGTGGATCCCTCCGCTCCAGCTTTTGACTGTCTGGGATTCCGTTGTTGGTCTGTGGCTGTTACTTTTGTTGTATTTTGTGGGGGAAGAATTCACGGGAAAGCTCACTCCGCCATGATGCTGACGTCACTCTCCTGAAATACTTTTTTAATGTGATTAAACTTTAGCTGTAAAATTGTGTAAATACCCAGAATATTTTAATTGAGAAAAATAGTGCTCCCCAAATTAATTTTATACTATAAATTTTAACATATTGAATAAAGTGCAAAATAATCGTAAGATTGATTTTATTTTTTTATAGTGATTATATTTATCTATATATTTTAGATTTCCTTTCCTGGATGAAAATGTTGTCTCCTTTCTAAATTCCCTACCAGTTTGGGAAAAGGCAAACTTGACTTTACCCCGTGGAATTGGTGAGAAATTAATTTTGCGTCTTGCAGCAGTAGAACTTGGTTTAACAGCCTCTGCTCTTCTGCCAAAACGGGCCATGCAGTTTGGATCCAGAATTGCAAAAATGGAAAAGAATAATGAAAAGGCATCTGATAAATGTGAACGGCTCCAAGTTATTTCCTTAGAAAACCTTTCTATTGAAAAGGAGATTAAAATGTAATATTTCACAATGTAACAATATGTACTGAATGGTGATTATATAAAAATAAAACACTCTGCTGCTTTATTATTGTATAATGTAGTGGTTTTAAAGTTCATTACATGACTTTTTACTTAAGTATGTAGCTTAATATAACCAGTTTAGTCAAATTGACACTCTGGAGAAAGAGAGATTATACTGGAAAGAACAACTTGGATATTTTAAACTGTAATATTAACATTGTTTTGAACTCTTAGATGGTAATGTCCCACCAGCAATACTAAAAGAAGGCAGCTTTTACTGGCTCTTCCTGGTAGCTACATCCAGAAATAACTCAATTTGTTTTTGTTGTTGTCAGAGGCCTGGTTTAGACAGGGCCCTCTTTAACAGATAAGAGAACTAAGGTGTAGAGAAACTAAACGATTTAGTTGAGATTCACGCTCCTGAGCTAATACCTGGTACTTCTATTACATCTCATTAGGCAGCTCATTTGTCCATTCTGAGAACTTCTTTTTTTTTTTTTAAATTTTATTTATTTGTTTATTTTTCCCCCAAAGCCCCAGTAGATAGTTGTATGTCATAGTTGCACATCCTTCTAGTTGCTGTATGTGGGACACGGCCTCAGCGTGGCCGGAGAAGCAGTGGTTGGTGCGCGCCCGGGATCCGAACCCGGGCCACCAGCAGCGGAGCGTGCGCACTTAACCACTAAGCCATGGGGCCGGCCCCTCTGAGAACTTCTGAAGACTATTTTAAACATTTCTCCTGTCCCACAAATCTCTAACCTCCTTCTCCTTGCCCCATTCTCAGCTCATGACCTGGGCTTTTCATGGAGGGATCACAATCATCAGGCCAAGAACTGCCCCCACTTTCCAACACCAGAACCTGTAATAGACCTGTAGGTACACCCATCCTTTTCTCCCTTCTCGCCACTAGAAAGAGAAATGCGTCCATCTACCCAACAAACGGCTGTGCCTCCACCTGTTCTCTATCCCAACCCTTCCTGCCTTGCAGGAACCTTATACTCCTCTCGCCAGTATCTTCGGCCTCTTCTCTGTAGCATCCTTCCTATCATCATTTAAAATGTTCCTGTCTATACCAATTTAAAATGCACATCCCTGGTTCTATATCTTCCTCTGCTTACGTCTTGCCTCCCATCCATACTCTCCTCTCCACCTTTTCACCCTACTCCACTCCAACTTGACATCCACCCACATTATTCAATTGTGTCCACCATACCAAGTTCTCTGGTATCTATCCCCAATTAGGGCTGACACCCTTTCTGGATCTGGACATACGTTGATTCTTTTAATCATAGTGGGAAAGAAATTTTAGGATACTGACAATCAGAAGCCTGTCAAAAACTTTCACGTGCCCTGAATTTATTCCTGGTAAATGCAATGTTCAAACCAGATTCAGATATTACCTGAATAACTTGCATCCCTCTACCTGAAGGCAGACAACTTCAAGTGTCTATGTGGTCCTGAGCACTAAATTGAATTGCTCATATCAGGAGTACATAAGCTAAGGTTTGCTGAGCAGCCTAGAGTTGAATATAACAATAATTTTTATAATAATTGTTAACATTAATAATTTTATTATAATAATAAATAGTTTAATAGTAAAAACAGCTATCATTTAATACTAAAAACAGCCAGGCATCATTCTATGAGCTTTGCATGTATTAATTTAATCAGTTGGACCTCTGTAGGGTATCTGCTCCAGCAGGATACTGTGTGTGCATGGTTTGTGGGTCTTTTGTTTTTTTCAGTCCTCAGAGGGCCTGACTGTTTACAACCTTCTTGCTACTTAATCCCATAAACTCTGGGATAAAGTTCTACATTAATCCTTAAACAAAGGAATAATCTTTCCCAAGATTTGAGACACTTAGAACCATCTGGGTACCTGAGCAAAAACCTTTTGAATAGAGGAATTTACACATATTGTTCATACTTTATAAGTGCAAACGTGCAGATCTCTTAAAGAAAGCAGTCACTTTTGGACATCCCTTGCCGTGGAACAGCGATCATTAATTTACTAATATTCACTACCTCTATGGCAGCTAAAATAATGACATGGTTGGAGTAAGAGAAATTCTGCCCCAAACAATCACCAAAAACCTAATATTACCTAGCCAGGTAATGCCTGGCTGTTTTTAGTATTAAATGATAGCTGTTTTTAGTATTAAACTATTTATTATTATAATAAAATTGTTAATTTTAACAATTATTATAAAAATTATTGTTATATTCAACTCTAGGCTGCTAAATTCAGTGGGAAAGTTTCAGTTCTCAGCTCCCTTGACATAGCAGCAGCATCCAGTGAAGGCGGCCATTCCCTTATTCATAAGACACTTGTCTTGGCTTCTGTGACCAATGTTGGTTTTCCTCCTGCCTTCCTGACTGCTCACTCTGTCTTTACTGACCCCACCCTCTCCACTTGACCTTTAAATATTAAATTCCTCAGGTCTCCATCCTGGGTTCTCAACTCTTCTCTGCTCTCTCCCTTGGTGATTCAGCCACTCCCCTGGCTTCAGTACCCTAAGCCTGCCCAAAGCTATACATAACCCAAGCTGCCATTCTTGCCCGGACCTGTGTATCTAAGGCATCTCTGATGTCCCTACTTGGTTCTCTCACAGGTACATCAGGCTCAGTAGGTCCACAACTGAACTCTTAATCTTGCCCTGATCCCTTCTTGCTCCCGACAGAAATTTGGGTGTCACCTAGACAAGCACCTTCTTTTTCCACACTTCACCCCCATCCAATGTCTTACCAGTAGGCCACTTCATTATTTCTCAAATCCATCCCTAGCCCTCCATCTCCACTGCCACCACTCAGCCTGCACCTAGCCTCTACTGCCACCGACCTAGCCTAAACTTTTACAATAAAGTTCAAAATCATGAATTCAGCAGGCTGCATGATCTGGCCTTCACCCATCTCTACAGCCTAATTTTGTGCCCACATCTCTCACGTTCTCTACGCAAGGTTTTGTTCAGTTTCTCAAAAATTTCAACTTTCTTCTCAGCTCAGTTCATCTCACCTGGTGTTCCCTGTCCCTGGAAAGCTACTTCTCCAACTCGGCTTGGATGCTCTTGTTCATCTTCCAGGTTCAACTTAAAAGACCACTTCCTCGGGGCAGCCTCTCCCAGCCCCTGGTCTTGGTTAGCTTTCCTTCATGTGCTGCCATTACATCCGACATCCACCACAGTGTTTCCATGTAGCTGTGTGATCATGTGTCTAACTATAAGCTCCTTGGGGGTTTGTGTCTGCCCTGCTGTCCAGCGTCTCCAACTCCTAGCACAGTGCCCGCTCACAATAAGCGTTCCATACGTATTTGTTGAATGAAAGAATGATGATGGAGGTGGGATTCCAACTCAGGACTACCTCCCAGCCTGGCGCTTTCGCCTCAGCCACTCAGTTTGGTGTTTTCGCAGAGCCCAGTAGTGAACGTGGAGAGAGCACAGCGCCCAGAGCACGGGGCGGGCCGGAGTTCCGCGGGGAGGGGAGGGGAGGAGCGGGGCATCCGTCCGGGAAGAATCCGAGGCACCGTCCGCGGGAGCACAGGGGCCCCCTTGTGGCGCGGCCTGCGCCCCGCGGCCCCAAGACCAACGGCTTCGGCCCGCGCCGGGGCGGCGGCGGTCCAGCCCACCCGTGACCCGCGGACGGCAGGGAAGACTGGCGGCCCCGCGGGGCGGGCAAGCCCCTCAGGCCCTCGCCTTAGGAAACTCCCTCTCAGACCCTCCCCACAGCGGCTCCCCTCACCCCTCGCCCACGCGGGGCTCCTCACGGTGGATGCAGGTGGATTCGGGCCCAGGGAGAAGCCACTGGCAACTCGCACTGCCCCGGCCCCCAGGAATACTCCGGAGAGCAGCGCGGACGCAGCTTCCCTCTCCTGGACAAGAAAACTATCATTTCATAGTAAGTTTCTTCCCTTTCCTTGTCCTTTCCCCTTTCCCGTGCCCGTGTGGGCATAGGTCTTGCACTTGCGTGTGGACAGACTTGGGTTGGTTCTGATTCTGAAGGTGTGAAACCTTAGGCACGTTCGGTAACCTTCCTAGTCGCTATTTCTGCGTCTATAAAGTGCGGATACCAAGGCCTATGTCGCTGAGCTGGGTTCTCAAAGTGCCGAGCCAGGAGGAGCAGCATCAGCGTCACCTCTCACTTTTCAGAAATGCAGATTCTCTGACCTTTCTCCAACCGACTGAATCAGAAACTGCCATCTGTTTTAACAAGCCCCAGATGATTTCCATGCAGGTTAAATTTGAGAACCACTGTATAGGAGGGGCCAAAGGAAATAAATATTGTGTATAAAGAGTCAGGTAAATAGTAGATGTTCAATAAATAGTGGTTCTAGTTATTATTATTCCAGGAACAAAGAGGCATTTTAGTTGCACAGAAATGGAAAGTTAAGCAGGCACTTCTTGTCTTTCCTTTTCTTTTAAGCAAGTCTTTATTTTCTTGCTTTAAAAAAACTAAAAACAAAATAAACATATGCAAGAAAGCCTCTTCAACAAAAAAGAATAGGTATGCAACAGTAGCTTCTCACATAATAAACTTACATTTCTTTTTGACATACTTCTTAGTATCTTCTGACTACTTTTGAAAAGCAGAACATGATTAATGTTAAAGGCTTTACAATTTTAATTGGTTTAATTCAAATTTCAACTTTATTATGCTGCAATTAGTTTAAGATTGAAAGATGTAATAGAACTTCCATATGATCCAGCAATTCCCATTCTGAATATTTATCCTAAAAAACAAAAACACTAACTTGAAAAGATATATGCACCCCCATGTTCACTGCAGCATTATGTACAATAGCCAAGATATGGAAACAACCTAAGTGTCCATCGATGGATGAATGAATAAAGAAAATGTAGTATATATTTACAATGGAATATTATTCAGCCATAAAAAAGAATGAAATCTTGCCATTTGCAATGACATAGATTGGACCTTGACATTGCAAGGACCTTGAGGGCATTTTGCTAAGTGAAATAAGTCAGACAGAGAAAGACAAATACTGTATGATCTCACATTGGAATCTCAAAAAAAAAAAAAAAAACAAGCTCATAGATACAGAGAACAGATTGGTGGTTGCCAGAGACAGTGGGTAGGGGTTGGGCAAAATAGATGAAGGAAGTCAAAAGGCACAAACTTCCAGTTATAAAATAAATAAGTCATGGGAATGTAACGTACAGCATGGCAACTATAGTTAATAATACTGTAGTGCATATTTGAAAGTTGCTAAGAGAATAAATCTTAAAAGTTCCCATCACAAGAAAAAAAATTCTGTATGTATGGTGACAGATGTTAACTAAACTTATTGTAGTGATCATTTCGAAATATATACAAATATTTTATCATTATGTTGTACACCTGAAACTAATGTTGTATGTCAATTATACCTCTATTTAAGAAAATGTTTAAAAAAAAGATTGAAAAATGTAATGGTTGACCACGAAACAACCTAATAAAGATGAAGGTACATATTTATTTTTTGAGAAATCTAGTTTCATTACCATGGCAAATTTTATTGCTTGTCTTTTCCTTTATATTCATTGCAGAAACTCCAAAAAGTACACAATAGAATTAATTAGAAATGTCAAGATTGCCCAAAAAAGGATTACCTAGATTTGATCAAATTCAAGATGAAGAAATGTACCTGGAAAATTTGACAGTACAGAGAAATGCTTCTGCTTTTTTTGAAAAATATGATCGGAGTGAAGTACAAGAGTTGCTAACTACTGTACTAGTTAGCTGGTTGTCTGTCAAAGACGATGTCCACTCTCAGTTTGACATGCCATGTGGAATTATGAATCAAATGAATAATGTGGGCTTCTCCACTGCAATCCTGCTGACTCCTGTGGACCCAACTGCCCTCTTAGACTATAGAGAAGTCCATCAGATCATCAGGGAGTTGGCTGTTGGAATTTATTGCTTAAATCAAATTCCTTCCATCAGTTTAGAAGCTAATTATGATCAGAGTTCTTCTTGTCAATTACCTCCAGCTTATTATGATACCAGAATTGGGCAAATTCTGATCAATATTGACTACATGCTGAAAGCACTATGGCATGGAATATACATGCCCAAAGAAAAACGAGCCAGATTCTCTGAATTGTGGCGTACCATCATGGACATTGATCCAGATGGGACGCCTCAAACAAATAAAGATATTTTTGCAGAGTTTAGTTCAGCAGGTAAGAGAATTTAACACATTTTATTTTTACTAGAAGCCATTTTTTACATTTAAAAGTTATTTATATATGCCTCAGTTTTATGTATTTATTTAGCCACATTTCTTAAAAGAGATCTTTTAAACTCCAAAGAATCTTTTCAATAACACTTTAATTTTTTTCAATGTCACCAAAAATTATGTTTTAAGTCAAACATCTTACCTCTTTCATCTTAATCTCCAATTTATGCAGAACATATAAGATTCCAGATACCTGATGGAGAGTTTTCAGTTTATACTTTTTGTCGTATGGGGCCTAAGTAGGAAAATCAGTAGTAAAGCCAAAAGTAGAATTGGAGTGCAATGAGGAAAATCTCCAAACTTGAAAACCAGATGATTGCCAGATTGATTAGTCATCCACATGCCGTTTTTATAAACCTCTGAAGTGAAAGATATAAAAATTGAAGTTAAGGATAGATGTGCATCAGCAATCTAAGCTTTGGTATTTTAGTACCATTTGGTTTCATAAGTCCTTATTCTTGATTCACCTAACTTTAATTCTTCCCTCCTCAGGGCCACACTTCTCTAAAGCCTGTATATAAACAATAGATACCGCTAAGTCCTGGTGCATCTCCTTCAGCATATGTAGATTTTTTATTGGAGTTTAAAAAAAAAAAAATTCCTATAGTTCCTTTGCAGTGGGCCAAGTGGAATGGGGAGTGAAATGGGAAATGTGTGCCCCAGACAGTGTTTCCAACTGCTTTCATTGACTAAATATATCTAATCACTTTCTAAATAGATTTCCAGAGTATGTGAGCACAGGCTTAAAAATAAGCCTCAATTCTGATAAAAATATATTGGAATTTCACTTGACTGGAGGAGAGAGCATGATAATAGATTTTATACAGATTTTATTGTATCTGAAACTGAAAAGGGATGACAGCTCATCCTTCAGGTATAAAATGTCATCCAGTGGTTCCTTTCTTGGCCATTTTGAGAACAAATCTATTGATTTATGTAGTGCATGTGAATTTGGCTGCACATTATGGGGTCGGTATTCAAAAATATAATATTTTCGATCTTTATGCAGTTTATTTTATATATAATCTTAATATGGCAAGAAGCTTTTGCATAATCTTACTAAGGCAGAAGAGGATTAATATTCTCCCTTAATTAGCCAGATTTCCCTTGGCTAAACAGAGCTACTAACAGAAGCTTTTAATGGTAAATCAGGTGGAAATGAACCACGTTTATCTGAACTGGACATGTAATTGAGGAGAAAATTCTCTGAAAAAGACTTTAGTTTGTCAGTGTAAATCTGGTTACTAAAGAAAATACCTTGAAAACCAAATTAGTTGTTTCTTAGCTTCTCAATAAAATGTGGAAGGATTATGATCATTTGAATATTTAATGCCATTAATATGGTAAGTTAGTTTCATGGAGTTGTTTAATAGTTTTCTTTCCTTATCTTTTTTCCTTCTCTGTCATTGATAGCTAAATCAAAAATTATATACACACAGGCACATAATATATGTTTATAAAAGACTCTTGCTGAGACACAGAAATAAATCTGACGTCAAGAACAAGTAAACAGTAAGCTTAAGTGTAAGTTCCATGAAAAAAAGGCCCTCATCTGTCTTGTCTGTCTGGTACGTTTAGTGCCTAAAACAGTGCCTGACACACCGTAGGCATCATTTATTAAATTGTATTAAATGAATTGAATTGAATCAATGAATAATTACATGGGGCAGGGGTGTCACACATCTTGAGAGCGTTTCTACCATTACCAGTGGATCTGGTTGGAGATCAAGTCTAGCATGGGTGTCCCAGAGGGATTTAATAATTGTAAACTGAGGGAGCAGCCCCTCAGCAAGGGTGTCACGACTAGATCATGCTCAAAGTTTTGACCGTCCTCAAGTGTCCAATCAGCAAGGTGTCTAGGTACAATGGCTACAATTGGGTAGTCCCTCCCCCCCCACCACCTTCAGCACTACACACCACTGAACACTTCTGAATCTTGGTTAGGACCTGAACCACAGGTCCTGTGGTTCTACCTGTGGCTGGACTGCTATGAAGTTCGAATGCCTGAGAATAAGATTTGCTTGGTGACAGTAAGGCAGCCTGACTCACCTGCTATGGGTTGGGTTTCCAGATGTGTTGTTTCAGGCTCTGTAGCCTTAGTGTAGCAGCAAGCAGTACAGTCTCTTGAAGATGGTACCTTTGTGTCTCAAAAAAAATTTACATGGCTAATAGCTCTCATTCTCATGCAGAGTAATCAACTTCTGTTGAGAACAGGATCTAAGAGTGGTGAGTTTAAGGCAGAAACTCTCCTCCTCTGGGAGAGAATTACTCCATCTGTGGTGGTGGTGGAATCAGCACTAATGCCATCTGGCTGGGTGCAGAGTACCATAGGATTGGAGGGTCACTAGCTTCTAAGAGATTATAGCTGTAACTGGAACCTAATAAATCCTTTTTTGTTGTTCAGTTCTTTGGGGGTGATTAGGGTGAAGAAATGCAAAATATTGCCAGTAATATCTAGCGAATTCCGTCAATTTCTACATTCCCTTGAATGGTCTGGATGTTCCCTCTGAGAGCCCACTGACACTTTGGCATCATTGTAGATGCATCGTTGAAGAGAATATGGCATGGTCAAAGTCTTAAAACATTTGTTAGAGTTCGCTCAGAAGTCCTATCATTGCTAGTAGTTTAGGACCTCCAAGGCTAGCTCAGGTCATGTAAATAAAATGTAACTAAATTAAGTTGTCATTTGTGTGGTTGATGACCCTTCTATCCTGGAAGTTGTGCAGTAATCCATTCGCTTATCCTTGGAAGACGGAAGGGAACATTGCACAAACCAGGTGATGTCTCTGTATACTTGAATTGGCCAAGATGTTTCTGGAAAACTAAGTTACATGGTTTGCCCTTTCTAATTGAGGTGATGTCAGGAGCTTTGTGAAGGTCTGAGCTCCATGGAGGTTAAGGATCAGCAGGAGTGGATAGTGGTTTCCAACAATGTTAAAGCCTTGACAATCCTGACAAAAATTGGATTTGCTTTTCTTCCCTTTTTACAAAGTTTACTTGGGACTCTCATTGGAGAGGAGGTGGGACTGATGAACCATCATTTCGATCTGGCATGTGTCAAGCAAGGCACAGATTTGACTGGTAAAGAAACAATGAGCTCTTTTAGATTCAGATATCCAGGTGGAAATTTCCATTATAGAAATCAAATTCTGGAGAGTGATCAGGGTTAGAGGTACACTTTCACATATTAAAGTCACAAAAGCCTTTGGATCATCCAGTGAGAGCATCAATAAAAAGAAGAGACATGGCCATGGCAGGGGGAAGCACATGTCCTGGTGTGTAACAAAGGATAGAGGGCTCCTGCTTAGTTGATGACAAAGTCAGTTACATCAAGCAACTTCATGGCCCAGCCTCTGGTCTATTGAGCCCAGCTGTCTGTCATATCTGAGGCCACCCTCTATGAGAATTCCCTCACAGTGGTGCTCCTGGTTGAGGGGATCAGAGACACATAGGAATATTCTAATCAAGATGTAGGAAGAGTGGGGGAGCATCCAGAAACTAGTGCTGTCTGTCTTCCACTGCCTACATTTTCAGGGGTGATACTCAAAATACTTAACCACGAGTACAGCATGGCAATTGACCAGTCAGAACAGACATCAGCCATAATGCTGGAACAGTCTCAGAGACCTCCTGCTTGTTATATGTACCCTTTGCTGGATCATGGAGCTTTCCAGGCTATCGCAGGGGACGGAGGCATTCAAAGAGCTTGGGGCTCTAGCAATTCAAATTATGAAACAATATAGAAGGGTTCAATATTTTAACAACCAATGTAGCCATATTGATACATATCACCTAAATATCAATCCTGGACATTTCTACTCAATTCTTTCCCGGCTGGGAACCCATGTCTCCACTATTGTGATTCTACCTCTAAAATATCTCAAAATCATCCATTTTGGTTTATGTTCACTGCAACACTGATACAGAACACTCTTGTCTCTAGCCTTACATGCTACAACTGCCTCTGACTGCTCTCTCTGCCTCTAATCCCTTTTTCACTGTATATTAATGAAGCTGGAAACCTTTCCAAATCCAGTCACTCTACCACCATGTGCCTTGGGAAAAATGCTGTGTGAGTTTACACTAAAACACTTTGTAATATTCCTGCTGGGCCATCAAAGATGAGCATCATACCGGGAGCAGAGATTTTCTTCTCCCTCCACTGCACTTTGGGAGTCTGCTGAAGAACCGGCAGCATCGGCATGCTTCAGGTGCTGTAACAATGGTGTAGTGCAAACACTGGTCAATGACCAAGCAGCACACATGCTAGACCTGTTAGAGCAGAGTTTATGGGGGAAAACTCACAGAGACAGCAGCAGGAATAGATAGAGGTTCCCCATCCTGCACCATGCCTGGAGCATCACTGTGAAATCCTGCAGGGCCAAGCACCAGACCCGGGGAAAGGGACTCAGGCCATGGAGCTTTTATGCCGCATGATTAAGGAAACACAGGGTCCAAGGCCACAATGCAAGAGCAATGTGTATTAGCCTATGTTACCCCCCAAATTAGAGCCTGAGCTGAGGACTTAAGTCAGGGTAGTTTATGGGAAATGACTCCAAGGAACAGGAGTGAGGGACAGGAAAAGTGAATAGACAAGGAGGGAACATCAATCCAAGGATGTGCTGTTGAGCTTTCACCAGCTGGGCAGTTGGGGTCCGCTTTGCTGGGACTCTCTGAGGAGTCACACAGAATACACTTCAGAATTGTCAGCCAGAGGGATGGAAGAAGGGAGCATGTATCCACTGGCTTCTCTCCCCAATTGGTCAAAGCTTGCATGGGGGTTGACTCCCTGGCACTTCAAGATTTGTTCATGCATCAGGCTGGATGGGTTGCATCAGGAGTCCAGCACAGCAGCAGCGGAGAAGCCCCAGGGCGAAATAAGAGCCCTGTGGGGCATGTGAGGCCAGGTCCAGTTAGGTTTAATCTGCGTGGAGCTGGCCGATGCAACAACAGCTAGCATGAAAAATATGGTCTATGGGTAAGTGAGGTAGGGAACAAAAGGCATCTGATAGACAGTGTGACTCATGGAAACTTGCCTCCAGCCCTGTCCTCCCAGTGTAGTCCTTGTAGTTGCAGCTGTATGGTGGCAAGCTAGCAGCAAGAATCGCTATATAATTATTCATGTCTGGGGAAACAGCACCTACTCTCTTGGCAGAACTGGGAGACTGGGTTCAAGTCTTGCAACTGACCATGTGATTGCCTTAAACATTGTGCCACAGTGGATTTCCAAGGAATTTGCAGGAGCCCAGCTCTTTTTTCTGGGAGAGCCAACTGCTGGGAATCAGTCTGGCCAAGTTACACTTGACCTCTCTGATAGTTTTGCACTGTACAAAGCTAAAAGCAAACACAACTCTTAAAAAACTGTAGCAAAAGCAGTACAGAATAGAGCACACCAAAATCTGTCTATATCCAGTTTTCTGAGAGGGGATTTTAATTAGGGCGAGTCCCTTGAGCTAAGTAATTCCTGGGTTCTTGGATTTATTACATGAGGTTTAGGGGATGAGAGGAAAGAAGAAAAAGATATTTTCATGATAGCAAAATGGGGGAGGGGAACTTTTAGTGGAAATACTAAAAAAAGATATGACCTTATTTAATACCACAAGCTGGTAATGTGAAATGGTTATTTTTATTTATTTATTGATTGATTGATGAGGAAGAGTGGCCCTGAGCTAACATCTGTTCCCATCTTCCTCTATTTTGTATGTAGGATGCCGCCACAGCATGGTTTGATGAGTGGTACAGGTCCACACCCGGGATCTGAACCTGTGAACCCCAGGCCACCAAAGCGGAGCGTGCCAAACTTAACTACTGTACCAGCAGGCCAGCCCCTATTTTTTAATTTTTATTTTTTATCTGGATGCCCTTCTCCCTGCCATTCACCCACTCTTTCACATTCCTCCCCAGGTTATTGATACTCATTTTTTGAAACTTGATTCAACACAGCCTCCTCTATTCTGTGCACACTGTGTTCTGTATTGAAATTGTTGGCTTCACCTCTGTCTTCCTTGTCAGACCCTAAGCTCCTCCTGGAGAGCACAGTAAAGTGTGTCTTTTTTGTCTTTAAATTCTCAGCGCCTTGTACAGTGCTTGGTACACAGTAAACTTCCAATACATGTAGAAAGTAAATGGTTAATAACAGATAAAATGTAAGAGACAGGGAATCACAGGAGACTCTGGTTTCTGGTTTGAAGAACTGATAGATAAATAGCACCATTAACTGTGATAGGGAATGAAAGAAAAGCAGATTTTCAGGAAAGGAAAGATGAATTTCGATTGGAAGTGATTCTGTGGCATTCAGGTAAAGGTATTTATTAGGCATGGAGAAAGAATCTGGAGTTCAGGAGCAAAAGCAAGGCAGGAGATGAGATTAAAAGAAATTAGCACAGAGGTGAAAACAATGGAATCTTGTGCTTCTCTTCCCTCATTCTCCAAATTTAGTTATAGCCAATTTTTGGTTAAATCTTTTCTCATTTTTTACTTTATTATGACTTCGTACATATTCTTCCTAGCTGATTTACATACTATGCTATGATCACATTTTCTTTTTATTTGTTTATTTTTTTGTGAGGAAGATAAGCCCTGAGCTAACATCCATACCAATCCTGGTCTTTTTTTGCCAAGGAAGACTGGCCCTGAGCTAACATCCGTGCCCATCTTCCTCCACTTTATGTGGGACGCCACCACGGCATGGCCTGACGAGTCGTGTGTCGGTGCACCCCCCGGATCCGAACCTTGGCTGCCAGCAGCTGAGCGTGTGCACTTAACCGCTACACCACCGGGCCAGCCCCAATCACATTTTCTTTAATAACTTTTTATTTCTCATGACATGAACAATTGTGTCATTCTTTAAGTTAGCTTCATTTCCCATGTGCTTATTACTAATTCAGCCCCAAACTTTTGAACAGAAATATCCACCTCCTCTCAGTAAAGTGAACTCTCAGGCAGTGCTTCCTTAGAAGGGTCTAGACACCTTCATCCTCCTAGTCTGTCTGAACCCCTTGGTTCTTCTGGAGGCACTTTCCTTTACTGCTCTCCAAAATCCATTCTCCCATTCTCCACCCTCCCTCCTCGTCCTCCCTCCCCCTCCTCCCTCCTCTCTCCAGGCGCAGTCTCTCAGCTGAGAGGCTTTCCTCACCTCCTGGCGGTCCTCGCTGTTTGTGCTCCATGGGGAGAGAGGCAGGGGCAGGGCTTGCTGACTAGCGCCGCACTGCAGGGTGATCAGAAGAAACCTTGCCTTTTCTCTGGGGAGCCACTCCCACGTGCTGTATCTGTAGGTCTTTTCTCTTTGGTTGGTTTGTTTCCTCCAGGCTCCCCCACTCCAGGAGGCCATGAGTCTGAGGCCAGAGAAGGGGCTGCGGGTCTCCCCGTTCAGCACAGACTCCCAGCACACCCCTCCTCCTGGCCCTCGGCGGTGCTTTGCAGCCCGTTTAGTGAGGAAGGGAAGGAGCTGTGCTATCTGGGGAAGGCAGGCGATCTGGGGGTCTCACTGCACCTTTATAAGACTTTGAACCAATCCTTTCTTTTTGAATTCCAATGCCGTGACCTGTCCTTCAGAGGTTCCACTGCTTCCAATTTCTAAGCCCTCCTGCTGTTCTGTGGTGAGAATTGACTTGCTACCCATTGGCTCCCACCCACCCAAGCCACAGTTTTAGAGGTATCAACAATGCTCTGGCTTATATTTAGACTTTTTTTTTTTAAGTCAGAAACACTTTAATTTCTTTATAATCTGTTAATAATTTAACTTACTCTTTTGCAAAAGGGAGATGAATCATAGAGGCCATTTTAAAAATCCAAGAGTATTCTGGCTTTTTAAAAGAAATAGATTCAAGGAAGAAAAAAAGGAAAAAGAAAAAGGGCACATTGATGTATTATTTACACTTTAAGGCACATATGTTGCAAACAAACTCCACGGTTTCTACAGTCATATTTTATGATTCCAAGCAGTTTTCTCAAGCCTAGATTAAGAGTAACATTGTAGATTGTCACTATCTTTAGAAAGACAATTTGACAACAAGAAAGTCCTTAATTTTATCATAAATGGGAAGAAAATGTAACATAGGAATTTGTAAGAGAGTAAAATCAAGTTTTCTTTCTTATTGTTTCATCATTGTTAGTGAGCAGGCAAGTTCTTTATTTATTGTATATGTTTAACTTCTGTTATCAGCAAAAAGAAGAAATGTGTAATGCAGGGCCTGGAAAAGCAAATTATACTTTTAGGCCAAGTAAGAAACTGATTCTCTGCTTAAAGGAAGATCACATTTTCTTGTTTTTCCATATTTTCCTTGATTAAAGATGGAATTTATGGAATTGTGTTTTTTGCCTCCGAAGAATGGAAATCTGTTTGTTTTAATTCCACAAGCTTGTGTCTGTCTTTACTCTGCTCAGTTACCACTCATCCATCTGCTTTTCATCTTGACAACTTTACTGGTGTCTCATTATTCCTTTACTATCATGTTAGTAGGATATCAAGATGAAACTCTGTGTTCAACCTGCTATATTTACCTAGAAGCCAAATATGAAGTTTTCACTGTCTAAAATTTTTGTTTTTTACTGTGAAGGTTTGATTGATATTACAAAGGATCCAGACTTTAATGGAATTTATGATGAAGACATGAATGAAGATCCAACATATAATCCTAATAGCCCTGAAGAAAAAGCTGTGTTTATGAAATATGCTGAAAATATTTTGCTAAAGTTGACGTTCAGTACCACACAAGTTCAACAGTATGAAAATGTTTTTGTATTTGAAACAGCCTATTGGCTTACTAATGCTATAAAATATAATCAGGATTATCTTGATATTTGTACCTACCAGAGACTACAGCAAAGATTATATCTTCACAAAAAGGTTATTCAAAAACATTTTGAGAAGAAAAAAGAAATCAGAAGAGGGATAGGATACTTAAAGTTAATATGTTTTCTGATTCCATTTCTACTGAGTTTAAAAAAGAAGATGAAAGTCCCATATTTAAGCAGTCTGCTTCAACCTTTTTCAGGTAAGAGTATCACCAAAAATGAAATATAAAATATAGATGTATTTTAAACTTATATTTAAATTCAATTTTGTTTCTAGTATGTGGGTCTAGGCACGTAACCTAGCTGTGGCCTTTTAGAAAGAAAAAAACAAAATTTAATGTCTTCAAAGTAATTAAAAATACTTGGTATATGTACATAGTATTCGGTATATATTTATACCATTATAAGGGCTATTGTGAAGGACTTAAAACAAGTTCTGAGAAAATAGAGAAATATGCCATGTTTATGATGGGACAACACTGTGAATATATCATATCTTATCCAAATTACTCTATAAATTCAATGCACTTGTACTCAAAATCTGTCATATTTTTCGTAAAAGTTTATAAATTGATTCTGAAATTAATACAGAGCACTAAAGGATCATATATGGTCTTACATTTCTGAAAAAGATGAAAACATATTTTAAAACTTTAGTCATGTATTGGCACTACAATAAACAAATAGACCAATGTAAGTGAATAGAGAGCTGAAATAGGACCATGCTTATATGGAATTTGACAGGAATGTGGTGCAAACTATTCCTCCCACTCAGATTAGCCCACAATTTATATATTTTCATTGGTGCCCAATGTAGGCTGATTATAGTGGGCTTTCTATTCAGATGGCAATTTTCAGTAGAAATTTTGCAAATGGTTTAATGAAATTTTGTATCATGAGAATTCAGATGGTGAAGATTATTATCCATATCTGTGAACTATTTAAAAATGGGCTCATGACAATGCTTGTCCCATGGTGGCACATGTATGGAACTAAGAGGGCCTTGCTTAAAGAACATGTTAGCTATATCTGTAATGTTTTGTTACTTAAATTATTGGAAGCACATATGACTAAATGTTAATAGTTAATTCCAGATGGTGAGATTAGAGTGTTGTATTATTCTTTGTAGTTTTCTATACCTTTTACATTTCTCAAAATACATTATATACTTTATATTGATGAAACCATATTCTGCTAACAAGTCAAAATATTGAACAAACCTAATCCTCACTGGGATTTTAGAAAATTATTTTTAAAATAAATGTTATATGTGTGGTTTCATTACTTTTCAGAAAAGTGGGCTGGTTATTTTTGTCATGTGAGAGATACCCACCTACTTTTTTTTTTTTTTTGTGAGGAAGATCAGCCCTGAGCTAACATCCATGCCAATCCTCCTCTTTTTGCTGAGGAAGACTGGCCCTGAGCTAACATCTATTGCCAATCCTCCTCCTTCTTTTCCCTTTTTCTCCCCAAAGCCCCAGTAGATAGTTGTATGTCATAGTTGCACATCCTTCTAGTTGCTGTATGTGGGACGCCACCTCAGCATGGCCAGACAAGCGGTGCACTGGTGCGCGCCCAGATCTGAACCCCGGGCCGCCAGTAGCGGAGCACACGCACTTAACTGCTAAGCCACGGGGCCAGCCTCCCCACCTCTTTCTTTTTAATGTCTCTTTTTACCTAGCCCAGGAGAGTTTTTGTTTATTTAACCAAAGATTCTTTAAGGCAAAGAGTTTCAAATCTTTTCTGATAATTGAAGGTAAGATATTAGTCTTGAGCTAACAAATTAGAAACCAATAAGTAGAATAATGTTTTGACTATTTTGAAATGTTTGTACAATGAAACTACAGGAAATGCCCAAAATGTATGATATAAATATATTTTAATGTTTAAAATATACATAGCATAAATAATTTTATAGACTGCAATTGCCAAGATTCTCATTTCATGTGGATTTTTTCACTTTGTTTACATGAATGAGAATATAGATCTCCAAAATATGATTGTTGATATGCTTTTTTCACTTTTAAATAAAAGTTTGTTTTCATTTTTGGAGATGACAAGGTCAAGACAGAGCGAGAATTGCCTCCATTCATTTACGGACGAGATTTTAAATGCCAGAATTTTCACTATAAAGAGAATCAGTATTTTCATGTTCATGGAGGAATTGAATTTGATATCAGCACGCCTTCAATTGAGAATGCTCTGGAAGATTTTAAGGTCTGAATTATTATTGTTCCTGAAATGGTTTGTCATCTCACAACTCTCTTATCCTGTTCTCCATCCAGAAAGTGTCTCTGTCGGTACAGGCACTAGGCAGCTCTCCAAATGATTATCTTCCCAACTCACTAATTTTTCCATACATTATATGACATACCTGGATTAAGTGCAGCTATTTCTAAGGTACTATGTTAGATATCAGAAATAAAATGATAAATAAGCTAGATACAACTATCATCCTCTCAGAATTTACAGACATCTAATGGACCATATTTGCCTTAGAATAGTTAACCAGAGAGTGCAGTAAAATCCATGAACATTTCATGATGTAGTCTTCCATTTCCTTAAAGATTAGTATTAGACAGAGATCCTCTAGAGTTTGGGAACCATAAGTCTTCATCTGGAATTTAGTATAAACATTATACACTTCAATTGTCATGTTGTCTCTATTATATCTTTCCTTTTGTGTTTTTTCCTCACTCCCAAAGTAGGGATTGGATACACGCAGTTATTATTAGGGTCTTGTGGGATGTTATGTTAAAAATTTGTCATTTATATGTTTAAAATTTTATCTAAAAGAAGTCATAATTGTTTAGATTTGTTTAAAGATACGTTTTTAGTAACATAACTCATATTTTAGAACAATTTAGAAAAAATACGGGATTGTGCTGCTAATACATTTGTAGAAGATTCAGGATACAAAGAATATTACTCAATACCAGTCATGGAATTTAATGGAAAAAGGTAAGGAACTTTCAGTAATTATTCACAGTAACCTGAACTTGTTGCAAGTTAGCAGAAGACAAGGAAAGTGTTGAAATGCAAAGGCCAACTTAAAACCTCAGTATGGAGATCCTAGAACAATAACACTCACCATGAATGACGTACGGACTCAACCAAGTATTCAGTGTTATATTTATTACTCCATGAACTTTGATCCATTCTGTATAATAATCCTTAGAGATAGAATTAGCTCTTATAATTAACACAGTGGTTAAATGGGGATGGAGGTGGGGATCAAATCCCGTGGGCCCACTGAAAAGCAGTGAACTCAGCATACACTGCTTCGTTTCCATAAGGAATATGATTTAAAATCCTCTTCCTCTGCTGGGTCTCATTATGCCTGACATCTTTTGGAGCAGTATGTTTCTCTCAGTATTTCTAGGGTCTTTTATATATTGTGTTCTTGGATTTTCACATCTTGGACACTGAAGTTTGGAAATACGGGAAATAGATCTCAGAGGAAGCATTTGGGTTGGAGGTAGAGACTTAAGATTTAAAAGCATATAAGAGGGGTTTTTGTTTTTTTTGTGTTTGTTTTGTTTTTTCTTAAAGGCATATAAATATTTGAGAGGATAGGGCAAAGTCTGGAACTCTAGAGAAAAGCAGCTTTTAAAGGGGGTGGGGAAAAGCAGAGGAGAGAGCAAAGGAGACTGAGAAGGAATGATACAGGTAGAGGGGGACCAAGAAAGTATGATAGCATAGAAGCCAAATGGGGAGAATTTTAAAAATATGGAAATAGTTAAAAGCATCAAATTCATTACAGAAAAAGGCCAAGTCAATTTAAGACGGAAGAGAGCCCTCTAAATTTGGCAATGACTTGGTAAGAGTATTTTAGTTGCGGCTATAGAAGGCTATGTGTAGTGAGTTGAAAGGTAAATTGGGGAGTTCATGGAATGTAAAGAAGTAAAGACAAAGATTATAAATTTCTTTCAAGATGCATAGCAGTGAGAGAAATAGGAGAAATAACGCAGAGGGAGAAGCCGGATAAAGAATGAAAGGTGGATCTTTCCACTGACTACTGCCTGATTGCACACACTAGAGCAGAAGTCAAAGACCATGTGGCTAATGACCTGCATGATTTTGAAGAGAATTAAGCAGCAGGTCTCATGCCTCTGGAACGGACAGTTGGAGGAGGAACCTCTTGCTCAGGGACCCAGCACCTGTTGACATACTCCATGTACAATCCTTGCCAACCAAAAAGTGTCCTGGAGGCACCTTGGAATAAAGCTTTATTCTCCCAGGTTCTAGTGTCTAGCTGGACACTAATGATCCTAGGAATGCAGGGAAGCAGCTGGGATGAATGCTGTACTTGGTGAGAGGTTGTTGTGGGTGAAGGAGTATGGCTGGCATAAGCACACTGCCATTGCACTGTAAGGGATCCAGTCATGTTGTTGCAATAGGGTGTCACAGAGGAATTGTTTCTCTAGTTTCTGTCTAATACACAGCATTTGATCATCAGTGTTGGTGAATTGTAGATAGATGGATTTGAATTTGCAGGCTTTCAAAACCAGGATAAGCTTGTTTCCCAGACCCAGCCAGCATAGAGTAACAGTAAAAACCACAAGTGGAATAATGACAAGTATTTTCTTGGCTCTTGTACCAATCACTAGAGAACATTCAGTTCCCTGTAAAATCCACCCCCGTACAGTTATTCCTATGAATCTCATAGGCCCATGGATCAGCACTCTCAGGTCCTATGAGATACCTTCAGTTACCTCCTTTCCTGCCTGAGCTCCCTGTAATGATCCACAGCTGGGCCCCTGGAGCCCAACAGGCCCAATGAAGGCAACTCAATACTAACGCCGTTGCTGTCTCTGACACTGCTGCTCCTGGTTGTGGAGCTGGTGTCACCTCTGAGGCTGGCTCATCCTGATGCCTGCTAAACAGCATGCATCAACTGTGAGACACATTGAAGCCAATCCAATGAAATTAGGAGAATTTCTTTCCCAATTTTATTGGTTTCAAAGAAGTGCTGCCTTGAACCCCTAATAAATTTGGTGCAAAAACAGCTCTTTCAGTCATTGTGCTTACAGTTGTTCCTTCCATAATGTAGGGATCATTCTATGTTGGTGCTAGACCAGAGAATAATCTGAATGATTGAACATGCCATCTCAAAGTCACCCGTTTGATTTTAAGGGCATTGTTATTGGACCGAACCCATGTATCTTGATGTTCTCTTTCCTCAGAATGATTTATTTCCTAGGAGACTCCTGGTTCCTTATGAAAATAGGGCCAGTTCCACTGGCCTCCCAGGCATGCCCAGAAACATCTAAACCCTAGATTCATTTTTGGCTCAGGTTGGGTTCTCCCACTATATCAGAATCAAAAAATAGGGGCCACACTCAGATACTAAGGAATTGGCAGTCGATAAAAGCAGAAGAACTCATGAATTATTAAGACGACAACGACTGGAGCAAATACATGACTAAAATGTCCTATTTGGGGGAGAGCATTCCAGCATCATGATACCATTGTGGATGTTAGGAGGCAGGCCAGAATCAACTTAACGTGACAGTGGTGTGTCAGGGAAGTGTGGTGTTAGAAGCTCTTCACCACAGTCCCTAAGCTGGGTGCAGATTTCCAGGCAGAAGAATATGGAGGGAGTTATTTTAAAAGTGGGGCTCCCCTAAAGTCCCTGCTGATGACTGCACTTAAGGTTTTGAGTAAGAACAGGATATGTCACAATGCAGTACTGGGAAGAGGGCTCCCTCATAGTGCTGCCATCTGGGTTTTCTGTGCCCAGTAATCATCTCTGTGTGGGCAAGTGTTGGCCTAATGCACAGGTTGTGTATCCAGCCTTAGGAGGGGGTCACAAAATCATGCGGTCAGAGACTTTCTCAGGGTGCAGCGACCTTCACCACCTCCTTTTTTCTCCAATTTCTAGGGTAGGACAGCCCCCTGCTGGTTCTGATGCTTGATTTGTACTGGATGACTAAACTGAATTTTTAGAAGAAATCAGCCCACCTTCCCTTGGCATTTGGTGAATTTATATGTCTGTTTCATTGCTTAAGCAGTGATCCAAGAGGACATCACTGAGTACCAGGGCCCCAAAGGTAGTCAGCAGCTCCTGCTCTCATAGCCATTTACCACAGCCAGGGCCAGTTCCCCAGAGAAGTATGTGAAAAGACAGAGGTTGCTGGCACTGAGATTCTCTTGGAGCAGGATGATATAGAGCTGAGCCAAAGATCAAAGGACATTCTCAGTGTGATCCCCGTGGAGGGAGTCTTGTGGGACTTGGGAGTATGTGTTTGTGGTGTCCACTCTTATCAGTGTACATAATAGCAAGGGAGGGTGAGCTATATTCTTCTAGAAATTCAGTTTAGTTATCCAATACAAATCAAGCATTCAGGTCTGATCTATACAGCTCCTTAAGGCCCGAGAGCCTATCACCATTGTGATTTAAAGCCTTTGAATCTGAGAAGGATTCAGAATACCTGCTCCTTGATTTAGGAGGCTGGTATCTAGTAAGGTAGGCAAGTCTGCAGTAAGGAAGGTGGCACCTCCACAAGTCAGGACCCATGGACAAAGTAACCACCACCTGGCCTGGCACTGCACCTGCCAGGTACAGGTGAAGACAGCCTTTACTTTATATTCTTGGGATCTAGCTTCCTTTGGGAGGGAGAGAATGGTGGATAGGAAGCATACAACCTCAAATAAATGTGAACAGGTCCTCAAACTCGCCTCCATCCATGCAGAGGTCTATTATATTCAGGAAACTGAGCTTGAAGTAAAGGTCAAGGGAGAGACAGTATTAGCCTCTGACCAGTTCATAACAGTGTTTCCCTTCCTTTAATGACCCATGGGGCCCAGTGATTCCCCCTCAGCTTCTGGGCATGGAGTTTCCTTAGCATAGAGAGTCACCAACTCACTGTCCTGGAAGTGAGTACAGTGGAACAAACGTCTCAGTCCCTGAGCAGCAGAGTGAAGAGCCGTAGGAGGGGATGACCACTGTCAAGAATACTGTATTTACAGCAATCAATAGTTGCATTTAGAGAAGAAACCCGGGTAACATTAAGAGGCTTCCCACTGGCAGAAGTAGAGTGAGCTGCTGAGGCACTTAACTGCTGGAATCTGGGGATGGGTAAAGGTACCTCGTGGGCAGAAGTGGAGGAAGGCCACCATTTTCTTTTACCTGTGATGATCAGCAATCCCAGGGAACAGAGTCACTCAGAATTTTGTCACTTTTCCATTCCAGTGTGATAGGAAACGGGCTGTTGTCAGGTTTACCTATGTCTCAAGGACCTGGGGGTTGGGGTTTCTCTAGTCCACTGCTGCAGTGAGTAAAAGTCAAGAATCATTCCCAAAGAATCATTCCAGGTCAGACTCAGGGTAAATTCTTGAGACAGCAAATGTAGACATAACTAGATTAAAAGAGTTAACATATAAATTTGTAAGAGGAGGGCAAGCAGATGGCTAGAAGGTAAACCTAGAATCCTTCAGCCAGAGTTAGGGTTTCCAGTGACTTTTAGACAGTGCCCCTGGTCACTGGCATGGAAAGGACAGAGTCAATTAGAAAGGTCTACATGGAGAAGATACTTCTCATACAATTACTTGATTAATAACAGTTGATAACCACGTTATTAAAATATTTAAAATAAAGTACAATTTAAACTACATTTTTGTATTTAATTGTTATATAAAAATAAAGTTTTGCCAGCATAGGAAAAAGAGTAGCAAATCACTTCCAAGTCAGAAAAACTTACCTTTTTTTCTTTATTTTTTTATAGCTACTATGTGATTTGTTTTGAACTGGAAGCTTTCTATCAGCAACTATATAAGACACAGTGGTGGGGAGCCATAAATGAAATAGTCAACAATCTGAGGCTGAAGAGGCTTCCACTGACAGATGCTCAATTACATGAACAATATAAGAAAAAATTTGGTTTCAAAAAAGCTATGAAATGCAAGGTATATCAGTGGTTACCACATAATGTAGTGTACACTATATGTCTCAAACAAATTTTTTTCTTAGGGATAAATAGGTTAAATAAAGTCTTCAATATGAAATAAAAATCCCACATTTGAGCAGCTGAAAAGCTATACAGTTCTAGATTATAAATTTCTGGCAGAGTTACAAAACAACCTGTTAATGAACTGGATTGTGATTAACCTTAATAATGGCTAATATTTATTGAGTGCTTATTTTGTATGCCAGGCACTATTATAAATCCTTTCAAAAACTTTTTCAAGGTATTAGTACTATTGTTATTCCTGTTTTACCAATGAGAAATTTGAGGTGCCGTGAGTTAAGGATCTTTCCCAAACCACACAGCTGGTAAACAGCAGAGCCAGGCTTCAGTCCTGGGAACAAACCTAAGGAGCAAACCTGGCCTCCTGAGTCAGACCTCTACATTGCTTCAACAGCCTTGACTTGAGCTTCTGGAACTGATAAACTAAGTGGTGAGCTCACCAATTTCAAAGGATACACTGGTATTTACTTACCATTTATTTGTTTTAACGTCCATAAATTTTAAAATTTAATAACCTGTTAGTTGAATTTTAAAATATTAGGTATTCAGAATGTCGCAAAGAAAGCGTGACATTTTTACCTCTCCATTTTGAGACCCAGAGCAAAGGAGACAAACTGTATTTCCATAGCTATATATTTAAACTTTCTAGACTTCTAAATGAGATTGTTCTTAAATCAGAAAAGGAAACCACTGGGCTGGCCCGGTGGCTTAGTGGTTAAGTGCGCGCGCTCCGCTGCTGGCGGCCCTGGTTTGGATCCCGGGCGCGCACGACGCACCGCTTCTCCGGCCATACTGAGGGGGCGTCCCACATACAGCAACTAGAAGGATGTGCAACTATGACATGCAACTATCTACTGGGGCTTTGGGGGAAAAATAAATAAATAAATAAAATCTTTAAAAAAAAAGAAAAGAAAAGGAAACCAGTGATCTCCATTGGCTTTTAAAGTATTTCAGAAATATATTTGTCTACCCTGTTTTAATGGTCTCCAAAGAAGGATCTACAACTTCTCCCTAAAAAAAGAAGAAAAAAAAAAACTTTCCAAAAAGTATTTTTTAAAGTTCTCAATGTTTCTTTATAGCTCTAACAACTTTAATCATTGCCTAGTGAGACCACTTTCCTCATGGATTTTGTGAAAATTCTACTGTAATTGAGCACCAATCATGTAATTGTATTAATATATTTCATTGTCCTTTCTTTTCCTAAACCAAACTTCAGGTGAATTTTGAAAAAACTAATTCTGGTCTTCTTAATGATTTTAGAGCATCCCATTTGGTTTGAAGTCTGCTGTTGAAAGAGGATTATCTGCTGTTTTCCACACATTTAGCCGTAAAACCTCCAGCGCGACAATCAACGTCTCGGATGAGGCAGGTTACGCTAATTTCCATCACGCCGCTCTACACAACCGAGTTGCGATTATATGCCAACTGTGCAAAGCCAACTTCAACATCAACCAGAGACGCTTTATTATGTATAGCCAAGGTACGATACAGTCTTTAAATCTAAAAGGCTTCTCTTTTACTTACCCCTATTCAGCATTAAGAATGCATGTTGATTTTAGAGCAAGGTTCAAATTTGTTATTGGTGCCTAGAGCAAAGTTGAGGTTTTTGTTTCATTTATCCCAGAGGGGCTTCTTTTAGTTTACTATGAATCACATATTGCTCCCTTACGTAGTGTTATTTATTTGTTTATTGTGTCTCCTTCACTTGAATATATGCTCCATAAAGGGCGAGGATTTGGTTGACTTTACCATGGTATCCTCGTGCCCAGAAGGAAGCCTGGCATTAGTGGGTGCTCAGGAAGTAGCTGTTGAATGAATGCATGGGTGGTGAATGCACAACAACGTTTGATAATCACTCGCATAATTAATATACAGTGAGGTACCACAGAAATTCAGAGAAAAGGGAGATAGATAGAGATCCCAGCAGAACATCCCTTTTTTATCCCAGGGTTCTCATCCAGGGAATAGTTTCTACACACTACATAAACTTTAATAACAAAGAATTCCTCTATAATAATAATTTTTGAGATAAATAACCCCTTTAAGGCTAACCGAGTTTAAACTTTAAAAGGCATTTTTTCTGATTATTAGATAGACATCCATATTTACATATTCATTGGAATAAATGTAAGTAGTATAAAAATAATAAAGTTGAAAATGAAAGTGGAGAGTCTCCATAACTGAAGAGGGAAATAGAGATAAAACATCAGTCATGGCTGATGCAACAATATTGGCAATGAGAAATGTGATTTTATATTTTAACTAGGTCAGCTATCTTAATAAGCTGTGCTAAATTTGTGCAAACCAAAACAAAATGTTCTGCTTTAATCCTATTGACTAATAATAAATTCTGTACTGTATCAGTATGATTAAAGTGTTTTGATATAAGGTACTTCTATTACTCAATTAAAATATTCAATACAGAATGAACCTTGTTAAAATAGAGCACAAATTCAGCCAAATTTAAATGCAAGGGGTATAATTCCTAAAGCAATCTATAGATTCAACACAATCCCTATCAAAGTTCCAACAACATTTTTCAGAGAAATAGAACAAAGAATCCTAAAATTTATGTGGAACAACAAAAGACCCCAAATAGCCAAAGGAATCCTGAGAAAAAAGAACAAAGCTGGAGGTATCACACTCTCTGATTTCGAAATATACTACAAAGCTATAGTAACCAAAACAGCATGGTACTGGCACAAAAACAGACACACAGATCAATGGAACAGAATCGAGAGCCCAGAAATAAACCCACACATCTGTAGACAGCTAATTTTCAACAGGGGAGCCAAGAACATACAATGCAGAAGGGAAAGTCTCTTCAATAAATGGTGCTGGGAAAACCAGACAGCCACATGCAAAAAATTGAAAGTAGACCATTTTCTTACACCATACACAAAAATTAACTCAAAATGGATTAAAGACTTGAATGTAAGACCTGAAACCATGAAACTTCTAGAAGAAAACATAGGCAGTACGCTCTTCGACATCGGTCTTAGCAAACATATTTTCAAGTACCATGTCAGACCAGGTAAGGGAAACGATAGAAAAAATAAACAATGGGGACTACCTCAAACTAAAAGGCTTCTGCACAGCAAAGGAAACCATGAACAAAACGAAAAGACAACCTAACAATTGGGAGAAGATATTTGTAAACCATATATCTGATAAGGGGTTAATCTCCAAAATATATAAAGAACTCATACATCTCAACAACAAAAAAACTAACAACCCAATTAAAAAATGGGCAAAAGACCTGAACAGACATTTCTCCAAAGAAGATATACAGATGGCCAATAGGCACATGAAAAGATGTTCAACATCATTAACTATCAGGGAAATGCAAATCAAAACTACAATGAGATATCACCTCACGCCTGTCAGAATGGCTATAGTTAACAAGACAGGAAACAAGTGTTGGAGAGGATGTGGAGAGAAGGGAACTCTGATACACTGCTGGTGGGAGTGCAAACTGGTGCAGCCACTATGGAAAACAGTATGGAGGTACCTCAAAATTTTAAGAATAGAACTACCATACGATCCAGCTATTCCACTGCTGGGTATTTATCCAAAGAACGTGAAAACACATGTTACAAGTGCATAAAGATACACGCACCCCTGTGTTCATTGCAGCATTATTCACAATAGCCAAGACCTGGAAGCAACCTAAGCGCCCATCAAGAGACAAATGGATAAAGAAGATGTGGTATATATACACAATGGAATACTACTCAGCCATAAGAAACGATGAAATCCAGCTATTTGTTACAACATGGATGGACACTAAGGGTATTATGCTAAGCAAAATAAGTCAGAGGGAGAAGGTCAAATACCATATGATCTCACTCATAAGTAGAAGATAAAAACAACAACAAACAAACACATAAGGACAGAGATTGGATTGGTGGTTACCAGAGGGGAAGAGGGGAGGGAGGATGGCAAAAGGGATGATTAGGCACATGTGTGTGGCGAGGGATTGTAATTAGTCTTTGGGTGGTGAACACGACGTAATGTATGCAGAAATAGAAGTATAATGATGTACACCTGAAATTTATATAATGTTATAAACCAATGTTACTGCAGTAAAAAAACAATTAAAGAAAAAAAATTAATGCAAAGGGTAGCCTATTATTTAAAGATGTGTTATATTTTAAGCCTTTTTTGGTGTGAAAAAAATCTTTGGTAAATTAAAGTCTCTCTTTCATACTATGACAACTTGGATTTCCATTCTCTGAGAATTGGGTAGATTTTGAAGTATAGAAAATGTACAACTCTATTGGCAATGTCTGTGTGTTATTACTTACCCGACACAAACATCACAGCCCCAACTGTGAGTTTTGACCAGCCACCTGAAAGGCAGCATTTCCAGGTCTGCTGGGACACAATGTCAGGTGCACCATGCCCAGGTGGCTTAACCAAAAGTTACACTCGACCCTGTTTGATGTAGTCCTGCCATCTGTATCTAAACATTGTCATTTTGTTCTTATTCATGAATCTATTTTGACTAATTTAGGAAACTGCTATATATTAATAATCATGCTTCTATGTGTATTCCCTTTAAAACAGAGTCATCCAAAATGGACACGAAAAAAGAAAGAAATGGTGAGACATAAATAAAATATTTGGTGCATCTTAAAAGGTTATTGAATGTATTAAAACCTTTCTTATAGTATATAATCTGCAAAATGCTCTGTTTGAGAATATTGCATAATGAAGATTTGTATACATTTTGAAGTATAAATTTTTTCTACTCGTGGTTATTTTGTCATATTTCTCTTAAGTTTGGGAGGTTTTTTCTTTTCTTTTCTTTTTTTTTTTTTACTGTGGAATTTGCTGTCTTTATTTTTACAAAATCAGGCTCAAAAGTGGTTTTTACACCTTAAAAAAAAAAGCAGTTAATATAATTTAGATATGCTGCCACCTGGTGACAGTAACAAGCTATGAGGTCTGAGGAATGAGTCATTCTTGACTGAGGTAAGAGACTTGACATAAGTATTAGATATGGAGAAAAAAGAAAAATTTTTTAAAATTTTAAGAGGCTATACCTTCTATGTCTATATCTAAGAGGCTATACCCTCATACACTATATAAGATAATTCAAAAAGAGTTTATTTTTAAAGAAACTATTTACAAAGGCCTGAATTTTGTAAGGGGAGGGCAGTAGTTACTCAACAGCCATCTTCCACTGGTGGAGGAACGCAGCCCACCTGAGATGACCTCAGAGTGGGAACCTCTGAGAGAGGATAAGTAGCTTGATCTCATTCTCCTCCCTCCTCCAATCTCCTGCCAGGGTTCCCCACTGGCAGATACTGACAAGAAGCCAAAGGGCAGGGGATGCTAAATCTGCAGGGGAAGAGAGCAGGGAGGGTGGTGAAGGGAGGTGAGTGGGCCTGGAGGGGAAAAAGGATGCTTATCCCGCCCACCTACCCTGTAGGAATTTGCAATTGAGTAACAACAGTGCGCCTCCTACATTATTGCTCTCTCTCTCCTTTTTTTCTAAGTATCACTGATGGCTACCTTATAGAATATTATTTATTTGTTTATTGTGTCTCCCTCACTTGAATATAAGCTCCATAAAGGGCAAGGATTTGGTTTACTTTGCCATGGTATCCTCGTGCCCAGAAGGAAGCCTGGTGTTAGTAGGTGCTCAGGAAACAGTTGTGAATGAATGCACGGATAATGAATGCATGGATAATGAATGCAGGCGAGCATTTGACAGTCACTGGCATAATCAATTTGCAATAATGTCCTATAGAAATTCAGAGAAAAGAAAGATAAAAATGGCTTTCAGGTCCCAATAGAGCAGGGTTCTCAACCAGAGAATAGTTTCTTCAGACTACATAAACCCCTCCAGAACCTCCTTGATTCTAGCCTGTCTTAGGGCAGTGTTTCTCAGCCTCAGCACTACTGACATTGTGGACTAGACAATTCTTTGTTGTGGGGGCTGTCCTGTGCACTGTAGAAGGTTTAGTAGCATCCCTGGCCTCTACCAGTGACTAAATGCCAGTAGCAACCCCCACCTTCAGTTGTGACAACCAAAAATGTCATCAGACATTGCAAATGTCAGGGGCGGGGAGGGGGGCACTTTATCTCACCACCCCGGGATAAACTTTCAAGTATGTAGGAACCACCCAGAGATCTTGTTAAAATGCAGATTCTGATTCAGAGGGCCTAGGTAGGAGCCAAGATCCTGCATTTCTATTAAGTACCCTTTAAAGCAGTTAGAGGTGGATATAAGAACAGTACTCCTGCCCCTGTGTTGTGCTGAAATTTTTCTTTTTGGAGGAGGGTAGAGAGGAGAAGGAGAGGGTCAGTGGGGAGCCCAGTGTGGTTTAAAAAACTCTTCAGGTTATTTTGATGTTTCTCCTGCTGAGAGCAGCTAATTGCCTTTCATTGATTGAAATAGACCAACATGTTCTCTAGTCCTGTGATTAGGTCTCAGTCTTTTGGGGAGCCTGTGCTCCTGGAATGTTAACTTCAACTTGCTTCTCAGTCCCTCCCTGCCCCTTAGGTGGGTCAAGACGGCTAGAGGGAGCTGGAGATGGGTAGGTTAGGTTCTGATAAAACCCCAGCAAGTTAGGCTCTGGTCAAATAGTTTCTCCTGAGGCCAGGTCTTGTTAAGACAAACAGAATGCTCTGGTGTATTTCAAAATGGTTCCTTTTTCCCGCCCCCTGCTGGAAGCACAAAGGGATTTTTCTCTGGTATTCACTGTGAGGACCTGGTCAAGCTCCTGTAGGTAAAACTCACTAAAGCACGGGGGCTTCCTGTGACTGGGTCCCCCTGGAGTTTTAACTGGCAGACTTGCCCACACTGAGCCTCCAGCAATTTGTCAATTATAGTGCAGGTTTTTCCACCCTGCCACTGGTTCCTGTGGAGGTTTCTACTGCAGTAAGTTGTGATTCTCCATCTGCCTATTTCTTTCTCCAGTTTTGGGGGCAGCTTTTTTGCCCTGTCATTTCACTTCTCTAACGGATCTGAGAAAAGCTGTTGATTTTTCAGTTTGTTCAGCTTTTTACTTACTGTTTGGATGCATTGGTGACTTTTAAGCTCCTTACATGCCTGACCAGAAACCGGAAGACAAGGCAGTAATTTTAAATAAATAGATGTGGGTCAGATGTTATAGATTATCAAAGGCTATGGTGTAAAGCTTAGACTCCTTAGGCAGGCAGGAGGCCATTGGAAGTTTCTGAGTTGGGAGAAAAACAATGCTTCACTGAGGAAATACCATTTAGGCTGAGGAATAAATAAGAGTTAGCTAGACCCTGGTCAGGAAGCGTTGTTTGGGAGAAGGAAGCTTTCAGACAGCAGGAATAGCCCAGGGTGACCGGATAATTCATCATCCAAATCAGGGCGTTTTGAAAATGGAAGGGGCACTATTAATAATTATGCTGGGGCGACAGGCACAGACTAGTACTTTCCTGGGCAACCTGGGAGGGTCGTCACCCTACATTTGAGGAGCTACAAGAAGGCCTGTATGAAGAGAACAAGGTGTGTATATTGTGGGTATTTTGGGGGGAGGGGGTGGGTAGCTGGTGGTTCAAGTTAGGTTGGAGACAGTAGATCCTTCTCTTGTACTCATGATCATATGGCCTTGAGAAGCCACTGAAGAGTTTTAAGCAAGGAGGTGAAAAGATCAGATATACATTTTGAAAAAATGGATTGGGGAAGGGCAAGAACAAGGCGGGGATATCAGTGGGGAGGTGATTATGGCTTGGAGTAGGGTGGTGGTGGCAGTAGAGATGGGTTCTAGAGATATTTAGACTTGGTGATAGACTGGTTATGGAGATGAAATAAGAGGGTGTTGCCAAGGAGTCTTTCAGGTTTCTGGTTTGTAGAACTGGCTGGATGATGATATCCTTCACCAATTTAGGGAGCAATGAAAGAGGACCAGGTTTGGAGGGAAAGACAGCAGTTCAATTTTGAATATGTTAAGTTTGAGGTGGTGTGGGGAGGTGCCTAGTGAGATGCTGGAGATACAGATCTGGAGCTCGGAGAAGAAATCAGATCTAGAGACATAATCCTGGGAGTCGTCAACTTACAGATGGTAAATGAAGCCATTGAGAAGATAAAAAGGCCCAGGATAGAGACTTAAGGCTCATTTAGACTTCAGGATAATGAGAAGATCCCAAAGGACACTGCAAAGGAGTAGCCAGAGAGGTAGGAGAAAAATAGGAGGGTGTCATACCACAAAAGCCAGGGGAAGAGACTATTTTAAAGAGGAAGAAGTGGTTACGTTACTGTTGAAAAGTAAGATGAGAATTGAAAAACACCCACTGGATTTGGAGACATAGAGGCCTTTTGTGAGCATATTTTTTTTTCTCTTTCAAAGGATCTTATCTCCTACTACAAAAAATCTGAATAAAATGGAAAATAAACAAGAAATAGTTCATTTTATCACAAGACTATTTTACACATTGACTTAATTTTTCAAATATTTAATATTTTCAATGTTATTTATTCTTCTTAACTTATAAAGAAGTATTGATTTTTAATGATCAGACATCCTGAGTTAAAGTAGTACACAACTGCTTAAATTAATTCCTTTAGTGCTTATCTTGGAGCTTTTATATCACACAAGACTAAGCTCTATGGTTGGATATCAAAAAGGCATGTTTTTTAGGAATGTTAAATCTTTGACCACGGAAGTAATTATCCATCCATTCTAGGTCCAACACCTCTACACCTGGCTGCGCAGGCTTGCTCATTGGAAACAACCATCTGTCTACTCTGTTTCAAAGCTGATTACACGCTTTCAGAAAAAAGAGGCTGGATGCCAATTCACTTTGCGGCTTTCTATGACAATATCTGCATCATCATTGCTCTCTGTAGGAAGGATCCTAGTTTACTAGAAGCTGAAGCGACAGCTGAGTAAGTTATTAAGCAGTCATAAAAATATAAATTTCTGCTTTTATGGCTTGCCTCAAACACTGATACTAAAAGGAATGGTTATGATGATTGATTTGAAAGGCTATGTAAGGCTTACTCTGCTGTCCTTTCTGGTCACTATCTTCTTCTCCTACCACTTACCTTTAGAATTTATAAAAATGGGAACTTCTATTAACCTATGCATATTTTCTGGGAGAATAAGGAGTAAGCCCTAGGAAGTTTTTCCTGAACTTTCCCCAATGATATGGTTCTACAGATTAGTTTATCAGGTTAACTACTTAGTGCTCTAAAAGAAGCCTGAGACTAGGGAGGAGAAAGTTGCTCTAAATTGAACCCTGCACAACCAGGAGGCAGTCCAAGGACTCCAGACCAAAGTAGATAGGCCTTAGACACAGGAGAAATATCTAGTGGTAGCCAGAAGAGAAATACATTAAAAAGAAGAAAATAACTTTGCAATAGGAAAACTTCCAAAAGTCTTCTGTTTCACAATTTAGATGAGTACCAACCTTTATGGTGGAGGTATAACTTCTCCCAAGGGCACATTCTTGGCTAGTAATCTAAAGACCAGGTTATTATTTTGAATATCTGAACCTGATTTATCCATAGTTTCATTCAGATATTTCTGAGTCTTCAGATAACCTGTCTCTTCTTATTCAGTGAAGAAATTAATCCTCCCTCTTGGTTGGGGCAGAGATGTGTGTGGAAAAAGCTTCTGGGAATCCAGGGCCTCTGGCTACTCGATTATCAAACTAATAGAGTCTGGAAAGAGTCATGGAATGTGGAGACCTGAGTTCAGCTCCTGGTTCTGTCATATTTTGACAATGTGTCTTTGAGCAGAAGGGAGCTAAAAGACTGGGTGGATTATAAAAGGTTAAACAATTAGATATCAGAGGTAGAAGTAAGAAGCTATCTGTGACTTAAAGAAGAAGCCAAGGATTAGTGGAGAAGACAGTTACGAAGGTTGAGATCTATGTGGAGCTAATGAGGAGTGTCACCATGCTGGTGTGTATGAATATGGAGCACAAATGAAAGTATCACAAAGAACTGAGAGATCAGAACACAGACGGTAATTAGCATGACTGCTGAAGTCATTGACAATAGGGGGAGGCATGTTGGTGAGGTGATACATGAGCCAAGATGGTGGAAAAGGACCCAATTGGGAAGGGTGCAATGGCAATATGGAGCTGGGAAGGGTAATATAATTTATTTTACAGCATATTTTTCAAATGAGGAAAATCAGAGTGATGGTGTTGGAAGCAAAAGTAATCTTTATTCCTACCATTGAGTAGGAGAAAGCAAGCAACGGGAGAACAGTCTTGTTAAAGTAAAAAAGGGAGACAGTGAAGAGATGTTTACTCATAAAGGACAAGTTTCCCCAGGACCCAGGAAAAAGGGGATAGAGGAGAGGCTTGGGGCCAGCTGGAGAGAGGTGAGACTTAAGGACAGGCAGCAAGAGAAAGAAGTTTCACAAAGACAGGGAGGCGTGGGTATAAGGATAAAAAAGTAATGTTTGAGGCAATGTGATATGATGAAAAGAGAAGGAGAGGGAACTATGTATCAGGACTGTGCTAAGCACCTTATTCATCCCTTACACCAACACTGTCAGCTGATTGCTGTTACCCTCATTCTTTTACAGATGAAGAAAGTAACCCAATTTGCTTAAGGTCACATTGCTAGTCAATAGATCTATTAGTTAAGATACAGGTGAAGCTGCTGTGACAAAGATACCCCCAAATATTTGCAGTTTAAAGAAGATAAACATGTTATTTTTCATGAAATCTGGGTGGGTGGTCAAGGGTTGGCATAATGGCTTGACAATATCAGGGACCCAGACTTCCTTTTATTGCTTCTTCACATGTGGTTTCCATATCCTGGTACAAAATGGCAACTCCTGCTGTCATTATGCCTGCTTTCCAACCATGAGAAGAGAGAGAGAGGAAAAGTAATGGCATACACCTTTTCTCTTTAGGGAGTTGCCAGGTAACTTCTACTAACATCACATTGGCCAAACTTAGTCGTGTGGCCATACCTATCTATAAGGGAAGCTGGGAAATGTAATATTTGGCTGGATAGCCATGTGCCCAACCAAAAGATCTTCACTATCTAAAAAGCAGATAGTGGGTTTTTGAGAAAAACTGTTAGTTTCTGCCATGATAAGGAAGCTGGGATTTGAGAACTGAACATGAAGTATAAAGAAATGGATTGGAACACTACCTGAGCCTCAGTTTCATCATTTGTAAAATGGGCTGATAATACTTGCCTTGCCTTTTCCTTCACTCATAGAGTAGTTGTAGAGGAGATAGAGGAGTTCTTATTCTAAGAACTTCGTGCATTATCAACTTCTGAACAAATTATAAGGCATGATAATTAAGTTGGGAGGGAGGGTAAGGACAGCCAAGGCAAGGGAGGCCAATCTGCTGACATGTGGAATGTACAGAACAATAACACGTAAGGAGGAGAAGGTGAGGGTACAAATCAGACTTCCTCCAACAGCAATTTGGGTAGTTTTACAAAAAGCAACTCTGACACTATGTGTGTGCTCTTATTATAACATGTTCTTTGATTTTTAGGAATCAGTGTACTCCACTCTTACTCGCTGCCACTTCAGGAGCACTGGACACTATCCAGTACCTATTTTCTCTGGGTGCTAACTGGAGAAAAACAGACATTAAAGGAAATAATATAATTCATTTATCAGTGCTAACCTTTCACACAGAGGTCCTCAAGCATATAATAGAGTTAAATATTCCTGAACTCCCAGTTTGGAAAACTTTGGTTGGTGAGTATAGAACACATAATCTCATTATAAATAAATGATCTGATTAGTATTCAGTTTAATTATTGATACTCTGAAACAGAGCAAATAAAATAATGCATGCATATATATATATATTTTTTTTATAATTTTATTTATTTATTTTTACCCCAAAGCCCCAGTAGATAGTTGTATGTCATAGCTGCACATCCTTCCAGTTGCTGTATGTGGGACGCGGCCCCAGCATGGCCGGAGAAGTGGTGCGTCGGTGCGCGCCTGGGATCCGAACCCGGGTCCCGCACGGACCCGCAGCGGAGCGCGAGCACTCAACCGCTAAGGCACGGGGCCGGCCCCTGCATGCATATATTTTAAACATTTAAAAATCATGAAATAAACATTTTTGAGTTAAAACTAGAAATGCAAATCATACTGAAGTATTTTTGTGTGTGCAAAAACAGTTTTATTTCTAAATTAAAATAAAAGAATAATAACCAAAACAGACTATATTTTACACAATTATATTTATTTTTATTTTCCAACTTTCTCCAAAAGGAAATTAAAATTTGAATGGAAAAGACTCCCTCCAATTTATTCCTCACCTCCTAATTTTAGAGACAGATTCAGCAACATCTTTCCTCATATTTTGATAAATATTTTGTGAAAAATTCTGTTCGAGATTTTTTTCCAAATTTGTATTCAATCTAGATAGAAATATGATAAAAGTAAGGGTTACTAGGAAAACTGAACGTACACATCTCATTTTGCTCCCTCCCAAGACCCCACTAGAATTACATAGAGATTAAACAATAATAACGCCAGCAGCAAACAAGCATTCAAGAGAAAACAGGAAAGGATACAACAGTGATGAAACGTTGGAAACAGATAGGCAAGTCTTAGAACTTAGCAGACGGGAGAAATCATTCCAAGCCAACAGTGGGAAAGCTGAGAACCTCTCCGACTCACACCATAAATCCTCAGTAGACTCAAGAACTGGCTGTGCCAGTGAAGCGTGCTCTCTGCAGAGGCTAACCAGGAAGGACTTGAAGATGCTAACGGGAGAATTCTCCCCAACAAAACAGCAAACTGGGAGTCTGACCCAAGAGAAAAGCAAAGGGAATTTCAAAGATGATAGCAAAGGGAAGCCCCAGAACAGAAACTGTGTACCCAGGCCAAAGGGAAATATGGGAGGAATTACCCATAGGTACAAAGAAAACTAAGCAAATGAAATAAAATGAGGCAATTATTGCCTCCAGGGAAAACAAAGGAGATGCAACTATAGTACACTACAGTGCTTAGCTGTGAATAATATCTGTATAGGCATTGTAATTAAGTATTGAATATTCAGTTAACTAAAAATTATAAATATGGGGAAGGGGAAGCAGAGAAAATGGCAGAGCAGTGTTGAAAGAGCTACTTTCTCATTTAGCACAACATGAAGTCATAATCGATGATGTCTAAAAGCGATATAGCAAAAGGTAACAGGGTATATAAATATTGAGAAATATGGAGATATGTAAATCACAGAAGGTCTAGGGAAGGAGTCCAAAGTTGTTATACCTGGAGAGAGGAATCAGAAAAGTGGAGAGGATGGGGCAAAGAATCACTATATTTTGCTGTAGGCCTTTTAGTAACACTTAACTCTGAATCATGACCATGTACTACTTTAATGAAATAAAAACTAAAGCAAAAAAGGAAACAAATTGGAGAATGAGAACTGATATTTTTCCCAACAACTCATTTGGGATGGGATAAGATATATTTAAGATTTTCAAAGTAGAATGGTCTACTGATTCAAGAAGTCTGAATAACTGGTTTCAAAACTGGCTCAGTAACTGATTCCCAGAACATCAGGGTACCAGGAACACATTCCCAGAACATCAGCCCTAAGAGATACTGGAAAGTGTTTTCAATGTTTATTTGTGTACATATATATCATTATATCTTAGTCTTTTTAGGAGGAACTAAGACGACCATCCTGTTAGTTTTAATGGAGTAACATATGTGAAATACCTTAATAATAGGAAGCTCCACCCTCTAACGGGAATAGCCTAATGGCACAAAAAATTCCTGACAGCCACTCCTTCCTACAGCCATTGTTGGGAAGTCCTGATAACGACACAACACAGCGATGACCAGTGAGCATCTGGCCACTGCTTCTTTGCTTTGGGCCCTGGAATAGCTCTCCCTCCTCACACTGCCCATTTCCACCATGAGCAAAAGAAGAATTAGAATTTATTAGAAGTCTGTAGGATTAGCTCTTGGAGTGGAAGGTGAATTTTAAGAGAGAGCACCATAGAGTGATCTAGCCAAGGTTGGAGTTAAAACCAGATTTGTTATTATAGGGGCTGGGTGAAAAAAGATGAGGAAAGGCTACTTCTACATGGTTTTTCTTGCACCATAGACATTGTTTAGAAGCAGATATGTTTGTATTGTCTCCTGTCTGGAGTATAAGTTCATTCAAGATTTTTTAAAAAGTATCCTCTTCACACACAGGAAACGTATAAAGCCTCATATGTGATTTAATGGATATTAACTTTTTATTGACAATAATGTAGTTTACTTTGCCATCCTTGAAAACTCATATTCAAATTTTGTTCAACAACTGATTTCAGGCAAGAGAGAGGTGTACCATTTTCCAAGTGAATTTGAACCATGTAACCAGGCAATCTAAGTCATTCAGATCAAAGATAAAGAATTTCAGAATTTTTTATACTCATTATATAGATTATAAACCTCAAAATCATGGGTATATGCAATCTTTTCAAGCCCCTCACATGCACAGAGGGGAATTTAATGAATGTGGTTGGTGGTGATGGTGGTGATTCAACTCATGGCTTCGCTTGGCTTGTACAGAAAGAGAATCAATCATTCCATTTCCTCTTGTGAAATTACTTGTATTTTTCTGTTGAATACTTACCAGAAATGTTGCAGTGCGAAAGCTATAAACGAAGGATGATGGCTGTCATGTCCTTAGAAGTAATTTGCTTAGCAAACGATGGATACTGGAAATATATTTTGGATGCCGGTGATGTAAAATCTATTAACTATCTTTTGCTTATACTGTTTTATATAGAGCTATATTATATTTAGTCAATCACTTTAAAATGTATTTTTAATTGTGAAGGACACTTTCTAGTTGATTTTAAGTTTCTAGTTTTCATTTTTCTAAGATCACTTCCTTTACCTGTCAACCTTATATTTTATTTTCCATATGAAAGCTACACATCAAAAAACTAAATCCCATTTCTCTAAAAGTTTGCAAACTTAAAGATCATACTAAATTACTTTGCCATACTACCTCTTATATTTACTTTTACTTAGAAATTATCCCTATTCTGTATTTGCACAATTTAATTTATTAACGATAGCAGTTACAGTGTCAGGTCTGGGCTTGTAACTAGCTCTGTATTTAGAACTTAGGCTGATTGCTTACCCTCTGTAAGCCTAACTTTCTCATTAATAAAATGGTTCCTACCTCATAGGGTTGTTTTGAGAACAGCACCGTCCAATATAACTTTCTGAAATGATGGAAGTGTTCTGTCTGCACTGTCCATTATGGTAGCCACTACTCTAATATGAATATTGGGCACATATGAGATGCTTCATAAATATTTGTTGAATGAATAGATGAATGAATGAAAAAATTATTATAGGTAGTCCCCTAAGGTGTTCTTAAAAACACGTACGAAAGCTCTTTGTCCAAAAAGTGAACCAAACAAGTCATGAGGAAGGTTTCATTTCGGGTAGCTACATACATACATATATACATACATACATACCTCCCTCCCTCCCTAATTATACCCATAACATTTCCCAGCATTTTGTGTGTGCTCTATATTGTGGTCTTTTCTTTCACATTGAACTGATGTAAGTGTAACAAGCATCCAACTGAAGCCATATTTTCTATTTTCACCATGCCCAATGATTTCCATCTTTGAATCAATTGTAATTAATGAGGCGAAGATTGCTTTTTACAAGAATCAGCACTTTTTGTTTTTCAGTTGCTTGTATAAAATAGGGGTAAAATATTAGAAAATGTTCAAATAATTTCACAAACACTGCCACACAAATTTGATGCAATAACCAAAACTGAACTCGACCATATGGTTGCTCAAAGAATTTATTTATCAATGATGTTAAGCCAAAATTCAGTGTTTCAAAGGTGCCTTAGTGTTAGCAATATGAAATGTATGAATGTGTGTTGTGTGAAAATCAAATGAGTGAACAATGAGAGCTGCCTATACTGTAGACAAGACAGAAAAGTGCATTCATGTAGTTTCAAATGATAATTTTATAAATATTTTATAGAATCATTTGCTAATTATTTATATGGCACTGCCCATGAACATTATTTAAATTTTATCATGATAAATTGACTACAAATGGTTACAAATAATTCATGCATTTTCTTGGTTTCTTCACTGCAGGCACCATTCCTGCCTTAATCAATCTATTAAAAGGTTCCAAAATAGAATTACAGTGCAAAACAGTTGGGTTATTGAGTAATATCTCAACCCATGTGAGTGTAGTGCATGCTGTAGTAGAGGCAGGAGGCATTCCAGTTCTGATCAACCTACTGGTTTCTGATGAACCTGAACTTCACTCTCGCTGTGCTGTCATTCTATATGATATTGCTCAACTTGAAAACAAGGATGTTATTGCCAAATATGTAAGTTCTTTTCAAAGAACATCATTTTGACTGACAGTCATTCCCTTATATAGAAGCTAGAAAGATACATACCCATGTTATTATGCAGTGGCAAAACTCTCAGAGAAGAACTCCAATCTCAATGAGGATGGCAAAGAGCAAACCTGCCACAATCCCATAAGTGCTAAAAGTAAACAAGAGCAAGACAATACAGAGCAAGCACAGCAAAGGCGTGAGCTTCAGCAGAGTTTCCAGCTCCCCATCCCCAAGTCTCATAAGTAACACAGTGGGCCCAGATGGATGCTACTTGCACACTGGGTTTGTGTCATATCTGAGGAACCTTGAGCTTAAGAAACCTATTACTTTGGTAGCAACCAGTAAGCAAGCCTGTTCTTTGTCTGGAAGGAGACGTAACCACACCTCTCAAGATTGCTAGCTACATAAAAATCCTGAGGAATGGCTCAGGTGAACGAGTTGTTACAATCTTGATGCACTCACAGTACAGGTAGGAGTGCAAGAGACCCAAGGAGGACTGTTTCTCAACAAAAATATCTGGTAAAACTGTCACCTGGGATAACGTGGAAGGCAGGCCAAGTGCCCACTTAGCTCTAGAGGATGTGGTTGCTTCTTGCTATTTAGGAGAAGAAAGTACAAGAAACCCTACCATTTTGGCTATTTCCCTTCTGGCTGGGAAATGTCGTCTAATTGTGTAGCAGAAAGAATTAGAAGAAAATTATTTTTTGTGAACACTAAGAAATCTTTGCTATGCTGTATTTCCTCACATAAAACCCACCTTATTATGCCTGCTAATGTTTTATATTTAAGATCTTTTAATATATTTTATAGGTAAGATTATTTTTATAGTCTTCTTCAGGTGACACTTCTTCATTATGGATTGAGTCATTTAGCCCGATAAAATGTACCCTTTTTGTCAAGTGTAATACGTTTGCCCTGAATTCTAGCTTGTCCAAAATTATGTTTGTGATCTCTGTTTCCTTTGTGCTATCATGTTTAATTTGGCTTTGCCCATCCTTTTCTTTTTAACTTTTCTGAGTCATTTTATTTCTTGTTGGTGGGTCAACATTTGGAAACTATATTAGAAATACAGACACCCCCAGGCCCACCTCCAGAGTTAGTTAGTCTAAGTCATTTAGACCTTATAATCTCCAATGATTCTGATAATTACCCTGAGTTAGGATAAATGTGTCCCTTGTATGCAGTATATTTAGGTTTTGCTTTGTCATTCACTTTTCATTGAGTATAGTTCATTGACATTTATTGATGTGACATGTTTAATGCTAGTTCTGTCATATTTATTTATTTAATATTTACTTGATCTTCTACTGTATGATCAGTGTTTTCTTTCTCTTTTTTTCTTTATCTTTAAGTCTGGGACTTACACATCAATGTTATTTACCTATTTTTCCTGAGAACTGGTGTAACTTTTCAACATGCACATTCATCTTCTTTTATTTTTGGAATGTTTTCTTGAATTCATATCTTTAAATATTTTTTTCTCTAGTATTCTTTCAGTTCATTCATACCAGTACTTTTTGAGAGTTTATCATATGGCAGGTACTATTCTAGATTCTGGGGTTATAGCAGTGAACAAAACAGCCCAAATCCCAGCCTTCATGGAGGTTTTATTCTAGTTAGGGATAACAAGGCAAATAAGCCAAGTATATAGTAGGTTAGATGAGAATAGGTGTTAAGGAGGATAATAAAGCAGGGAAAGGGGAGAGGGGGAGCTTGGTGAAAAATATTTCACTAAGAAGTTGGCATTTGAGTAGAGACCTAAAGTAGATGAGGAAGTGTGCCATGTTCTTCTGTTTCAAAGAGCATTCTAGGCAGACAAAATGAAGTAAATGAAAGTAAAAAAGTAAATGTAGTGGGAGTGTGCCTGGCATGTTCAAGGAATAGCAAGAAAGCAAAGGTAGCTGAGAAGAGAGAAACAGGAAACATTTCTAGCTGAGTAATGGTGGACCACATCATGTAGAGCCATGTGAGCAATTGTTAGACACCTTGGCTTTTACTTTGAGTATGTTAAGCTAGTGAATGATTTTGTTCTAGGAAGTTCCATGAAGAAATTTACATCACTCTACCTTCTGTGTTGAAATAGGCAGGCAAGGGTGGATGCAGCGAGACTAATAAAGAAGCTAATGCAATAATCCAGGTGACAGACAGTGGTGTCTTGAACCAGGGTGGCAATAGTGGAAGTGGTGAGAAGTGATCATATTCTGTATTACTTTTTGAAAATTGAGCCACCAGGATCTGTGGGAAAGTTGAAAGATCTGGAGGGAACTCAAAGGAGACTAAGAAGGAATGGCCAGTGAGGTAGGAGGAAACCTTAAGAATCTGTTGTGCTATCAGCCTAATGAAGAAAGTGTTTCAAAGAGGAGAGCACGATCAAAGAGGAGAATAGTGTCAAATGCTATTGTAAGATCAAAGTCAAAAATTGACCACTGAATTTATTGACCATTGAATTTATTGATCACTGAATTAAGTGACCACTTCTCTTTAGGAATGCCAATTATTTGTGTATTGTATCACCTTTTCCTTTCTCATCTATCTATCATTTTCTCTCTAGTCCTTTTCCACTCATTGGTTCACTTTATTTCACTTTTTCTCAATCCCCTCCTCCTTGTCCCTTGCTACATTTTTTAGCATTGTTTATTTTTGTGTGGATTACAATTTGGCTTTTATATCTCTCCACATTTTTCCTGAGCTTTTCTCGCACTTGTTTTATCCTCCCTTGTCTCAAAAAATATTCCCTGAGCGCTGGTGTCTCTCCTGTGCTCTCTTGTTTTATAGAGGTGATTACTTCATTAATTTTTTTCATTGATAATAATATACCTCTTTTGGTTACAATTTTCACCTACTTTGTGGCAGTGTTTTTCTGATGAGCATATGTCATTTGTCATAAGTTTTTCCTATTTTTTTTCTTATAATATATTTGGATAGATCCTACTTTAGTTCCTTTTTGACCATTATTCATCTTTGAATTAGGGGAGTTCTTTCTGGTCCAGCTATTTGTAGGAAGTGTATGTGGGAAGGGGCCCAGATCCATGTTCTGAGCTAGCAAGAATACGACTTATGCCACATGGTTGTATGTATAGGTCCTTTCAGCTTTACTTTTCCCTAGCCAACAGAGACTGGTGCATAGTACCTCACAGTATAGATTCTATTTCCTCCACAGTGCGAAGCCCATGTCTTCCTTTTTACCTCACGAATAGACTACTTCTTCCAAACATATCTTGTTGGTATGATTCCTTATTCATCTTTGCCTTCCTTAACTTTTGAAATTTATGCCAGATTGGTCCAGGAAACAGCTTGCTGCCATCCTGCGTACCCATTTCTATTGTTCCAGACAGGGAATTGTGTGTTTCTTTTTCCGCTCCTCAAGGTGGAGCCACTTATTTTGGAAAACTGTGCTCTGCCAGCATTTCCTGTGGCCAGTGGCCATGGGAGATCTCTCTCATCACTGCTTGAAACTCATATACCTTTATTACGGTTCAACATTACAGATGTCTCCTAGCTTTATTGAAAATAAGGTTACATTTCTGTTTCTGTTTCTTATCTTCCTTAATACTCTTGCATTATTTCTGTTAGTAGGGAGAAATGTCATCTTTGCTCTATTTAAAATTACAAAATTATTTGTTGTTAGTGCCGTGGATTCTGACTCCTAGTGGCCCTGCGTACAATGGAGCGGAACCCTGCCCTGTCTTTTGCGCCATCCTTTCCCCTTCTGGCGCTATATCAGACAATGCTCTGCTGCTATTCACAGCGTTTTCATGGCCAGTTTTTTCAGAAATGGGTGACCAGATCCCTCTTCCTAGTCTGTCTTAGTCTGGAAGTTCCGCTGAAACCTGTCCTCCATGGGTGACCCTGCTGGTATTTGAAATACTGGTGGCATAGCTTTCAGCATCACAGCAACACGCAGCCGCCACAGTATGACAACACACAGACTGATGATGTGGTTTCCTGCCCAGGAAACGAACCTGGGCCGAGGCAGTAACAGCACTGAATCTTAACCTCTAGACCACCAGGGTTGGCTGGAAATTATATTCACGTTTAAAAATAATATTTTGTGTTGCACAAATATAATTACCAATTACCACTGCAATGTCTACAATGGCAAATATTTCCAAGTGGGCACTGTGTTCAATTGATCTTACTCAGCTGCTTCCCTTTTTAGGTATTTATTAAATGTTACAATGAACTTGCAGCCTCAATTTATTTTGGTATAGAAGAGGCTATTTTAAAATATATTTATAGGATACTTACTTTAATATTAAAGCATAAGATATGCTCAAAGTTGTATTAGCTGTCATTTAATGTGCCATATCAGTAGACACATTTGTTTGTGGGCAATCATTCTCTCCTAAATAAGCAGATATTTACAGTAAGAAAGATTACAGACTTGTGTTTTTAAAAATAATTGCATACATCTTAAATAAATTCAATTGTAATTGATTTTTTTGTTTATTTTTAGAATGGAATCCCAGCTCTAATAAATCTCTTACAGTTAAACATAGAAAATGTGCTAGTCAATGTAATGAACTGTATACGAGTATTATGTATGGGAAATGAAAGCAATCAAAGAGCAGTGAGAGACCATAAAGGCATCCAATATCTTATCACATTTCTCAGTTCTGATTCAGGTGAGGCTCTGTTTCTATATTAGTTTAAAGTGACCAGATATATTAAGTGAAGCAAACACAGGTTTGGACTCATCCTATATGAACAGATGTCCTGGATTTATCTTAGAACGGATCTAGACACATGTAATATAACTTAAAAACCTGGAATACTTAAATTTAAACTGCTGGGTTTATAAAAGGAATCGACGCTCAAAGCCCTAGTTTTTGAAGAATGTTTAATTAGACATTTTTATAATGGAAATATTGGCATGAATAATGAAAATAACGCAGTCAATATGCCCAGGGACTCAAGTAGATGTCTCCTTGTGTGAATAAAACACATATTGATCATTGGAAGTTATTTTTCAAGTTACAGCATTGACTTCAGATTTGCTGTTAGATATTTGATACCAAAATTCAAGGTCATCAGGTCATTAGGGTAATTATCAGACTCTGAAGTGCATATCAGTACCAAGCACACCAGAAGCTCTGAGGTAGTTTCTGCAGCCACTGCAAATGGTCTGTTAGGTTCTGTAAGAATTATCTCATTCCAGGGAGCGTACACATAACAGTGTAAGCTTCAAATCTATGGTTTTCCCCAAATTTGGGGGAGATAAAAAATTGGAGAAAAGCTTGTCTGTTTTTCTTCCTGCTCAGTTTATCATCTGTTTTTCTGTTCTAATTCTCTAGGAATATATACAGAATAAACATGTTGGTTAAAATCTAAGACAAGGTTATGGATAAGAGATTGTTGCAGAGGGCATTCTTTTACTGTAGAACTTCAAATTTAAGCATTTTCTAAGAACCTCTATCATGTAGTGAAATCATTTGAAAGTCCTTTCCCTTCATTACAAATTCCTAAGGTCATCTGGTCTAAGTTTCCCTCCATCACTAACTCTGCTCTACCTTGATCATCTAAGAAAAGCATTAGAGAGAGCCAACTTGTATGCATATTTTAACCATAGAATTTTTACTTATTTACAGTTGTTCTTTATTCTTTGTGTTTTATCTTCTTAATTAAAATTTAAAAAGACAAGGACTAGGTCTATTCTTTGTCATCCTCCCAACCTCAGATGCTTGAACAGAGCACAAATTATAGAGGCAATTCGAATAAACAAACAATAAATGAATTCATGAAAGAAAGCTACAGAAATAAATTATTGGAATCATTTCTTTTTTTTTTTTTTTCATAATTTTATTTATTTATTTTTTCCCCCAAAGCCCCAGCAGATAGTTCTATGTCATAGCTGCACATCCTTCTAGTTGCTGTATGTGGGACGCGGCCTCGGCATGGCTGGAGAAGCAGTGCCTCAGTTTGTACCCGGGATCCGAACCCGGTCCGCCAGCAGCGGAGCCCGCACACTTAACCGCTAAGCCACGGGGCCGGCCCGGAATCATTTCTTTTTTGGGCTCTTGCCTTATCTGAAACCTACATTCAAGTGATTTATCCTATATTGTAATCTATATCATCTCCTTACTCCAAGGAAGATAAAGAACTTAATTTTGAAAAAAATTTTAATTATTTTTTCTCTCCATTTATAATTTATAAATGCTACATTTATAATTTTAGTGCTTTAACAAATAATTCTCATGGATGTTAGCTGGGCTGTTAAGTTGTAGAGGATCACAAAGGAATTTTATTTATTCCAACATCTTCCTAACCATTCTATAAGATTTTATACATTAAGGTAAAATGGCCCCAAAGTAGATTCACATGTAGTTTCTTGAGACTATAGATTTGTTAACATCTCCTTAGTCTTAACCTCTATCTCCAGGGGTTCCTCAACCTTTGCTGTGTTTGGTTGGTTTTAGGCCTTTGCTTCATCCATCTTTAGCTGCCTGTTTTATACTCTTCTACAAATGTATGCCCATGCATGCATGTTTTCATTCCTACAGTGCTTCTGATTTCATCTTTTTCTACGGCACACAATTGTCCTGGTTTGTGTTATTAACAAAAGTTTATATGACATCACTATGGAAATTCAAATATGTAACAGAAAGCATACAAAATGCTTTTCAGCTCCAAATTGACTGAGCAAAACTTAAAAAGCACGTCATCCTTCTTAGAATGATTATTCACACATTTCACTGAAGAAATGTGTTTTCCCCAGACTCCCTGGGATGTTATGTAATATACAGTATATGTACGCATTACCTTCTAAAATCTGAAAACTTTGGAATTCTGATCCCAAGAGTTTTAGACTAAAGACTACCTCCATCATTAGGCTTATTCTCTCCAACTCTTCAATTTGGAGCTCCTTGAGCTTCTATTCTCGGTCTGCTGCTTGTTTTTGACACAGCATGCTCTACTTAAGCAGTCTTACTTACTCTTGAGAACTTTGTTATGGTTATAATCTGTTCTTCCCAGCTCTCTCTCCAAATCCCTGACCTCTCCTCTGAGCTTTAGCACTACTTTGGATTATTGAGGTACTAAGTGAAGGCAGCCCTCTCCCTTTAGAATTTAGATCCAATTGATAAATAGACACAGAAATCAAATAGAGGTTGAAACTTCAGCTTTATTGCTGGAAAGCTTGGTTTAAGAAAACAGCAAAAAGATAGTGCCAAAAAGAACCTAAACTATGCATTTGCAGCCTCACTCTTCAAACTAAGAAATTATGTAACTCACTATTCCTTTTATGGGAAGAATGAATAACATTCCTGAGTGGGAGATGAGAGCAGGAATTGCTACTTTTTGGACTGATGCAGGAATATGGGGTAAAAGAAAGAACGGCTCCCGCAACACTCTCTTAATTTTGTTAACCTATTGTGCTTAACAGCATTCCCAGTATTACTAGAGCGATCAATCTAAAATGCAAAGTTGACCATATCTTTCCCCTCCTTTAAATTATTCAGTGGCTCTTTATCCCCTAGGATAAAGTTCATATTTCTATCATAGCCTATAAGCGCTGCTAACCTTCATACCTCAAAAGGAAATGACCTTCCTATCACGTCCTATCACTCCCTTCCTCTCTCATTTTACTCTCAAGTAACACTGAACTTATTGCTATTTCATACTTCTGGCCTTTGAGCTTGTTCCACAAGGTCAAGAACTTTGTTTTGTTGGTTCATCACTCTTTCTCAGTGCCTACGACAGTGCCTGGCATGTAGTAGCTACTCAATAAAATGCTGAATAAATGATTGAATGAGGATAATATTCACAACAAAAAAGTTAATATATTTAATATAAAGTGTATATGGATTGATATGAACAATAAGGCCTTAACAGAGAGATAATTAACCTGAATAGTCAGTCTATGAAAAAACAAATGCTAGATTTAGAGAGTCTGGCTGCTTGAATCTAAAAACACCTTTTTGCACAGTTTTGACTTTTGGAAACATATTGCCGTCTTACATATTAAAAAAGGAATTAATGGGCCGGCCCCGTGGCTTAGCGGTTAAGTGCGCGTGCTCCGCTGCTGGCGGCCCGGGTTCGGATCCCGGGCGCGCACAGATGCACTGCTTCTCCGGCCATGCTGGGGCCGCGTCCCACATACAGCAAGTAGAAGGCTGTGCAACTATGACATACAACTATCTACTGGGGCTTTGGGGGGAAAATAAATAAATAAATAAAATCTTTAAAAAAAAAATTAATTAAATCTGCAAGGTACAAGGGGGATATTAAAAAAGAATACAAACAGAAACAAATGAACCCAATTGTATTTCAAATGCCTTACTAACTAGATTTTAAAAAAATGAATACAAGTAACTTTTGAACACAGTGCTTTACTATGTAGCCTCGGTCTAGGGGAGGAAAAAAACTGCAAACATATCTTGAATTCTTCTTAGTGGATTTGTATTTCATAGTGATATGGGTGAAACAGCTCTAAACCTGTTTTATAAGTATTACAGGACTGAACAAATAAACAATGTGTTGATATTATTGGGTTCTCACTGTGAAAAGAAATACACAGAATGTGGGAAGGCAATCAAGAATCCTGTGGGGTTGGACTGGAATTGGAAAATTGGAAATATATATATTTTCCTAGTCTTGTCTGTTAAGAGAGTCTAGAAGCAATGATACTCCAGTAGCACTGAACATACCTAGTACCCAAATCACAATTTCTAAATACCATTCCTCATTAAAAGGAACCAGAGCTTCTTGGAGAAATGGTTGATTCCAGGGCTGGGGCAGAGCAGGTCTGGTGAGTCTGAAACATCATATTGTGACAGAAAGTAAGGAAATGCTAAAAAAAACCTGATGGAGGTATATCTAAAGGACACAGGGGCCAACTTGAAGGGGCTCCCACTGGCCCTTCAAGTTGGACAGTCTTGGACAATTGCCAAATCTTGGACAATTTGAGTATCAACACAAATAAGGAAATTAATGGATTATAACTCATTGAACAAAATAGAAATCCAAGAGCTCATCTTGATGATAATTGGATAAACAAGAAAATAAATAAATAGGGAAGTAGGGAGAGCTCTTCTTTATAGTAGAATGCCAACTGATAAATGTGAAGGGAGTGGTAGATTAGGAAAATTAATATTTTGCAAACATCATAGTAGATTGGTTAGAGCAAAAATCAATTGTTGATAAATCTTAGAGAAGTTCTCTAACTTATTTTTGCAACTTTTCTGTAAGTTTTAAGGAGAACAAATGCAACTGGCTAATAAGCATATATGAAAATGTTTAGACTCACCAGTAACCCAAAATACAAAATAAAATGAGACAGCCCTTTTTGCCTATCAAATTAGCAAAATTTATTTATGTATTTATTCTTAATGAAAATATTTATACTTAAAAAGAGACAGTAACACTGATACCTCTCATACTCTGATTATGGAAGGGTAAGATGCTATTGTCATTTTTGAAATGCAATTTACTGGGATGTATTGTTATTCCAGTAATTCCTGGGACTCTATACTAAGGGAAAAAAAAAAATACAGACAGGAAGGAAATTACCTTATGTGCCAAGATTTCTCCTAAGCATTGTTTAAAACAGTGAAAAGTTCAGAAACAACACATATTTTTAAAAATGTGAATGGCTAAGAAAATGTGATACACCCTTTAATGGAATACTTAGGAGACAGTGATGTTCATAAAAAATGGGAAAGTGTTTTACAGGTAAATTGAAATGCAGGATTTTGTGTTTATAGTACTATACTAAATATGTCTATAACATTATCTAAATCTATATTCATAAAAAATAGCGGGTGAGATTAAATGAAATGTTTGATTGTGTTTGAGTGGTGAGATCTGGACAATTTCATTTCTTTTTTCCGTATTTTCTAAATTTTCTATAAACTGTAAATTTGATTTTATAATATGGGAAACTAATGATATGCTGCATTTTTATAGTCTTACTTTTTAAAGATTTATTTAACTGGTTCTTGAATTCATTTGAAGATGTGCTGAAGGCTGTATCTTCTGCTACAATTGCTGAGGTTGCACGTGACAATAAGGATGTGCAGGATGCTATGGCTGCGGAAGGAGCCATTCCTCCTCTGGTGGCTCTTTTCAAAGGGAAACAACTTAGTGTCCAAATGAAGGGTGCAATGGCTGTGGAATCACTGGCAAGTTGCAACCCTTCTATCCAGAGAGCATTTCTGGAAAAATCATTATGTAAATATCTTTTAAAACTCCTCAAGGTAGGAATGTTATGGTTACTTGCCATTTTTCTTACACAAGGTATTCAATATTGAATTTAGTTAAGTGAAAAGAAAACTAAAAATTTTATAAAACATACATTCCACAGTGTTCAATAAACACTCATTGAATGAATGGAATATATTTCTTAAATAGGCATTTCAAATAGATGTGAAGGAACAAGGAGCTGTAGCACTTTGGGCCTTGGCAGGACAAACATTGAAACAACAAAAGTATATGGCAGAACAGATTGGATACAACTTTATAATAAATATGCTTTTGTCACCATCAGCTAAAATGCAGTATGTTGGTAAGTTATTTTCTATGCATAAATCTGCACAGAAATGTAGAACAGGACATCGGAGTATCAGACGAGTTTCTTGCTTTTCTTTACCAGGAGGTGAAGCAGTCATAGCTCTAAGTAAGGACAGCAGGATGCATCAAAATCAAATATGTGAAGGGAATGGAATTGCACCATTGGTTCGCTTACTAAGGATGAGTAAGATAGCTGAAGGCACACTTCTGAGTGTCATCAGAGCAGTGGGATCCATTTGTATTGGTTTGTAAATTTATTCTCAATTTTTTTAAATATCAATAAGATATTTCTCTTCCTCTCTATCTGTACTGTTAGAGCCCTAAACCATATTTAATCTATAAAAGGTGATAAATTTTTTTTATTTCTCCAAGACCTGAATGAGTAAAAGTGGTGTAATTAAGAATTTTATATCAGGGGCTGGCCCAGTAGCGTAGCAGTTAAGTTCGCGCGTTCCGCTTTGGCAGCCCAGGGCTCACTGGTTTGGATCTTGTGCACAGACCCACTCACCACTCATCAAGCCATGCTGAGGTGTCGTCGCATATAGAAGAGCTACAACTCTACAACTATGATATACAACTATGTACTGGGGCTTTGGGGAGAAAAGAGAAAAAAGAGGGAGATTGGCAACAGATGTTAGTGCAGGGCCAATCTTCCTCACAAAAAAGAAAAAGAATTTTGTATCAGTCTTCCTCTTGAACTCTAGTTAGAAAGAGAAATGAGCCTTGGCTATTTTTACTTAAAGGACAATGAACCTTTGCTATTTTTACGTAAAGGATTTTACTTAAAATCTCATTTTTTAAGTTTAAGAGAAAAAATATTTCTTCTTTTAAATCTCAAGAACGGTATGTTGTTGAACATGTAGAAGAGTTTCTAATGCTGGGGGACTTTTTTTCACTCCAGTTTCTTTCCATAATGATTCTTTGTTTATAAAGTGACCACTAGGTCTAGTTGTTCCTTTCACTGCAAAGGAATTAACATTTTGGGATATCTGAAAAATGTGGAATTGTCAGTGATTGACTTACCAAAAATAAAAGTGTGTGTTCTTTGCTGACCTTCATGAATGTATAGGGCTGATTGTGGACTGCTTCTTACAGACAAGAGAAAAAAAAAATCTTTATTTCTAGTTCATTATATTTTCTCAAAAAACAGTCTAGCTGGATGAAGAATGTAGGAATTTGTTCCAAAAAAAATTTTTTTCCTCCTTGCTTGAAAAAGCTACTTTGCAGAAATTCATTAACTGCTCCAAGGCAATCAGACAGACAAGATACTGTTTCTTTTTTTAAGCCAGAGATTATGGTATAAATTTTAGGTATTTCTATAATTCTAGTAAATGATAACATATATACAAAGATACCTGATATATGTGTGTGTGTGTGTGTGTATTCAATTTCTTCTCATTAGTTCACTCAAAGCTGTCCACAGTTGCCATAGACAAGGGGTTCTCTGGTAGAGCTACAGAAGAAAACTCTTGCTTTCAAACTCACCAGCTTAGACTCGTTGCACACACACATACCTCTTCCTTTTTCTTCCCCATCATGTTCATGTTTTCATCTGCATCCTTGAACATATGAGCGTATTTAAAATAGCTGTTTTACCATTCCTGTAGCTAGTTCCACCACGTCTGTCATTTCTGGGTCTCTTTCTATTGGTTGTTTCTTTTCCTGATTATTAACCATATTTTCTGCTTCTTTGCATGCCTAGAATTTTTTAAATATGGGGTATTTTTTTTCATTTTATTGAAATATAATTTACAAACAATAAAATATTTAAATAAAATATACAATAGAATAAAATACAAAAATACAAAGTGTAAATTTGATGAGTTTTGACATATGTATTCAGCTGTGACACCATAACCACAATAAAAAAATGAATATAATTATCACCCCCAAAGGTTTCATTGTGTCCTTTTGTAATCCCTCCTTCTTTGCACCCCCATCCCCAGATAACCACTGATGTTTTCCATCACTATAGGTTACTTGCATTTTCTAGAATTTTAAGTAAATGGAATTATACCAATGTACTTTTTTTCTTCTGTCACTCAGCATAGTTATTTTGATATTCATCTATATTATTATGTGTATCAATAGTTCACTTTTTGTTTTTTGCTGAGGAACATTAGCCCTGAGCTAATATCTGTTGCCAATCCTCCTCTTCTTGCTGAGGAAGATTGGCCCTGGGCTAACATCCGTGCCCATCTTCCTCTACTTTATATGTGGGATGCCTGCCACAGCATGGCTTGATAAGCGGTGCATAGGAACCTGCAAACCCCAGGCCGCTGAAGTGGAACGCGCGAACTTAACCACTACGCCACTGGCGTAGTAACCAGCCCCAAGTTCCCTCCTTTTTGAAGTGCTGAATAGTATTCCATTGTATGGTGTGATGGTTAATTTTATGCCTTATAATATACATACATACATACATACATACATAGGTATCCTGTTGGTTCTGTTTCTCTGGAAAACCCTAATACATATGGATATATATGATTTGTTTATCTGTGCACCCATTGATGGACATTTAGATTGTTTCTAGTTTCTTGCTATTATAAATAAAACTGTTATGAACATTTGAGTACAAATCCTTGTATATACACGTTTTTATTTCTCTTGGGTAAATACCTAGAAGTAGGATTGCTGGGTCATGTGGTAGATGTATGTTTAACTTTTAAAGAAACTGCCAGACTGTTTTTCATAGCGGTACCACTTTGCATTCCTACCACCAGTGTATGAGAGTTCCAGTGGCTTCACATCCTCACCAACACTTACTACGGGAATTTTAGCCATTCTAGTGGTTGTATAGTAAATGTCATTGTGGTTTTAATTTGTATTTTCCTAATGACTAATGATCTAGTGCATCTTTTCATGTGCTTCTTTGTCATTTGTATGTCTTCTTTGGTAAAACGTTCAAATATTTTGCCTATTTTTTAAATTGTCTTGTCTTACTGAGTTGTAAGCATTCTTTATATATTCTAGATACAAGTCTTTTGTTAGATATATGTTTTGCAAATATTTTTTCCTAGTCTATGGTATGTCTTTCCATTTCTGTAACAGGGTCTTTTGAAGAGCAAACATTTTTAATTTTGATGAAGTCCAATTTATTGATTTTTAAATTTTTTAGTTTTTTGGTTTTGTGTCCTCTTTAAGAAACCTCTGCCAAACCCCCAGATCATGAAGGTTTTCAGTTTCCCTCTATATTTAGATATATGATCCATTTTGAGTTAATTTTTGCATATGGCTAAAATTCATTTTTTTGCATATGGCTATCCAATTACTTCAGTACCATTTATTAAAGAGATTATCTTTTCCTCCATTGAATTACCTAGGCATTTTTGTCAAAATCAATTGACTAGATATTTGTGAGTCTCTTTTTGGACTCTTTACTATTTTATTTACCTATTTGTCTATGTTTATGCTATACTCACTGTCTTAATTACTATAGATGTACAATAAATCTTGAAAGCAGGTAGTATAAGTCCTTCAACCTTACTGTTCTTCTTTGAAGTTGTTTTGGCTATTCCAGGCCCTTTGTTTTCCCATATCATTTTTAAAATTAACCTGTCAATTTCTGAAAACGATCTTCTGTTATTTTGACTGGAATTGCATGAAATCTATAAATAAATTTGGGGAGAACAGACATCCCAATAATATCAAGTCTTCCAATCCATAAACATGTTATATCTCTCCATTTATTTAGGTCTTCTTTAATATCTCTCAGCAATGTTTTACAGTTTCTAATATGCAATTTTTGCACATATTTTGTCAATTTTATCTTAGGTATTTCATATTTTAAAATCATGCATAAGAAGTTTTGATGAAATGCTGGACATTGTGAGTTTTAATTCTACATATGCTGGATCTTATTTTCCTCGAGAGAGAGTTAGGCTCTGTTCTGACATGGAGTTATGCTACTTGGGATCAGTTTGATCCTTCTGCAGCTAGCTTTTGAGCTTTGGTAGGACAGATCTAGAGCAGCCTTTACTCTGGCACTAAATCTCTACTAAAAGATGATACCTTTCCCAGGACTCAATCCCTTGTATAGCCCCTTGTATTAGAAGGCCAATAGGAACACAAACCACCTCTAGCCCTGTGTGAGCTCTGAGAATTGTTCAGCCTACTGCTTGTCATGGTTCTTTTCCCAACTTAATGGAGTTTCATCCCATTACTAACATGTGAAGATTCAGTCAAAGATTTGAGGGTATTCTCCTTATAACACCACCACCATCATTATCATAATCATTATTATTAGAAACACTCATTTTGGGCCGGCCCCATGGCTTAGCGGTTAAGTGTGCGCACTCCGCTGCTGGCGGCCTGGGTTCGGATCCCGGGCGCGCACCGACATACCGCTTCTCTGGCCATGCTGAGGCCGCGTCACACATACAGCAACTAGAAGGATGTGCAACTATGACATACAACTATCTACTGGGGCTTTGGGGGAAAAAAATAAATAAATAAAATTATAAAAAAAAAACACTCATTTTTTTGTCACCCACCTCTAGCACCTTCACCCTTTGAAATCTCCCTACCTCCCTTTTTCCCCACCTACTCTGAAGTAAGCAATCCCTCCTCTGTGCTTCAATTGTACTTTTCTATACCTCTATTAAAGCACTTATTGCATGGTTTTGAAATTGTGTGTTTAAATAGTTGCTTCCCCTAAAGAATATAAACTTGAGGGCAGAGATTCTAATTTCTCTTTTTAGCCCTGCTTCCTACCTCAGTGCCTGGTGCATTAGGCATTCAATACCTGTCAGCTGAGTGAAGAATATTCATGTAATCAGTGTTTGTGTACATCCTCAGGTGGCCAGCAAGGGAGGGGGGACAAGGAAACAAAAGTGTTCTTTGCTCCCAGTTTCTTCAAACTTCCTCAGATCATAAGTAGGTGGCTTCTCTTCATTGTTCATAGAGAGGCCCAATCTTGTACTTACATTTAAGTATATAAACCCACTGTACATGTGTTGTGACATTTATTGGCAAAAGAACAGAATTAAACATTAAAATTCAAATTGTTCGTACTTGTCCACTAGAAAGAGATGAGTTAACGTTTCTTCATTGAGATTAGGCCTGCAATTTAAAGTAGTATGTTATAAAAAGAGACAGTAAGATTATCTTTTTAGTATGTGTATTTAAGGAATCCAGAAATTTTAACTAGGTGATTTACTCTAGTCACTTTTATAAAAATAAACTTTTTATGGAAAACAACAGCAACTATAAATTTAAGTATCTTGCACATAATAATTTTTCAATAAATGATAGCTATTATATTGTTATTCCTTGATAGTCTAGCATTTCTAATTTCTTTGTTTTGAGACTATTAGAAAACCATCCACACTTCTAATAGTAAATTTTCCATGTTTATTCACTTTGCCTTTGAAAAAATTAATTCAGGTAAAATAATATTGATATAGCATTTCCTTTTGTAATTTACTAATTTACCATATTACGCTTGACACTTTATCAACCAAAAACCAACCAAAAATGACTTTACCATTTCCAAGATGGAAAAAAATATTACCTGATCAACATGTGGATTTTTATAGGTGTCGCCCATACAAGCAATCCCATTAGTCAACAACTTGTTGTAGAGGAAAATGCCTTTCCAGTACTTATTCAACTACTGAGAAATCACCCTTCTCTTCACATTAAGGTATATGTAAGGTTTTAAGGGGTTTTTTTCTGATGCAGTAAAAATTAACAGAAATATGACTTTTTAAGAATAATTTGTATCTTTATGCAAGTTCACAAGTATAAAAAATATTTAACATTTTAAACAAAATCTTAGAAGTTTTAAGCAAAAAAGTTGCTACAAAGATTGTAAATTTTATTAAAATATGATTTCTTCAAATATAGTAATAAAGTCTTATGTTCTTACTTATCACACATCTTTTATTCCTCAGATATTTGATTATTCACAGAATTTCTTCCAGATATTGGTTGCTAAAATTGGGTGGGGATAATGAGGATGTGATTCACGTAGCAAAATTTCTCAAATGTAAGTGAATCCGTCAGTGCTACACCATTACAACAGCCTCCCTTCTGCCAAGCAGCCTGTGCTGGCTGGCAGCAACAGTTTTCTCAAGGGTGGACATTAGGAAGAATTGCTGTGAGTTGTTGAAGAGTCATTCGCTCTTCCATTTACTTCTAGTGAAATGTCTTTAATAAAACGACATTCACATCTATTCAAATCCTCTTACCAAGGCTTTGGAAATTCAGGACATCTATAGTTGGCCAGGCAGGAAATTATAACAACAAGAAATACATTTTCTCTTCAGAATTTAATATGGGCTCTGTCGGAAATGAGAAAATAGAAATAACATGGGAGGAAAATATGTAAGTAAACATAGCATTATTTCTTTTAAGGAATGTGTTTGTTACATAAAAGATGTCATAAGTTATGTGGCTTTTCTAGCTATGAAAGAGATTATTTTATTATAGGAGTTGATTAAGGAAGCAAAAGGAAGAAGCATATGCTAGCAATTTTTGGCTTGAATTATACGTAAAAACTACACTGACTTCCAAAGTACAAATAAATTTCATAAGACTATGGAAAATGCCACAGAAAAATACATTTTTATTTTAAAACGTGCATTTTCATGGCAAAGCAGATTACTTCACTTGCATCCATCTATATTTCAGTATATTTTCACTGAGTTCTTAAACTTGTTAAAACAGAACATAAATATATTTCAATACTTTTCTTCAAATAAGATTCTATAGTAAACAAAATATTTTTGCAACAGTAATGCTTTTCAAATTCATAACATTTTTCATAGAAATGCATAGCATAGTACTTAAAAAACTTATCTGAGTCCCTCCCAATAATAAACAAGGCTCGTGTACATTCTCCAAAAGGGCTTGAATGTGCATTCAATGACTCCAGACCTAGAGGAGGAAAACTCTTCTTCAGTACTACTCCCCAATGCTTTGCTTAAATTGATAGGTGTCCCATTAAAGCCTTACAACTCAATTGTCAGTGGCTAACAAGCTGTTCAAAACAGCTTCTTAACCCATGACAAGAAATTAAAAAAAAATCTCTTTAGATGTGGAAGGGATACAACTATGCACTTAAGATAATACCTCCTCACACATCTTGCTGGCCCTGGGTGCCTCCCCCCACCCCGTGCCCTTATGGAGCTTTGTGGTTGTTCCGGTACACAGAGGAAGGATATTTTCCCAGATGTTAATTATAAGGGACATTCCTCCAGAAGTTGTAAATGCCACTCTCTAAATATTAGTCAGAGACTTGGAAACAATGGATTTTATACTATCTTTGAATTAGTATATCCCATATAAATGTTTGTATAATAAAATATGTCCTTTGATAAACCATGAGTGAAAACTAAATTTGTGAAAACTACATATTTAGGTTGAAGTGGCATTTTCTCTGGCATGCATTGTCCTAAGGAATGATCTGTTACAGAAAGAATTACAAGAAAATGAAGGCTTTAAGTATGCTGATGTCCTTTATCTTCTTCACTCACAAGATAAGGTAATACCTTTACAAAATGTTAGAGCTCATTTAGAAGAAAATGGTGTTTAGACCACTTCCTCAAATTATCTTCAAGTCTTTTTCATGGCAACATTTAAATGTATTACTTAAGAAATGTAAAATCTCCTTGGTAGGTTGTTAGTTTGTAATGATGGAATAATGCTGTTCCATATTTTTCATAGTTGTCACATTTCATCTTTGAAATGTAGCAATTTTAATGCTTGGTGAAGAGCCAAAAACTAAATGTCTTCTGTCCTGGATGCATCAAAACTTTAACCAAATTTTATGACCTTTCAACCCTCAGTCATCCGCTTCTTACCCAATATTCTAGAGAGGTGCTTCTCAAACTCTTTGTTATGAAGGAATAGCTTTTTCCCAGCAATCTGTTATGGGAAGATAAATTTTAAAAAACCAAACTTTAAATTTTGAAATCATTTTAGACTTTCCAAAAATTTGTAAAAATAGTACAGAGTGTTCTGACATATCATTCATCCAGCGTTTTTGGATGTCAACCAGGAAATTAACATGGATACAAGACCATTAACTAATCTGCAGACCTTATTTAAATTTTGCCCATTATCTCACGGATGTCCTTTTTCTGTTCCAGAATCCAATCCAGAATCCCATATTGCATCTAGTTGTCATGTCTCTTTAGTCTCCTTCAGTCTGTGAAACTCAGTCCTTAGTCTTTCAGGATTTCATGTCTTTTCATGATTTTGACATTTTTGATGAGTCCAGGCTAGTTTTTTTGTAGAATGTCCCTCATCTTCAGTTATCTGATGTTTTCTCATGATTAAATTGAGGTCATGCATTTTGGCAAGAATACCACAGAATCGATGTGGTCTTCTTTAATTACCCTCCCAGTGCATCGTTTCTAGGGGTACATGATGCTGATATGTCTCATAACTGGCAATGCTAACTTTGGGTACTTGGTTAAAGTGGTGTCTGCCATATTTCTCCACTGTAAAGTTACTCTTCTTCTCTTTGTAATTAACAAGTATCTTAAGGTGAGACACTTTGAGATTATGCAAATATTCTGTTTTGCATCATACTTTTGCTCACTAATTTTAGCATCCACTGATGCAACAATGATTACTGTGGCATTTGCCTAATGGCGATTTTTAAAAAATTTCCCTTCTTCTTCCTTCTACATTTATTAATTGGTATTTAACTGTAAAGAAGAGCTGTTGCTTTTAAACGCTGATTCTCAGTTTCTGTAATCGTGCTGTCAACCATTTTGTGGACTGTCACTGATCCACGGGCCACGCTTTGAATAGCACTAACCCTAGAAAAACTCAGGAGCTTTTGTTGTCTACAGTGCATTTAGCAATCAGGGAAGAAAATTACCAACTATGTCTTTCTCAGTTCTGGGAGATTCTGGAGGAAGAAAGGAGGGTTATAAGAGGAGAAATGAAGTCATTGCATTACTTTTTTTCAAATATGGAATTTTACTCTACTGTGGTACACAAAAAGATGGAGAAGTGCTGCTGTAATAACATGGGGAACAATAGTGAGGAGACTGAATTCATGTCTGACGGACTCTCCCAACCACCCTTCTTCCCTCTCTACTCCGTTCCTTCCACACTTGACTCTCATTACTCTAGTCTTCAGACACACCCCTTCTTCTCCCTTTTCTTCCACTATCCATTCCACATTCAATCATTCTCCTTTTCCTCCCAGCCTGTTACCATCTGCTTCACTCTCTGGACCCTATTCCTTTGACTGTACCTAATACCTTTCTTCTTTCCTATGCGCAGGTGACTACTTTGTGTGTACATAATTTTATTATGGAAAATTTCAAACATATATAGAATTAGAGAGTAGCATAATGAATTTAAATATTCCCATCACCCAGCGTCAGCAATTATCAACTCATGGCCAACCTTATTTCATCTATATACCCACTCACTCTCCTTATATTATTTTTGAAGCAAATCTCAGGCATCATATAATTTTATCTGTAAATATTTCTGTATGTACATATAGCATTTTTATATAATGATTAATAGTGGCAGAAGAAAACTCACTAAGATTAATGATTCTCGCTCACTCTGTACTATACTGTTCAAATAAAATATTCAAAATATGATTTAGTGATATAATTCTATCTTTTGGATCTTTCTGGAAGACCTACCATATTTGTCCATCTTTGGCAAGTGACTGACTCTAAGGGAGAATTGGCTTTTGCTCTATTTGCCCAGTCCCAGAATGTTAAAATGTGATTTTTAAAAGTAAATCATTTTTCTTTCATTCCTCCTTACAATATAGTACAGTAGAATTTTGCATGTGAACTTCTTTTAAGAGATGATAGAAATCATCCCACAATGCATAAGATGCAACATACTGATAGCATGCTATACAAGGGAAGTTTTCATTTATCAACTCTACTTTGAAATGTTGAAATGAAAATAAAAATATGCTGAAACAAAAAAGTTGAAGGTTAATGAAATTATGGAGTTTCCTGTTACCATTTAGGTATTCATTTGCATAATCAGTAATCTAACATTCCCTTTAAAAATTACAATTTTTTCTCTTTTCTTCTTCCTGATACCACAACCTAATTATCTGTTTTCTCTGTTCAGTAACATCCTGGGGTAACTTTATTATCTGTTTTCATCGAAAATGTCATATTTTACTCTCAGAGATAAGAATGCAATATATTTTAATGGGCAAGAATTCAAAACCTATTACCTTAAGTAACATAATAAATGAAGTAAGTTAAAGATAATGCATGTTTGGGGCCAGCCTGGTGGCGCAAGTGGTTAAGTGTGCGCGCTCCACTGCAGCGGCCCAGGGTTTGCTGGTTCGGATCCCGGGCACGCACCGACATACCACTTGGCAAGTCATGCTGTGGCAGTGTCCCATGTAAAGTAGAGGAAGATGGACACGGATGTTAGCCCAGGGCCAAAAAGATAATGTATGTTTCTTCTATTTCTAGGATATCTGTTTAAGAGCAGGCTATGCATTAACCCTTTTTGCCTTCAATAATCGCTTTCAACAATTCTTAATATTGGAAAGTGGAATAATGACCATATCAATTTTTGAACCTTTTCTTGAATCAACAATTGAAACTGAGAAGGCAGTGGCAGCATTTCAGGTATAAAACTGGAGGTTAAAACTTCAAATCAATAAATATGTCTTTTTAGTGAAAACTTGAAAATTAGAGAAATTTTTGGATCTGGAAAAATGTTTACTGATTTGTAGAATTCACGGTATTTTTTACACCAGCCCCTTCCACCTGATACAAACTCTATTATCTATGAAGAGTTCTTCATTCATATAGAATTTTACAAGTTACAAGATGCTTTTGCCTTTATACCTCATCTGATGCTCATAACAATCCTGTCAGGTTGACAGGCGATAGTGGTATTTTCATCCCCCCATCTACAAGGAAATAGGTAGAGAAACATGGTAGTGTCCAAGACAAGTTTTCCAACTGCAAATCTTTAGCTGATCACACTGATTATTCAACCTGTGACAACTATATGTATCTGGGTTTTTCTTAGTCTTATTCTCTCTCTTCTTTTTCTAGCATATGACCTTTAGGAGAAGTATTTACTATGAATCCATACCTCAAGTTGTAAACATTGTGGAAAGAATAATATGGCCTACTACGGTCACTGCAATGACCAGTCAGGGACAAGTACTCACTCTTCCCCTGCCACCGGCTTCTCTTTTGTTGAATCTTACCACATTACCCCTCCTACTTTCCTTAGACGTACCCAAAAAAACATAAAAGCTTAATAAGAGAAACTATTAAGAAAATATTAAATGATTCTATGCTTCTTTTTTGTTTTTAGATTATTATATTAGCTAAAGTCATTATAGATGTGGACCATATTACTTTGTCTGCAAGAGGCGTTACTATTTTAGTTGACAGTCTGTATTCAGTTAATTCCGCTACTATTGTCTTGACAGGTAAGAAATAAGTAGAAGCTAATTGTATCCACATAAAACTATTTCCAAAATAATTTTTTTGTAATCTGAGCAATAATAAAATAGTAAGCCTGATACTCTGTCACACGGTTTGAAGAATGAACTCATGTAAGCCTACATGGAACTCCACAGTAAGTCTACATGGAACAATGGAAGTCTACTCTGCACCCTGAATAGGAGCAGAGTTAACTCTGAACACGGCCTTTTTGATTTCCTAATTACTTTTTTGAACCTCTAATTATTTTTTCCAGAATATAATGAAAATTCAACTATGAGCTACCAACAACAAAATTTACACACTGATTTATAATAGCAGTGGCAGATTTATACTGATATAGCTCTGTCTGGTTTCCTTTCGACCAATTGCGCACATTTTGCTAATATTTAAGAGTTCTCCGCGTTGCTACATAATATAGCAAATCAAAATGGCCCAACAGAGTTCTTGACACAGTTAATGCTAATTACGTAACTATATCTACTCCAGACCTGACTCTCCAGATGATCAGTAAGTTAACTAACTTGATATATCACTCTCAGAGCAACATAAAACAGTATCAAAATGACAGCCACATGGAGTGACTAATACCAAAAAATAAATAAATAAGGTATTTGTTTTTTAACTGAAATGGATCACTAAAGGCAGCAAAGGAAATTGAAGGAATGGAATGGAAGGAATTGAAGCAAATGGCATTAAAGGAAAATTCAAGCAAACAAAAACTTTCTGATGGAAACTAGCTAGGAAAAAGAGATGTTTAAAAGAAGTTATTACCTATATTTTTATCTAGACATTCTTAATTCAATGTGATAGTAATTCTGACTCCGAAAACAATTGTAGTGGGTTAAAATTTTATTCCACAAACTCTTGTGTGCAAGAAATGCCATATTATACTAGCTTTCAAATATTAATTTCTCCAGGCTGGTAGGAATTGAATCTCAAAAATTACTAGACTTTCTCTGCACTCCACCATCGGAGTCCTATGCATGTCCGGGGTATCTCAAGCAAAGCAGGCTATTCAGGCCTCAGGTATAATGTAAAATAAATTATGTGCTCAACGTCCAAGTTGACGTGGTTCCCCGAAGAGGCTCCAAAAACACAGAAGTTTTGCAGAGACTAGGATTTCTGTTGCCAAGTGTCCAGTTTTCCTGTGTACCACTTAGCCATTCCCACTCAAAGCACCTGTTCCTGCTATCTCCTTCCTAGTCTTAGATTCTCTGCCCTCCTCCATTTGTTCCCCATTCCTTACTCCCCATCTTTAAAGACACCTCTGTCCCTTCCCCCTAGCATAATGCCTTCTATAAACTCAGACTTTTGAAAAATATAAGCCTGAAAGGTTATCTTGAGATAATTTTTGCTCTAGGTCATACTACCCAGACCTCCCCAACCTGAGGCAATAAATACAAAGGCCTTCTGGGCTTATAATGAAGAGCAGAAAAAAATACAAGGAGAACAAAAACCCAGTTAATACCTCAATAAAGTATCCACTCACAAATATAAAAATACATTTATCTTAAAGTCTGTGTTACACTTATTCCAATACAGCAATAATATTGTAAAAGAATATCACATAAAAGCTCTAAAAATAAAACATGAATGCGAATGAAACAGTTTTAAGTTGGCAGCTGCACATTTACTTAATTACTGGATCACTTTATTATTTTCAATCCCAAAACATTTCTTTTTATGGCAAGAACTTCAATAATTTTAAACTTCAAAAAGCAATACATTTCTTGATTTAAAAATACCATTAAGATCTTCTTAACTGAAAGCCATTTGAACTGCAAAAAGGACACATTAAATTTTCTCACGGTAGTTCAATCATTATATTCATAGTCATAAAACCCCTAAAACCGCAAAACAAAATATATTCTGAAGCCAGGGGAAAGAAACCTTCTGATTTTCACAATTCCCCACTCTTAAATAAACCTATTTAACTTTTATTATTTGTGACAGAAAACCAAACCATAATTTTGGGGTAAGTTTATTCTACATTTACCATATATATGTTTTTCTCAGCACTTCATTAACAGAGATGTCTTGTGACTCAAACCTTTTTAATACCTTTTTAAACCTTTTAATGTGCAAATAAATAAAACAGTATATCAGTTTATATCAAATAACACAAGTATTTTTTCTTGTTTAATTTTTAGGGAATTTAATAGCTAGCCTGGCTCATTCTAGAGCTGGTATTTCAGAAGCATTTACTACATTAGGGACAATCCAACGGCTCTGCTATCATTTGTACTCAGGAAGAGAAGAGGTAAAAACAAAAGTAATTCTAAAATTGAATATTCTAAAAATATAACTTGCCTTTCTCTCACTTCTGTGGGCTAATTTCTCCAGAGGTTAACTGTGTTATGTAATAGTTCATGTGACTAACTCAAAATTAGATGATTTTTCTTGTACTACGTCTGCCATCCACAATTCTGGTATCCACAAAATGTGCACATTTGTTTTAACTTCAATATTGAAGATTCAATCTACAAATAAGTACGTTGATGATACAGAAATTTGTAATTAAAATATTTATAAAATATAAACTGGTTAGTTTTTGTAATCTCACTCAGTCATTTCTATAATTATTTGTAATGAATGAAAGTGGAATCCACTGGACAGCTGTGTGAAGGCCAGGCTGGCCATAGTAGAGGTTTGCCTCTCAGTGCTCCCCTATGCTTTTCCCCAAGGTCTAAGGCAGTGTTCCTCTAATTTAGGGTACACCGGAATCACGTGGAGTACCTGTTACACCATAGACTGCTGGGCGCCATTCCCCGAGTTTCTGATCTGTTAGGCCCCAAATTTTGTAGGCCCAAAATTCTTGCATTTTTAACAAGTTCCCAGAAACTAAAGCTGCTGGTCCAGGGACCAGACACTGAGAACCACTGTTCAAGCATGGCAGATATATGGGCATATACAGCAGTCAGATGCCAGTATAAAGACCAATATGTTAACCCTCTGGCACCGGCATGGGCCTGGTTTATGTTCATTCCATGACATTTCTTATGCCACCACTAACAGATTTTCCTAAGAACTGCCCAGGAGTATCCTTTAATTAATCATATGAACAACCTAATTACTTCAGGGTCACAAGAAGAGGGTATTTCCTTCAGAGAAGGAAAGAACTACTTTTTCTGCAGTCCTGTGGCCTGATACTTGTGTATGTTTCTTTGTTTTTGCCAGTGGGAAATTGAGTTGGTTTCCTGAGTCTGAGAGGCTTATTTTTTTTTTTTTTAATTGATGTTTTAATGGTTTCTAACATTGTGAAATTTTGGGTTGTACATTTTTGTTTGTCCATCACCATATATATGACTCCCTTCACCCCTTGTGCCCACCCCCCACCCCCCACCCCCCACTGCCCCTGGTAACCACAGTCCAGTTTTCTCTGTCCATGTGTTGGTTTATATTCCACATATGAGTGAGATCATACAGTGTTTGTCTTTCTCTTTCTGGCTTATTTCACTTAACATAATACGCTCCAGGCCCATCCATGTTGTAGCAAATGGGACGATTTTGTCTTTTTTTATGGCTGAGTAGTATTCCATTGTGTATATATACCACATTTTCTTAATCCACTCGTCAGTTGAGGGACACTTAGGCTGCTTCCACTTCTTGGCTATGGTGAATAATGCTGCAATGAACATAGGGGTGCATAAGCCTCTTTGGATTGTTGATTTCAGGTGCGTTGGATAGATTCCCAGTAGTGGGATGGCTGGATCATAGGGCATCTCTATTTTTAATTCTTTGAGGAATCTCCATACTGTTTTCCATAGAGGCTGCACCAATTTGCATTCCCACCAGCTGTGTATGAGGGTTCCTGTTTCTCCACGTCCTCTCCAACATTTGTTGTTTTTTGTCTTGGTGTGATTATAGCCATTCTAACGGGCATGAGGTGGTATCTTAGTGTTGTTTTGATTTGCATTTCCCTGATGATTAATGACGTTGAGCATCTTTTCATGTGCCTATTGGCCATCTGTATATCTTCCTTGGAGAAGTGTCTGTTCATTTCCTCTGCCCATTTTTTGATCCAGTTGTTTGTTTTTTTGTTGTTCAGTTGTGTGAGTTCTTTATATATTATGGAGATCAACCCCTTGTCAGATGTATGTTTTGCAAATATTCTCTCCCAGCTGGTTGGCTGTCTGTTCATCTTGATTCTGGTTTCATTTGTCTTATAAAAGCTCTTTAATCTGATAAAGTCCCACTTGTTTATTTTTTCTTTAGTTTCCCTAGTCTGGGTAGGCATGTCATCCAAAAAGATTCCTTTAAAACCAATGTCAAATAGTGTGTTGCCTATATTTTCTTCTATGAGTTTTATAGTTTCAGGTCTCACCTTCAGGTCTTTGATCCATTTTGAGTTAATTTTTGTGAATGGTGATAGCACATGGTCCACTTTCATTCTTTTGCATGTGGCTGTCCAGTTTTCCCAACACCATTTATTGAAGAGACTTTCCTTTCTCCATTGCATGTTCTTAGCACCTTTGTCGAAAATTAGCTGTCCGTATATGTGTGGTTTTATTTCTGGGCTTTCAATTCTGTTCCATTGATCTATGTGTCTGTTTTTTTACCAGTACCATGCTGTTTTGATTACTATTGCTTTGTAGTATGTTTTGAAGTCAAGGATTGTGATGCCTCCTGCTTTGTGCTTTTTTCTTAGGATTTCATTACCTATTCGGGGTCGTTTGTTGCCCCATATAAATTTTAGTATTCTTTTTTCTATTTCTGTGAAGAATGTCATTGGGATTCTGATTGGGATTGCATTGAATATGTAGATTACTTTAGGTAATATAGACATTTTAACTATGTTTATTCTTCCAATCCATGTGCATGGGATATTGTCCCATTTCTTTATGTCATCATGCGTTTCTTTCAATAATGTCTTGTAGTTCTCATTGTATAGGTCCTTCACCTCCTTGGTAAGATTTATTCCTAGGTATTTTATTCTTTTTGATGCAATTGTAAATGGTATTATCTTTTTGAGCTCTCTTTCTGTTAGTTCATTATTAGCATACAGAAATGCAACTGATTTTTGTAGATTGATTTTGTACCCTGCAACTTTGCTGTAGTTGTTGATTGTTTCTAATAGTTTTCCAACAGATTCTTTAGGGTTTTCTATATATACAATCATGTCATCTGCAAATAGTGAGAGTTTCACTTCTTCGTTACCTATTTGGATTCCTTTTATTCCTTTTTCTTGCCTGATTGCTCTGGCCAAAACCTCCAGTACTATGTTGAACAGGAGTGGTGAGAGTGGGCAGCCCTGCCTCGTTCCTGTTCTCAGAGGAATGGCTTTCAGTCTTTCCCCGTTGAGTATGATGTTGGCTGTGGGTTTGTCATATATGGCCTTTATTATGTTGAGGTACTTTCCTTCTATTCCCATTTTATTGAGAGTTTTTATCATAAATGGATGTTGTATCTTGTCAAATGCCTTCTCTGCGTCTACTGAGATGATTGTGTGGTTTTTATTCTTTGTTTTGTTGATGTGATGTATCACGTTGATTGATTTGCGGATGTTGAACCATCCCTGCGTTCCTGGTATAAATCCCACTTGACCATGGTGTATGATCTTTTTAATGTATGTTGTATTCGGTTTGCCAATATTTTGTTGAGGATTTTTGCATCAATGTTCATCAGCGATATTGGCCTGTAATTTTCTTTCTTTGTATTGTCTTTGTCTGGTTTTGGTATCAGGGTGATGTTGGCCTTGTAGAATGATTTAGGAAGTGTTCCATCTTCCTCTATTTTCTGGAAGAGTTTGAGAAGGATGGGTATTAAATCTTCTTTGAATGTTTGGTAAAATTCACTGGAGAAGCCATCTGGTCCTGGACTTTTATTTTTTGGGAGGTTTTTGATTACTATTTCAATCTCTTTACTTGTGATTGGTCTATTCAGATTCTCCATTTCTTCTTGGTTCAATTTTGGGAGGTTGTATAAGTCTAAGAATTTATTCATTTCTTCTAGATTGTCCAATTGGTTGGCATATAATTTCTCATAGTATTCTCTTATAATCCTCTGTATTTCTGAGGTATCCATTGTAATTTCTCCTCTTTCATTTCTAATTTTATTTACTTGAGCCTTTTCTCTTTTTTTCTTAGTAAGCCTGGCTAAGGGTTTGTCTATTTTGTTTATCTTCTCGAAGAACCAACTCTTTGTTTCATTAATCCTTTCTACTGTTTTTTTGGTCTCAATTTCATGTATTTCTGCTCTGATTTTTATTATTTCTCTCCTTCTGCTGGCTTTGGGCTTTGTTTGTTCTTCTTTTTCTAGTTCTGTTAGGTGTAATTTAAGGTGGCCTATTTGGGCTTTTTCTTGTTTGTTAAGGTGGGCTTGTATCGCTATGAGTTTCCCTCTCAGGACCGCTTTTGCTGCATCCCATATGGTTTGATATGGCATATTATCATTTTCGTTTGTTTCCAGATAGTTTTTGATTTCTCCTTTAACTTCATCAATGATCCATTGGTTGTTCAGTAGCATGTTGTTTAATCTCCACATTTTTGTCACTTTCCCAGTTTTTTTTTCATGGTTCATTTCCAGTTTCATAGCCTTATGGTCTGAAACGATGCTTGTTATGATTTCAATCTTCTTAAATTTATTGAGGCTTGCTTTGTTTCCCAACATATGGTCTATCCTAGAGAATGTTCCATGCGTGCTTGAGAAGAATGTGTAGTCAGCTGTTTTTGGATGGAGTGCTCTGTATATGTCTACTAGGTCCATCTCGTCCAGTTTTTCATTTAAGTCTACTATTTCTTTATTGACTTTTTGTCTGGATGATCATTCCATTGTTGTAAGTGGGGTGTTAAGATCCCCTACTATTATTGTGTTGTTGTTGATGTCTCCTTTTAGATTTGTTAATAGTTGCTTTATGTACATTGGTGCTCCTATGTTGGGTGCATATATATTTATAAATGATATGTCTTCTTGATGGAGTGTCCCTTTTATCATTATATATTTCCCTTCTTTGTCTTTCTTAACCTGTTTTATCTTGAAGTCTACTTTGTCTGATATGAGTATGGCAACACCTGCTTTCTTTTGTTTGCCATTAGCTTGGAGTATTGTCTTCCATCCTCTCACTCTGAGCCTGTGCTTATCTTTAGTGCTAAGATGTGTTTCTTGAAGGCAGCATATTGTTAGGTCTTGCTTTTTAATCCATCCTGCCACTCTGTATCTTTTGATTGGAGAGTTCAATCCATTTACATTTAGGGTAATTATTGATATATGAGGGCTTAATGTTGCTGTTTTGTCACTTACTTTCTGGTTCTTTTGCATTTCCTTTGTTTCTTGTCCCATTTGTTTCAGACTGCCAATTCAGTTTGGTTGTTCTGTCTTATGACTCTTCTAGTTTTCTCTTTGTTTATCATATGTGGTTTTGATTATTTGTTTAGTGGTTACCTTGAGGTTTGGGCAAAAAATATTGTGTATGAGATAGTCCGTTATCCGATGGCCTCCTATTTCCTTATACTAAGTCAATTCAATCACTTTCCTCTCCCCCTTCTAAGTCATTCTTGTTATACCTTATTCTATCTTGTGTTGTGGCTGCGTGTTTACAGTGATGAGGTTAAATTTATTTTTGGTGAGTTTCTTCCTTTGATCTTTGAATTTAGTATTTAAGTGGTTGCTAACCTATTCCGGTAAAGATCTACTATTTTTCTGAGTTTGTCTACCTACTTTTCTCCTTGCTCCAAGCTTTCTGTTCCCTTTCTCTTCTTTTTTTCAGGCCTGAGGGCCTTCTTGAGTATTTCTTGTAGTGGGGGTCTCGTGGCCATGAACTCCCTTAGCTTTTGTTTATCTGGGAGAGTTACTATTTCTCCATCATATTTGAAGGATATTTTTGCTGGATAGAGTATTCTTGGCTGAAAGTTTTTGTCTTTCAGTATTTTGAATATATCATTCCAGTCTCTTCTAGCCTGTAAAGTTTCTGTTGAGAAATCCGCTGAGAGCCTGATGGGAGTTCCTTTGTACATTTTTTGTTTTTGTCTAGCTGCCCTTAATATTGTTTCTTAATATTGATCCTGGCTAGCCTTACCACTAGGTGTCGTGGTGAAGGCCTTTGTCTGTTAATATATATAGGTGTCCTGTTGGCTTCGCTTACTGATATTTCCTGCTCCTTCCCCAGATTTGGGAAATTCTCAGCTATTATTTCCTTGAATAGGCTCTGTGTTCCTCTTTCCCTCTCTTCTCCCTCAGGAATACCTATAATTCTTATGTTACATTTTCTAATAGAGTCAGATATTTCTCGGAGTCTTTCTTCATTTCTTTTTAGTCTTAGTTCTCTCTCCTCTTCCATCTGGAGTATATCTGTATTCCTATCCTCTAAAGTGCTAATTCTTTCCTCCATATTGTCAGCTCTGTTCTTTAAAGATTCCAGATTCTCCTTTATCTCCTCCATTGTGTTCTTCATCTCCATCAGCACCGACTGGTTTTTCTTTATGATTTCAATCTCTTTTGTGAAGAAACTCCTAATCTCATTGAATTGTTTGTCTGTGTTGTCTCGTATTTCGTTGAGTGTTTTTATGATAGCTATTTTGAAATCTCTGTCATTTAGATTATGGATTTCTGTGTCTTCGGGGTTGGTTTCTGGGTGCTTGTCATTTTGTTTCTGGTCTGGTGATTTCATATATTTTTGCATTGTGGTTCCTGTGTTGGTTTTGTTTTTCCTCATCCTGGAAATCTCTGGTTGCAATTTCCACCTGCCGCCACTGTCTGGTGGTAAAGGGCTGTGTAGTCTAAGGCCCCTGCGCTCTGCCCCGGTTTTTCTGCTGCGATCCGCAGTTTTGTTTTTTGTTTTTTTTTTTCCCGCTGCGATCCACAGGTCCGGTCGTTTGATCAGGTCTGCCGCGGATCGCTTGGTCTGGTCTGTCGCGGATCTCTCGGTCTGGTCTGCCGCAGATCGCTAGGTCTGGTCTGGTCGGTTGAGCTGCATGGTCTGGTTTGCGGGGAGGGGGGAGCTCTCTCTTTTGCCCTCTGGGTCCCTGACGTGGGAGGCTTCTCCTTTGACCCTCTTTATCCGCTCTCTGGGGTGCTCAGATGTTGATGGTAGCCCTGTGGCTCTTTTGAGTCCTCTCTCGCCACTTCCTCCGGGGGCCCAGAACGTTCCGCTCTCAGATGTGCGGCAGTGTGGATCTTTCCGCTCTAGCTTTTCACTGTCTGGGATTCCGTTGCTGGTCTGTGACTGTTCCTTTTGTTGTATCTTGTCGGGGGAAGAGTTCACGGGAAAGCTCACTCCGCCATGATGCTGACGTCACTCCTGAGAGGCTTATTTTTAACTTATTTTTATCTTACAGTCTCTTACCTAGTTTCTTATTACACTCACTTGAGCCATTCTGAAAAATCCCAATGTCCAGGCTGCACCCCAAAATAGAGTTTCTAGGGGTGGAACCCAGGCATGAGTAATTTTCATAGCTTTCCAGGTGATTCCAATGCACAATCAAGACTGAGACCCACTGTCATAGTTCAAGCTCAATGGTTCATGCTAGCTGAACATTAAAATCACCTGTGACACTTAAAAAACAATACAAATGCCCAGATTCTACCCCCAAGAGAATCTGATTCAGTTGGTGAGCTTTTTTTTTAAACTCCTGGCGATTCTGAAAGGCAGTCAGGACTGAGAACAACTACTAGGAATCAGTGGCAGTTGACAGCCCTCTCTAAAAATATGGCTATTAGTTTCCATCTATAGACTGCCATCGGTTGACATACATATCTGCTATACATAGCTACAGAGACTTTCCTATGAAATATCTAATGAGAGCACTGGGCTAGATATTTTAAGAACAACTCTCAGTGGTTAAGGAGGAATTGTTTCTTCTTCATTTAGGTTCGCACAGCTTGCTCCTGTGCTCTTGGCTACTTAACTTACAATGCAAATGCTTTCCGCATCCTATTAAAGGAATGCAGGAATAAGCCTAATCAGTTCCTTCGTATAACAAACAATATCAGCAGAGATGCAAGTATTAACCCAGCATTTTTAAAGGAATTTCAAATGCAACAAAGAGTGGGACTTCCTTCTTTAAGGTATTGTGCCTATATTTGAAGTTGCAGTAGTGAAATTATTGATAGAGGAACTTTTAAGGAAGTTTAAGGAAGATAAACAAGGGGAACTATCCTTGATATGACATGAATATATGCCTTCTATACCAAAGGATAAACTTAATTCTAAATGTCCATTGCCAAAGCCTGTTTTAATTCCAACTCAGCAACAGAATTGTGAGTGCAGACAAGAATACAACCAGATCTTGAGGATCCTGTCTGGCTAGGATTATTCATATTTCAGAAAAGTTTTTGGGAGACCAGTTGCCTCCAAGTCTGATCCAGGAAGCCATTCTGGTGTAGACTGAGGTACATTTGAGATTTCTGAGCCAACCAGGAACAGCACCATAACTCTGGCATCAAATAGGACTTTTGGACTTGATCCAAAGCTAGGCCAAACTCCCAGGAGGGAAATGGCTAAATCAGACCCAGTGGCTGGAGTTATGGCAAAGTTTGCCAGGCATTTATTCAGTGTTGTAGTTTCATCATGAACTTAAGTTTCTGAAAAAAGAGAGGAGAGAGTCTCCTTACAATGGGCATATTTTCTCTTCTTCCATAGATGTAACTGAATTACAAGTTTTTGCAACAAATAGTGCTATTTATATATAGGAAAACAGAACTACTCAAGATATATTATTAACTCTATGATAACAGAAGAGAATAAGATACAATAGTGTATCATGCTTCTATAAATCACTTTTAAGTATAGAGAAAAATGAGTACATCTTCAGAGTCACTTTAATTTTAATTCTTTGAAAACCTGAAAACCCAAGACTGATTACCTAATTTTTTTTTTTTTTGAGGAATATTGGCCCTGAGCTAACATCTGTTGCCAATCTTCCTCTTTTACTTTTTTCTCCCCAAAGCCCCAGTATGTAGTTGTATATCCTAGTTGTAGGTTGTTCTAGTTCTTCTATGTGGGACACCACCTCAGCATGGCTTCATTAGCGGTGAGTAGGTCTGCGCCCAGGATCCGAACCGGCGAACCCTGGGCCGCCAAAGCGAACTGTGTGAACTTAACCACTATGCCACTGGGCCAGCCCCAGATTACCTAATTTTATATAATAAGCCAGGGAAATCTAAATTATAATTGCTATAATTGACAATGTTAAAAAAATAATATTTACTGGTTCAAAAAATTAATTTAGGGTAAATAATGGAACTATTATTTTACACAGTCACTCCCATAGCTAGCCCATATGGCAACTTTTCGGGAATTAGAAAAAGGTGCCCGTTCCTCAAGACACTTTACTGCCATGTGCTGGAAAATGGCTGTAGTTAACTATACAAACGTACAATGACTGTGAAGTGAATGACACCCCCTGGAGTTGTGAACACTCAACTTTCAGGATTATAAGCAGTGACCAGTGGTCTGTAAACTTATAAGGATGGTTACCAAGTGAGGTGGAACTGGTAAGCAAATAACAATTACTCCCATAACTAATAGTGCTATGCACTTTCTTCAGAGCATTATATGGACTATTCCCTTTAATTGTCATAACAGTCTTGTGAAGGAGTTTGGTTTAAATGAAACCACGGGAAACGCACTAAAAGATTATTAAGACAAGTTTGGAACCTTTGGGATGGATAACCATATCCTTCCACAAAATATTCCTTGATACCATTACTGGAAACAGAAAGTATATTGACTGTGGTTGGGATCATAACAGCATTTTTTTTGGAGTATATACCACTTCTCTATTCCCATGCCCCCATTCAGCCCCAAGAATGGCAGATTAGAAGAGTCCTTGAATGTGCAAATTTTGAAGTATGTAGACAGACATAATTTTACTGGTGTTAACTGACTCTGCATAAAATAAAAGTAATCTGAGCCTAACACTAGGCTAGTTTACCCTATATCCATGTTACCCTATAGCCATGAAGTTGGCAATATGAACAGATTGAAGCCTGAGCCACATTAAAGCTGTCAACAGCAAATGTTCCTCATCAAATTAACCAGGAATACATTTGTGATAACTACCTTTAATATATTAACTTTAATCAAGACCTATGTTTCATTACCACGGAAATTTTTTAATACTGTATTTATACATTACGTGTATAGGATGTTGATGAAAATAATACTTCTTTTATAAATACTGTCTTTTAAAGACACACACACTATATTAACTTAGGTACACCTTGTTATTCTTTGGCTTGAAACAGTTCATTGGTATCCCACTGCTTTGAAAATAAAGTTTAAATTTTCTCGTATTCTTAATACATAAAATGACCTGATCTTTATTCTCCAACCTTATCTTCCGTCATGTCTCCAGATACCTTTAATTCTAACACCAGACTACTTAGTGCCCTCTGAACATGCCATGCTGTTTTATAGTAGTGTAATTTTTCATATCCTATTCCCTCTGTGTGAAATACCCTCCCCCCCATCCATTTGAAGACCTATTTTCTTCAAAACCCAGTTGAAGTGTCCTTCTTCCCTGAAGCTTTCCCTGATCACTTCAAGCAGATTTAATGTTCCAAATGTTCTGAGTAATAAGTGAGTAAATGAGTGACTGAATATAAAATACCTACAGGTAACATGCATAGTTAGTACAGGTAACATGTACAAATTAAGTTTAGGCATTGAACATGGTACCTGGGTATACTAAGTCTCTTATATATATCTAGTTTTTGTAATAAAAATGTTTTCGTTTTAGTCTAGAGAAAAATGGAGGGCCATCCATAACTCCTGTCTTTAAAAAAGGTAACTAATTTTTCTTTTATCTCTGAACTCTGAGGTACCTTCTAGCCCTGACATTTATTAGTTCTGTGTTCCATTTCTAAAAATCCAAAACATAGAGGTTACCAAAAAAAAAGTTTACCTGTGAACTTTTGCTTTTGTAATTCTGTATACCTAAAATATCCGCATTTACAAGCCCATGTTAATCAATTCTTTTAAGGCCTTCCCTACTAACATCACTTGACAGAAATCTCTTCTAACTTTGTGTTTTCTCACAAGCCATGCATAGAAATAAGTCATTATTGAAACAACAGGTAAGTATGACTTAAATTGTGATCTTTCTATTGTTCTGTTTCATGTACAACTTTACTATAAGTTCTCAGGGCAGAGACCACATTTTTTCCATTGATACTCTGTACAGTTTATACATAGTTGGTAGATGATGGTTGGGTGGCCTAGGCCTGCAAGATCAGAATCTAGATCTTATAATGTTACCCATCAATTCCTATTAGACATGTAATAGGGAAAATAAATTACTTTTTGTTTCATGTATATAATTAGTGGTTGTTCACGTATGGTTAGTGTAGGACTAAAATCAGTATTACTTTGGTATATTGTCCTGTAGTCAAAAGCAAGGATAGAACCATTCAGAAGTCAAGATCAGTTTGCTAGACTCACAAATGGAAAGAGAGAAAATAGGGAGAGAGAAAAAAAGGAGAGGAAAGAACTTTATTCAGGGAGTATCTGAAGGAAGCCAGGCATGTATGGGAGGCTAGATTTCTGAATACATGGGTAGAAGAATGTCTGTTTTTTGGTATAGCTTCTTTACTGTAAGAGTAATTCATACAAAAGAATAAAGCCAGTGCCATTCTTTCTTCACTTTAATATTGGTTTCTAAACAACAATCTGTGTACCAGTAATGGTCTGATGAAGTTTTCACAGGTTTGTGGTAACCTAAGAAAAAATAAGGGCAATGTAGCAACTTTCTGATAAAGTTAATTTTATTCCGTGTAAAGTCTGTCATTTGGGGATAATGCCTTTGACACTTTCTTTTGGCGTTAAAATATCTCTTCTTTTACAAAATGATGTTTCAAGTAGTTGGCATTTGTTCTTGTATTAGCGCCAACATGGCATAATAAAAAGTTGGAGACCATATATTAGTCCCCACAAATTTTTGCACTCTGACATCTAAAAGTCCGGAACCTACTAATCTGTTCTCTTAGTATGTTTTAGTGATGTGAAGAAAATAGAACTATACAGAACTGAAAATAATGAGACTATACCTAGAGCTTACACTTAAGAAAGAGACATTTAATTGTGGCTCTCTAATTTCCAGGAAAAGAGCACCGAAGAAAATTAAAACCTAAAATTCAACCAAGAGATTCTTTGACTTTAATACCTCCTGTAACTAACTTCATGGGGCTCTTCAAAACAACAGAAAAGACCACTGTTTCTCAAAATATTTTTTCCTTTTCATCTGCAATTTCATCAGATTTCATAAAAGTATCAAGACCAAGAATAGTGTTTTTGAGCCAACTTGGGAAACATGTACAGAAAGCTAATCCCGAGCCTGCAGAAGGCTAATAAAAGCATTTTAGAATGAAAGGATTCCTAAGCAATCTTCTTAAATTTTTTATTTTTAATTGTGATAAAATACACGTAACTGAATAATCTTTTTGAATGGAAGTTCTTGATATTGATACTTAACATATTTTCCTTAGCATGACTACTGGAATTTAACATCAGGTCAGAGTTATGGTTTAAAAAAATAAGTAGAATTTTCTGTAATAGAATGCCGGCACTTAAAATTATTAAAATATAGCAACTGATACGAGGGGCATAATTAGTATATTTATCAAGTGTTAGAAACATTTTTAAATTGGTAGGCTGGGCTAAAGAGGCCTGACTCAAAGTAGCCCATGCGTTAACACTCACTGTAATACCTTGAGATATTTAATGATAAAGACTACAAATGCATGAGGCTTCTAAAACCCAAAATGTATACTTTTAAAACACCGTATTTTAAAAAAATGTGAAATCATTGCCCTTCAAGTACAAAAGTATGGCTAAAAAATGTGACCACCAGTGTTGACCATTCTCGAAACATAGAGCTTATCTTTGGTTTGCAGCTGGGAAGGTTGATACTGTTTGTGGTGTAGAATCACATGATGTCTTTGCCCAAGAGTACTGTTTCCAGTAGGTCCAAGTTTTGATGTACGTCTGCTGCTTCTATTTTACAGCAGCAGATACATTTGATACAAAAGCAAGCTGGGCTTCACTGTGTCCTTTAAAGCCCCCCTTTTTCTCTGTCCACTTTGCTCAATTGTCTCCATACAGTCTACCTGGGCTGCATTGAACATATATATTAATTGGCAGTTATTTTCCCCAACATGCTTTATTTATTTTTGGTGAGGAAGATTGGCCTTGAGCTAACATCCATTGCCAGTCTTCCTCTTTTTTTTTTTTTGCTGAGGAAGATTAGCCCTGAGCTAACATCTGTGCCCATCTTCCTCTATTTTACATATGGGACGCCACACCAGCATGGCTTGATGAGTGGTGCATATGTCTACGCCTGGGATCCAAACCCTCGAACCCCAGGCTGCCAAAGCAGAGCAGTGCGAACTTACCCACTATGTCACCGGGCGGGCCCCCCGCCACAACATGCTTTAACACAAGAATAATGACAGTGAAGATGGTAGCTACATGTTCTTAGGCCTTTCTATGCACCAGAGTCCAAAGTCTGTGCTCTTAATCTCTGTGCAATGAGACCTCTTTAATTTTCCAATTCCATTCTAAATTAGCTTAATTGCTTTGTGTCACAACTGATGGAAGGACTAAAACATAGGAATTGCAGGGGGAAACGGCATATTTTATACTAGAAAGGGATAAATAATTCAAATGATAAGAAACTGTGTCATTTATTCAGTACCGTTAAGGGTAAGAATTCACATCAATGAAAATATTGAGCCTCGTAGACACAAAAAAAGGCCTTCAGACAGCAAACTTTGAAATGGCTAAAGACTGTATTTTAAGAGTATTTTCAGGGTTGAGGATCAGGGTTTCTTGGCATTCAATAACATAGACATTTCCTGAGTATCTTGGCCTAGCCAGACCATCCTACCACTCCTAAAACTTACAGTATTTCTCCTAAAGTACAGCACCCCTAGTAAAGGTTATTTTTATTACCCTGCATTGTATTTTTATTTTTGTTTTTAAAATTATATATAAGATGAGAATGGCCTCAAGATGCAGAGGATTTCAGCAAATTGCCTGCCTCTTACCTGACAAAAAGTAAGCACATATGCTTGCTAACACAGAGTTCAGCATTTCTTCCTTCCTCTTCCTTTCCATCTTTCTCTCTTTCTTTTTTCCCTTCCTTCCTTCCTTCCTTATGGTTACGTACTGAAAGGCCTAAAGATATAGAATGCTTACAGAATCTGCTCATTTCCTTTATCTGTAGGGTCCCTTATTTATATCATGAACTCAATTTTGACAAGTGTGCTTGTAGCACCTGGAACAATTTTGAAACTGAAACTTTAAGAACTTAGTTTATAGATATCCTTATTTTATAACACTTCTGATAGCAAGAAGAAATTTTGGTCAATTTTCTTGTATAGTTTATATGCACTCTGATGGTAATAGCCACAGGAAATAATTACACTTCTCTGTGAATTCAGATTCACATGATACAGAACATAGATACAAATGTAAAATATGAATGCACAAATAGTTTTTTTTTAATAAACACTTCATCATCTTTCTTTTTTCCTGGGAAGGATTTGCCCTGAGCTAACATCTATTGCCAGCCTTCCTCTCTTTTTTTTCTCCCCAAAGCCCCAGTACGTAGTTGTATATTCTAGTTGTAAGTCCTTCTAGTTCTTCTATGTGAGCCTCTGCCACAGCATGGCTACTGACAGCCGAGTGGTGTGGTTCCACGACTGGGAACTGAACCTGGGCCACCGAAGCAGAGCGTGCCGAACTTTAACCACTAGGCCATCAGGGCTGGCTCACAAATAGTTTCTTTAAATGATATTTACAAACCAATTCTATCACACCTATACTTCGACATCAAAGAATGCAAAGCTTTATAAATATTGGCTGTTTCCATATGTGCCCCTCAAATAAATTATATTTTCTATTTCCAGGATAAAATGGATGATGATAAAGCAATACTCTATGATTAAAATTCTAAAAAAAAGAATTACTTATGGAATTTTCCAAAAGGGAGGTCACCTTAAAGTAGGATTAAAATAAGAAATCTTTTCATTCTGTATTTTTATCCTTACTCCCTAGTTTCTCAATAAAGCAAGTCACTGATTAGAAAGTTAACAAGTTGGTCCAGTATGGATGATGTAATATAAATTCCTACTGGTAAAATCTCTCAAACGACATTAAACAGTCAGTAGCACTGGCCTCATATTCAAAGGACAGTACATTCAGTTACTTTAATCTAGGCAGAAAAAAGTGATAAACTGTCATTATACCTGCAGTACAAAGTTTCAAACTTGCAGGAAATTTGAAACAAAGGAAATTATCAAAAAAAATCCTTTTCATCTCATATATTTTCATCGATTAAATACAGTTTCAAAATAAAGCTTATGAATATATGTGGTCAACTAACAAGTACAATACACACTTGAGGGATTATTTGCATGTCATATTTCTTAAAATCTTAGATTTTTTTTTTTTTTTGCTCATTTGCTTCCTTTGCTTCAGAGAAGATACCTAATAACATACATTTTTATAATTAATAACATACATTCTATTAGAAAAAGTCATCTTTTGTCTTGATTTAGAATTCTCTGATTTGACATGACTGACCTGGCTACCTTTCTAAAGCTGCTCTCTCGTTAGAAAAGTCAGACTAATGTTTCAGCAGGAGCCAAAAAATAGCTTCTACTCTCGATATGAAAAAGGGGGAGAAAGATCTAGGCCTGTAAAATATGGGTCCAGGATTTAGTAGAATTACTTTCTTCCAAGGTTTTTCTTTCTACCTGCCAATATCAGTACATTCTTTTCCCCACAAGTGTTTTACTTTGGTTTTTGATAATAAAAAAATCTATACTCCCTTGTAAGACTATAACATATTATTACAGTCTCTCAGAAAAGCAGGTTAAATATCAAACATGAGAAAAAGAATATTGAAGTCTTGATAAACAATTAATATTATATATATCTTCTACAATTTGATATACAAAAAATCAAAACTTAATGTTGAAATACTACCTTTAGGGGTTTTATGAAAAGCAAAAATCAAATCTTCATTTTTAGTCGTGGTACTTTGATGGCAGCTTCTCCAACTTCTTTTGATATATCTACTCCAAGAGGACATCTGCGTCATAATCAGACAAATCACATTATTTCACATATTTGCTTCCTGATCTGTCTCCAGTTCTGCAGACTATTTGCTTAGAATTCTAACAAACGCTATACATGTCTAACGTATAATTAATCATATGTGGTGATGGCTCTTGAATACATACAAATACAGTGGTTCCTCAAACCAGAATAATGGGTGAAGGAAGGCCAGTTCCATTAATAAGAAATCCAAATTTGGAGATTTTTTTTAACCACTTTGAGGTATAACTGACATGTAAAAAGCTATACATATTTAATATATACAGCTCGATGAGTTTAATGTATACATCTCGATGAGATGTTTTTGAAAGAAATAGTTCTATTGCTCTCAAATACTGTAAATAAATAAAAACTTAAAATGAAATAAAAAAATAACAAAAAAATGCCTTATAATTCTCTACAAAGCTAAAAGAGTAAAAGCAGTTTACCATAAAGCTAAAGTCAAACCTGCATACATTCCTACTTTAGAAATTCCCCAGGTTTCTATCGATTCTTTTCTGAGGTCTGAAAAACTGGCTTGCTCTTTTTCTACCTTCCTGTGTCATTATTGGCAGGAGAGGCCTTAGATCCTACCCTTTTCCTGTTCCTTCTCAGTAAATACTTTGGCCTCAGATTTCTGCTTTCTTACAATGTTGCCCAATATAAGGCTTCAACTGGATCCCAACCTGAAAAAGCCATCATTTCTAGCCTCAACACTGCCACAAGAAGGTACCACTGGGTCAGACAATATATTTTACCTGAGGCTAGGCCATCGACATAGGGATTCCTTCTGCCACTACTAACTAAACTCTGTTCATTTATGATCAGCCTTAATAGTCTACGGTTCATGTAGCTATAGTTATGGACTAAAATTGCTGTAAAGTTTTAAAACATTAGATGAAACAATGTTAAAAGTAGAATTATGGGGGCCGGCCCGGTGGCGCAGCGGTTAAGTGCGCGCGCTCCGCTGCGGCGGCCCGGGGTTCGCTGGTTCGGATCCCGGGCGCGCACCGACGCACTGCTTGGCAAGCCATGCTGTGGCGGCGTCCCATATAAAGTGGAGGAAGATAGGCACAGATGTTAGCCCAGGGCCGTCTTCCTCAGCAAAAAAAGAGGAGGATTGGCGGATGTTAGCTCAGGGCTGATCTCCTCACAAAAAAAAAAAAAAAAAAAGTAGAATTATGTCAGATTATGAAACATAATCATCCTTTACTATTTTTACTATTCTAGAATTAACTTAGACCAGAACTTGATAACAAATTGAAAAACTGTGCTATTCCTTGGAACTTTGATTTGGGAGAGGAAATAAAGCTGGTAGAAAACAGCTTATCTTTTGGCCATTTCTCAGCTGCCTATGGAGGAGTATACTCACAACCCAGTCTCACATCTGAATGCTTTTTGTACATCTTCCTTAATTCTCTTCATACCAGCTGGTCCTGAGATGGTCTTGACATTGCAAAAGTCCAGGCCATGAATATGGTTTCTGTTCTGGTCCCAAATGAGAGAATTCATCACCCTTACCCACTGCCTGTTTCTAACCTATGATTTGTCAAAATTTTTATAATTTGATACTTAGCAAAAATATTCCTTATAAGGTATCTACCTCCTAGGTTCATGAAAGAAATTAATGTAACCTTTCTTCAAGTACCACCAGAATATCAATGAAAACTTCATATAAAAAACAAAATCCAGGCTTTGACTTTTATAGTGCATCTTGCATAAAGATTAGGAATGGTACCACGTACTTTGGTTCATAGCGAATGCCTTCTGTGTCGTGTAAAATGCCCAAGCCAGCACGCAATCTTTCAATACCATTCCTAAATAAGAATCATAAACATAAAAAAATAGCGCAAAATTTAAAGGAAGATTTAGCATGATGAAATGGCAACTAATATTTACAAATTTTTGAGTGAAGCACACATATCCCATGGCTTACCATGCAATCATAATGCCGTTGTCAGTACACAGTTTGGGAGGAGGACACAACAAAGTGCATTGTGTTGCATTTGTTACAATTTCCAGAGCTTTTCGAATATATAAGTTACTTGCAACGCCTCCAGATACAACCTGCAGGAATTGAGAAGACCAAAATTAACAAATATCACATACAAATATGAGCCAAGCTATGAGCTAAACCTGGGGAAAATACCAGTGTTATACAATCAGAAAATATCACATTTTGATAGATGGGTAATGAGCAAGTAATATGTCTGTATAATACAAATCTGGAGAAGAAAAAAAAATCACCAACAATTTCAATATCAGCATACAATCACTATTATCGTTTTTTTACATTTTCTTCTAATCTTTTTGCAATTTACAATCATAGTACAACAATATTTTAGACCCTGAAGTTTTTTACTTATAAGCACTTTTTATTTTATATAATTCTTAAAAAACTATCTTTGATATTCATGTAATATTCCATTTTGTCAATCTACCATCATTTAAATATTTTCTCACTTCATAATTATCAAAAGAATGAACTTTAAGATACAGTTAAACAGGAAGTCTATCAAGGCTTTTAAGCACATTTAAAGGGATTTCATCAAAGGAACATAAATTTGAAGGAAATCAGCCTATTTTTCTAAAAATAATGACAGACATTACTGCATTTCATTTCTTATTATAAACTTTCTTTTAAATTCAATGAGAAGATGCAGTCTTGGACATTTTTGCCACACAGGCTGTCCACGTCACATTAAGCTGCCATATATGTACAAGAAATGGCCGTTAGTCTTTAATCTCCATAATTTCATACTGTCAGGGCTAGCATATGGCATCCAAAGACCTTTTCATCCTATGGACAGGGTCAATTAAGCTCTTGGAAGAAAAGTAACATACTATAAAGTGTTACTACCATTCTAAGGTGAGATGACAAAACTTACCAGTACTGCATTACTTTGACATAACAAGCCTCTCTGCTTGCAAAACAGAATAGCACGATGTGTTCTTTTTGCAATGTGGCATGCTGTTGTGTGCTGTACTGCAGCAGCAATGTCTGCAGCTGAAGACAGGATCTGCCCCTTCTCAATACCTGCGGAAATGAGCGGGTATTTTTAGACACAATCCAGGATTACTTATTTGTCCAACTTCACTAATTAAAAATATACCTTCCTCTTTTTCCTTTTGCATTATTATCCTATCAAGAATGTGTTGAAGTCCAGAGAAAGAAAAATCACAATTTTTAGCACGTTGCATGGGAGGTTTTAAATCAAAATGCAATTTATTTCCTTGTTTGGCCAAATGTTCTATAGCCTTCCCACCACTCATGGTGGAGCACTCTGGATGTTTTATTAAAGAAAGTCTTCTTGCTACCTATTAAAAACAAACAAAAATTTTTGTAATGAGTCATAAAATCGCACATTTTGAAATCAAGATACAAAAGAAATGAATTTTACTAAAAAAAAACAACCTGGATGAGTAAGACATGCTATACTTTTACAAACATGGACTACAGCTGGTGGTCAGTAAAGACCAACAGTCTCGCTCCTCCTGACAAGCTGGCCAGTCACTGCCTCCCTATCTACTTCTGCTCTCCTACTGGGGACGGCGACTAGGTTTGAAGTGGATGACTGCTGAATGATGAACTTCAAAAATAACAACCTGTCTTATTTCTTCCAATCATTGCAACTGTTGGCAGCAGGTTTTTTTGTGTATAGCAGTAGGCTCTACAGGATTTTAAAACAAAGGAAAAAGAAATCTGCTTGTCGATGGTATCAGCAATTGTGACATTTAATCATAGAACTTGGACATCTTTAATGTCCTTATGTTATCTTTATATATCCTCTTATTTCACATTTTTACAGTACTTTACACTTTACAAAGCACCTTCTTTTGATTAAAAATATAACTGCATCTGCATACTATTTGAGCCTTTATGCACTCATGTAAACCATTTACCATCTTATTTGGAATGGGTAAGAAAGAATCTTTTATAATATGTACTACTCTTTTTCTTTTTTACTTACTGAAAATTTTTTTCCAGTCTAATATGATATTATTCAGAAATATTTAGATGAATGATAGTAGTACACGTATCACTATTTAACTCAAACAGATGCCTTAACAAAAAAGAATGGAGAAATTAATTCTTAAATAATTACCTTGTCAAGCATGTCACCTGGTGCTATATCCAAAGACTTTCCAAGAAGCAGAAAATCTGAAACTCCTCTAACTAATGCCAATAGACAATGACCTCCAGAAATCAAAAGAACTAAAAAAGGAAATTCTACTTTATTTGTCAACCTAATGGTAAGTGCATGAGCCTCCATATGATGAATGGGAATGAAGGGCTTTTTTAGCTGGTCTACCAGTTGTAAGCTAAATGATAAGCCTACTCCCAAGCTTAGGGCAAGTCCTGGTTTTACGGTAGTTGCAATTGCTGAGAGTTCACTTGGAGAGACTTGACTGGCAAAGAGAGCTTCTTGCACTATTCGTTGAATATTTTCTCTGTGAAGCTGTTGAGCTACTGGAGGAATAATTCCACCTGTTCTGAAAGAAATAAAAAAAACAGCTTTTTATAATTTTAAGATCGTAAAAATAGAGGAAGAAAAATTATATGTTATAGCAAAAGGCATATTTTCAAATTAATCATTATATAGCTAAAAACGTTAGTAAGTCAAGTATTTTCAAATACGTGTGCCGTATAATGCAGCACACTACAAGAACTCAATATGCAGTGATTAAGGGTAATGTCTCTAACTTTTGAAAATTGTGCACAACAAAGTCCCATGGATTTGTTTGTTGATGAATGAAATCACCAAAATAATCTTGAGAAGCATTCTAAGGAAGAAGTCTTGACCTTAGGACAGGATAAAATTGGATTTTAGGAAAATTAATCTTTCTGCAGACAGGGAGATTTTTTAAGAGGTTACTGCAAAAATATTTGTGTAAGGTGATTACATCTTAAACTGGGTGATCATGGGAATGGGAAGAAAGGGACAGAGAGCCTTGAACAGTATAATAATTGGATACAAGGGGAAGGGAGATCAAGGCATCAAAGATGACACAGATACTGAGCTGGAATGACTGGAAGAAAAGAAATACTAATAGAGAGAAACATGAAGACAGTTTTGTGAAGATGAGTTTATTTTTAAACACACTGCACTTGAGGTCATGGCAGGACAGTAGACAGCTTGTAGTCCTGTAATAAAGTTTGGGAATCCAGTGCTCAGAGCTGGTAATTTTGATTTTTGGTCCATGTAGGACAAGCAGGAGATCACCACTCCAAATATCAAGAATTAGGAGGCAAAGTTGCTAGCAAAAAATTTGCCAGCATGTGACTGATTTATAGAGAAGAAGAGTAATAAAATACAGGGTCTGCAAGATGCACCTCTCATCTCAAAAAAAAAATCTTCAAATATTTGATGCTGCAAGATCTGCTAGGTCTATACACAGAAATGAAAATCCTTAGTAGGAGCATTCAATGAATATTTATTTAATAGTTAAGATATGTATTGTGTCAGGCAATGGGAGATATTAAAAGAAATGATCATATTTCAACATATCCACCTTGTAATACCATTTTCCTTAATTCTTCAAAGCTATTTTTCTCTTATATTCCTCAATTCTGCTAATGGCATCAATAACCTCCTAATCACTTGGGTTTCAAGATTCATCTTTATCTCCGTTCTTTCCCTCACCTTCCACATTTAATTATGTTTATGACCATTCCCACTGCCACCAGCAAGTTCAAAAAGCCCTCATTATCTCAGTCTATTCAAAGCCTTCTAACTGCATTTCCCTAGACATATCCTCTGATCCGTGGAGTCCATTCTACATTGTGTTGCTACAAAATAAAACACACTGCTGACCCCATCACTCAACTCAAAAGCCTTTACTTTCTTGGAATTTGGGAGATTTTAAATCCAAATGCTCTCCCTCCCACTTATTTCTTCCTTCTCTCAATTGCCTACCTCCCCCTTTCCTTTCTGTGCCTCTTCTATGTATGTTACCTTCCAAGGATTATGCTAAGCACCAGAGACAAAAATGATGAGTAAGACCATGGCTTTAATCTCAAAGAATTAATAATGAGCATATACTCTTGTCTTACTTACTTTGTAGACAGTACAGAGAGTGGATGATTAGGGAACGAGGCTAATAAAGAGGCAGGGAAGCCATTTAGCCTCAAGGCTGGAGCCAAGAGTACAGGCAAGAGACAATGAGGGCTTGAACTAAATCAACGGAAAGGGGGAGGAAAGTTTCAAGAAAAATTGGGGAGGTATATTTACTATAACCGGAGGACTGATTTGGATAGAGTGGTGAGGGAGATGTCAAGATTGCCCTTCAGGTTTCTGGCTTGGAAGAAAGGAGCCCCCTCCCAAGCAGTCCTCTATTGTTGCACTTTCCATTGTTTTACAATGACCTGTTTACCTGTCATCTTCCTTTATAGTAGTAAAAGAAGTACTATTGTTACCAATAATAGGTAGCTTTTATTGAGCCCTTGCAATTTGTCCATAACCCACACTAAATGCTTTAAAAGAATTCACATTTAGGGCCGGCCCCGTGGCTTAGCGGTTAAGTGCTCGCGCTCCGCTGCTGGCGGCCCGGGTTCGGATCCCGGGGGTGCACTGACGCACCACTTCTCTGGCCATGCTGAGGCCGCGTCCCACATACAGCAACTAGAGGGATGTGCAGCTATGACATACAACTATCTACTGGGGCTTTGGGGGGAAAAAAATTATTAAAAAAAAGAATTCACATTTAATCTTCACAACAATATTATGAGCTAGTTGTCATTTTTATCCCCATTTCACAGATAAGGAAATTGAGGCACAGAAAACTGGGCAAGGTCTCAAAGCTAGTAAGTGGCTGAACCAGAATGTAAACCTACACTCTAAACCACATTATATAGTAAGCTGCTCAGAGGCAAGGATCATATATCCTAGTCATATTTGAACCTACAGTGCCTCAAATGTTGCCTGGCAATTGAAGGTATTCAGAAAATGCTGAGATGAGCTGCATAGATGGCACCACACAGCCTATTTGCCTGTGCATTCCTCTCAAGTGACCTATGTGCTAGCTAAACTGAATGTCCAGTACTTTCTCATTTCTTTGCCTTTGCTGTTGATGCTCACTTAGGCTACAATATCCTTTCCATCTCCATTCACTGAAGGCTGAACTATCTTTCAAGGCCACTGAGCACCTGCAACGTGTCAGATGCTGTGCTGGGTGCTAGGGATAGTACAGTGATTAATATGGACATAGTCCCTGTCACCGTGGAGCCTACAGTCTATTGGGGAAAGATTATACACAGGTAAACAAACATATAAATTATGAAAAGGATTATGAAGAAAATATGCAGAGTATGGTGATACAGAATAAACAGGGTGGGAGTACCTACTTTAGATAAAGTTGTCAGGGTAGGCCTTTCTGTGCAGTTAACATTTACATGTTCAAACATCCAATACACTCAGAAATACTGAAAGGACTGTGGACCTGAGGCATGGTAATAATAATAGTTATTGTTGGCACCACTTGTTGATGCTCCCTTTATGCTGCCTTGCACTGTTAACTTTTCCTGCAGGTCTATGTATCGTGTCCAGAGATTAGGTTAGGCTTCTTGAAGGCAAGGACTTTCTAGTACTTCACTGTGCCTTACTAACACCTACCACAGTCCCTTCCACACAGTATGTAACCATTAGAGGCCTATTCTCCCTCTTCACATATATTATTTCTGTTATCCTCCCCACAATCCTGTAAGGCAGGTATTATCTTTCCCATTTTACAGATGTGAAAATAGAATCAGAGAGGATAAGGAACTTGCTTAAAGTCAGAGCCAATACCAAGTGCCTAATTCATGATTCAGATACACGTCTGTGATCTCAAAATACCAACTTTTTCACTATTCAGATCTTGTAAAGTGATGGCTTAAAGGCATATTTGATCTGTACAGTAGTAATATATTTTGAATTAGTACTAATTTAAAAAATCTGGAGATATTACAGTAACATTCTGGACTTCCATTTTCTCTTGAAAATTCTGATGATCAAACAACACAAGGCCTACATTCCTGCATGGCAACAATGGGCAGGAGCTGAGTAGTGACCTCCTCCAGATATTTTCCACTTTATATCCAGATGACTTATTTATGTAACCTGCCTGGTGGTCCTCTGGAAACATCTGAGTTTATAAACCTTGCACCATTCTGTGCTTTAATACAACAGTATATTATTATTTGTTTAAATACCAACATATGAATAGGGTTTTTTTTCAGTGATTAACACAGGCTAGAGGTCAAGTCATGCTTTCCTAGGACTTCAGTTGAGACCACGAAACATAGAGGTGGACAAAAGAAGAAAAGGCATTACTGAGAGGAAATCATGGATAAATATTGGAGCTGGGAATGAGCTGAGTTTCTTTTTGGCAACAGGATTAGCTAAGATTGGGACCTTATTGCTGAGAGCCTTAAAAGCCAGGTTGAGTGGTTTAAGGTTTTCTATAGCAGTTGTTAGAAGCTTTTGCACAAAAGCAGAAGTTAACTCCTAAAATTTAAGTTTTATATATGATAAATCAAAAGAATTATTTCATTTTACTTTTTTCAAAAAAGTGGAAACTACCAAGAGAATGTCTACTTACTTTAAATGAACTTCAGTTTGGGAGTGTATTGCTTCTCCCAAAACATTTCCAGTTTCATCCACCACGGCAGCTGCTGTATCATCACAACTGGTTTCAATTCCCAAAACTAGTTTATGAAGAAATTGTTTTCCAGGATGAAAATTAAAACTTCTTAAAAACTCATAAATTTTCCTTTTTGATGGTTTAGAAAACACTCCTGCTGTCTTATTCAATATTAGCATACTCACTCTATAGATAATTCCTGGAGAAGAATTAAAGAAGCAAACATTATTTGGAACTGACATTAGCCACTAACCCATTCAGTTAAGCAAAATTCTGAAACCTTGGTTTATTTTTCAATATATATTTTTATAAAATTATAGGAAGAACAAAATTTTTAAAGGCTGTAGCAACCTGTTAATATAAATAACAGCATGAATGAATATATTGCTCTTTAGAGTGGAAAACAGGGAAGTCAAATATACAATTTTTCAGTATGACTATTACTTTTATGCTGTTCTTACCAAACTATTCATTATTCTTTATAAAACAGCTAATATTACAATAGTTGCAGAAATAGTTCCATGGAAAGTGCTATTTATTTTTCCATACCTAAAATTAAGACAAAATATGGTTTTAAAAAATCAAACGATAAAGACAAAACAGAACAGATAAAATATATGCATTCCTATTTCCTGGAAATATCTTTCAAACTAAAATTTAATCATCTGGTTCAAAAACAAGAATTCACATAAAACACACCCAAGATTTAGTCTTCTAATTTAGTAACAAGTGTTCTCATAAAGCTCATCTTAAAAGAATCACATCTAGACTAAAATGACTGCAACCTAATACTTATTTTATCCATTAATTACAATTTTTCCAATTAAGTCTCATTTTTGCTGCAGGTTTATCATAACAGGGATCTCCCCAAATCCTTTTTCCCCCCAAATAGCAGCCCCTCATTAAAGCACCCTGGTATTTTCACTCTGCCAAGTATCTAGTTTCATGCCCCAACTCACCTGTTCTAGAACTTTCTGGATGTTTAAGTAGGGCCTTTCCCGAACACACTAATGGACAAAATAGAAAAAAGAGCGAATATATATTGGAACTTTTACTGTTCCAGTGGGGCGGAGGGCATCCAGGGATTAGAGACGCAGAGGACAGCTGCGCGGCGTGCAGCCCAGACAGACACACCCTGAGAAATTAGATTTGCAGTCACTAGATCTAGGCAAGGCAGCTTGTGCGAAGTACTCCTCTTTTGGGCCAAGAAGGTGCCCAAGTGAATGCAGGGAACTTAGCCAGCGCTGGTCTGTGACTGCTCTAAGAAGGCAAACGGCTCGGACTGGAACCGCTTTTCTAGGCGCGCGAAAACCTCAGCGGGGAGACAGGCGAGCAATTCCACCCACCTTCCTCGTGAACAACAGTATCTAGTACTCGTCTCCTTTACCCAGCAAAGACGATCCACCGCGCGTCCTCAGGCGCAGGAAAGCCCCAACCTGGCGCCCTGGAAGTGACGTCATCAACACGGTGCCAGCGCCCCGTCGCCAGCGCCAGCTGCTATTGCCCTAGCGCGCGTCACTCAAGTCAGAGTCAATATAAGCAAGCAGGCCGTCTTTGCTCGAGACGCCGTGCGTGCGCTCATGCATTTCTCCCAGGTTTGTAGGTAACAAGACTTCTACAAGGTCACCCGGGTGATGACTGATCTAGCGGAGGCCGAACACGGTTTTGTCTGACCACACAGCATTAAGTTCTAAACAGTAGGCTACATTAGAAGAAATATACATTTTTTGCCTTTGGCTGGAATCTGGACGGCACTGTGAGAAAAGGATGGGGTAATTATTCGTTTTTCCATTTTAGAGGAACTATCACCAAATCTAAAGGTTGTGGCCTGAGGTATCTAATACTGTCAGAGACAGAGTGCAAACTAGGGACGCTCCCAGGGACTTGTACAGGGTTCCGAGGAAGCAGAAGCGCTTCGGCTCGGACAGTCTGAACCGTTACTGCCACTTCTTCACTTGCAGTAAAAGGTGTGAGGCTGGCTCCTTTTTGTGATAAAAATACAGGGAGGGGGCAGTGGTGAATATTCACTTCCCTTAAAAAATTTTAATATCCTATTTTCATAATGCATTATATGGCCTTTGCTTACTGTGTACGCAACCTTCAGCATAGTATCTACTCATCTTCTTGCACCTCCTTCACTTTTTTTTTTGCTTTTATTGGTATGTAAACGTGTCACCATTTGTTTGAATAGATTTATCCCAAGAGGCTTTCTTCTTTTCTGCTAGGCTTTACGGCTTTACCAAGGAAGGACCTTACAAATGCAAGGTTTGTATATATCTGTGCCTTGCAAGGTGTGAAGCTCTTGGTATAAAAGATGAATAAATCAGTTAGGAAGTCAGTTATAGTCTAGTGGTAGGTACAGATATGTAAATTCGTAATTACCAAAATGTTATTGAGTTTTTTAGGTGGAATTTATGTTTTTCAAAAATTTCATTCGAGACATTACCATAATTAATAATCAAGTGGCACTTACTATGTGCCAGGCACTGTTGCAGATTAATTTATTTAATTCTCACACCAACCGCATAAGGTAGTTACTGTCCTCATTTTACAGATGAGGCAACTGGGCCACAGAGTTTGGGTGATTTGGAAGTCATGCAGTAAGTGCAGAGCTAGGATTAGAAGTCAGGCCATCTGGCTCTGGAATCTGTTTTTTTAACTGCCAGAAGATAAAATAACTCATATTTTCCCTAGGATGTGTTGTTGACTCACAAGAGGAAAAGAGAAAAATTAAGACCTCAAGGTTAAGAAAAATTAGTCATCCTGTCTGATTGCATGAGATGTCAGAGGTTATTTTCTGTTATACACTGGAATCTAATCTGGACATAAAACCTTCCACATCTGGCATTGTCATCTTGCAATGTGAGTTGTTCAGCAGGTGTGTCCCAATGCTCTCCTTTGCTGTCAAGAGTTATCCCTGTTGTGTTAGTATCATCAGTAGATTCCTCATCTAGGCACTCTTGGCTGGAGTTGAATCTGAATGCTGCATTATGTGCAACAGCAGAACTCTAGGACACATTAGGAAGGAATTTTATTCTTCCTCTGACTGAGTGCCTCTGAGTAGTAGAAAGAAATGACACTTAGACCAGTCCTACACATTTGGCAAGTGAAGGTACACATCTTCCATGTTCTTTATTGTACTAGAGGAGAAGTTATTGAGGGAAAGGCATGTATGCTCTCTGGGGTCTGTCCGGGCTTTCATGGAGATCACATAGTGTGGTTTGAATGCCACTCAGGCATTCTTAACGAAATATGGCCTAACCACTGTAACTTCAACTTGAATTGAGAGTTTCAAATGAATCTACGCTCATTTTATCTCTATTGCCTAACTTTCTACTTGTAAACTTTAGAGAAAAATTATATACAGAAGAATCTTTACAATACTCATTCCCTAATTATGTCTTACTAAATTGAATTTTATTTTATCACATATTTATTGGGTTCTTTGCTTTGTGCTGAGAACTTTATTAGTTGTTAAGGATAAAAGGTAACATCCATTCCCTATCTTCAAGGAACTGAATCTAATAATAGGCAATTACAATACAGCATTATAGAAAGTGTGCATCGAGCGAGTGAAGTGGGGAAGGCGGTATAGGCTTGCCACAGATGTATCCACAGCCTAACAGGACCCTGGTGTGATTTCTGGGTTTCAACATCTGATTCTTTTCTAGGCTTGAAATTGGTTTATCAGATCTGGAAGTGACTGGACTCTGGCGTCCTGAGTCACACACTCAATTTGCTAAGAAACGGCTATGTAAAAACCATAATACAAATGAGAAATCCAACGATGAAGGAGCTAGGCTAGCTGGGCTTGCTGGTCCTCACCTTCTCTGTATTGACGAAATTACAATGAAAGCCAGATCCAAATTATTATAATCAGAAGACTGTTTGGTAAATATGGAATGGAAGCATTAGAAATGAGTTTGGTGCATTTAATGGCTAAGGTTTTAAGCCTGATTCACTCCTTTCCACTTGAGTCATATACCTGTCTTATGCTCTTCATAGGTTGGATTGTGGTAAAAATACACTGTGATTTGCGTTTCTCCTTTTTAAGTTTCTTTGCTGACAAACATCTCTTTTGATGTGGAACATTCTTTCATCAATGGTAATACTGTTGATCAGGTCTCATCTTTGGAAGATATTTTGCCTTATATTTTGTTTGCTGAGCCATTATACTTATTTTACAAATTTACTCTCAGATGATTTTTTTTACTGTGGTAAAATATACGTACCAAAATAATCATTTTAACCATTTTTAGGCATACAGTTCACTGGCATTAAGTACATTCACATCGTTATGCAATCATCACTACCATCCATCTCCAAAATTTTTTCATCTTCCCCAACTGAAACTCTGTATCCATTAAACACCAACTCCCCATTTCCCCTTCCCCCTAGCCCCTAGCCACCACCATTCTTTCTGTCTTGATGACTTTGACTACCCTAGGTACCTCATATAAGTGGGATCATACAATATTTGCCCTCTTGTGACTGGCTTATTTCACTTAGCATTAATGTCAATGTTCATCCAATGTCGTAGCATGTGTCAGAATTTCCTTCCTTTTAAAGCTGAATAATATTCCATTGTGTGTATATACCACATTTTGTTTATCCATTCATCCAACAATGGACACTTGGGTTGCTTCCACCTTCTGACTATTGTGAATAATATTGCTGTAAACATGGGTTGTACAAATATCTTTTCAAGTCCCTGCTTTCACTTCTTTTGGGTATATACCCATGGGTGGAATTGCTGGATCATATGGTAATTCTGTTTAATTTTTTGAGTAATTGTCATACTCAGATGATCTTATTTTTCAAGTATATGGGATCTATGTGTGTTTTGGGCAGGGGAGGGAGAAGATGAATCTCTCTATTGCTCCCATATACTCCCTATGACTGTTAAGTGCCATGATGGAACCATATAGTTTGATAATTCATAGGAGGGACAAAAGTTTCAAAGCAGGATCACTGTGTCACGTCTTCATGTAGTAGGTGGTATATTGTAATTTTCCCAGGCAACAGCCAACAAATCATTTGGCTTCTCTGTTCCCACTTAAACAATTATAAAATGAAGAAAATAATGCATGCTCATCTTCTTGACAATATGGTCAACATAAACATAGAATTTTTGCAAAATCGAACTTTTTCAAAAAGGCAATAAAAATTTATAACTACATAATTGGAAAGTCAGAAAATTTATATAAAATTCCTCTCATATTTTATATTTTAAAAATAGAGTTCATTTTACAGTATTAATGATGTAATTTCTTTACTATAGTTCTTGTATTTGAGAAGAATGTATTTTTATCAACATAATTATGCAGTTAGAGTGAAAGGACATAGTGATAAACTTTGCTTATCTGCTAAACTTAATTTTAGAGCAACAGGTTGAGTCACTTCCATAACCATTAGTTTTTTAGACAGGGCTTGAATGAGTCAAGAAATGGAATAAATTACACTACTATGCTGAACATAAAAATCTAAATGTATTTTTACTGAACTTTTTTTAATTATGAAATATTTCAGATTATGAAAAGGTATCAAGAATAATATAATCAACTTTTGTGAACCCAACACCCAATTTAAGAGGTAAACATCATCCAGTACAGCTGAAGCCTTTTGTGTACTGTATACCCAAGATATTCAGTATTCTAAATTTTATGTCTATAGTTCTCATGTGTTCAAATTTAAACTTCATATAACAAACTATCTGCCGAATCATTTTTAATTGGAACTGAAATTAGGGAGTAAAATAAAAACCTGAGACATTTCACTACTTTTCTTTTTGACATCAAGCAAAATGAATGAGAGTTGATCTTTGCTATTCTCTTACCTTCCTTCCCAGTGCTACTCCAAACTTCCTTTTAGAGTTATTTTACCTAGACCCGTCTCCCCAGTACCTGAACCTGTTTACATTTCCCACACCAATATGTAATAACCATGGAACTGTTTTGGGAATTACTGTTTTCTATCTGTCCTGTTAGAAAGATTATTAAACTGCATTGGTCTACACTGGGTTGCTGCATTTGTCTTCTTCAGGATTAGCATGAGGGTATTTTGGGGTCATATTTACTGGTGACATATATTAATATGGGAGACATAATATAGGAGAAATATATTGCATGACAATTAAGATTCAACTTCAGGTAGACAAGATGAATCAATAGGCTAAAATCTAACAAGATGGGGTTCTATAGGAAAAATAAGAATTCTTAGACTTTGGTTTAATAAATTCATTAAATAAGTATATGAAGGGAAAGCCATCATTTAACAGCACTACATGATGAAGACTTGAGGTTTTAGTGAGCATAAAGTGAATCAGTGATATGTGGTTGTCAAAAATAGCTAAAATGGGGGCCGGCCTGGTGGCGTAGCGGTTAAGTTCACGCGCTCTGCTTCCGGTGGCCCAGGGTTCGCAGGTTTGGATCCCAGGCACGGACAGACGCACTGCTTGTCAAGCCATGCTGTGGCAGCATCCCATATAAAGTAGAGGAAGACGGGCATGGATGTTAGCCCAGGGCCAATCTTCCTCAGCAAAAAAGAGAAGGATGGGCAACGGATGTTAGCTCAGGGCTAATCTTCCTGACACACACAAAAATAGCTAAAATGATATTAGTTTGCATTAAAAAAAAGTATTCAGGACAAGGGAAGTAGGACTGTTGTAGTGACATTACATCTCATCACCTCCTGTAGTTAGCTCTCATGCTATGTAATAATGACCTGCAACTGAGAGCAGAATTACCAGGATAGTGGGAGAAATTTGAAACCGTATGGAAAATGGTGAAGCCTCTGGTAATGTTTATTCAGTGCTATTAACAACAGTTTAAAACTTATCTTTAAATAGTTGAAGAGTTATATAGAATAAGGATTAGATTTTGGCTCAATGTAAAACAAGTTATAAATTCCATTACAAAAGTGCAGCCTTGTAAGTTGTATTTGTATCCTTTATTGGAGCTAACACAGAACTGAATGGAGGAATGGTGGTTAACGAAAATTCAAGGTAAGGCAGGGGGTTGAATTACATAGCCTCTATGGTCTTTCCCAACTCTTAGTGTCATACAGCTCTATAAGGCTGATTTACACAGATAAAGTTTGTTAAGGACATATTGTTACTCCTCTTAGGATCCTGATAGTTTAATAGATAATAGTGCCATAAACCTAAAAGATACAGTTCTATGCTTAAAAAAACCAAGGATGGGGCAGGTCAAAGAACACAGGAGTCAACTTGGAAAGTTCCATTGGGAACTTTGGCTTCCAATAGCCAAAGCTGGAGGACAATTGGAGCAACATATTAATAATAATGGATTATAAACCAAAGAATAAAATATCCATTAGTCCATAATAATGCAAAGATTGAATAAATAAATGGAGGAAAAGGGAAAAACCTTCCTTACAGAAGAATTCCTATAAATAAATGTAGAAGGAATGAGGGAAATAGAAAACGACCGTTGGAAATCCACAGTAATAACTGCTGCAGGAAAGATTCACCAATGAAAGCTAAAATTAATGAGATTTCTGAGCTCATGCCTATTTTAGAAATTGCCATTATGTCTCCTGCCTTGAAATTAGGAGCAATTATAGCATAGCAACTGATTTTGTTCCAAATAATAGTCATTATAGAATTTGTTTTAAAAAAAACACAGCTTTTTTTTTTTTAATTTAAACTGTACAAATTTGTGAAATTGGGAACAGTTTCCATATTTAACACAACCATTCACCTAGATGTTAAGGCCAAAAAACTAGGAGTCATTTTAGTTCCCTGCTCCCATCCCACATTCAAAACATCAGTGTCTTGTGAGCTGTATGTGTAAAGTATATGCCACATCTGACCACTTCATCAGCTATTTCCCTAGTCTGAGCTACTTCTTGCCTGTAGTTGCTTCCCAGTTATTCTTCCTGCTTCCTATTTCCTTACAGTTTGTTCTCCACATTAGCTGGTAACCTTTAAAAAAAAAAAAAAAACAGACGGGCCGGCCCCATGGCTTAGCAGTTAAGTGCGCGCACTCCGCTACTGGCGGCCTGGGTTCGGACTCTGGGCATGCACCGATGCACCGCTTCTCCAGCCATGCTGAGGCCGAGTCCCACATACAGCAACTAGAAGGATGTGCAACTATGACATACAACTATCTACTGGGGCTTTGGGGGGGAGGGGAAAGGAGGAGGATTGGCAATAGATATTAGCTCAGAGCTGATCTTCCTCACCAAAAAAAAAAAAAAAAAATCAGATCCCTTTAATCTGTGTGAAACTCTCCAATGGCTTTGTCAAGCTTAGAATAAAATTTGCTCACTACCTTGGTCTATAAAGCCCTATATGATCTGACCCCTACCTACTTCTCTGACCTCATTTGCTACCATTCTCATCCTCCTTGCTTATTACTCCTTTCTAGCCCCCATGGCTATCTTGTTTTTCCTCAAACATCTCACCCTCATTCCTGCCCCAGAGCCTTAATATTTGTCATTACCTGTACTGGGAAGCCTCTATCCCCAGATCTTTCCCCAGGAGCTTGCTCCTTTACATCAGTAAGGTCTCTGTCCAAATGTCATCTTAGTTAGGATCTTTAGGGAAGAGCTTTCTGAGGCAGGCTCCTCTGCCCTTCAACTGCTGAATTTTTCTTTTCCCATGGCATTTTTCACTACATGACATAAAACATATTGTTAACTCATTTATTATCTATTCTCCAACTTGAATGTAAGCACATAAGGGAAAGGACTTGGTTTGTCTTGTTTACAAACTAAGTCCACAATACCTAAAACAATACCTACAACGGAGTGGGCCCTCAAATACTTACAGAATAAATATTTTTAAAACGTTGAAGGGCAAAAGCAGAAAATAGTAAAAGGCCTGTATCAGAGGCAGATTTTTTTTTTTTTGTGAGGAGATCAGCCCTGAGCTAACATCCGCCAATCCTCCTCTTTTTTTTGCTGAGGAAGACGGCCCTGGGCTAACATCGGTGGCCATCTTCCTCCACTTTATATGGGACGCCGCCACAGCATGGCTTACCAAGCAGTGCGTCGGTGCGCGCCCGGGATCCGAACCAGCGAACCCCGGGCCGCCGCAGCGGAGCGCGCGCACCCAACCGCTTGCACCACGGGGCCGGCCCCAGAGGCAGATTTCTATCTCTGAAATCTGTGCAAAAAATATAAGCCTTTTGAGATAAACTTTAACATGAAGAAAAACAAAGGAATATTTTTAACTACCTTAATTTTACAAATTCAGTTACTTAAAAAAACTTGAAAAATGTAAGTATAACTTTGATGACTGAATTTGGAGTCATCTTACACCAAAGAAAAATTTTATTAAAGTATAGATTACTGGTTATTTAAAAATACATGGGAAAAAACAAACATACAAAGGCATTATCATACAACTGATTTCCAAACTCAATACTTTTGAAATACAAAACAATGATCATTACCCCCAAAAGTCAGTTTATTGAAACAAACTGATTTTTAAATTGGTTTGTAACTCTTTTCACTCAATTTTGTTTACATATGTTACTAGGTTTTTCAGTTTCATCCCATATCAGAATTTTGTTTTTTTGACATATTTACTTCTCAAAGTAGTATATAGTTATTTCTTGCAATTAATGTCAGCAACTAATAGATTCTCTAAGTCACAAGAATTCAATATGGTTGCTGCTTTGGAAATAGTTACCATTTTGGGTTATCTACACTAAGACTCATGTATTGAAAGGCAAAATATTAATGGGCAAAATACGGGGATTGAGAGCAAGAGGACTGAGAAGAGACAAGGTTATCTTTTACTGCAGATCTGCTAAAAAAGACTCCATTATTTACTGTGGTACTATTGCTAGAGAAGCAGTTTCTGCCAGACCACAGGTTGGCTATATAGTTGTCCATTTTAGTATTTCCTTTTCGAAAGAATGGCAGACTTTAACAATTAGATTGCACAACCAAATAAGCAGAGACCTTTAAATTACCATATACTTTAACTGCATGAAATAAATTATTTTCTTAATTGGTTTAGCAGCCTTGTGTCTAGAGAGGCAGCAAAACCCACTTTGTTCCAAAATTAGAAGGCTGACTCAGAGCTGTTTGTAAGATGCCTGGCTATCTTCTATCACCAATCAGTCATGAAAGTGGACCTTCATGAACTCAGTAACTTAATACATGTAAAAATGACCTCATCTATCAACACACAATGTTGAGCCAGCAAAACCAAAAAAGTATACTCATAAGGTAGAAATGGGCCTGTATAAAACAAGAGGGTACATATCCTCTTATATAACACAAGAGGAATACATACGGTAATAAAAACAATCTATAATAAACTTGCAAAGAGATGATTCTGGTTTACAAATAAGTCTGCTTAAACTGACCAGGACCGAATGATTGGAAATTTTCTTCTCCTAACATAATGCCCATTTGTTATAAGCTTAGCTGGTCTCAGTTTCTTATAAATCTCTCATTTCCTTGGATTTATCTACTACACCCTCACTTTATAGCCATTTAACTTATAAGCTGGGCCTGCCCAGCCTGCCTATAAAGCCCCTCTTCAGAAATATACCAGATGCATTAAACAGAGGCATCTTCTAGTAAAAATCTGCACTTTAAGACTGCATATGAAGAACCACCAATTGGACCTCCAATGTAAATACTTCTCATTTCACATTATCACAGAAACAGTGCAGTTTACTAACCACTCCTTCCTTACAGGAAACTCAGTACCTGCAAAAATTTTTTTTTAGTTTCAAAACATTTCAATACTTATTAATTCCAAAGATCCGAACACCATGTAGCTGTGGCATTTTGGGAATCAGCACACTCAGAAGAGAAGCCGTGTTTAGGATGAAGTGAGTTGGATCATACTTCGTATAAAAACTTGCCAGAAAATATCTGCAGAAATAAAAGTTAAGAATATATGTAAGATCTAAAAATAAATTACTTAGAATTTTTTAAAAATTTCAAGGTAGAAAAAAGGCCACTGAAACATAAATACCTAAAGCAGAACTATTTTTGAATGCTAAAACAAGAGGAAACATTTTAGTTTGGGGACCTAAACTAATTTTATTTGGGATTTAAAATTTTGTTTAATGGAGAGGCATATCTGCACATTTTGCATTTCTATAATTATGTTAAATGCATTTAATAGAATACGTTTGCTACTTAGCATCCTTTAAAGCAAAAGGCTTTCAAACTAAGATTCATATGCTCCCTGAAATTTCAGGTGTAGTTTTGTATTCGTGTGTATGTTTCTGAAGAGAAGATCCAGATCCAAAGTATCCATCATATTCTCAAAGGGTTTTGTGACTCACCAAAACGTTTAAGAACCACTGCTGTAAAGCTGTGAAAACTGAGGTTTAGTGCATTAGTACAATTTAGTGTCTTTGAAAGAAAATAAATACTTGATTGCCCTTCTGATGTTCTCATTTCCATATTGTAGTTAAAACAGGTCTATAACCAGTTTAACTGGAAACTTGAAAGATACTATTGTAAAATTCCAGCTGTTTTGCTATAACTGAGCGTACGTACATTGTACATCTTCAAAGACATCCAACATCTGAGAATTTGTTTTAACAAGCCTAAGCTACCTTTAAGATGATAAATCATCGAGTTGGAATGTCTAGTTTTACCCCAGGGTATAGCAGAGTGCAGACACATCATCTGGCCACTAAAACAGTATTGTAACATAGATAGGATGTAAAGAATAAAACATCATATCTTATGTGATCATATCTAAGAAATTAGTGTGCATATGGGTGTTGGTCTAATTAGTACTTTTCGAGTACACTGGAAAGTATTCTAATAGCCTTTCCTCCAAATACTGTCATTAGTTTCTCATGAGGGGAGATAAATATCTTGTGTAACATGGTTAGAAGAGAACAGCTATTTGCAAGTACGATTAAAACATCACAGAGCTGTCTACATCATTTTCTGAACCATCTAAATTGAGAACTTCTATAAGCTTCCACCTATTTCACCAACTACAGTCAGAAAATTCTTTCTTGACAATAAACCATATTCCTCAATCTTTCCTTTAAACCCTTTCTTCCTGCTTTCACATACTTGAAGACTGTTTTCATATTTCCTTCACTGAACAAAATAGGTTACTACTCGCATTTAGTAAACTCATTTGATTTCTCATCATCGTTATAGGTTTAATCTAAAATCTGATATGTTGGAAGTAATACCTCTTCTTGGAATGGCTTCTCCTTATCATACCGTAGCATATGTCCCCTTTATGTCTTTTAATGAAAACTAATTGTGTGTGCAGATTATATGAAAATTACTTGACTCTTACAAAAAACTAGACAACCCTCCAAGGGGATGCAAAACCCAGGTGGCAATCAGTGTGACAGCGTTTATTCACCAAAGGGTATACTAGAAAGAGATCTGTATTAGAAGCTAGTAGTTTAGGATTTAATCTGGGCTCTTGACTCCAACTAGCTGCAACATCTGGAGCAAGGTGAGGCAGTTGAGTCTGTTTCTTTATCTAAAAATCCGGGATAATATTGCAAGTCCCACCTACCTGAAAAGTGATGATCAAATAAGAAAATGTGAAAGCACTCTGAAAAGTATGAATGCTATGTAGATCACGTTAATGCTGTTTCTTCAGTTATCTAAGAAATTTAGTCACAGAATATTTGAAATCATCCCTGTGGGTCAAAAATATATTTTTAGAAATATAGATGTTGTATACACGCACATTTTAGTTGACCTTTTTGTGATAGCTCTCATTGAAAATTCATTATATGTTAGGCTTTTTACATGTATTATAATGCAATCCTGAACATTTATAGATGAGGCAACTGAGGCGTTCAAGAAAATGGCCTACAGTCACATAGCTGGAAAGCAAGAGCTAAAATCCAAATTTAGGGATCTTTGAATAACCATTATTCTTGTTATCACATTTATCTTTGTTGGACCATACAAATCATTTTTCTTTTGATGTTAATTTTATAAGGGGGTAAAACAATTAAAAATTTAAAAAATTTCCTCAAAGTGCTATAAATATAAGGAAAAAGAAACTTACCACTTTATGATCAATGCCTTCCCTTACTTAAACATCTGAAACCTACCCTCATTTAAGTCCCAGTTTAAGGAATTCTAATGCTTCCAAGAAGTCTTTCCAGCTACTGCAGACTGCACTGATTGTATCATGTATACATTATTATGTATAAGCTATGTGGTATAGAACGTTTAAGAAATATATAAAACATCTATGATATGCAAGCAACTGTACTAAGTGTGGAATTCAAAGCAATCTATGCACTTAGAAATTCTTTGCAGAAATAAAACACTTATAATAACAGAGAAATATTACAAAGTGGCATAAATGAGGGATATATAACAACTACCATGGGAGTTCAAAGCAGACCATTATCACTGAAGGTTGGGTGCTAAGGAAAAGATCTCACTGAGGAGGTAGAATTTAAATCCTAAAAGAAGAGTAAGGCAGATAAATTAAGAAAGGAGAAGCTATTTCAGGTAAGAGAAATGATTTGAACAAAAGCAAAGAAATAGGACTATACATGGAGTATTTAAGAAATGCTGCTTAGAAGAGCTTGACCAGATGGGAGTTGAGTGCGAGTAAAATATTCACATAAAGGAAAAAGGAGGTAGTACCATTTTGTGGAGGGCCCTGAATATCAGGTAATGGGAAGAAGTTAGATACCAGATACAAGGTTAGATGCCTCACAAATAGATATTATCTCATTTATTTCTTACAGCATCAGATTGAGTTAGGTACCACTGGCTAGAATTTTATTTATGAGCAAGGTGGCTGAGTGATGGATACAGGATTCAACCCAAGTCCGTCCTACAATGAAGGCCTAACCCCTCTTTTCTCTAAACCATACTGTCTCTCGCAAGGAGTCTGAACATCCAAATGGGGCAGGTGGAAAATGAAATTCATCTGTAATCATCCAAATCCTTATTTAAGGAGATTAGCCTTATAGTGGAATATGGAATAAGATTATGTGTTTAGTTTTCTTATAAGCAATTTAAGGACATGAACTACAATATATTTGACCTGTATATCCTAGGATGTCTAGGCATACTGATAAGCATGTAATGTTGTCTCCGTATGCTATCGCCTGAAGTGAAAACTGGTTTATTACCAGCTTATTAAAAATTTTGCCTTATTTTATAGTCTACCTGAGGTAGCTATTTATTGACAGAGATTTTCAACAAAATATTGTTTCTAATTCAAATTCATTCTAATAAAAGGATAGCTTCCTTTCATCCAATGTTCCTTATCCCTAAAAATTTCCACCACTTACAGAATTATTGGAGAAATTGTGAAAAACTTCCGTGAAGACGTAAACTGCACTCCATAGTCCAGTTGTTCCCAGTGAGTTAAGAGCCTTGCTTTACCCTGGTCAGGAGTTTCAAATGGTGTTCCTTTTACAGCATGCAAAAATACGTACATCCCCTGGAAAACAAACAAGGAGATATACAATCAATATCAAATACAAAATTAGTATTTGTCATTAAGCATTAAGATAGTTCCAGTCTGTTTGTGACAGAGTGTGTGATTTAACTTAATGAGCTCAAGTTTTAAGCTTTCATATTATTGTGAAAGGCTGTGGCCTGTTTCTTCACAGTAAAATAAAACTTCCAGGGGCATATAGATATTATTTGGTGAAAACCAGTAAAAGGTCAACCAAAAGTAACCTGTTTTCATCTCTTCTTAAATTGAAAATAAAAAGTAATATCAGGGTAGCTTTACACCATTATATTCAGATTTTCTAACACCTTTCCTATTAGAAAATAGGATTACCTTTTCCCCAATATGTAGGAAAGTTTAGTGTCATATTAGTAAATCTGAGGATACTTATAAAATGATAAAAACATACAAATTGGTAAATAATAATAAAAACCTCTGTATCAGGGGAAAATGGTTTCGAAAATATTTAATATTAGGACTGTCTTTGTCTCAATAGTTCTCTTCCAAAGCAACAAAGATAGGTTGATGTAATAGGTATAATGTTCAACTCAATTCACTTTTTTAAATAATTTTATTTGTTTATTTATTTTCCCCCCAAAGCCCCCGTAGATAGTTGTATGTTATAGCTGCACATCCTTCTAGTTGCTGTATGTGGGACACGGCCTCAGCATGGCCTGAGAAGCGGTGCGTTGGTGTGCGCCCGGGATCCGAACCCGGGCCACCAGCGGCAGAGCGCGCACACTTAACCTCCAAGCCACAGGGCCGGCCTCAATTCACTTTTAAAATCACCACTGTGCCTCACAGTGTTTCCCTTGAAATTAGCTTTTATAAATCAAAGTAAAAAAATTACTAAAAGCCATTCTGTCCAGTGATATATTTAAACATGTAATTCTGTGGTTAATCAGGAAATAAGCAATGTATACTAGATTTGCCTTCCTTGGGATTATAATGCCCACTTAGGTTGACAGGTAGTGGTTCTTTGCAGGATCACTGTCTGAGGCACTGATAACAGAATAAAGCCTAAACATTATCATGAAACAGTTTTTCCCAATCAAAGTCAAGATGTGATGTCATTTTTTTCTACTTTAACTTTTTGTGTGTGTGTGTGAGGAAGATTAGCCCTGGGCTAACATCCGTGCTCTTTCTCTACTTTATACGGGACACCACCACAGCATGGCTTGACAAGTGGTGCGTTGGTCTGCGCCCGGAATCCAAACCTGTGAACCCTGGGCCGCCAATGCAGAGTGCGCGAACTTAACCGCTAGGCCCCTGGGCCGGCCCCTCTACTTTTACTTTTAATAAATATATGGAAAAAATAGAAAAATTAGTGATTTGAATTTTTATATTATTATACTAGGTTAAGAGAGCCCTTCTTTTCAAAGCTTAGTCAATTTCCTAGTTATTCCACTAGGCAATTCAAAAATTGTTTAGCTGCAATAACATCTAAGTTATAGAGGAATGGATTCATGCTCAATTGGATTCAAGACAATAAACATTTAATAAGTGGCATATATGTTCAGGACACAGGGCATGTATGCATATATGAAATTGAACAAGACATGTCAACAGGCTTGAAAAAATTTAATCTTCTAAGAGATGGTAAGGAAAAAAAAAATATATGCATAAACTAGAAGGTAGAACACAAATTGCTATCAGAGGTACAATCAGAGTACTCAGGAAATGCAGAGGAGGGAAAGGTTCCTTGTAGCTGAGGCAAAAGCCTTCAATCTACCTGGTCAACTACCTTATTCTTGAAGGTTCAGCTCAAATGACAACTCCTTAGTGAAGCCCTCCTCCTTAGTAATAATTAACCTCCTGCCTACGTGCTTGTACAGAATTTTATTGAAAATACTTTTATTATAGCACAATATATTGTGATAGAGTTGTCTGCATCTTGGTTTTCACCTTACCCTGAATAACTCAGGAACAAGGGCTGGTACATAGCAAGTATTAGATATTAAGTCAAGATGACATTAAGCCAAGGAATGTTTATTCTGTAAGCACAAGGAAAACATTTTCCCATGGGCTTTAAACCAGACTATGAAACAGATATTGTATGCTTTCAAATTCTCAGGAGTATGTGACCCAAAGAAGTTAAGAATCTCTACTCTAGACCACACATGTGCTAGTAGTTGATCAAAGAGAAGAACAACCCTCTCATTATTTCCTTCAAACCACATGCACTCACCAATGTTTAGAATGATATTCAAATGGTTTATTTCATATATCCTTTTCAATGAAAAAGAATAAAATATTATCTGACCATATATCTTCTACTCCATTGTTTTCATTTTTAATAGTTTTTCTATAAAATTTTAGTGATGGATGATTTATACTCACATGAAAAAAATTAAGAAAAAAGTATATAGCTTATATTTAGCCTTTAACAAATATTTACTACTCAAAATGAAGAGAATTCTCATTTATTTTAAAAGCTAGGCTAAGAGTTTTGTGAAATATTAATACCTCTAGGCGTGAACTGTAGCACTGAATAAAAACAGTCACTGTAGGTTTCTACTGTATGGTTCAGAAAAGCAAAAACAGTATTTTTTCTAACTAGGGTTATCAATTAGGTCTATTTTCCCATATTTAAAAGCATTCAGTATGTATTTCACATTTTTAATTGGTTTAATGTAGGCTATCTTCAAAAGAAACTTAAATTTGGAGTCACATAATTGCTACATCTATGGCTGGTTAGTTAGGTTTTTAGTGTGGTGAACTAATAAGTCAGAAGTTTGCTTCCCTATGTCGTCAATTACCTGTCCTTTGTTCATGGCCATATACTGTGCCTCAATCTCAGTCAACCAACTTGAAAACATGAGGTGGGAAGTGGCTTCTAAAGTACATTTAATACATTTGCAATTGAATAAGGGAAAATTATGTGACAATACAGACTAATTTATTCAGCAAACATTTAAATAGGTCTTTAGAGATATAGAAATGGAAAAATAAAAAAGATAAACCGCTAATTATAAAACTATGATAAATACATGATTAAAGAATACAGCATGGGAATTTTGTAGCTTTCTGGAGGAGGTGATGCTTGAGTAGTTTTCTTGGACAAGTAGGAATCAGCCAAGCAGAGCAGGAAGGAGGGAGGGGTATTAAAATATTGGAAGAAGAGCTTAAGTCAAAGCAAAAAAGGTGAGAGCAAGACGATTTTCATTATTGTTAGAGCTTAGCTTGTGTTTGGAGACAGGGTGAGATAAAACTGAGTTCCTTTCTTGCCTCTGCACTATTATCAACTGGTCTTGTATGAGACACAAGGAACTTGGCATTTCACTATGAATGCAGTGGGGAATCATTGAAGGACTTAAGAGCATAACTTGAGCAGACATACATTTTAAAATATCACTCTGCCAAGCTGGAATAGAGGAATAGAGAAGAGGAGCATCAGGGAGACAGCAATGCCAGTGGGATCAAGCTGAGAGACAGCAAAGCAGTAGAACAGACAGGGCTTTGACTAAATGGATATGGAATGTAAGAAGGAGTTACTCTAAGACTAGGGTGACCATATATCCCAGTTTGCATGGACGGTCCTGATTTATACCTATCCTCTTGGAGTAGCTATTATTAGAGCTCCCTTTTACTCTCAAAACAGTCTCAGTTTGGATGATACATTATATTAATCATTTTACGTTTGACAGCTATCTGGCCTGGCTTACTGGGCAGACAGTAGTATTTTAGTTTAGATTAGGAACAAAATCAGAGGAACAGATTGTGGGTGGTAAGGGACAGATCAGGAATGAATTCAATTTATACTTGTTTGGGTGCAAGGTGATCTGGCAATATTAATATGGACATCATCATTCTACAGGGAGAAACTGAAAATATGAATAGACAAAGTAACCTAGATACAAGCAATAGCATAAAAAGAAATGAAGAAAAGAACCTTGGGAACAACAATATTTAAGAGAGGAAAAGAGAAGGAAGACTGTGCAAGAAAAAATAGAAAAGGAAAGATCAGAAATATATCTAGGAAAAAGGGATCCCATGGAAGCCAAAGGAAAAGAATTTCAACAAAAGCAATATGATTAGTGTAAAACACTTCAGAGAAGTCACTAGTATTTAACAGTGTTTCCCTATCAAATCCTATGAACTAATGGACATTTACTTATTTCTACCACCATCTCATTCTTGTCCTACTCCAGTCAACTTCAAATACTTTCCAGAAGATATAAAATAAATAATAATTTTTAAGAATCTATTTCTCTCATGTGGCGTAGTGGTTAAGTGCGTGCGCTCTGCTTCGGCAGCCCTGGGTTCCCAAGTTCAGATCCCAGGCGCGCACTGACACACTGCTTGTGAAGCCACGCTGTGGCGACATCCCACATAAAGTAGAGGAAGATGGGCACGGATGTTAGCCCAGGGCCAATCTTCCTCAGCAAAAAGAGGAGGATTGGCATTGGATGTTAGCTCAGGGCTGATCTTCCTCACCAAAAAAAAAAAAAAGTGCTATGGACAAAGAATCTATTTCTCCTACATTTTTCCGTCTTAATGTTCTAAGTTCTTCGTTTTTTGGATATCTTTAAACAAATATATAGTTAATCTAGATTCAATTAAAAGTCATAATTAACCGGATCTCTCCTCTTTCATTTTACTTTTAATAGGCTGTTAAAGACAAGAAAAGTCAGTGTCAGGGTTTTTTTTTAAACAGGCAATTTCTAGGGCTGCATAATATGGCCAGTGGACTCAACTGAACCTCTGATACTTTGCAGAGCTACCATATAATACAGAACAGTGATAGTCAACATGAAGAAGCTAAGGCACCATAAGATCCTGAATTACAGAAGATATAATTAAGCTCAAAATTTCAATACTGAAGCAAGAAAGTATACTTATACAAAATTGTGTTTAAATACACATAACATAAAATGTACCATCTTAACCATTTCTAAGTGTACAGTTCAGTGGTATTAAGTACATTTACACTGTCATGCAACCATCACCACCATCCGTCTCTAGATCTCTTTTCATCCTGCAAAACTGAAACTGTACCGATTAAACAAACAATAACTCCTCCTTCCTCCCCCAGTCCCTGACAACCATGATACCTTAAGATTTTAAGTGTTTAGTATAAGGTGAAATTCTTACCAGATTATGTATAACGTTTGTTAGGGTCCAAGCAACAGGAACACTGAAGAAGGGAATACTAAGTAAGACAATATGAAGCAAGCCAACTCCCAATGCATATGTCAGCCACATACCCCGGCTGTTCATTACACGAGTATTTGGATTCACCTCGCTGTGGGCAACTCCAACATTCATGTTTGCTCTGTAAGAAAGCAATGAAATGAATCAATACTGATATAACTAGAAACCTCAATACTCCTAATTATGACATGACAAAATAAGTGTTACTAGGATTATTTTTTTTCCTAGTTCTTAAATAGAACAAACACATCCTCCAAAACATGCTACTTGCAGATGCTGAAGTCAGTAAAGAATTCTTAACATCTGACTTTATGGTAAGACAAACAAGACTTATTTTTTATGGTTCTCCTCGAAAAAAATAAACAATTAAAATCCCCTTCCTAAAGCTTGTCTCCTAGCATGCTGCTTTTACTAAATCAAATAATGGGCAGGAAAACTCAAACTGAACGAGAAAACCTACATTTCTTATATCATGAGAGCAAAATGAAAACTCAGGAGCTAAATTTACCAACAGAATAAACTCATATAAAAAGCAAAGCTGCCCCAGCCATTCTGTTCTGAGTAGTGAGACTTTTACATCTAATGTAATGTTGTATCCATAAAGAGTGGTCAGAGTTCAAACCACTCCTTTTTGAATACTGAACCTGGGAGGAACACATTGTAGTGGAAATTTTACACGGTCAAGGGATAAAGCTTGTTTCTCAATCTCATGATACAATTAGGTTAAAACAATGAGTCTTCTGCATATTTTAACTCTCGTCAACTCCCTTTTAAAACTTTAGCTTTTTCTTTCTTTTTTAAGCTTTTCCCTTTCCCGTGTGCGTTCAAGATGAACACCAAAGGTAGAACTGATTATAGCTCCCAGTTATTTTAACGATGATGTTTGCTTGGGTCTAAGAATCCCTTAACAAAATAAAATTGTCCTGAAGAATACCTAATCATCTCGGTAAAAACTGACCAGTGAGGCTGTAGGGCGGAAACAGGGCTAGATTATATTAGGAACAGCTCTGATTTAAAAATACATAAACCCTTTCGATTACAGAGTTGACACCGACAGAGGAATTTCTCATAACTCCATCCAACAAGTGCTTCCGGAGTACAATGTCCCCTTCTTCCTCCCCAAATCTATGGAGCACGCATCAAGGCTTATGGTGATGCAAGCTGGTTACACTAAGCCAAAGTCTCAAATTTACAGGAGTAAATAGTTCTTCTAACCTAAACATCCACCGGGTATCGTTTTTATATGCTATAAGTTATACTTAGAACATGCCACTACTCAAGATACTTTTCCCACTTTCCACAGGATGGAAAAAAATGCTCGAAAGAGGCTTAAAATTTACATCTGAGCTGGAAGGCAAAGCCCGGTGGTACTGACCCTACCCCAGTTCAGAAAACCTTTCCAGGGCGCCTGCCGCGCCACTTCAGGACTGGCAAACAATGACTTCAGACGGCAAAGAGCCTCCCGGCTCCGCAGCGACCCCCTTGGGGAGTCCCCCGCCTGGCCGACCGCCACGGGCAGCCTTCTCCGGCAGCCGGAGCTGCCGGACGGAGAAGCTTAGCAAAAGCCGCGGCTGCTACCGCCGCAGTGCCTCCCTCCCCGCCCCTTCCCTCGCGGAGCCGCACATGCCGTCAGGGCCGCGGCACAACGACGAGGTGTGGGAGGCGAGCCTCGGGGGCCGCCTGGCCGGCACGGCCAGATAGGCCACTCCTCCCCGGTAGGCCGAGCCTCGCTGCGGCAGCTCCCCACTGCCGCAGGCAGCAGCACAGCCCCTGGGGCCGATGGCACCCACTCACCGCCGCCCCACTCCCGGCGGCCGGCTCCGAGCAGAACACGCCCGGCGGCGACAGCGTCTCCTCAACGCCGAACGCCAGCAGTCAGCCCCGGCGCAACGCGGCTCAGCTTGCGGAAGCTTTCAGAGGCGAACGCGCTGCCAGGGGATTGGCTGCGGGCAGCGCCAATCCCACGTTCCCCGCTGGGGGCGGGACTAAGTGCTGCGCGCCTGCTGCCCGTCCTGCTGCGCGCGTTGCGGGCGAGTCGTGGATTCGCGAGGTCGGGCCTGGGCTCCAGGTGGGACACTGGCTGGTCCGCTAGTGGATGGTAATTGCCCACCTCGCGCGAGCAGGAAGGTAGTGTCGTGTGGTTAACGAGACTTCATTCTTATATTCTCGGTTCGAGGGCCCCCTCCCCTCAACTCGGCCGCGGTGGGCGGCCCCCTCCCTCTCTACGGGGCGGAAGGCGGACGAGCCCGGGCTCGCGGGCGCGCACGCGTGGAGAGCGGGCTCCCAGCACGTCTGCGCCCCCGCGCGCGGCGGTTGTGGCCTCTCCTGGCTAAATGTGCTTAGGCGCAGCCGATTCCCCGGGTCCTCTGGGTGCAGGACAAAGTTGTATGCCAGGCGGAAACTTGAACCCCTGACAGCCGTAACTCAACTTGTCTTGGGAGTGAGGTGGCGTTTTCTAACGTTGTATGTTGTGGCATCGTGCGAGTGGTGCAAGTAGACTCTCTTCAGTTAACCACGATTTTTACTGATGTCATTCTGGGTTTATCCACAAGCCGAAGACAGGCACCTGTATTACGTGCTGAAGAAATGTGGATACGGAACATTGGTTATCTGAGAACGGAGAGGAAAAGTCAGATGATTTGGAGTCATCTTTGAAATCGAATTTCATTACCTTGAAGGACACAAAGTTTATGATTTAAAATGCTGAAATAACTTTCAACAACATTTCAAAATTGGTGTAAGAGAATGTTGGCTATATCTTGCATTTCTGTTGGCTCTATGAAAACAATTGGGTTAGATTTATTATGTTCTTTAAATAATTCCCTTGTGTTTTCCCTAAAGTCTATGAGTTCTCTGATCTCTGCCTCTTTTTTAGGTACTCTGTTGTCCTTAACTGACTTTCCTGGTCATCAGCACTCTTTCAGGAGTGTTTGATTTCCCTCTCAGCAAATATGGAAGACTGATTCCTGACATTCTCAGTCGTTCTATGCTGTGACTTGTAAGCCTGATATCAACCCTTCCACTTTTCAAAAGATGCCATTTAGTATATATACAGTAGAATGCGTGCTATGTTCCAGAGGTTATGCAAGGGATATGAGATTAATATAAAATCTCTATTCTCAAAGAACTCTGAGCCAGGAGGAAGGGACAGAAAAACAATAGAATAACCTGTGATGAATTTTGGGTTAGAAATAAGGAAAAGGTGCTATGAGAGTACAGAGGAAGGAATGCATGATCTCTTGGAGCGACGGGGATTAGAGAAGGAAAGAAAGGCTTCCTTGAGGAGGTGATACTTGAACTAAATCTGGAAGGATGGTTAGAAGTCATGGGTAGAGAAAGGAACCTTGGGAGCTAAGGAAGGAGTGAGTGCCACCACATTAAGAGAGACAAGCTGTATAGTACAACTGGCCTAGTGTGCATTTGAAGAATAGTAGGATGAGATTAGACAGATAGAGAGAGGTCCAGTTGTTAAGGAGTTTGGACTTTACCTGGTTAGCAGTTGGAAATCTTTATAAAATTTTAAGTAGGGTAGCAACATGATGACATTTAAATTACAGAAAGAACCCTATAGGGGGTTGAGAGTCAAGGCAAAATATCAATTAGGTGGTTATTGCAATAGTTCAGGGGAGAAATGTGGAAGGGCTGAACAGAGGCAGTAGCTATAGGTATAGAGAGGAGAGACTAGTTTGAGAAATATTTAGTAATAGGATACATAGGACTGGGTGGCAGGATGTAGAGACTGAGAAGAATTTCTAGGATGACTTCAAGGTTTCTAATTTTGCCTTGTGAGACTGCCTTTGGAGTCAAACTGCCAAGATATGCAGATGTGCATCTGTCACTTAACTAGTTGTGTGATCTTGAACAAGTTATCAAGCTTTTAAATCTCATTTGTGATAGAGGAGTGATAGTATACATAGGGTTGTTGTGAGGATTAAATGGGATAATATATATAAAGTTGCTTATGTTAGCTATTATTTTTATTATCAAACAAGAAATATAGGAAGAAAGTTAGAGAAAGATTCTGAGATCAGTTTGGGACATGTTAAGTGCAGGGTGCTTCTAAGTCATCTAAATGATGATATTTAGAAGATACCTGGAAATAGGCCCTGGAGGTCAGAAAAATGTCTGGTTAGGAGATACAGGTGAGGTAGGGGTTGATATAGAGGCTAGTTAAAATAGAGTATATAAAGGGAAGGAGTTGAAAGAATGGTGACTTGCTGGGAAGGAGGATGCTCTTCTTAATGTTTACATTGGCATGAGGAAGGTGCTGATAAAATTATTTTTTTGTGGCCCTTCGTTAATATTCATGAAGTGCTTGCTGTGAGCTAAGTACTCTGATTATTCTGTGTTGCATCCAGAAATACATAACATATAATTCCCTGCATTCAAAAGTTGTATAGGTCAGGACAGGAGTGTGATAAGTATCCTGTGAGGGATGCAAGCCAAGTTGTTTAGGAATGTAGGGGGAGGGAAGGATCCTTCCTGGTTGGGTGAACAGAAAGGACCATGTTACAAATGTTATCGGAACTGGGTCTGGAATGATAGATAGGATTGCATTAGGAGGTGGAGGTGCAAATAGGGTGGGATTGCTGGCAAAGGAGGATTGAGGTCTTTGATCTTGGTCACAAAAAGCAGTGTGTTATTAAGAGAAATAGCAAAAATTAGGTGGAAGGCATGAGGAGGGGAGCAGGAGGATAAATTCTGTTTTACAAATATTTATTTTGAGATAACAGTGATACTCATTGTTAGAAATGCCTGTCAACTTGGGAAGAGAGAGATCACTGTTGGGGATATAGATTTAGATATTATTCTGTAACTGAAGCTTTGGGTTTTAAGATGTGAAAGAGGAGAGAGGGATTGGGCAATGCCTACATTTCTGGGAAGAGAGTGAAGAAAACATGAAGAGATCAAAGAGGTTTAGATGGAAAGATCCTTGAGAATTAGGGGATATCATCAAAGTCACGTGCTTCAGGTACATCAAGGAACATGAGTCCTGAGAAAAGAATTTGGATGTAAGAGATCATTGGTGAACTTGAAGAGAACAGAATCCTGACAGTGGTTGTGCTATAAGCCATTTTGCAAGGGTTTTAGAAGTCGGTGGTAGGGAATTGGTGACAGTGAATATAGATTACTTATTCAAGTTTGGCTTCATAAAAAAAGAAAGAAGATAATCATTGGGGTAATACGGTTGAGGGAAGAATTTTTTGTTTTGTGTTTGCTTTCAAGGCCGAGATGCCTGTGGGAGGACTGGATAAAGAAACTAGGTGTGTTAGTTTAGGAGGAGGAGACATTGACCTGAGACTGAGGGAAGAAGAGTATAGGTAGAGGTGCAGACATTTTAAGAAACCAGAGGACACAGTGGGGTGGAGGAGGTAAGGTGTGTGTGAAGATAGAGTTCATGCTATGGACTTGATCTCAGTCAACTAGAGAATGGGAAAGACTGGGATGAAATTAGGGACTTGGGGGGAAAAAATAGAAGATTTTAGAAGAGGGATTGTAGAAAATGAGACAAAGATGATGAGATTAATAAGGAGATTTCCCAGAAAGAGTGAAGGTTAAGGTTGGTGTAGGTTTATACAGCAAAGCTTGATTGATCAGTATTTTTCTTAGATCCTTGGGATTCTCAAGAAGTCTAGAAGACTTCTTGAACGCAAGCCTAACCTGATGGTAGGCCATGGGTTAGCCCCTTTGGGGATGGGGGTTAGAAGTGGTGGGCAGTTTATCCTTTTGGGAGTTAGGAGGAACTCAATTTAGTCCAAGTATCCTGGGATCTTTTAGCATGTATGTGCCAAACGTTGTAATAAGTTATATACATTATCTTATTTATTTCGCACCACAACCATATGATATTATCACCCCCATTTTGTAGATTAGATGATTGAATTTTAGTGTTTAATTTTAATTTCCCCAGCATCATATAGCTATTAGTGTAAGGGCTAGGATAGAACCAAAAGCAGTGTGATTTTAGAGCCTGCTTTTTTTACTACTCCTCTATCCAGTGTTGTCCAGTAGAACTATAATGTAAGCCACATATTTAATTTTAAATTTTCTAATAGTCACATTATAAAGAGCAAAGAAAATAGTGAAATTGTAATAATGTATGTGAACCAGTACTTCAGAATATCATTTTATCTTGTAATCAGTGTAAAAAAATAATAATATTGTATATTTTTTTTATACTGAGTTTGAAATCCAGAGTGTATTAGCACATCTCAATTTGGAGAAACCACGTTTTAAGTGCTCAATAGCCACGTGACTAGTGGCTACCATATTGGACAACGCAGCTCTATACACTTGCACTTGAAACCAGTCTGAAGCTTGGGGATAGCGCAGAGGGTGCCTTTGGTTGATGATGGCACTAATTTGTGTGAATGTGAAGACAGTGGAGCAGCTTGACCATCAACTGTTTTCCTGACTTATTGGGGAAGGCCAGCCCTTGAGAGCCACAAAAACTGTTGAGAGGTAGTTGTTCACAGCTGTTCTCCTTAAAACTGGGTACCCAAGAACTAAATCAAATACATAGATTAATTAGAAGGTAATTGTTGACTTAAAAAAGAATTCCCAGCATTTCTTTACGTAGTCATATTTCATCGTAATAATAGTGTACATTTTATACGGCCTTATCATTTACACAACATTTTACATGTGCTTTCTCATTTGATCCTCACAACAGACCAGTGAGGCCTTATCTCCATTTATACAGGTGATAAATTGATTTTACAGAGTGATTTAAGTGATTTGCTTCAGTTTACGTGTAATGAAGATAAACCCCAAAACCTGGTTTTTTAGACTCCAATCTGGCATGTTTGTCCACTGTGCTAATCAGCTTTGCCTTGTACAAAGCAGAATATAGTTATAGTTATGAATTGTGACCAGTTAACACCACTCAGAGCTCAGGATATTGGCCTCTTCCCAGAAATGCATCCCTTAAAATCCTGTGTGATTGTTATTGTGGGTATACTCTATTTCTTGCTCGGTTACTGCCTCTTACTGACGTGACTCTGCTTGGCTTATGTCTTATGTTGCCTGAGAAAAAATCTTAAATGGACACCTTTTTGTTTTGTTTTGTTTGTTTCTGGCATTGCTGTTTTGTTTGATCCTCGATTCCATAGGATCAAATCATCATGTGAGCCTGTAACTAATCATGGTAAATTAAGGAAGTACCTGGGATTTTTTTCTCCCCTGTTTTTTGTCAAAGAAAATCTTGACTCTATAGGGGAGTTACATGTTGTCAAGCTAGTGTTTTTTCTTTCCTGAAATCTTTTCTAAAATTAGGCATTAAGGCAGATGCAAACCCCACTCCCTGCATATTTTATGTATGAGATTTCCATGTAAGATTTTTTGTTTCTTTGTTTGAAATGGTTTCAAACAAAGGGTTTCATAGCTAAAACAATTACTGGCAGAGAGATTTTGGGTGTACAGGTTGGATCGGCATGTAAAGGACCTTGAATACCAGCACAGAGATTTGAGTTTTATCTTTTTTTTTTTTTTAATTTTTTGTTTACTGCAGTAACATTGGTTTATAACATTGTAAAAATTTCAAGTGTACATCATTGTACTTCTATTTTATTTAGGCTTTGGGGAGCCACATGATTAGAATGATGTTTTAGGCAGAGTAATGTAGAGGATAGTTATAGTTATCTGATATGTCTGATATCTCACTGGTTCAGATTAATAGTAATTCTGGGGTCTACATATCCTAACTCCAAAAGAGCTCGGTAATTGAAAAAGGCATTGTGACTCATCAAAACATATGGATGACTAATGACATTTACGTGAGACTGCCATTAAGGCACGTAACTGACTGACATTATCCGCATCCTGGGGTGACAGCACCACCCGGTCATTCCTAGCCATGCAGAGTATATATTACACTCATTATAGCACAGTTGTGCTTATTGTTCTTCAATTACTACCATAGTGTGATTTACCAACTAATTTTTCTATGCCTTAGTCTTATAACATGGAGATGATAATGGTATCTATTTCAGAGAGTATTTGTATGAAATAAATGATTTAATACTGTGTGTGCTTACAGTAGATCCTGGCATACAGTGAGGCTCAATAAATTTGAGCTGCTATTATTATTATTGTTTTTGTTGCCATCAGTTCTGTTAGTCAGGAATGTTTAACAATTGTTATTTTTACAACTTGTATTTTTGTCTTCTAGCTACTCTACTAAAAGCTAGAATGAAACAGTTGCCTGCAGCAACAGTTCGCCTCCTTTCGAGTTCTCAGATAATCACTTCAGTGGTCAGTGTTGTAAAAGAACTCATTGAAAACTCCTTGGATGCTGGTGCCACAAGCATAGATGTTAAACTGGTGAGAGTCCCTGAGGAGCCAAATACCTTTAAAGCAAAAAAGGGCTGGACAAATGTTTTCTCCTTACAACTATTGCCTTTCTGTTTTTTCTATGTACCAGTAAATTATTCTTAGGACATTGGACCCTTTGTCTTGTTTAAGAGTAAATTCTTAAAAATAAATTTTAATTTAAATCAACATTAGTTGATTAGTTTAAGTCTACATTAGTAAAACTAAAGGAAATTATAAAAAGAAAACTTACTCTTTAGTACTCCATCACCTAAAACATAAATTTAATTTGTATTTTCTACTAATATTTATCCTTGGTTATTCACATTTACTTGCTTTATATATTCTCATTTGCATTTTAGTTTTTCACCTAATCTTTTTTTTTTTTTTTGAGGAAGATTGGCCCTGAGCTAACATCTGTTGCCAATCTACCTCTTTTTTCCTTTTTTCTCCCCAAAGCCCCCAGTACACAGTTGTATATCCTGGTTGTAGATCCCTATAGTTCTTTGTGGGACGCTGCCTCAGCATGGCTTGATGAGCCGTGAATAGGTCCACGCCTGGGGTCCAAACTGGCAAACCCTGGGCCACTGAAGCGGAGCACGCCAACTTAACCGCTGCACCGCCAAGCCAGCCCCAAACCTCATCTTATTTTAAAACCGTTTCCCATGTTGCTTCATAGTTTTCACATTTTTAAATTTAAGTGCTACGTATTAAATCATTTGAGTTAATATGACTTATGACACTCATTACGAATTATTATAATTATTTTGTGTGTCTACCTCCCCTATTATAAATTACCAGCTCATAAAATAAGGTCTATATTTTTTTCAGTTTTGTGTCCACCATACCTGGCCAGTACTTGGTACATAAATGGTAAATAAATTTGTTTGCGTGAAGTAAGGATACGTTTTTTTGTAATCATCTGATTATCAGATATTTATCTTATTTCTAGTATTACAGTATTAGAAATAATACTGATATGAATATCTTTGTAGGAAAGAAACCTATAGTTTTCATATGTATGTATATTTTATATACATATAAAATCCCAGTTGCTCCTTATAAAAACTTAGTGAATTAGCTACTACAGTACCCATTTTACAAATAATTAAGGTTCTGAGAACTTGGTCAAAGTCATATAATTAGTAAGTAGTGGAGCTGAGATTGGAATTCACGTCTTTCTGACTCCAAACCCCATTCAAAATCTTTCCTCTATACCAGTGTTCTCACAACGTTTGGGGGCGTTAGAATAATTCAGAGTTTGTTAGAACAGTTACTGGGCCCTAGAATTTCAGATTCTAGGTGCGGCCTAAGAGTTTGCATTTCTAACAAGTTTCTACTTGATGCTGAGAACCACTGTTCTGTACCATATCAAACCTGTATTTTGTTTTTAAATAATGTTCTGTAAGTTTTATAAACATGAAAAATATTTATTAAATTAAATCAAAGAAAGACTATTGTTTTTAAACATTTCATAGTCAGTTCAGTCTGATTAGAATACAATTGATAATAATTAAATAGGATTAGATCATTGTATCTGACAGATTTCACTTAAGACTTTTAGGCAGGCAAATATATATCTTGTTCTCAAAATTCTCTGGAAATTTTGAAAGTTATAACGTAAATATTTGAATTTCTTATGAAAGCAATAAAATGTTCAAGGGAGAAGGTATTGAAAGTCAAGTTGAATAATGATAATTGCTAGACTCTTGGTGGGTGGAACTAGGTGTTGTTTTTGATGGTGATGGTATTCTGTTTTGTTTGTGAGATTATACATGCAAAGATATATATAATTTAGAAGAATTTTTTTTAGTGAAGTTTAAACATAAATTTAGACATAAATACCTATGATACTGAAACAATTCAGGTGAACCTTAAAGATCAGACTGACTTCCTTATATTAAAGTTGAATCTAAGTCAAGAGAAAATGAGGGACTTGCCCATTGTACCATAAATAGGAATTAGTAAATTCCTATTAGTAAATAGGAATTAAGAAATTCAACTCTTGCTTTCTTAATGTTAAGATTCCATAAAAGATAAATAAACCACAAAATTGTTTCACTTGTGTTTCTTTCTGTGTCTAAATATTGTAAGTTTAATACCTTTATATACTAAAAGTGTTTTTTAACTTTTTATAGGAAAACTATGGATTTGATAAAATTGAGGTGCGAGACAATGGTGAGGGTATCAAAGCCATTGATGCGCCTGTAATGGCAATAAAGTACTACACCTCAAAAATAAATAGTCATGAAGATCTTGAAAATTTGACAACTTACGGTTTTCGTGGAGAAGCCTTGGGGTCAGTTTGTTCTGTAGCTGAGGTAAGGTAATTTATATTGACTGTGCTAGTGATTTTATAATCACAGAATATTAGAATTAAGAGAAAAATAACCCAGTATTTGGCAAAGAGTGTTTTTTTTTTATTGTGGTAAATATACATAACATAAAAGTTACCATTTTAACCATTTGCAAGTGTACAGTTGAGTGGCATTAAATACATTCACATTGTCGTGCAGCCATCACCACCGTCCATCTCTAGAACTTTTTCATCATCCCAAACTGAAAACTCTGTACCCATTAAATAATAAATCCCTATTCTCCTTTCCCCTCATCCCCTGGTAACCACTATTCTACTTTCTCTGAATTTTTCTGTACTAGTACTGCATTTAAATGGAATCATACAATATTTGTCCTCTTGTGTCTGGCTTTTTTCACTCAGCATAATGTCTTCAAGGTTCATACATGTTGTAATGTGTATCAGAATTTCATCCCTTCTTAAGACTGAATAATATTCCATTGTATGTATAAACCACGTTTTGTTTATCTATTCATCTGTCGACATTGGGGTACATTTGGGTTGTTTCCACCTTTTAGATATTGTTAATAATGCTGCTATGAGTATGGGTGTACAAATGTCTGTTTGAGACCCTGCTTTCATTTCTCTTACGTATGTACCCAGAGGTGGAATTTCTGGGTCAAATGGTAATTCTGTTTAATTTTTTGAGGAACAGCAAAATGTGTTTTACAGTGTTAATGTTTATAAGAAGAAATACTGGTTTAGTGGCCCATTGTCTTGGAAAAAAGGTATTAAATAAAATTAAACATATCTTAACTATAAGCACTTTTCAGAGCCTTTACTGAGAGTGCATTGTGCATCTCTAAGGTTGGTGGTTTATAGTAGGTTCATTTTCCTGCACCTACTTGACTATGAAACCCTTTTATTGAGAAGCATATCTCTGTTTTCTTGTTATTGTTCTGTGGAACATACTTTGGAAGTACCACTCTAGTCAATACAGATCGTTAGATTGTGCTCTAGAGATGCGAATTGACTTGGCCTAAACCTAGCTAATTAGAAGCAGGTTGGATCCTGGAACTTTGCTCTCCTCACTGCTGGTTAGGTGTTTCAGTGTCTATAAACCCCTGAGTTTGCCTGATCCACTCGAAAGCATACTACCAATTATACTTCACTGCCTCTGCCCTAGATTATGTAACTAATTTGTGGCAAAGCCCATCTAGAACCTTGATCTCTTCATTTCCATGTATCTCGGTTATGTTTTATCCCATGACTCTACTAGTTTCTTTGTGCTGTTCTGTTTCTCTGTGTATGTTAAGCTCTGTGTTATAGTGTGATAGTATCTGTGTGGTAGTGAGTGGCATGGTAATTGTGAGGGTCTCTTGAGCTAAGTTTGCCCAGTGGCCTTGTAAGCCTTCATTTGTGCTTGGGACGGCAGACCCTAGTTAGGTGAGAATGCTCAGATGCAATAAAATGATAGGATTTTATACCTTCTCTCTCAGAAAAGTGGCATGGATGTGAGATATTGTTTCTCTCTCCTTATCTGGTCTCTGGACATCAATTTAGTAGCCTAGTCTTCCCAGCAGTGATACATTCTTCAGGCTTATTGTGGTCTTCCCTTTGCCTTTAGAGTGCTGGCATAGTGTAGGTTTTTTCCATTTTTTGTGAATAGGGTCCTGACGAGGTATTCATTTACTCTTTGACTTTGGGGCTCTTGAAGGTGATGACTAAGTAAGAAAGAAAAATTGTGAGTGGGGGAGGAATTGTGAGTGGGGGAGGAGGTGGAGTTTAAAATGGGCGACCTTGCTGTTTTAGCCCAGAGGACTAGTGGCCCTTGCTTCTTAGAATCCAGATCTTCAGACATCACTAAAGGAGGAAAGACCTTGTCATTCCTTAAGTGCACTCTGCTTAAACCTGTATCCAAAAACTAGTGCACTCTGTGCTTCTCTTATGTTTCTCAGCACTTGATTTATTTAGTGTTCACTGAGTCTCCAAATAGATTTTAGGGAAGAGTCACTAGAGAGTACAACCGGGCATTGCCCATCTTTCTCCCGAGAGACTATATATGGGAACCTATGGCCCTGGGATCGTGTAGAGTCTGTTTTTAAAATAGGATGGGATTTGTATCAGGGAACCTCTGAAGCTCCCAGGACTAGTACTATTGTATGACCTCTCAATGGTTATATTAGAAATCATATAATTTGTTAGAGAACGTAAGTATTTTATTTTTTAGCTATTGTCCAAACTTAGCAGATAAGTCTTTAAGTTTCATTTTGGCAAAGTATGTTTGAAAAATATATAATTTGGCATTTCTGTATTTTCTAAGATGTATGTAACCTTTCAGAACTGAAATTGATCATATCAACTTTGTCTGCTAGGTGGCAGCACTATACTTAGTTTTCTAAAATATATTGTACATAAGCCATATGATTTATCCAATTCAGAACAACTCTGCTATGCTGTCTCTGCTCCAGAGTTCCCCTCTGAGGTCAGCCAAGGCCTTGTTGTGACTGTGGCACAGCTCCACTTCTCTTTCTGCCATGCCCCCACAAGTGATCATCCCAGCAGCACTCCCCAGTAAACTTCCTGCTCACTAGTCTTTGCCTTAGTCAGCTTCATGGGTAAGCCACCCTGCAAAGTAGGTCTTCTGTGGTTCGGTATCCTCATATTCCTGATGAGGAAACTGAGGTCTTGTGAGGCTAAATGCCAGGTCTTCTCACTCCAGCTTTAAAACACAGTCTAATAATTGGTCAGCTAATATTTCATTGTCTACTGTATGCAGGGTGCTGTGCTAAGTAGTTTACCTCAGAGGAACTGTGCACAGTGAAGTAAATGGAATATGAAAACTGTGACCTGTTTAGGGACACATAATGTGTCCATAGTAAAGCCAAGAATCCAGTTCTAATTTCATGCCTTCTGGTACTGAGTTTTTCACAGTAAGTCATGCTGCCTTCTTACTAGCATGGTTAGAGAGGCATTTATAAGTTTAAAAACACCTCATATTATAATAAATATACCCAGGCCTGCAATGGTAAGCTCAGGAGACAGGTTATCAAGCAGTAGTCAAGTTGAAACTTAACGTGGGAGGATTCTGAATAGTATTTCAGAAATACAGAAAGTAATATATGCTTGTTAAGGTCAATTACATTTAAAAATAAATATTGTTATTCAGGAAGACTTAATGCTTTTTGGGGAAAAAGGTTCACTTTTTTTTTTTTTTTTTGTGAGATCAGCCCTGTGCTAACATCCGCCAATCCTCCTCTTTTTTTTTTGCTGAGGAAGACGGCCCTGGGCTAACATCTGTGCCCATCTTCCTCCACTTTATATGGGACGCCGCCACAGCATGGCTTGCCAAGCAGTGCGTCGGTGCGCGCCCGGGATCCGAACCAGCGAACCCCGGGCCGCCGCAGCGGAGCGCGCGCACTTAACCGCTTGCGCCACCGGGCCGGCCCCTCACTTTTTAAACTTAATGAATATTCTTCACCACTCAGAAAGAATTGAAGTTTCTATGTAGTATAGAAGTTACATATTTATTTTAGAGGCTGCGATTCATTTTGAAAATCTTTGGATGGAGATTGCAGTTACATAATAAAAATTAGTTATTTGGTTATTTTATCTGACAGACTAACTGATGCAGATAATTTTAAAGTCATAGAGATGTAATCCATCTCATGTTTATTATATTGATAATGTGTAATTGGGATATAGTAGTGTCACACTATTAAACAGCCATCACCGAAAACTCCAATTGTTGAAATTATTGTTTGTTAGATTATTTTAAAGATGTTAATAATTTTAGTTTTATAAAAAGAAAAAATTAAGTAGACTTTCAGCAAAATTAGCTGGAGAATTTTCAGCAAATTAATTTTTTTGAAATTAAATTAATTTTCAGCAAAATTGGCTGTATCTACTTTGTAGATACAGAGTATCCTATTGATATTTAAAAATGGAATTACTGCTTCCATAATCTATGGTGAATGTATCAGTGACTGACACAAATTGACCCATAGGGCTTTTTTTTTTTTTAAATCATATTATCAAGCATAACTTCTCTTGAAATTTGTTGTTGTTTGTAGAGCAATAATTTGGGGATATTTGTTATTCTTCAGTGTTAAATTCCTGATACTGATTACTAAGCATACTGACTAGAATGAGCTAAAGATAGTGAAAATCCTGTTTTGACCTATTCATAAATTTTTTTATGAAGACTCTTATATATATTGTTCCTATCATTAAATAAAACACACATAATAAAATATTTATTTTTAGGTTGTATAAAAATATACATTTTAATATAATGTATATAAAATATATATTCTTTTTCCCTCCAAAGAAATGTTTAAGAAACTCATATAAGTTTTTTGAACTGGATTTTAATATAGGCTAAATTATACCTTAGTTCTAGGAGGATTACAGAATGGTTTTGTTTTCTTAAAATCAGAACAAATTCTGAACAAGGAGTCAGAAGCCTAATTCTCATTCCCAAGTGTTTGAATATCAGATGTGACCATGAGACAGGTTAACTTTCCTCAGTCTTTTTTTTTAATATCTATAAAGTGAGGCTAATGATTTCAGGGTCAAATGAAATAGTACATATTAGAGTATCGTGAATATTGTCATGTCCCATACAGATGAAGCTTAGTTTTACTCTGGACTTGACTGTGAAAAGTAGTATGTGGCTGTATCATACAGGTGATGATGCCATCAGCTTACTCATTCCCTTTTTGGCAAGCAGTATTGCACTTCAAAGTTCATGCAGACTCCTCAACATTTTTGGGAAATCCTTTCTAAAATTTAACAACTATTCTTAGGTAAATTCCTTCTAATTCTCACCAAAGGTCTTTATTACATAGCATAAGTTTATTTTTTCTCTTGTTTTTCCCTCAGAAGAATTAGAAGAGTTGCCAGCCATCCGCTGAATAATACTCATGTTTATTGATTCATTCATTCAACATTTTTACAGTGGTTATAGTGTGCTGGGTATTATTCTGATCTGTCAAGTTCATTATGCATAATTTTGTGATGAGATTATATGGGATCTGTAGAATTGTTTTTGTTTTACGTTACATAAAACCACTGTGGCTTAAAGGGGGCAGAATGAGAAGCTAAGTCATTCTGTTTTGAAGATGGAAGTTGGGACTCCCTTATTTGTGGGCCTGAATAACTGTAAAAGGGTGGGGGAAGCCCCTAGCATCATTCTGATGGTTCCTGCCTCCTGTTCCAGTGTATGGTACCTTCTGTGTCTCTTGGAGCCATGGTGGTATAACTTTAGTTAGAATAAGTACAGGAATTTTTGAAGCAGTTGGGATATCCTGCTTCCTAAATGTGATCTCCTCACAGGTAATAGAACTCTGTTGAAAGGAGAAAAGCCAGGGCCGGGATCTCCCTGTTGCTAGTCTCCCACAGTGGAGTATCAGGGAGAAGGTTCTCAAGTCAGAGTGCTTATATTAGTGTACAGCTGTGTGCAGGCACGCAGGCATACTCACACATAGAAGGAAAAAGACATTTCAGTCGTCCAGACAAAATCCATATTTCAGCTGAATCATGAGGACCATTTACCTTAGTTTTCAAACTCATGTTTCTCTGCCGAAGTATTCCTCTAAAAGTTAGCAAAAAAACCTAAACAATTAAAAAAAACCTTTAATTATCTAAAATGAATTTTTGTCAGAGGATTTTTTGTATGAATTACCAGGATATATCCTAAGTTTTTAATTTACTTTTTATCTAAAACATTGAGAAAAATTGTACTTATCTAAAATTTAAATGCTTTTATGTAATTTTAACTTTGTAATAGTGCTGTAATTTCTTGAAACTCAGTAACTGGACCAAAGAGTCCGTTTTTAATAACTGATAGCTAATATGTCCTCTAAGGACTTCTAAAACTTGTTTTAAAATAAACTTCTCCTTTTGAAATTCTTTAAATAAGTTTCTTATTTCTTCTCTTGACACCACTAGATTCACTCACTGTCGTAATTCCTCAATGTCTCTGGTAAGAAGCACCAGTAATAATTTGTAATACTGGAGATGCTTCTGGTGGTGGAGTTACTGCAGGTTCAAATGCTAGCTGCTGCCCAGCTAACACATTCTGAACCTGTGCCTGGTCCAAAAAAAGGTTTCCTGCCCAGGACACAGGGTCATATGATGAAATGAACTCTTGAAATACAATTCCTTCCTCTGAGGAGCACAGTGTATTTCATGAATTTGTGAATCATGCTTATGCGTGTTATCCTTCACTGTCTTTAGCAGTGAATTGCAAAGCATTTCCTATCTGAATAAATTTTCATAGAACTCTATACATTCTAATTTAAAAAATTTTAGTGTTGGAAAACAATATTATGTTCTATTTTTTTTACTTAACATAAATATTACATTATAACTACGAAGGTCTTATTTTGCTTTTTAGCACTTCAGTTTATTCATCTAGGCTAGAGTATTACTATTCACTAATGTGTTTAAAGGATGAACAAGTTAATATCTGTAAAATGCTTTGAAGTAGTTAAAGCAAAAACCCATGTAACCTTATAAAGTATTAGCATCATCTTCATCTTATCATCACCTTCCCCTTAAAGATGATAGTGTAATCATTTATTCAGGACCATCTAGCAAGCCACTGGCAGAGTTAGCACTAGAACTCAGAGTTCCAGGGCTGCCTTTGCTCAGTGACACCAACTTTAGGTCAGGTGGCTAGCTCTTTGGAGAATGGAAATAGAATTCAGTTGACCTTGGCATTTTGGAGAAGTGGTTGGTTAAATGTAAAATTGTTTTTAAAGGGACAATCATGGAGTAATTAAATTAGAGACAGGAAAGAAAATCTCTAGCAGTTTCTTTTTTTTTTTTTTTTTGCTGAGGAGATCAGCCCTGAGCTAACATCCGCCAATCCTCCTCTTTTTGTCGAGGAAGACTGGCCCTGGGCTAACATCCGTGCCCATCCTCCTCCACTTTATATGGGATGCCGCCACAGCATGGCTTAACAAGCAGTGCTTTGGTGCGTGCCCGGGATCCGAACTGGCGAACCCTGGGCCTCCACAGCGGAGTGTGCGCACTTAACCGCTTGCGCCACGGGGCGGCCCCTCTAGCAGTTTCTATCCTCTTTGTTTTGAACAAACTTTACTAGAAGAAATCACTATTGGACACAATAGAGTTGGGATCTAGTGGAAGATTAAGATTAGTTATCAGGCAAACTTTTTAAATTATAAACTTTTGAACCATGGAATATATTTTTGAAAGAAGTAGAACAATCACTTAAGAGTATACAGAGGCTCACAACTTTGTTTTAGGTATAGCTTTTTTGGGGAATAGTTATCACACAAATGGCAGCTTGAGGTAATGCCCCTAGTAAGGATTTTATGGATGTCACTCTCAGAGAGAATCTAATAGACTCTGCTAGTACTGTAAGCTAGAGAAGCCACATTTTTTCATGGTGATTTTGGTGTTCCCTCCGTTGTACGCACGTGTTCCACAGAGCCGTATGGCCTGCAATAAATCAGTGAATGATTAAGGCAGGGTGACAACGATCAAACATAGACCCAACTGGACTCAGATGAGTTCCAGCAGTGGAGCTGGGTCTTTGCAACTTCTTCCTAAATTATGTAAGTTTATTTTAAGATAGTCAACTCTGCTAAGTCCAAGGATGGCCAGGAAAGATTGCTGCCAATTTTGGGTCATCATTGCTCACCAGAAGTGTGAGAAGGCTGCCTTTTTCTGAATCCACCCTGCTTTCCTTGCCAGCATCCCTACTCCTCACCTATGGTATTTTCTGACAATGGTATGGTTTGCTGTTGTTATACTCTCCTAATCTCATGAGGTAGGTAAACAGAAAGCTGAGGGTGATGGTAGCTCAGAGTGCAGACATTCTTAACTTTGTATTTTTATGACTGTGACATCTTAGGAAATATTTTCATGCTGAATGAAACCCTTTTTTTTTTTGCTGAGGAAGATTCACCCTGAGCTAACATCTATGCCAATCTTCGTCTATTTTGTATGTGGGTCGCCACCACAGCATGGCCGCCGGTGGGTGGTATAGGTCCATCCCCAGGAACCGAACCTGGGCTGCCAAAGCAGAGCGTGCTGAACTTAACCGCTAGGCCACAGGGCCGGCCCCTGAAGTCCTTTCTTACTCTTATATGTTTTAATGCTAAATTTTTTTTAATTAATAAAAAAATTTACATTTAAACAATGAGTTCAAAGCTTGGATTTAAGAAAAAATCGCCCATAGATACATATGTGTATGATTTATATTTTTTTATTCTTTTGAACCATTAACTTTAAATACCTAAGTGCAATTTTATACAGAATATAAAAGGAGGGAATGATTACATTACAAAAGGATTATTCAATTTACCAACAAATTTATGGGAATAGTCTTTTAAGTTAAAAGCAAGCTTCCCTGATGCAGTTGAAGTATTTGATTTTAAAATGAAATACTCAAAATAAAAATCAGTAATTTGCAGCATAAAAAATGTAAGCTGGCCTATTGCTTATTAGTGTAGCTCTAAGGAATATTTCAAGAGAAGTGGTCATAAAAACTTATCAAGTAAAACTTTTTTGGATGTTAAGTAAATATACGGTAATTATTTTACATCTGATTTGATAATGAGCCCACTGCAATATCAAAAATCATAATTTTATTAGAGGTTTTTTTTTTTTTTAATTCCAGGTTTTAATTACAACAAGGACAGCTGCTGATAATTTTAGCACCCAGTATGTTTTAGATGGCAGTGGCCACGTAATTTCTCAAAAACCTTCACATCTTGGTCAAGGTAAGAGAGTAGCTTTGTAGCATTCTTTGCCTTTTCTGTCTTAATTGCTTATTTTAAAAAAATTGTTACTCCTTAAATTCAAATATATTGCTGCAGGCTTGGTCCTGGTAGTGGCTAGTTAACTTCCAAGTGAACATTCAGCCTTTACTTTAGCCACCAATCTCGTAAACACTTAGAGTTGTTCTCAAGAGGAACTGTGTGAAAGACTTTGGACAACAGCATGGATTAGTTACTCTTCTGTAAAAACTGTAAGAGCAATTATTTTACTATTGCTGGATCACTAGTGTTTTTATATGTGAAGGATAATATTTGATTGAAATATCTAAAACATTATTGATTTGGTAATCATGGTAATAAATCATACCATCAAGATATTATGATTAAATAAATAATTTAAAATCTATTGATTTATGGAAAACTTCAAACATATGCATAAGTGGATAGTGTACCCATCACTCAGTTTCAACAATTATTATTAACTCATTGCTAATGTTGTTTTGTCCAATACTGTCACCCACTTTCTCTCTTTCTATATTATGTGAAGCAAATATATTAATTAGTGTGGCTGTTCGTCATTTAGTTCTTTAGTGTTTTATACACTTATGTAATTTTATTATATTTTAATTGACATCTTTTATTTTTAAGTTCCTCTGCTAAGTATTTACTTTCAAGGGAAAAAAAAAATCTCCTCAGGCTTGAGTTTCACATATCTCCTTTAATCTTTTTCATACTGCTAAGTTCTGTTAATGGGGTGTTTAAAGTTGAGAGAATATTAAAGGTTTGACCTCTTTAGAGTCATGTTCAAAAGAATTATTAGATCTGAAAAGGGACTTGTGTTTTTTTGCTGCTGTTTGCCCTTCTTCTCCTCCAATTTGTATTGTAAATTTATTTTTAATTTTGTGATCCCTCATTGTAATTTATCAAACTACTTTATTTTTTCTGCGGTTTCTTCCCTCCAGTTTTAATATTAAATTATTGGATTTGTTTTTTCTAAATTATTTCTATTTTTCTTCATTGAAATGTGTTTTCTTGTATCTTAATACTGATACCAAATTCTCTCATTCTTTCTCTTATTTTATAAATCCTCAAATTATTTACTGATTACTTTTGCCTGTTAAGAATTAGTGTTTTTCTCTCCACATAGGGGAAAGAAAATAATAGGAGCTCCTAAGAAAATACACTAACTTTTTTTCTCATTTATTCAGTTAATAAAAATGAGCTCAAGTCTAATAGCTGTTTAATTTGATATATAATAATATTGTGCATATATTAATTAAAAATAATAGATTGTGATTTTTTTTTATGTATTGAAGGTTAGGACAAAGAGAAGGCATTTTTAAATGGTCCCTCTCCAGAAATGCTCTGACCCCAGTTCTTAGGAGTTCAAATTAGGAAACCGTTAGGAGATACTTGAGTGGCTGTCCTGTAGAGTACTTTGAAGTAATCTGGTCACCTTATAAAACTTAGATGTATTTATTTTTATCTAATTAGTAGCCAGTCTAATGTGGATGGCCAGTGGCTCTGTATCACTCATACATCTCATGCTTTTCCATATTCATCTCCATGGGAACTATGAAATAACAGTCCTTAAATATGGAATACTTCTGATATTTGCTCATTTGCTGATTAAGTTTTCTTGCTGATTAAGTCTTCTACTTTTAGTAAATGAGACAAGGTATGCATATTAAGAAATTTCTACAGACAGTAAATGAAATTTATTTTTTTTAGCATATTCCTTTTACCTTAAGAAAAAAAACAGTGTACTTGGAAGGTCAGTAGTTGTGAAACCAGTAATTTCTTGGATAACTCACTTTTTTCTCCTAATTACAGTTGATTGGCTAGGACAACAACAAAAAGTCAAGTTCTTGGCTTTTTTTCCCAAGCTCTTAGTTTCAAAATGCTCTAAGTGGGCGTATTATAGAAATCCATGAACACTTTCAAAAAGGCTTTTACATTTATATTGCCTTAGCGCTGATAGTTTTTGAGTGGTTGAATCACAGACTCACATTTCACCACCAGCTGTCATTCAGCTTCCATTTAAATATTTTCTGTGTAAGATAAAACTGCAGTTCAGCCATCCTAATTAATACCTGTGCATTTAGGGTTCTTGTAGATTAATTTCTACTGTGGTGTGAACATCCTTGCTTAGCAGTTATTTCTTTATCATCTGATAGAATGACACCTGTATATAGCCTAACTGTAGGTGCAGAGACAACTTACAACAAAATCTTTTTTAGGCGTTGGAAAATTTGTTACCCCTTTAAAAAAACATATTTTAAAATGTTTAAATATAGTTTACTAGAGATTCCCATTCTCATTTTTCCTGGTGTAGGTATTTGCTTTATGATTAATTTAGCCATTTAAAATGATTTATGTGTTTAACAGTATGTCATTTTAAATTACCCTTACCTTCTGTTCATTTCTGTTTTAAGACATTTAAAAAATTAATAAGAAACATAAAAATAAGTCTCCAGCCTTTAAATTCTTTTACCAAGAACCCTGACCAAATTATTTGTTTTAGTCATATCTTTTTTCTGTCATCACTTCTATTCCCTTCACCCTAGATAATCAGTTTTAAGCTTTCTAAATTGATTTACCCTTCTGGACAAATTCTTTTAACGCTTCCTAGTACTTCCACCTTAGGAATTTCTCAGATATCAAAAGTAGTATATTTAAAGTACTCTGATCAGGATATTTCCTTTCCCTACCCTGTTGTTAGAGTGGAGCATCAGGTTCTTTGTAAATCCCTGCTGTGTGTGATTGTGCATGTATTGAAAGATTTTTTTCATCTTGAGAATGACACTTTTTCATTAAATGGTTTCAGAAAACTTTGATATATTCAAGCAACCATACTTCTTTACATTAGGAATATAAATAGCTGCCTTTATAAATGGCTTAGCATAGGGCCATGTAAAAATATAGCAGGGAGCATATTACAGGACTGCAGTTTAATTCTGGTGTTTGTAGAATGTGCTAAAGTTAGAGAGCTGAGCAGTTCTCTTGTAAAATATGGTAGTATACTGGGGCCTCCTCCCTATTGGCCAATGTTACTTGGTACTTTTTTTTTAAGGATGCACATTTCATTTGGAATCAGCCGAGTTTTCCATCATTAAATTTTATTCAAACATGTATAATTCTTGGCTTATTGGTAATTCTCAATTTGCTCTGAGAATATTTTTAGCTGCTGAAGCAATAATTTATCAATATATGAATTAGGTATAGTGTGGTCTTTCACATATAACATATATTTAAAAATCAACATGTATTTTTTCCTTTCATAACCACATTTATATTTTGCCCTACCAGTTTCTGCCTGCGTTCCTTCCCACCATCTGTCCACAGCTACAGTATGTGTCATTATATTCATCACAGGCTAGTAGAGAACACAGATAAGTAAAAAGAACTCACTAGTGAAAAACACAGATGAGTAAATAAGTAATGACGGTAAAAAGAAGCCACCAGCTGCCAAGGGGAAGGTTAGTGAGTTTTTCAGAAAAAGAACATTTGAGTTTGAAGGTAGGTAAGAAGGAGTGAGAGTATACTTCAGCAAGAGAAGAATGATGGATGTAGAAGATTTCAAGAGACCATTGCTCTCCAATGTAGCAGTGAGGGGAGAAAACACATAATTTTTAAAATTTGCATTTTTTAAAAACCCATTGAAGAACTATGTCACAAAGAAGTTTAAATAAATTTAGTCCAAGAGAAAGATGACTCCTTACTAGACAAGAAGAGACTGGTGGCCACTTGCTTCTGTGGGAGCATTAACTGAGTCTGGAGGCATAGGCAGGCAAAGGAGCAAGCCTGCTATAGACAAGAGATCTTTTATGGCCCTAGGAGAGACCAGCTGGACTTTTAATAGCCACATGTGAGCTGACGTGACAGTTGGAAGATGGGATCCTCAAACACAGAGCTGGTTCACCCCAGATGTCAAATCTCATCAGGACTTTTGCTGAGTAAGCAATGATGAAGAAAGTTGGGACTGAGCTAGAGAGAGAAAGAAAGATCTTGAAGTCTTGAGATCACAAAGCCTTACTAGAGAAAGAGACATGATTCCAACCTCAAGACATTTGAAACTATAAGTTAACTGAAACTAAATAAAGGGGCAACTCAGCTCCAACCCAGATAAACTCCTAATTATATTCAAGAGATTCCCTCTCCACTTTAACTGCTTGACAGATGAAGTGTCTTCTCTGGGGGAAAATATTATCTGCTTCAGTATCTATTATTCTTTTATACACAATGTCTGGCAAAAATAAGAATGTTGAGAGATGTTAAGAAAGGAAAATGGGACCTATAATCAAGAGAAAAGATAGCTGATATAAGCAAACTTGCGGATGACCCAGACATTTGAATTAGCAGATAAGAACTTTTAAAACAATTGTTATGTTAAAGAATTTAGAGGAAAAGATGGTCAAAATCAGTAAGAAGGTGGAGAATTTCAGCAGAGAATTGGAACTCTAAAAGAGAACCAAATGAAAATTGTAGAATTAAAAAAGTACTATGTCTGGATGGATTTAACAGCATACTGGTCATAGCAGAAGAAGAGATTTGTGAACTTGAAGTCAAGTCAATAGAAATCATGTAAACTGAAGCACAGAGGATGAGATAGAATGAAAAAAGAGAACAGGGCATCAGAAGTCTGTGGGACAACATTAGATGGTCTGACATGTGTGATTGGAACCCAAGGAGGAGAGGAAAGAGAGAATGGGGTAGAAGAAAAGTCTGAAAAGAAAACATGAGAATTTTGCAAAATTGCTGAAAGACTTCAAGCCACAGATCCAAGGAACTCAAATGAACCCCAAGTAGAATAAATACAAACAGAACCACAGCTAGGCACATCCTAATCAAATTGCTGAAAACCAGAGAAAATCTTAAGGCAGCTAAGGAAAAAATACATTGCATTCAGAGGAACAACAATAAAAATGACAACTGACTTCTCATCAGAAACATGGCAGCCCAAAGAAAATAGAATGACATCTTTTAAGTGTTTAAAAAAATCATCAAGGGGCCAGCCTGGTGGCCTAATGGTTAAGTTCGAGCACTGTGCTTCGGTGGCCCGGGGTTCATGGGTTCGGATCCCAGGCGTGGACCTACACACTGCTCATCAAGCCATGCTGTGGCAGCATCCCACATACAAAATAGGGGAAGATTGGTACAGATGTTGGCTCAGCAGCCATCTTCCTCAAGCAGAAAGAGGAGGATTGGCAACAGATGTTAGCTCAGGGCCAATCTTCCTTACCGAAAAAAAAAAAATTTTCAGCCTAGAATTCTGTATCCTATAAAAATGTTCTTAAAAAAATAAGGACAAAATAAAGGCAGTTTCATTCAAATAAGAGCTGAGAGAATTCATCACAAGCAGACATGCACTACAAGAAACACTAAAGGAAGGCTTTTAAGCTGCAGGGAAATGATTCCAGATGATAACCTGAATCTGCAGGATGGAAGGAAAAGCACTGGAAAAGTTAAATATGTGGAAAAAATTAAAAGACTGATTTTATTTATTTATTTATTTATTTTTTTTGCTGAGGAAGATTAGCTCTGAGCTAACATCTGTGCCAGTCTTCCTCTATTTTGTATGTGGGATGCTGCCACAGCATGGCTTGATGAGTGGTGTGTAGGTCCGCGCTTGGGATCCAAACCCATGAACCCTGGGCTGCTGAAGTGGAGCATGTGAACTTAACCACTATGCCACCAGGCCAGGTCCCAGACTAAATTTTTTAAAACTTATTTTACAAAAACATACAGAACAATATATTGTGGAGTTTATAACGTGGAAATAAAATGCATGGCAAAATATTACAAAAAACCAGAGAGTAAATGGAATTACATTATTGTAAGGTTGTTACACTGTGAAGTATAATTCATTTCATGGTAATCAAGGTAGACTGTGATACTTTAAGAATGTATATTATAATCTAGTGTACCACAAAAACAATACAAAGAAATATAGCTAAACAGTTAATAAAGTAGATAAAAATGGAATACTAAGAATGACATAGCAAAGTTCAGTGAGAATGTTTGTAGGTAGTAGATGCAGGAAATTAGGTTAGAAAATGATAGCTTGGATGTTAGGTTATGAAGGGCCTGTTATGTTACGCTAAGGAGTTTGTACCTTTTCTTGGAACCAGCAGTGAGCCATTGAAACTTTTTGGGTAGAAGATGAATATCATTTTATTTACAGAAGTAACCTGTAGGACATTATAACTCCTACCATAAATTATATCTTGTTATAAGAGATGTTACCTTGAACTGAGGTTTGAGGGAAGGGAAGGGACTTGACATAGATTTGAGAGATTTTTGAGATAGAATAGATAGGACTAGATGACTTACACAGTATTAACAGTATGAGGTAGAGGGAAGAATCAATAAATCTAGAGTATTTGTGTTTGGAAGCTGTTGGATGTCAGTGTTATATGAGAAATTGAGGAAAGGTGTGTAGTATCAGACTGAAGGAGGAAGACAGTGAGGTCTGGGTGTGGTTGATTTGAGGTGTCTTCAGGACATCCAGGTGATGTTGAATAAACATCTATATATAACTTGATGCTGTAGGTCTTAGATACATATCTTAATTCTAAGATGCACATTTTGTCACATTTTGACATCTCTGAAAACAGTTGTGGCTTATAATTAATGGCCTCCCCAAATCCTTTTTGAACAGGCAGTTTTGTGCATTATTGGTAATTTGTGTGTTCATTGGAAGAATAAACAACAATTTCATATTTTCTTGCAAAGCAACAAACAAATGCTTTTTGAGACCTAAAAAAGGAAAATAGACACAAGTGAAAAAAGCTGTGTTAAGTGCAGAAAGATTGCTATCACATGCCAAGCATTGATATTGAAGACACCGGAGAAAAGCGCCCTATCTGTGGGGATAGATAAAAGAAATTTCAAAAACAAGAGAGGCTGATATGACCAATTTATGTGTCACACAGGACTGTTGTTAAGGCATTGTATGAGTTTGATTCACATGTTTTTTCTTTTTTAGAAGTTCATAAAAGTATGGTGTTTCTTACAGCTTTGATGAAAAAAATCATTGGCATATGGGTGGTAGCTGAAGCTGTGGCAGTGGAGGAGATATTGAGAGAGAACATAGAGTGAGATGAGAAGAAGGCGTGAGAGATCTCTAAGAATAGTGTCTGATGTGAATTCTGGTGTGAGTGTTCACTTCTGTTTAGAGTGCGTGCCTGTTCTGATTGCTGAGTGCAGGGACTCCTTGACATCTGTCAACTTCACCTCAAAACTTAGTGGCAGCCTTTTTACTTTCCTAAGGCAGAGAATAGTAGCACCACGGTGTTACCAGTGAGAAATACCAGGGTGTTCCAAAGACTTAGGTTCTGTGTGTGAAAGTGACATGTGCAGTTAGGCCAAGGAAATAGCGTCCGTAACAATGAAGGAAGGCAAAAACAATTACTTTAGTTGTTAGCAATGTAATATGCTGGTGAAGCACCTGATCAAGAGAAAAGAAGCAGAAAAACATCAAGTGTGAGCAAAATAGAAATACAGCTTTTCCATTGGTACTTTCCACAGACATCTTTTTTTCCCTAACCTTGTTTTATTTTCTTTCTTTTAGTAGATTCCCTTTAAAAATTACAAAAATACCATGTGTTCTCTGTAACTAAATACAGAGTTTATTCTTATTACCTTATTTCTCTTATTTTCATTCTTCTATGCATTCATTCATTTGTTCATGCATTCAGAAATTTTTTCTTACATGTCTACAGATTATTAGTCATTGTCTGAGGTGCTGAGGATGTAATGGTAAACTGTCATGGTAGACAGTCACTTGCTCTCATGCTTCTTATATTCTACGAGGGGAGGCAGACACAAGTTTTTTCAAATATTCATAATTTATAGGAAGAAATAAAACATGGTTTCAGTTTGGGAGAAGCGACCTTTGATAGGGCATTCAGGGATGGATTCTCTAAAGAGATGATGGTTAGACTGAGATCCGAAGGTCGATAAAGGAATTAGGCATGCAAAGGGTGGGAGAAACAACATGTGCAAAAGCCCTGAGGTAGAAACAAGTTTGAAGTGTTGGAGGAACAGAAGGAAGGACATTAGTAGGAAAGGAGATAGCCATAGTCAAGGTTATATAGGGCCGTGTATGCTTTATCTTGTTTTATTCCCAACCCTTATACTCTAGTTATCCAGTATTATTAGTAATAGTTTAAAACATTGAGTTCCAGGCTATTGTTAGGCTTTCCGCTATATCATCTTTCATTTCAGGAATCCTCATTTAACAGTTCCATTGCAAATACCAGTCACATTGCCATCTTCTGTTTACATTTAGCTCTTAAGATTCTTTGCTCACCAAGTTTATTTTCTCATCTTCTCTTGTCATGATATCTGTTTTGATGTAATTGTCATTTGGTTAGTGTTCATCCTCCAGTATTTTCATCAAATATATCTGGGTGATTTACTTCAGAATCCTTGCAAGTCCAAAAATGTGTTCACTTTGCCCTTATACATATCTTGACTGAGTGTGGGTTTCTTAGTTACTCCTCAATAGTTTGTAGATTGTCTGTCTTCTGGTGTTATAGGTAAGAAATCTGGTGTTATAGGTGAGAAATCTGGTGTTATAGGTGAGAAGGTGATATAGGAAAGAAATTAGTCTTTTCGTATAAGGAACTTGTTCTGTCTGAAAGTTTGTAAAGTTTTTTCCTTGTCCTTAAAATTTAGGATTTCCAGTGGAATGTGGTGTCTTTTTTTTTTTTTTTTTTAATATTCCTACTTGTAATGCAGTAAGCTCTTGAAATCTGTACTCAAGCTTTTAACTCAAGAAAATTTTCTTCTATTATTTAATTACATCTCCATTTGTTTCTTTTTCTCTTCCTGGAACTCCTGATTTTATTCTAGGCTGTCTAAGTCTTATATTTCCCTCATGATTGCCATTTCTTTGTGTTTTTTCCCCTTTGCTGTGAGCAGTAGATCAAAGATTGACCTATTGCAGCAACTTTCAGCCTTTCTGACTCTGATTCACAGTAAAAAATACATTTTACATAGCAACCCAGTTCATTCTAATCTAATTAGAGCAAAAGTTTCATGAAACAATATATACCCTTACTATGTGTGATGCACCCTATTTTCTATTCTCATTTAGTCTATTCTAGACTATTTATTTTAAAAATGCTAGTTGCTATATACTAAATCAGTAATTCTCAACTGAGGGCAGTTTTGTCTCCTAGGGGACGTTTGGCAGTGTCTAGAGACATTTTTGATTGTTACTACTGCATTGGGTGCTACTGGCATCTAGTGGATAGAGGCCAGGGATGCAGCCACACATCCTATAATGCACAGGACAGCCCCACAACAAATGTCAGTAGTGCCAAGGTTGAGAAACTCTACACTGAATTGGTTTTTTCACTCCTCAGTGCTTCTTTTCTAAACCCTGGCTGTACATTCATGAGAATCACATGGAGAGATTGATTTACTAAGTCTGGATTAGCTGGTGACTGATAGTTTTAGAAGTTCCTCAGTGTTTGAAAAACACGGACTTATGATATATGGCCGTGAGAAAACATCTAGTCCTAATTTCATGTGGTTTTGTTGTTGTTTTTTTTTTTCCAGCAAAGGCTGATTATTAACCTGGTATTTAAGTGGTATAATTTTTTTTTTTCTAACAAAGATTAGCCCTGACCTCACATCTGCTGCCTATCTTCTTTTTTTGTATGTGAGCTGCTGCCACAGGATGGCCACTGACAGACGAGTGGTGTGGGTCCATGCCTGGGAACCAAACCCGGGCTGCTGAAGTGGAGCGTGCTGAACTTAACCATTAGGCCACTGGGGCTGGCCCAGCAGTATAAGTTTTAGTTAAATAAATTCACGATTTAAAAAAGACCTGTTGTTAGGTTATCCTGTGTTTCGAGTATTTTTTGTTGTTCAGGAGGTGAGGGTAAATTAAACCAGGCAATTAGATATTACTTCAGATAAGAATTTTTAGTGGAATAATTAAGGTTAACACATATGCTCTGTAGCTTTATACCACCTATATATTGTGTTTTAAAATGCAGAATAAGCATCATCCCCAGGTGTTTTGAATACTAGAAATTTCTTAAGGTACTACATTCTGGTGAGCCCATGTTTCTCTGCAGTGATAGAAATAAAGATTATTCTTGTTTAGACAACATAGAAGAGATCATACTTAGCAGATCAGTCTGGTTACAAATAGAAGAGTCTAGCATAGGATCAGAATAGCCTGAAAAATTGAGTCTTCTTTGGGTTCCCAGAGTTGGAGGAGGACAGACCTTCAGTGACAGAAGGGGTTAATTACTGGTTGTATATGGATTTCAAGATCTATGAAGTTCCTTTCATATCTAAATAGCTTTCTCTTATCTGCCAACAGGTACAACTGTAACTGCTTTAAAATTGTTTAAGAATCTACCTGTAAGAAAGCAATTTTACTCGACTGCTAAAAAATGTAAAGATGAAATAAAAAAGGTCCAAGATCTCCTCATAAGCTATGGTGTACTTAAACCTGACTTACGGATTGTTTTTATACATAACAAGGTAAGCATTATTGTACTTCTGTAAGATTTTTTTTGATATATGATACAAAGGGACAATGTATTTTATCTAAATCAGTTATATATATAAAGAGTCTTCTTTTAAAAATTTGTCCATGTTTGTTTAGTTTTATCTTTATTATATAAAGAGCATCTTTACTTTGTTACCTAATATCTGTATGAAATCTCATTTAAGCTTTCATTTCTTAATTTCTAAGATTGGTGATTCTACCAACAGACTTTTCCATCCGAGAAATATTTGAGTGCTTTCTAGATAAGATGAGTAAGACTTGTTCTTTTCCTTTAAGGAGTTCACAATTGAGTGACCTTTTCACCTTCTAATCTAAACTGTTTCTTCTTTGGAAGAGCTTTTTGAAGGAAACTCTGCCTCATTTCTTTCCATTTTTCAAAGCAGGGCTGATAAGGAATTCTTCTTGTTGCTTGATAAATCTTAGGGGAAAGAAAGGTTTACATGTTTTCTGATTATTCCGTTTTTCATAAAATTCCATGTGTGTACCTTGAAACATTCAATGGAAGAAGAGCAGAACCACATGGCAGAAGTGTGGAAACCTGATGGGGAGTAAGGAGTTAATGTTTACTGAGGGCCTGCACGATGCCAGGACCTATGCGGGGCACATTAAACTCCTGTAATCCACAGCAGCAACCAAGTGAGGTGGACGTTGATCAGTTTTGCACTTGTCCTCTGACCTGAACTCAGAGAGACTTAATACATTGCTCCATGTTGCGCAGCAGCTCGTAAACTGTTGTGATGAGGTTTGAAACTTAGCATGTCTACAGAGTGCAGGTTCTTTACACTCTGCTGTGTTGCCTTCCCAATTTGATACTATGTTTATATAGTTCTTTTCCAGGTTTCAGAGCACTTACTTTAATTTTGTGAGTTAGACAGCGTTATCTCTATTTGTGTGGGGACCTTGAAGCTCAGAGTGATCAAAGGAATTGTTTTATATTTTACAGTAAGAAATAATGCTGAGGTCAGAACCCTTTTTCATCCAGTTTTGTTTCTACTCCATGTCTTTTTACTTGTTAAGAAGATTCTGTATTAAACCAAGCTGTAGTGCAATATTTATGATCAAAATCTTTGGTCATCTTAAAAAAAATAAAAAAGAAAGAAAAAACATTAGGAATAGTCAGCCACCTGTTCCTGCTGGCATAGAGCTCAACCAAATGATACCTTGAGATCCCTTCCAGCTCTGCCATGCTATGATTCCTCAGGATGTTGATGGATGGAGGCTCATCCTGCTAATATAAATAACCCTATGACCTCTTGATCCAAAGGACATTTATTAATTAAAAGTTGAATGTGCACAAATTAAGAAAAGATCAAGGACAGAAGAAACAATGACCAGGAAGGGAAAACAGATGGAAAAGGTAAAATAGGAAGATAGGAACTACATATTTATAAAACAAAAGCAAGTACAACTAAAGAGAAAAGTTTTGAGTAAGAGAAAACAGAAGAATAAAACAAGATTATTGCCTCATGTAATGGAATTGAGTATTTCAAGTTAAATATATATCGTCTAAGCTTTGGATAAGTTTATATATTTTCCCAACCACTGTAAAATCATCAGTGTAGGCCTTTTCTTTTGAGAGTAGAAATAGTATTTTATAATATACTGCATATATATATTTATATAATGTAAAATAAAATATATTTATTATTTTTGGAGGACACCATATCTCAGGTTATATTGAGCAAACACAAGTCCCTCGCTAGCCTTCAGTAATTTCAAATGCAGTTCAAATCCTGGAGAGTATGCTGAGAGTGTTATACTATGAAAGTAATGTAAGATCATCAAAAGTCTTATAGAAAAATGAAATATTAGCTCTTATTACACAAGGAAATCATGGACTGAATTAGAACTAGCAGTCTGTCTTCAAGCTTTTTTCTCTTTGTACAAATTATTTTTCCACTTTTTTATTTCTTAATAGTACTATTGTGTCTCAACTGTTAAAATATATTGTTAAACCTCCCAAAATGGTGTTGACACATTATCATAAATCTCTTTGAACATTGAGTCCTACTCTGCTCTTAGCCTTTTTCTTTTAAACATGCTTACTTTTATCATTCTTTATGTGCTTTTCTGAAGAATTTTTTTTTGCCTTTGCTTAAAATTTAAACATGACACTATTGGCTTCTTTTCTTTTTTTGAAATTTTTTTCTGCGTTAGAAACAAACAATCATATTGCACATAATATGAGAAGTACTATTGCTATTTTGACATCTTGGATAAGATAGTGTTTCTTCTTTTTATGAAGGTTTAACCTGCCAAGACATTCTTTGAATACTGATAATGTTGATGTTCTTGCCAGTATGGTTATGTTAGAAAGAGGTATTTTTCTTCTTTCATCACCATGTTCCTTGAAAGCGTATTGAATAATGAGACAGCCAAAGGGAAATAATTTACAAGTGGATTCAGTGAGTTTATTTAAAGTAGATATTATTTGGAGAAATGCTAGAGCCATTCCTTAGATGAGCACTACAGTTTTTGGCTTTAGTTGTAATAACTGAATCCCTGTGAGGTCCTGCTATGTATATTTTCATTTATAGAGTAATTATTTCCCAGAATTAGTTTTTCTCAGTGTGATGATATCTGAAACAGTTTAGTATTGTTAGCTAGTTCATATGTACGTAAATAATTTTGTAGATCATTCAGTTTGGAACATGTTAGATGTGTGATTTCAAATAAGGAATACTTTCATACTTCATACTTGTTGATTTTTGTAAATATTTTCATTTGCCTCAAATATCATTTGTGGTTTTAAAAATTGTTTTAAATTGCATTTTGTCTTGATAATTAGAGGCCTACTCGTATTGTAAAAGCTGAATTGGATATCATTGATATAAGGAGGTTTTAACTGTTACAAAATAGAGAGAAATAATTGAAGGAATGACTTCCCACCTACCCCACCTCCATGTCATATGAGTGTTAAGGCTTGTTGGGATCAGTTTATTTGTTTTTGAGGTCTGGAAAAATGATGGCACAGCTTTGAAGAGTTGAATACCTCTGGTTTCAGTCAATCTGGGAAGAGATAGGGCCTTAGCCAGAAGTAGAAACCCAGAAAACTGGGCATGGAGATTTGGTAGTGAGTGTGGTGGCTCCCTCTCTAGTTTTCTGGGTCTCTAGGAGAGTAGTCTTTTGTGGTGGTGGCTGAAGAGTTTTTTCAGGGCAGGGGGCATGTAGTAACCAAGAATGAGAAAGAAGGGACACATTTATTGGATTATAAACTGAAGATAAGTAAGTGGTAGTTTATAATCTGTATCCCCTACATTCGTGGTATTCTCTTGTTCATTTTATTGTTCTTTGGATCTTTTAGCCTTTTACTCTAATATTTTTGAATGTTGCAGTATTGTTCCAGCCGTGCTATGAGGGATCAAGGAAAAGGCTTTTGCCCACAATTGGACCAGTGTTAAAGGGTCACTCCCTCCCCCATCCCAGCCAGGGTGTGGAGGCAGTATAGTCAAAGAGAAATTCCAATTCAGGACTGTGGTTCAAATGCCCCTTCCTCATGAGGAAAATTGTTTATCCAGTTGCAACCTTGAAAGTCTTGGTTAGTTTTGTTTTAGTTTCTTTTTTAATTAACTAAGGTGGACGTCCCTTCAGATATATTTTAAAGTTAGCTTGGGGCTGATGATCAATCGTAATTATTTGGTTGGTTTTTTGGGGTTTTTTTGCTGCTTATAAATTAATGATGTTTTTTTTTAATGGTTTTCATGTTTTCTTCTTTGTTATGTTAATTGCTTTTACTTTTCACCTAACTTCTGTGAAATAGTATATGGAAAATATGAGAGACATGTGTAAGTCAAATTTTACTGTAGTTGATTTCTGATTTTGATGCTTATCCACGCTCTTAAAGGAGTCTCTGAATTCTTCCCCTATTCTTTAGCAAGACTTAGTTATTCCTCAACTTTTTCCATAGTATTTTTTGCATATTTCTATTATGTTATTTTTGCTTTGTCTCCTCTTCTCAACAGCCTGTTGTGGAAGGGAGGGCTGCATCTTACTTCTCTGTGTTTCCCTCAATACTCACTCAGTGCATAGCACAGAGTAGAATACTAAATGAATTAGTTAGTGCTAAAATCAAAATACGTAAATTCATAAAGCACCAGTTTTGAACACTCCGGCCTGTTTCAAACCTTCCTCATAATATTAATTCATAAAATGAATTCTTTCTTGAGGATTCATCCTTTTGGATTAGATTTTTATGGAGTATATTCTCACTTGTATTCATATATACTATTCTAGTCTGTTTCCTTTCTTGGCAGTTAAGTCACTGATATATCTTCATTAGAACTAGTCACTGGGGCCAGCCCACTGGCGTAGTGGTTAAGTTTGCACGCTCCACTTCGGCAGCGCTGGGGTCACAGGATTGGATCCTGGGCGTGGACCTACACACTGCTCACCAAGCCATGCTGTGGCGATGTCCCACATGCAAAACTGGGGAAGACTGGCACAGATGTTAGCTCAGGGCCAATCTTTCTCAAGCAAAAAAGAGGAAGATTGGCAATGGATATTAGCTCAGGGCCAATCTTCCCCATCAAAAAAAAAAGAAAAAAAGAACTAGTTAGGAAATATATAAAGGCTTGGCATGGATGGGACAATGGGGGTGAGCACTTGACAGGGACACAGTCTCTAAGAGCCATCAATTTAATATATTTTGTTTCTACCAACTTCGTTAAATAGAACCATATAATTATTCTTTTACAGATCCTCTAACCAAATACACTTTATATACTTACTATTTATCCCAATACATTTCTTTACTCCAACACAGTAGATTTCTCTTCTGATCAATAACACCCAGAGAATTCTGCACAAATCTAGCTTTTTGAGCTCAGGCCAATAAAAGTTGATCAAATGATCTCTAAGGCCCTTTTCAACTCTAAAACTCTTTGATTTTTAAGGATGTGTACCTATATCTTGAGCACTTCCATTTCTTTGTTACAAAATTGGAATTTCACATTTCCATCGCTTAAAAGTTCTAATGAGATGATTAATATATCAAATCATAAAATAATAGGAGGTATAACAATTCCTAGATCTTTATATCTGGGAAAGACCACTGAAAATCTTTTTTGTCCTGCCCCAAATCTTTTAGCAAATTTTTTAGAGTATTTTTATTTCTGTCCCTTCCCATTTTACCTTCATGTGACCCCAAGAGTTTGAGTAGATTGTCCAATAACTTAAATGTTGAATATAGCAGAGGATGAACTAAAATTCAGATCTCTTAATTTTTAATGCAACATTCATTCTCCTTTGCTATGGCTTCTTCACAGCTACTAGATACAGAGCTTTGAGTAGGTGCTCTGAAACAGTTATGTGATGGCCTACACTCCAAAAGAGCTTACAGTGTAAGTGAGGAGGTAAGATGTGGAAGTGTATGAATATTTAAACAGATGAAAAGAATAATGAAAACTTGTTGAGTGATTGTCAAATAATATTTATAAATAGTGTGGAAATTGAGAGGAGGGACCCATTACATTAGACCGAAATAGTGAAGGAAAAAAACTTCATGTGGGTGTGTTTTGATCTGGATCTTTGTGTGGTTGTTTAACAAGTGTCTTGGCTGGGCTGGAGCTGATGCTGATATATCAGTGTGTGGAGATAGGTCTCACCTCCATAAACAAAAGTTCTCGCTTGCGCTGAACAGATAAAATGTCATGTTACCTATCACAAAATGTTCAGAGAACTTAGTCACAGCCCTGATTTGCCTAAGGCCTAAGAGCTTCATAGAAATAAACTTAAACCTTCTGCACAGTTGGGATTTAATTCTGTACTAAATATCAGATGGTGAGGCAGCAGAGGCACAACAGAATTGCTGAAAAAAATCCCTATGAGTGAGAGAAGGTATCTGATGTGGACACAAAGTAAGACGTCTCCTTAGGTTTTCCTTGATAGGAGCCGGATGAGATCCCAGAGCAGTGGGGTGAAAGACCACCCTTTTGTAGGGAGCAGTAGGAAGCCTTTGCTCTCAGAACAAGACCACCTCTCTCTCCTCCATGCTTCCATCTGCAGATGTCAGATGGGATTCCCAGAACTCTCATAATCCTGGCAAGGCCTCTCTAGCCTTCCCCTTAAAAGTCCAAGTCTCGCAACTGCTAACTGCTTTGGGACTGTCAGCCCTTATCTCATCAGTTTTTATTCCTGTTTATGTCAATCACCACAAGAAGTCTGCGTCTCTCAAATCATCCCTTATCACCCTGGACTCTTATTCTCATACAAATCATTGCTTTTTTCTAGCTCTCTTTCTCACACATTCCCATCTCACTCACCTGAAATGCCCCATTTCGTGGTCAGTCATAAGTAGAATCTCCTACGTCCTTAGCCTTTTCTTTGATCACCTTCTTGCTTTCCCTGAGGACCCTGTATCCCCTGCAGCGCTTTCAAATGGTGACTGATTTCTCTCACCTATTCCTCACATCATTGTGCCTCATTACAACTTCCAGACCATTTCTTCTCTCCATCTAAAAATCTCACTCAGCTTTGAATCTCATGTCTTTATACTCCTAGATCATTAGCACTTGGTGATTTCAGTATCCACAGAGATAGTCCTTCCTAGCTTCTCAGATCTATTACCTCCTCTCCTCCAGTAATTTGATTCTCCACACTACCTCAGCCATTAATTCCTGTGGCTAAACCATAGAGTTTGTCATTGCCAAAAACTGCACCTCCTCCGTAATTTCAGTGGTAAGTATTTCACTCTTTGACCACCACTTCCTGTGTCTCCAGCTTCGTCCCTCCAACCATCCTTAGATTCTGTTGGATTTGTGATCTGGATTCTGCTGGATTTGTTGATCCTGCTGCCTTTTAACTGTTTTTTGTATCTGATGTCCTCAGTTCTCTCCTTACCCTGCTTAAATTACATGGTCCATAATTATCATCCTTTCCTTGGGCACACGCTCAATTTTCTTGCTCCTCTCTCACTTAACTGTATTCGTTTGACTAAGCAAATTCTGGTTAAATCCATCCCATTGTCTTCTCGATGCCTGAACCAGTACAGCTGAACGTAGCTGGAAGAAAACACACACCCATCCTGACTAGTATCACTTTGAATTCATGATCACTAATCTTAATGCTGCTTGGTAGTCATACTATATTTCCCTAGTCCATCTTCTCTTCTGGTCTCCTACATCAGTGTTTTAAGTAAACTTTGACATGCATGCAGGTCACCTGGGATCTTACTAAAAATGCAGATTCTGATTCAGTAGGTCAGAGAGGGTCTGAGATTCTACGTTTCCAGCAAGTCTCCAGCTGATGCGGTTGCTGCTGGTCCGTGAGTCATACATTGAGTCACAAGGTCCCAAATGGCTATTTCATCTCTTCTCTCCTCAGACAGCCAAGACCTTCTTCCCCATCTTCACTCACCTGATCTTACGTCCTATTTTAGTGAAAAAATTGAGGCAATCAAAAAAGAACTTCCACAAACTCCCCATCTGTCTGTAATTGTCCCCATATATTCAGCCTTCCCTTCTGTTACTATAGATGTATTCCCCATGTTCCTAGGAAAGGCCAATTCCTTCACTTTTTGCAAAACTCCTTGAAATAGTTCTGTGTATTCATTGTCTCCAATTGCTGTCCTCTCATTCTCTGTTGAACCCACTTCAGTCAGGCTTTTTCTCTCTACCACTCCACCCAAACTACTCTTATCCAGGTCACCATTGACCTCCAAATTGCAAAATCCAGTGGTCATTTTTCAGTCTTTATCTTACTTAGCATTTGTCACAGTTATCTCTCCATCCTTGAGACACTTTTTCACTCGGCTTCTGGATCAGCACACTTTCTTGGTGTTTTTCCTACCTTTCTTTCTACCATTTGTTATCAGTCTTCTAGTTCTACCTCATATCCTAACTTCTAAACATTTAGTGTCCCAGGGCTCAAGCCTCGCATTTACTCCCTTTTCTATATATAGAATATATAGAATGAATAGAATATATATATGTATTCATTTTCTTGGTGTGCTTATTTAATCTCATAACTTTAGATGTCATTTATACTTGATGATTCCTAAATTTTTATCTCCATTCTATAACTCTCCCCTGACCTCCAAACTCATAGATCCAGAGCTACCACCCAGAATCTCTCTTTGGATATCTAGTAATAGGCTTCTCACATTTAACATGTCATAAACTGAGCTCCATGTCTTCTCTCCCAGAACTGTTCTTTTTACATCCTTCCCTGTCAGTATACAAGAACTCTGTTTTTCCAGTTGGCACACCAAAAGCCTTAGAGTTATCCTTGGCTACTAATTCTCTCACACTCTAATCTGATTCAAAAGTAAAATTCTGTAGGTTTACCTTTGAACTATATCTAACATCTAACTACTTTCCACCATGCCTGTGACTACCACTGTGGCCAAACCATGATCATCTCTCACCTGGATTTTTGTAATAATATCCTAACTGGATCTGCCAGCTTCCTTCCTTGCTATCTTCAGTCTATTCCCAGCACAACAGCTAGCGTGATCCTGTAAAAATGTAAGGCCAGTCACACAACTCCTTTTCAGTGAGTTCTCATTTCATACAGAGTACAATCAAAGGCTTTATAAATAGCCTATGAATTCTACATCAGGGTCAGTAAACTTTTTTTGTAAAGAGCCATATAGTAAATATTTTAGGTTTGTGGACCATACAATCTCTCTTACAACTATTCAGCTCTGCTATTGTAACAGGAAAGCAACCATAGACAGTAAAACTTACTTAAAAAAAACAGGCAGTGGGCTGGATTTGGCCCTTGGGCTATCGTTTGCTGACCCCTGTTATAGATCATCCGACCCACTGTTGCATCTGACCTCATTTACTTTCCTCTTGCTCACTTTGGTTCAGCTAAACTGGCCTCCTGGTTGTTCCTTGAACCTACCAGTCATGCTTCCAACTCAGGACCTCTATATTTGTAGTTCCTTTGCCTAGAACATTCTTCTCCTATATATCTGGCTCAGTCCTCATCTTTTGGGTCTTAATTAAACCTTCTCACTGAGGTTTTCTTTAGCCGCCCAAAAATTGCGACCATTTCCCCTGCTCCACACACGTTTTCCTGCTTTTTTTTTCTTCTTAAAACTTAACAGCATCTAATATACTAAATATTGTACTTATCTTGATTTATTGTCTCTCCTCCTCTAGAATATAATTTCCATGAGAGGAAGGATTTTTGACTATTTTTTCACTGTTGTATCCCTAGTGCTTACAATAGTACTTCATGGTAGGTGCTCAGAAAATATGTGTTAAATGAATGAGTGTGATCAAGAATTCGGAACAGGAAGGACAGGAGCGCTTCATCACATTGGTGCCACTAGCCCATACTGGATTGTGAGCATAGGTATTAAAGCACCTAAGATACAGGGGCAGATGATGTCACTAAGGATTAAAGATAGTAACTGGACTCACAAAAAAAAAATAAATAAAAAAAAAAATAGTAACTGGAACAGAGAGGTGGCAAAACAGCAAGTATCAGCTCTTATACTCGAGATCTTCCCTTTCTTTTTGGGGGACTCGTAGAAAGTCACAAAAGAGAGAGGGCTGACTTTGGCCACTTGGAAGGTGGGTGTTACTGATTCAGTGGACTAGGAACAACCTATAAAGTGATCTCACCTAGGACCCCTGAGGTAAGTGGGTTATAGGGGGATTCTATTACAGTAGAATTTGGTAATGTGGGGAAATGGATCAAGATCATTCTAGGTAGAGAAATAGTATGAACATAAAAGATGTAGGTAGGAAAGTGCTGAGCACATTAAGAGGCAGTGAATGAGTCAATTTAGGTGAGTAGGTGTCTTATATAAAGGAATAGAGGAAGATAAATCCTGAAAGATAATTTGAGTCTAGATTATAAAGGGTCTTGAATGCTAGGCTGAATCTTTTTTTGTTTTAAATAAAAAATTGGGAGTAGGAAAGTGACTTAATCAAGGTGTTACCTCTGATGGTTAGTTTGGCAGTAGTGTGCAGGGAAGAATTGTAGGAGGCTATAACCAGTGACACTAGTTAGGAAGCTATAACAAAATTCAGGCATTAAGGGTCTGAATTAGGATAAACACGTTGGGCATAGAAAGCAAAGAGTGTCTGTGATAGCTGTTATAAGGAAGAATCAGTGAGATTCCTTGGCTGACTGCATGTAGAAGATGAAGAACAGAAAAAATTTGAGGATATCTAATTTATTTAACTTACATGCCCAGGAAAATGGTAATATTACATCCCTTTTTTATCTCCAGATGGGTGCATCTGACTCTCCTATAATATATAGTTACCTTCATGAATTACTCTGACATAATTTTGATTTCACTCAAAAAAGAAGCTAATAAAATCAGACAAAACTTTTAAAGTGAAATTATTGTTACCTCGTCAATAGAGAGATTTTGTTAGTCAACTAGGCTGGATATTATTTGTTATTTGTTAGCCTTAAAACTTACTGCTTGTTTTTTAAAAAGGGCACAAAATTAAGAGAATAAAGAACCATAAAGTTATTATTGGACGTTTGCCTGAATAAAATAGGACGTATTGGAACAGGAATACTATTGGGCAGCCAGCTGATGGGAGTGTTGGAAGCTTAGAATCTGTGGGTTTGGTTTTTTGTTTTTTTTTTTTTTAATATTATTGTGATAAGAACACTTAACAGGAGAGCACAACAAATTTTTAACTGTACAGTACAGTATTGTTGACTAGAGTTACAATGTTGTACAGAAGATCTCTAGAACTTATTCATCTTGCTTAACTGATGCTTTATGGCTGCTCATCAGTAACTCCCTCTTTCTCCCTCCCCTCAGCCCCTGGTGACCACCATTCCACTCTTTGATTTTATGAATTTGATTATTTTAGATACTTCATATAAGTGGAATCGTGCAGTCTTTGTCTTTCTGTGACTGGCTTATTTCACTTAGCATAATATCCTCAAGATTCTTACATGTTGTCACATATTGTAGAATTTCCTTGTTTTTTTTTTTGGGTGAGGAAGATTGGCCCTGAGCTAACGGCTGTTGCCAATCTTCCTCTTTTTGCTTGAGGAAGATTGTCCTTGAGCTAACATCTGTGCCAGTCTTCCTCTATGTTGTATGTTAGTCACCGCCACAGCATGGCTTGATGAGTAGTATAGATCTGCGCCCGGGATCCGAACCTGTGAATCCAGGCTGCCAAAGTGGATGCACCGAACTTAACCACTATGCCACTGGGCCGGCCCCTGAGGATCTCCTTCTTTTTAAAGGCTGAATTATATTCCATTGTGTGTATACCACATTTTCTTTACCCGTTCATCCATCTTAGCTACTGTAAATAGTGCTGCAGTGAACGTGGAAGTCCTAATATTCAAGAACTTAGCCCGTTTTTTAATTGGGTTATTAGTTTTTTTTTGTTGAGTTGTAGGAGTTCCTTATATATTTTAGAGATTAATCATCAGATATATGGTGTGCAAATATTATTTCCCATTCCGTGGGTTGCCTTTTCACCCTGTTGATTGCCTCCTTTGCTGTGCAAAAGCTTTTTAGTTTGATGTAGTCCTGCTTATCTGTTTTTTTCTTTTGTTGCTTGTGCCTTTCATATTATATCTAAGAAATCATTGCCAAGACCAGTGTCATGAAGCTTTTATGTTCTCTTCTAGGAGTTTGACAGTTTCAGGTCTTATAGTTAAGTCTTTAATCCATTTTGAATTGATTTTTGTGTATGATGTAAGGTCAAGGTCCAATTTCATTCTTTTGCATGTGTATATCCAGTTTTCCCAGCACTATTTGTTGAAGAGACTGTCCTTTCCCCATTGTGTATTCTTGGCACCCTTGTCAGATGTCAATTGACCATACATATATGCATGGATTTATTTCTGGTCTCTCTATGCTGTTCCATTTATCTTTATGTCTGTCTTTATGCCAGTACCATACTGTTTTGATTACTGTAGCTTTGTAATATTTTTTAAATTAGGAAGTGTGATGTCTTCAGCTTTGTTCTTCTTTCTCAGGATTGATTTGGTTATTCATGGTTTTTTGTGGTTCCATATGAGTTTTAGAGTTGTTTTTTTCTATTTCTGTGAAGAATGCCATTGGGATTTTTAATGGGGATTGCACTGAATCTGTAGATCACCTTCGTTAGTATGGACATTTTAACAATATTAAGTCTTCTAGTCTATGAACACAGTATGCTTTCCATTTGTTTGTGTCGTCTTTAATTTCTTTCATCAATGCTTTGTAGTTTTCAGTATACAAGTCTTTCACCTCCTTAGTTAAATTTATTCCTAGGTATTTTATTCTTTTTGGTGCTATTGTAAGTGGAATTGTTTTTCTAATTTTCTTTCCAGATACTTTATTATTAGTGTATAGAAATGCAACTGATTTTTGTATGTTGATTTTGTATCCTGCAACTTTACTGAATTTCTTTATTAGTTCTAACAGTATTTTTTTTTTTAATGGAGTCTGTAGAGTTTTCTATGTATAGAATCATGTCATCTGCAAACAGGGACAATTTTACTTCTTTTTTTCTATTTTTATTTCTTTTTTTTGCCTAATTGCACTTGCTAGGATTTTCAGTACTATGATAAATAAAAGTGGTGAAAATGGGCATCCTTGCCTTGTTCCTGATCTTGGAGGAAAAGCTTTCAGTTTTTCACCATTGAGTATAATGTTAGCTATGAATTTTTCATTTATGCCTTTTATTATGTTGAGTTACTTTCCTTCTGTTCATTGTTTATTGAGAGTTTTAGATCATGAGAGGATGTTGAGTTTTGTCAAATGCTTTTTCTGCATCTATTGAGATGATTGTGTGATTTTTTTTTCTTTTTGTTTTATTGAGGTAAAATTGGTATGTAACATTATATAAGTTTCAGATGTACAACATTATAATTCAACATGTGTATACACTACAAAGTGATCACCACCAAAAGTCTAGTTACCATCCATCACCATACAGTTGACCCCCTTCACGCACTCCCCAACTTCCTTCCCCTCTGGTAACCACCAGTCTGTTCTCTGTCATATGAGTTTGTTTTTTAGATTCCACATATGAGTGAAATCATATGGTATTTGTCTTTCTCTATCTGACTTAATTCACTTAGTATAATACCCTCAAGATCCATCCATGTTGTCACAAATGGCAAGATTTCATTCTTTTTTATAGCTGAGTAGTATTCTATTGTGTGTGTGTGTGTGTGTGTGTGTGTGTGTATGTATGTATTTATATGTATGTATTACCACATCTTCTTTATCCATTCATCCATCAGTGGGCACTTAGGTTGTTTTCATATTTTGGCTATTGTAAATAATGCTGCAGTGAACATAGGAATGCATATATCTTTTCAAATTAGCGTTTTGTTGGATGGAATGTTCTGTATATATCTATTAAGTCTGTCTGGTCTAATGTGTTGTTTAAAGCCGATTTTCCATATTGATTTTCTGTCTGGATGATTGATCCATTGATGTAAGTATGGTGTTAAAGTCTCCTACTATTATTGTGTTGCTGTCAATTTCTCCCTTTAGGTCCATGAATATTTGCTTTATATATCTTGGTGCTCTTATGTTGGGTGCATGTATATTTATAAATGTTATGTCCTCTTGCTGGATTGACCCCTTTATCATTATGTAATGCCCTTTTCTGTCTTTTATTACAGTCTTTGTTTTAAAGTCTATTTTGTCTGTTATGAGTATAGCTATATCAGCTTTCTTTTAGTTTCTATTTGCATAAATTGTCTTTCTCCATCCCTTCACTTTCAGTCTGTGAGTGTCCTTACTTCTGAAGTGAGTCTCTTGTGGGCGGCCTAGAGATGGGTCTTGTTCTTTTATCCATTCGGCCGTTCTATGTGTTTCGATTGGAGAATTTAGTCTGCTTACATTTAAGGTAATTATTGATAAGTATGTACTTATTACCATTTTGTTAATTGTTTTCTGGCTGTTTTTGTAGTTTCTCTCTGTTCCTTTCCTCTTCTTTTTCTCTCTTCCCTTGTGGTTTGATGGCTTTCTTTAGTATTATGTTTAGATTCCTTTCTTATTTTCTTTTGTGTATTTCCTATAAGTTTTTGCTTTGTGGTTACCATGAGGTTCATAACTTCTGTATATAACAGTCTGCTTTCAGTTGATAGCACCTTAAATTTGAACACATGCCAAAACTTTACATTTTTTCTCCCCTCCATGTTTCATATTTTTGATGTCATATTTTACATCCTTTTATTTTATGCATCCCTTAACTAATTATTGTATTTTTAGTTAATTTTACTATTTTTGTTTTTATCCTTCATACTTGCTTTGTAAGTGATTGATCCACTACCTTTACCTATGTATTTACCTTTTCCAGTGAGATTTTTTACTTTGATATGTTTTCTTGTTATTAATACTATTTTTTTTCAGTTTAGAGAAGTCCCTTTAATATTTCTTGTAAGGCTGGTTTAGTGGTGATGAACTCCTTTAGCTTTTGCTTATCTAGAAAACTTAATTTCTCCTTCAATTCTAAATGATAGCTTTGCCAGGTAGAGAATTTTTGGTTGGAAGTTTTTTCCTTTTAGCACTTTGAATATGTCGTGCCACTCTCTTTTGGCTTGTAAAGTTTCTGCTGAAAAATCTGCTGATAGGCTTATGAGTTTCCCTTATACATAATAAGTTGTTTTTTCTCTTGCTGCTTTTAAGTTCCCTTTTTAACTTTTACCATTTTAATTATAATGTGTCTTGGTGTGGATCTCTTTGGGGTCATCTTATTTGGAAATTTCTGGGCTTCTTGGATCTGTATGTCTGTTTCCTTCCTCAGATTAGGGAAAGTTTCAGCCATTATTTTTTCAAATAAGTTTTCTGGCCCTTTCCTTCTTCTCCTTCTGGGACTCCTTTAATGCAAATGTTTATTCTGCTTGATGTTGTCCCAAGGGTCCGTTAAGTTATCTTCATTTTTTTTTTATTCTTATCTTTTTGCTGCTCTCTCTGGATGAGTTGTATTGCTTTGTCTTCCAGTCTGATGATCCAGTCTTTAGCTTGATCCAGTCTCCTGCTGAACCCCCCTAGTGTATTTTTTGGTTCAGTTATTGTATCCTTTAGCTCTATAACTTCTGTTTGGAACTTTCTTGTATTTTCTTTCTCTTAGTTGAAGATCTCACAGTGTTCGTCCATTCTTCTCCTGAGTTCAGGGTGCATCTTTATGACCATTACTTTGAACTCTTTATCAGGTAGATTACCTATCTGCATTTTTTAATGTCTTGTCTTGATGTTTTATCTTGTTCTTTTGTTTGGAACATATTCCTTTGTCTCCTTATTTTGCCTCATTCTCTGTGTTTGTTTCAATGTGTTAGGCAAGTCAGCTACCTCTCCCAGTCTTGAAGGAGTGGCCTTGTGTAGGAGATGTCACATGGGACTCAGAAGCACAATTCGCTCCATACCACCAGAGCTGGGCTGCTTGAGGGACATCCCCTGTTTGGGCCGCTTGCCTGTTGGCTCTGGCATGGCACACGGTGGCGTATAGGGGTAGGGCTACTCGCCTTCCATGTTGATCAGTGCTGTGCATGAGCAGTGTGAGGCCTGGGGGTGGGCCTGCTTGCCCTCTGTGGGGTAGGGTCCAGGGCAGGGGCTGCTGGCCTACCACATCAGGCAGTTCTGGGAGTAGTGTGGGGCTGGGGCTGCTCACCCACCATTGTTAGGAGGTTTGAGTGAGAGTGCAAAAATGGCTCCCGCCAGCACTGGCACCAGCAAGGTAGAGGGAGCCAGTTAAAAATGGCATCCACCAGCGTTCCATCCTCAAGTGAGTCCCAGCAGATTTCTACCTCTCTGGCAGGTGCTTTAAGATTAGCAAGTGAATCTCCTTCATATATGGTCTAGGCTCTTTTCAAACTGCTGCCTTTTGCACTGGGTCCCGGGGCAAGTGGGTCTGAGTATGAGCCCTTTAAGAGCAAGGTCTTCCTTCCCTACAGCCCAATGTTTTTCCTGAACATAAGCCCCACTGGTTTTCAAAGGCAGATGTTTTGGAGGCTCATCTCTCCAGTGCAGGACCCAAGGGTTGGTGTGCGTGGTGTGGGGTACAAACCCCTTGCTTCTCAGGGAGAAGCTCTGCTTATTTATTTATTTATTTATTTTGAGATCTCTCCCTGTGGGTCACTGCGCTGGGAGTGGGGTTTTTGGTGAGAACGTGTCTCTCCCTCTCTTGCCCATCTTGGTGTGGCCCTTTTATCCTTTGTTGTGGAGGAGATGTTCAGCTAGTTCTCAGATTCTTTTCAGAGAGGTTTGTTCTATATGTAGCTGTATATTTGTTGTGTCTGTGGGAGGAGATGAGTTCAGGATCTTCCTGTGCCACCGTCTTGGACTCTCCTGATCATACAGTTTTTATCCTTTATTCTGTAACATAGTGTACACATTAATTGAAATGCATGTGTTGAACCATCTTTGCATCCTAGAAATAAATCTCATTTGATCATGGTGTATGATCTTTTTAATGTGCTGTTGGATTTGATTTGCTAGTGTTTTGTTGAGGATTTTTGCATCTATATTCATCGGGGGTGTTGGCCTGTAGTTTTCTTTTCTTGTAGTGTTCTTGTCTGGCTTTGGTATCAGGATAATGTTGGCCTCATAAGATGCGTTTGAAAGTGTTCTTTTCTCTCCCTTTTTTTGGAAGATTTTGAGAAGGATTAGTGTTAATTCTTCTTTTGATGTTTGGTAGAATTCACCAGTAAAGCCATCTAGTACTGGGCTTTTCTTTGTTGGGTTTTTGATTACTCATTCAATATCTATACTAGTCATAAGTCTGTTCACACTTCCTGTTTCTTCATGATTTAGTCTTGGTCAGTTTTATATTTCTAGGAATTGCGCCTTTTTTTCTAGGTTATCCAGTTTGTTAGTATATAATTGTTAATAAAGTCTCTCATAATTCTTTTTATTTCTGTGGCATTAGTTATAATGTCTCTTCTTTCATTTCTAGTTTTATTTATTTGAGTCTTCTCTTTTTCTCAGTATAGCTAATGGTTTGTCAAGTTTGTTTCTTTCCAAAAACCCAACTGTTAGTTTTGTTGATTTTTTTTTCTGTTGTTTTTCTATTTTCTGTTGCGTTTATTTCTACTCTGCTTTATTCTTTGTTATTTCCTTCCTTCTGCTATCTCTGGGCTTAGTTTGTTGTTCTTTTTCTAGCTCCTTTTAAGTGTCTAGTTAGGTTGTTTATTTGACATCTTTCTTTTTTAATGTAGGTGTTTATCACTGTGAACTTCCCTCTTAGTACTGCTTTTGCTGCATCCCGTAAGTTTTGGTACGTTGCATTTTCATTTTTATTTATCTCAGGATATTTTCTAATTTCCTTTTTGATTTTTTCTTTGACCCAATGGTTGTTCAAGAGTGTGTTGTTTAATTTCCACATATTGTGAATTTTCCAGTTTTCTTTCTGCTGTTGATTTCTAGTTTTATTCCATTGTGGTGAGAAAAAATACTTGGTATGTTTCAGTCTTCTTAAATTTGTTAAGACTTGTTTTGTGACCTAACAAATTACCTATCCTGGAGAAAGATGAGTGTAAGCTTGAGAAGAATGTGTATTCTGCTGCTTTTCGGTAGAATGTTCTCTCTGTGTCTGTTAGATCTATTTGATCTATAGTGTTGTTCAAGTCCTCTGTTTCCTTATTGATCTTCTGTCTGAATTTTCTATCCATTATTGGTCTTTATCTGAAAAGACAACAACTAGAGAACCATGTGGAGGGTGGAGTTGTGTTGCAGAAGAGATAGCTGGGGTAGCTTCATTTAGAATGAGTTAGGGAAAAGTAATACCAAGTTTGCAGAAGAGAAGTCTCATGAAAACAAATGTAATAGATAAGGTGTTCTATTCAGTGAGAATAAAGAGAAAAGGTTGAAATCAAATATTGTTATAAAGCAACAGCAGCTTGATTTGCAAATAACCTTTTCTGTAAAGTTAAATATGGGAGGAAGTAATGATTCCCTAAGGTTTCCAAGATTAAAGAGTTGATCAGAAAGGCTGATCTGAAGGGTTTTCTGTAAACACCATTAAGAAGTATGGGTAATCTGGAGGCAGTTATTAAACTCTCAGTAGGTTCAGTAAGAATTTTCAGAGGAGGTGGCCTTAGAACTGGTTCTTGAGAAAGACTAGGTGAGGAGAGGCATTCAAAGCACATGCGAGGCCAAGGAGTCCGAGGTCAGAGAAAGCTGGGGTAGGAAAATAGGAGATGAGGCTAGAAAGGTTGCTTGTGTCTAAATTCTAAAGGCCCTGTGTACCTTACATGGGAATGTGGACTTCTTGCCAAGTGGCCAGAAGGAAACAAAATATGGAGTTTCAGTAGGAGACTAACAAAATAAGAATTCTCATGGCGGTTAAAGGATGGTCCAAATTATGTGTAGTAGTTGTGTAATTGAAGAAGTCCAGTGGCACAGAGCATGGAGAAGAGGGTCTAGACAAGAAAACATTTCTGATGTAGATAAGACAAGATTTGATTAGTAATTGGAAATAATCTCTCCAATCTTTGGTTTTACATAGACCACAGAGAATGAGTATCTACAGTCTCCCTTTGAAAGTTATGCAAAGATTAACTATGTTTTTTAATTTTTTGAATAAATCATAGCTTTCAATCTTCGAAAAACCGAAAAGTATGAGAAGGTCGAGTGAAAAAATTACTCACATCTTTGTTGCTCATCTGCCTAGTTCTTATAAGCCCCCCTTCCATAGGTGAAGTTACTGTTACTAATTTCTTTGTAACCTTCAGGGAAAATAATTATGCATACTGTATTCCAAAAAATGAATATAAAATAAAATAAGAAACATTTAAGCAGAATACATGTAAGGATAAGAGATTTTAAGTTCAGAATTGTCCTGAATAAATTTTACCAAGATAGAATCCTTTTTTAAAATCTGAGGCTGCTTATTAGCAAAAATAAAATCATATTAATGCTTATTATGTTAATAGAATGTGATGTTCTTTTAACAATAGTATTGATATTGTGATGGAATAATCCATAATTTTATACTGAATTCAAAACTTTTAGCAATGTCTTAGTGATAAGTTTCTATAGCTGGTATTGTTGTCATATTGCCAGTATGGGGAAAAATTGCCTTTTCTTATATTGTGTTTGTGTCCCTGCCCTTTTCTGAACCAGAGTCAGTACAAATATATATCCAGGAAGAGCTAACAATAGATACAGATCCAGTTATATCAACTTGCAAGACCTGGGAAGTAGTTAAAACTTCTGACTTGTAAGAAATTCGGATGTGAACTGCTTAGTACATCTGTGCATATAAATTTGCACGAAGTTTAGTTGCACTCTAAGCCAATATGTATACTTTTTATTTCATATTCTAAAAGGAGTCACCTTTGCTCAGGTAGTCTTATTATTAGCGTAATTTTACTTAATTGTGCATCATCTGTGTGCAGCCTCCTTTTCGCCGTTATCACAGATTGCCTGCACACCTGAGGTTTACTAATTAAGTACTGAGTATTCTCATCTAACTTCATTTCCTTCAAATAGTATATGTCAATGAAGTAGGAACAGTGGCAAGATATATTTGGCTAACTTCAATCAATTACATGGTGTGCATGTAATATATTTTTGATTGAGGAGTTTTGCACTGTCATCATACTGACTAGAGTCAGATTCTTAGTTGGCACATCCAGATGCTCCAACTTGTGTGACCTAGATAGAAAGTATATGGGGATATGTGTGTGTATTTTTAGCACATCTTAAGCTTTTAGCCTAAGGGCAAAATATATGAAAAACTTGAGGAAGTGAAAAGAAAATCTCTGTTTTAGAAAATAATGTAGGATTGATGAAACGGTAGGGAAAGCAAACTATAAACTATTTGTTGTAGAAAATGTAATATTTAAAAATTCAGTTTCTTCTAGATCTTTAATTTTTAATTATCCCTTTTTATTGTGTAGTTCTTTAATAATGGATCCTGTTTTGAAAATAAATCTTAATTGCCTAAGTAATAGTGAAGATTTAACTTGTTGGCAGACCTCTTTAGCATTTCTTGCTAGCCCAGCTGTAACTAGTTTAGAAAATGCTCCTAAATTAGCCCCCTTGATCTGATGCAATAATTGCCTAATGTGAAATAATGCTCCAGAACTACTAGCAGTATTTACTTAAAAAAAAAAAATTCACATTTAATGGTTCTCATGTTTCACAGCTTTTTTAAAACCTGTTTTCTCAAGTGATCTTTTTGCAGTTCTCTATACTAGCTGTTCAGCAGGTCAGGCAGTGAGATAGCATCTTTGCGTTAATCAGCAGCTAAGATTTATATCTTAGGTGTCACCTGAGGCATCACTCTAATACAGACTAAAATAAAACGATATGCTGTTTACATTATATAAGTATCACACAATTTTGAAACATTCATTTTCTTGAAATATTTTCTTGACTATTTTAAATATATTTTATGAATATGCATGTCAGTGTCAGAGAGCCAGCATAGCCTTATAAACGTTTTGTGAATAGGTTTTTATTGCTCAACTATTCCTTGTTAAAAGTAACTTGTGATATGGAAAGTATGAAGCAGGGGACATTTCATTCCCATACAGTTGCAGGTTATTCAGAACCTTACCTACTTTCTGTTACTTTACGTATTGTCCCTTAAATCACCAGTTACTGGCTAGCTTAAAATAATAGCCGTAATAGCAGAAGCCAGCACTACTTTGTCTTTTCTCACACACACACACACACACACACACACACACACACACACACGAAACACAAAGATTACAGTCTGGCAGTTCCTCAAAAAATAAACAGAATTACCCTATTACCCAGCAGTTCCACTCCTACGTATATACCCAGAGGAATGAAAACGTGTGTCCACACAAAAACTTATACATGAATGTCCATAGCAGCATTATTCATAATAGCCAAAAAGTGGAAGCAACCGAAACATCTATCATCCAATGAAAGGATAATTTGAATGTCTATCCATACAATGGAATCTTATTTAGCCATTAAAAAAAGTAATAAGGTTCTGATGCAACATGGATAAACCTTGAAAGCATTATGCTAGGTGAAAGAAGCCATTCACAAAAGGCTATGTGTTGTAGGATTCCATTTATGTGAAACACTCAAAGTAGGCAAATTTATAGAGACAGAAGGTAAAGTAGTGATTGCCTAGGGTGAAGGTGGGGGAAAATGGGGAGTGACTGCTAATGGGGATAGGGTTTCTTTTTGTAGTGATAAAATTGTTCTAAAATTAGATTGTGGTGATAGTTGCACAACTCTATAAATATACTAAAAACCATTGAATTGTACACTTAAAATGGGTGAATTGTATGGTGTATGAATTATATCTCAATAAAACTATTATATTAAAAAAAAGAAAGCAAAGTTGGCTTTGGATTTCCTAAAGTAAAGTAGTAGACAAAGACATAATTGCTAACCCATGTAGTGATATGACAACCAGCAATCTTAATCTTTAAAAACAAAGAGCTAGTTTTCAACTCCACTGGGGTTACTTTTCTCTAGAAAAATATATTCATTTGCTCACTCCTTCAACAAATTAGTGTTTATTGGGCCCTACTGAGTACCTGACACTGTTCTTGGTACCAGGAACTCAATTATGTTCCTGATTCTTCTTTTCTTCGTTTCCACATGCAGTCAGTCACCAGGTCACATCAAGTCTATTTCACATCCTTTAGTCCATCCCTCTGTTCTCGTTCCTTTTTACCAGTGTGCCTGGTTCTATTACCCAGTCCAGTGATTCTCAGCCACAGTGTTAATATTAGTAAAGTACCGAAGTTTGCAAATGTTTTACCTTAAAAAAAGTTAGAGGATAATCCTGTAAATGTCTCTTTCGCTGACTTGCATTCCACTGTATGTTTGTGAGTGGGAGAGAAAGTGGTAGCATTACAGCTGGTGTGCCAAGAATTGCACACAATCCTCAGTGCCTATGGGAATATTTTGTGAATGTGCACTTCATCCCTTTTGCATGTTCTCAGGAAACATCAAGAATTTGTGAGTTGGATTAATACAATCACATTGTTAAAAAATTCATATAGCTCTAGTTTCAATTCTCACTGAATCATTTTTGCCAAAGTTCTTTCTTTTTTAATTGAAATATAGTTGACATATAACATTCTGTAAATTTAAAGTTTACAACATATTAATTTGATACATTTATATATTGTAATATGATTACCATTGTAGCAATAATTAGCACCTCTGTCACATTATGTAATTTTCATTTTTTTAGGGGTTAGAATAATGAAATTCTAGTCTTCTAGCAAGTTTGATGATTTTAATAAATATTATTTATGTTCACTGTACCGTGCATTAGATCTCTAGGACTTATTTGCTACTCGTTGCAAGTTTGTACCCTTAAACAACATCTGTTCTATCCTCCCAACCTCCATCCCCTGGTAACCACCATTTTACTCTCTATTTCTACGAGTTTGTCTTTAGATTCCGCATATAAGTGATATCATACAGTATTTATCTTTCTCAGTCAGTTAGCATAATGTCCTCAAGGTTTCAAAGATCTCTTTCTAACATCCATATCTGATCATGGCATTTTCCCAGTTAGATTTCTTCAGTGACTCTGCATTGCCTGTAAGAGAAACTATAAATTTCTTGGCATGATATGCTAGGTCATTCATGATCTTGCTCCTATCTTTCTATCCAGCTTCGTCTCCAGCAAGGCATATCCTCTCTGCTTTCGTGCCTTTCACGTGCTCTTCTGTCTGTCACAAAATGCCCTTCCCATGATTTGTGAGTGCCAAACTCCTTGTTTCAGGTCTCACCGCTCTGTGAAGTAGACTTAGGTTTCTTCTACAGTGCTCCCATTGTGTTTTGTAATAGCACTTTTCATAAAATGTATTATAATTATTTAATACCTTGCTTTCCCTTTGTATTTTTAGTTCCTTGAGAACCAGAACCTTGTCCTTTTATCTTTGTGTTCTCAGCTTTTAGCGTGGAACCTGGTACAAAGTAAATGCTCAATAAATATTTTCTGAATAAGTTCAAAATGAGTTTCTCCAAAAATTTTAATTTGTCCTAAGTGTTTATATATTACAATATGTGATGAAATTAAGGATTAAAAATACTTATGTGACTCTATATCCCATGTTTCCTGGAGCAGTTCCAATTTTAAATAGTCTAGTGTATTGTCCTTTAAGTATAAATGTAGTTACCAAAATGTCATAATTTTGTGTTTAGAAATATATGCATTGAACCTGTATCTTAATTTTTAATTGTTTACAATTTATTTTTCTACTTTGATTTCATGTACTTTATATCCTTTTTCTGATTCAGATCATTTTCAAAGCAACAGATAGTGAAAAGTTGAAATTTAGGATAGAACAATAGGTAAATTGTTTTTCTATTTCTCTCATTTTGCTGTGCACTTTGGGACTAATTGCTGCACATCTGTATTTATATGACTATTAATGAATAAAAATTATTAGATATTTAGAAATCCTTAGTTATAAGGATGTGCATAATAAGTTTAAGTTTGGTACCAACAGCTGCACTCTCAAAAATATTCTGACTTTAGGATGCTACTAGGATAGTAGCTCTGATCTTTTTGGACTTCTGTTATTCTGGTGTGGTTTGTTTGATTTGGGGATCCCAATTTTACTCCTTATCCTTCTAAAGGTAACTTATTTATCTTTAAATCAAATAGATTAAAAATAGTTTCGTTTTGAGAAATGATTAATACCCTCAAGCTAATTGGAGGTTACATAGCATATTACATAGCCATGGAGGGTAATCATACATGAAAATGCATGTCAGAGACACTCGGAGAACTCCCAGTCAGGGTCTGGTGTTGGCCTAACTCACTCTATCTTTGACTAGAGAGGAGAGAGATGTTAGCAAAGTAAAAACAGTGAGAGGTTTGGAGCCGGAAAGGTTGGGGTATAAATTATGGTTCTGTGACCTTCTATCTATGTTTCTTTGGGTAAATCAATCTCTTTGAGCTTCAGTTTCATCATCTGCAAAATGAGATAATACCTACCTGAAATGGTTATGAAAATTAACAGTAGTTTCTAGAATAGTAGTGCCTCGTTAAGTTCTTCATAAATTGTAACTCCTATTTGATTAATATTAATAAAACCCTGGCAATAGTTAAAAGGTTTTTTTTGTTACGCTAAGTATTGTGTAATTTGATTTATTGAGTAGTTGTTACACCATCTCTGTTTCCCAAGGAGGTTGGTCTTTGACATTCTGAAAACAAAGTGGTTTATAGATGAAACAGATCAACAAGCAGAGTGAATGATTACTGTCACCTTGTCCAGAAGAATACGTTCCTTCACTACTGTCCCCTAACATACCAATTAGAGGACAACATGAATCCATGTAATTTACCTTTCATTTTATTATACATGATATTGTTAGTACTTCTTCCTGCCTACATAGGTTCCTGGTCATGTTAAGGAGTTCGTTTGGCCAGAATCCTTTGGTCTAGTCAGTCACAGTGTCTCTCTCTTTCAGACCTTCTCTGCAATCAGATATTTAAATCAGTGTCTTTTCACTCACAACAAATAATCTACATTACAGAAAAAAAAAAAAAAGAACAAAGACCTCCAGCCATTGAATCTACAAATCTACTTGTTTGTAGACCCATTTTTCCCTTACTGCTTCCTATTCAAGTGTGTCATATTAAGACCCTCCTTCGATCCACACCTGCCTCCGGTTATTGCTCTGTGTGCTTTCACTTTGCAGCCAAACTTTCCGAAAGAACTGTCTAGATTCACTTTTCTGTGTTCTCCCTATAGTCACTACCCAATCACTGAAATTTAGCTTTGGTTACTCGATCTCCCTAGAACTGTGCTCACCCTCCTGATTGCTAAATCCTGTGGCCACACCTCTGTTCTTGATCTCTCGACTTTGGGCACATATGACTACTTCTTTTTACTTACTGTGCACCATACTCTTCTGTGGCTCTTCCTGCCTCTGTGACTACTCCTTTTCAGTCTCCTCTTCTTCCTCTGCCTGCCCCTTAAATGTTGATGTTTTCTCCCAGGCCCTTTACACATTTTCCTCAGGATTTAGGAGGTGCTAAGTGACTATTTGTTGAATGAACGAATTTTGTCTGTATTGATGGTTTCTCAAGAGATTTGACTGTAGTTGGACCTTTTTAACTGAAGAAATTGCAATATATCATACATGCCTATCTTGCACTTCACAGCCAAACTTTGTTCCAGTCTCTCTGAAACATGATTCTCTTAAACTACCCTACTATAAACTTGCAGTGAAAAAAACCCAAGGTCATTATTTGGCTTTTGTGTCTGTGAGGTTCAGTTAGCTTTTTCTAAGTTCTCTGTATATAAAAGGTAATTACAAAGGTAATTTTAAAGAGCTGCATTATCCCAGATTTTTATACCAGTTGGACTATTTACAGAAATCTTACACCATAGCTGTCCGTCCTCAATAAAATACCTTACTTGGAGTAACAATTTGTTTTAAATATACTCTGAAGTATGTACTCTGAAGTTGAGGATTAAAAGAGGGAGGAGAATTAATATTTAATGAAACTGTTTTGTGCCAGGCACCAGCCTGTGTGTTTGCCTACATGTAGATTTTCATCTTTCAACAACTCTGGAAGATAAATATTCTTAGTCATCTTGTAAAGAGGAGAAAATGGAGGTTAAGGGAAGTTAACTAGATTGTACACTGTAACATATGCAGCTACTAAAATTCAGAACCAGAGTTCTGTCGGACTTTATAGCCCGTGCATCTTTTCCAAATGATACTGAAAATAGAAGCTGGGGATGAATGCCAGATATAGAAATAAATGGTATAAATACTTGAGTTTAGTAAATCTAAATTGTATTAAAAGTTGTCTGTGTCATTTTGTCCCTAGGCAGTTATTTGGCAGAAAACTAGAGTATCAGATCATAAGATGGCTCTCATGTCTGTTCTGGGGACTGGCGTTATGGGCAATATGGAATCTGTGCGGTACCACTCAGAAGAATCTCAGGTATACAACAAAAGTGTTCTTTAAAAATTCTAATTTAACGATGAAACTGTTAAAGGATTTCCGTTTTGGGGGGTTGAGATGGCAAGAGGTTTTTCTTTTTTATCAAACTTGTATTAGGTAAAAAAGAAAATACAGAGCTTACAGTAAACCTCTCTCCCCAGCCCTGCTTCCTTTTTTATCTTTTCTGTTTGTTGTTTTTAATTTTCAGTATTGTGCTTACGTTAATTTTTTTAATAATTTTCAATTTAAGATCTCATCTACTTACTTTTCACCATGAAAGAAAAAGAGTTGAGCTCTCTTACCTTTGTTTTCCCTTTCCCATCCTAAGTAAATACTCCCAGTTCCTTTTCTTGATCTAGCAGCTTCAGACAGAACTTCTTGAGTCCCTATAATACTGAATGAAGTTATTAACACTCCCACTCTTACTTCTGCTTGCCCTTTCCTCTCTCAGTCATGTCAGCTCTACTCTTATGTTATCAAGCTTAATAACTTGTTTTCTTCTATAACCATTTGTTGTCTTCCATCTTTTGTTTGAAGATTGAGTCTAAAAAGTTGAAAACTTATATGGAGTATACATTATTATGCCTATAAATTATCTTCATTATAAACCCAAGTATTGTGCTAGGATTACATTTTTTCTCTAAAGATCCAGTGTTATGTCTCTATGCCATACAAATGAGAATATTCCTATTGTCCCAATTAAATGGAATCTCCTTTTTTGTTCTCCCATCAGTTGCTCAAAATTTGTCATGTTTTTCTTGCTTTATGTATGAGCTATCTTAATATAGTTTTTTGCTTTTTCTGGGTTTCCAAAAGTTTTTTTCTTTAAGTGAAGAAACTTTCTTCATCATGTCAGCAATAAAATCCAGCTCTGTGAGTTATTCTAGCTAAAACTGGTAATCCATCCCATTCTTTTTGAAGTAATTGTTCTTAGAACCCATTTATTTCTTATTTGGATTGATTGCATGTCAGGCGTTATGCGCAACTCATCCTGGGATTTCTTTTCATAGGACTACTGCTTTTTTCCACTGTTTTTTGTATTTCATGCTTTCTTCTTTCTTGGTATTCATTCTCGTTTTTCTGATAATACACTTTAAGTAACTTCCACAGGAAAGAGACAGGAGAAAGAGACTTTCATGTCTGAGAATGACTTTATTTGCACTTTCTCTTGTTCATAGTTTGGTACACATAGAATTCTAGATTGAAAATAATTTTTCTTCAGAATTTTGAAGACATTGAGTATCTTTGACCATCCATTGTTGCTGATGAGAAGATTAATGCATTCCAATTCTTTCTTTCTAGGTGATATTTTTTTCTATATGAAAGTTGTTAGGATCTGTCCTTCATCTTTGTTCTTCAGTTTTGCAAGGATGTGTCTAGATGTGTGTCTTTTATTATTTATTTGTTATGCTGAGCACTTGGTGTGATACCTTTTGAATCTGACGACTGATTTCTGTTTCAGCTCTGGGTTATGTACTTCCCTCTGTCATAACTTTGATAATTTCTGTTTTTTAATGAAACTATTGTTGAGTAGGACTTCCTCTTATTTTTCTCATTGTTTTTCTGAATTTTCCAATTTTTCTTTTGTGTAAGTTTTTGATCTCTCTGCTATCTTTTACTCCTCTACTGAATTTTTTTTTATTCTGAAAGTATTATGTTTAATTTCCAAAAGCATTTTTAAATTATATTGCTTTTTCATAACTTCTTATTGGTTTTTTTTGTTTGTGTGGGAGGAAGATTAGCCCTGAGCTAACATCAGATGCTGATCCTCCTCAATTTTGCTGAGGAAGACTGGCAGTGGGCTAACATCTGTGCCTGTCTTCCTCTACTTTATATGGGATGCCGCCACAGCATGGCTTGATAATCGGTGCGTTGGTGCGCTCCCGGGATCCAAACCTGTGAACCCCGGGCCACTGCAGGGGAGCGCACGCACTTAACCACTGTGCCGCCGGGCCCACCCCACTTCTTGTTTTTTTTTTGGATACAAAATCTTGAATCTCTCTGAAGATATTAAGTTTTTGTTTCTGTTTTTAAATTATTTGTTCCTTAAATTATCTCTTTTTCCTAAGAGATCAGTTTTGTTTTGCTTATCAAGTCTTTTTCCTCTGAGCCTCTCCTCTCACTCTCTCTTCCCATGCATAAGAAGTCTAATTGGGAACTCAGTGTTTGTGGCTGGGCTTGTTGACTGTCAGGCTCCATTTGAGTGTTGAGTAATCAAGATCTTGGTCCTGTTCCTGGAGTCTGGGGGAATCACAAGTGCTATTATGGGATGGGGGCTTACTCTACCCACTGCACCCATACTGACTGCCCTAGGAAATTCACTCATCTCTCTCCCTCCCCTCCATTTTTTTCCTTCTTCTTTTTCTCTTTTTTTTTCTTTCTAGCACAAAATTAAATTGTAATTGGTTCATGAGAGATTGTCCTTATTCAGTTTCTTTATAGAAGAACCCATTTGTTTGTTGTTCTTGTTTGTCTGCTGACTGTAATCCTGAAGACTCTGTTCTACTCTTCCGTTTTTTCATAATTTGTTGAAATCTCCTTTCTGCTACTAGTTTCCCTCCTATTCTCTTTGTAGTACTGAGTTCTTAATTATTATCATTTTGTTAGAGTCTTGGATGGGAGCTTATGCTCAATTAATGTGTTAAGAGTTCTCTCTGCCTGAGGAACAATTCAGGCCAGCCTTTGTGGCCAGCTATAATGCTTGGAGCATGGCCATGATCTGACATAGGTCCTGTTTTTCAGAGCTCCGTTAATAGTAGTTGTTTAATAGTTTCAACACACCCCAGTGCCACCTTAGACTGGTTATGGTTCCAGGTACGGCTGGGACTATCACATGAGTCAGTCTTGCAGTTGGGAATTTTTTTCTCTGATCTGTATTGAGGTATGTTGCCAGATCTATGCTTACCCATTTATTTTTTTATTTTCTCTTGAGATAGAATTGCATAAGGGCTGCTGGTAATCTGTCATGGATACCAAAACTTTTGCTGTACCTTCATGTGGTTCTTTTTGCATGGAGGAGTGGGGGAATTTGGAAAGCACGTATTGCTGAGTAGTTCCAGTTCCATGGGCTATCAGAATGATAAATTTTTGAGTGTCTCTCTAGCGAAAGTGATCATCTAACCAAATCCCCTCTTCTTTAATGCACTGTGTGTCTAAATGGGTACTGTATTTATGTTGCCATCAGCTACCCATCACCATTCCATGCTTTCTGGGCTTGTAAGGAGAGTTGTCCTTTATGAGTTTCTTTGACTCATTCTCATTCCTGGCCAAAAGCAATCTTAAGTTGTTTGCCAACTGCTAGTGGTTGCCCCTTCTCACCCCATTTCCATCCCTATTACATACCAGCATTTAATTTCCAACTGACACAGCTGGTTTATGATCTAGAGCACATAGAGCTTTTGACTTCAGCCTTCACTCCCTGTTATGTTTTGTGTCCATAACATCTTTATGTTTGTCTTATTTTTAAATGGTTAGGTCTTTCAAAATTATTGTAAAAATTGATTTTATCTGTCACTGCTATATATTTGTAGTTGGGATAGAGGAGAATGGAGTTTCTGTGTGATTTATTCCACTATCCTGACCAAATTACTTAAATTATTACTTTAGAAACATAACTCCATGGTGTTCTAGGGGTTTACTGAAAGAGGAGAAAGACTAATGTTAGGAGACCAGAGTTACTTCAACATTATCAGGGTAGAGGAGGAGATGAGTTTGACAGATTCGGTAAGTGGCAGGGCTCTTTATCATGGTAAAGGAATACAGGGGCCAATTGGATGGCAGGTTAGAAGTGGGATGAAGTATTTTATCAAGGTTTGAATGTGGTGAGATTGAGATTTTTGTGACAGCTAGTTGAAGATAGTAAGCATTTGGAAGTGCAAGAAATAGCATCATTGGTGTATGTCTATAGATGTGAATGAAATTACTCGGAGGGTAGAAAGCAAGAAAAAAGGGCCCAATGATGGAACTCAGGGGAACCATCATCATTTGTAGGGGATAAGCAAAGGGAGAGAAACCAGCATCAAATTAAAGAGGAAGTATCCTAGAGGAAGCAGAAAGACCAAAAGAGAAGGCTGAAACAGGTTCATGCTTCCCAAAGAAAAGATCGTCATTGGTGTTAGGGTCTGTAGAGAGTCAAATACAAGCAGGACTGAGTGTCCCTTGGAGTTGGTCATTGATGTAGAAGCCAGATTATAGGGGGTTGAAGATGAAGGGAAGGAAAGAGAGAAGTCCATGGTTGAAAAGCAAAAAGAGGACTAGTATTTGTTTATATTTTGCCTTTGATTTTTGTTTTGCTTTTTAGGTTAAGGAATACTTGGTACTCTTTTTAAGGTCTAATTTTTTATTTTGTTGCACTTATTTGGTCTCTTATATTCTTTGTCTATGAACTAGCCTGATTTTGACCTTTTATAGCATTTCATAAGACTTTGCTGTTTGATTTTACTTTTCCATATAACTTAAATATAGTTTGTTAGTTCTTAAGGTTATCTCAAGCCATTTTTAACAGTCAATATTTGAAAGTATTAGTAGTTACTCAGTGGCCAAACAAGATGGTGTGAAAGGAAAACACTAGCAATCTTACTAGTTTTTTCTTCATTTTAGTCTTCATTCTTACCTATTTGGGGCAGATTTTTTTTTCTTTTTTAATTCACAAGCCCATTAAGTCTTTCAGAGACTACACAGACTCTCCCTGATGCTCAGCAGGTGCTTTAGAAGGGTTTCATGTTACCTAGTAAATTATTCAACCATTTATAAATGCTGTGAAGTTTTACAGTTAATTAAGTAGTATCATTTTATAATGGATTATCCAGCTTTATTAATTTATTTTTTAAAAATTGGCACAATTTGGCACTGTGACAATAATGCACTTAGCGTTCTAAAATTGGTAATGCATCTCTTTAAACACTGATTTCCAAGGGCAGAGATAGCCATAGACATAGGTGGCAGCCTGCAGGCTATGTTGGTTAAGGAGCCTCATGGTTTCTGCTTAACTAAAAATAGCATGCCCACTGACTCTCTTGCTTTTCTAAACCTAAGCTGAAATTTTATTATTAGTCTTTCTTAACAGGTTAATAACACATCTGGTTCCAGTTGTTTTAGATAAGAGATTATAGGCCTGTATTTTAAATAACTTGACCAAGATCATCACTTGACCATAGCTGCTAGTGGAGCTGGGATTTAAATCATGTTAGTCTGGCTCTATTCTGTATTCTTAACAATTCTCTATATTATCTTTAAAGGTAAAAGTAGGAGCATTTTCCTTGCCTTCTGTCTCCTCAATCTCTCTCTCTTCTCTCTGGTATTTTTTGCTAGGATCCTTCATTTTCTTCCTCCTCTTTATACATTTGTAAAATAGAGAAAGGTAGCATAAAAATAATTGGTTTGTTTGTAGAAAAATTCTCTAAACAAAAATAAAGTAGAATACTGCCATCAGTGTAAAAGAGTACAAGAGATTTTTTTAAACTCAGAAATGAAAACCCAGTCACATTGGCTTCATAGCATACTCAGAATAAAGACACAAATAACCACTTCTTCATAGGAAAAAGTGTTTAAAAAGTAAAGGACAAACAGCCAGAGGAAAGTCACAAATATGAAGAAAGAAATTTTTAAAAGACATAATATAGGGTTGAGCAGAGAGAGAGCAGTATTTGTGCTGTATGTCCTATGACAGTAAGATATATGCCCATTCATGAAGCTTTTATGAATGCCAACTTTTCAATAAAATAGAGTTGCAAAAAGAGAGCTAAAGGCAAAGAACACCAATTAAACATGCTTCAGTATTTTATTTAAGGTTAATGTTCAATACAGTGGTCATCAGAAGCATATGGCTCTTTAGGTCTTAAGATGAAAATCCATTTGTTTATTTTTTTGTACCTATTAGTGTATTGTATATAACCAGACCCATGGAACAACATTTATTGTTGACATTGCATATTAATTCTGTAATTGTTTATTACAATTATAGATTTTTCTTAGTGGATTTCTTCCAAAGCATGATGCAGACCACTCTTGCACAAGTCTTTCAACCCCAGAAAGGAGTTTCATCTTTATAAACAGTCGACCAGTACACCAAAAAGACATATTAAAGGTAATCTATTTTAGAAAAAGGTATCACTTGAATCAGAAATAAAAACTAGCTCTGTCATTTGTCAACTTGTTACAAAGACTACTTCTAAGAATTTGCTCTAAAATAAGGAAAAGGAGAAAAAGAGATACAATGACATTTATTGAGCATTGTGCTAGGTACCTTACATATGTTGTCTCATTGACTTTTCACAACTCTGTGATGAATTATTATCCTTATTTATAGTGAAGAAACTGAAATATTAGTGACTTTCTTAGAGCACATAGCCAGGAAGTAACAGAGTTTGGATTTGAACCTTGGACTTTCAAACATCCATGATACTATGGTCTTTTAACCATGAAGCCAGTTGCATTGGATATTTGTACATCTTAATGAATGCTTATGCTTCATATAGGTTCAAGGCCTCTAAATGAGTAGTACATTTAAATGCTGCTTTTCCTAATAAGCACTTATATCCACTCAGTTTCTCAGTTGAATATGCTTCTTTTGGTGGTATTTTAAGGATGGCAGTACTGTCTTTATTTACATGATATTTTTGTCTTTTATTCATTATATATATTTCTAGTTAATCCGACATTATTACAATCTGAAGTGCCTAAAGGAATCTACTCGTTTGTATCCCATTTTCTTTCTAAAAATTGATGTTCCTACAGCTGATGTGGATGTAAATTTAACACCAGATAAAAGTCAAGTATTATTACAGAATAAGGTAACCTTTTTCAGATGCTTTTTGCATTAATTTACAAAACTACTGTTATTTACAAACTTACGCAGTCCTAACCATTTTCATATAAAAAAGGAGATTTGCTTGTTTATATATATATTTAAAATATTATTTTAAATTTGTGGATTTATTATTTTCATAATTTCCCCTAACATTTGTTAATTTGTATTTTTAGGAATCTGTTTTAATTGCTCTTGAAAATCTGATGACGACTTGTTATGGATCACTACCTAGTACAAATTCTTCTGAAAATAATAAAACAGATGTTTCCTCAGCTGACATGGTTGTTAGTAAAACAGCAGAAACAGATGTGCTTTTTAATAAAATGGAATCATCTGGAAATAATTATCCAAATGTTGATACTTTCGCCATTCCTTTCCAAAATGATGTGCATAATGATGAATCTGGAAAAAACACTAATTATTGTTTAAATCCTCAGATACATGTTGATGACCATTGTGATGATCATTTTAGTAGTGAAAATTCTAGCATTGATAAGAACACTAGAAATATATTTCAGGAGATCCCAATGAATAATTTACCATGTGAGGACACTCAGAAGGAATATAGTGAAACTTGTGTAGGTTCTGTTAAGCACACCCAATCCGAAAATGGTAGTAAAGGCCACATAAATGAGAGTGGGAAAAATGAAGAAGCAGCAGATCCTGAGAAGTCTTTGGAAATTAGTGCAGATGACTGGAGCAAGGGAAATATATTTAAAAATTCAATGGGAGAAAACATCGAACCTGTGAAAATTTTAGTGCCTCGAGAAAGTTCAGCATGTAAAGTAAGTAATAATAATAATCATCCAAGCCCTGAACAAAAGAATCTCGGTGAAGGTTCCTGTAACAAAAAATCAAATGTGGTAGATAACAAATCTGGACAGCTTACAGCTTATGATTTAATTAGCAATCAAGTAATCAAGAAACCCATGTCAGCAAGCGCCCTTTTTGTTCAAGATCATCGTGCTCAGTTTCTCACAGAAAATTCTAAGACCAGTTTGGAGGATGCAACGGTACAAATTGAAGAACTGTGGAAGACATTGAGTGAAGAGGAAAAACTGAAGTAAGTTTCCAGAGCTTGCATCTGACCTGAATGCTCAGATATTTCCATTCTATATGACTCACTGGGTTAAAAAAATTTTTTTAACTTCTTATTTATGGAAAAGCAGAATGGAAAATGCCTTTTGGTTTGGCTAGAGTACCTTCTTGGCATCGCTTTTTTTGTTAGAGGTTTTTAGTTTTGGGGTTTCGTTTTTTGTTTTGATACAGGCCTTAACTGCTTTCTAATTTAAGTTTGTATTTAAAGGTTTTCCATTCTTAATTTAAAACTACCATTTTCTTCTATTTTTTTATTTTATGTTAAAGAATCTTTCTATGACAATACTTTTACTTTTTTAAGCTTATGCGTTAGAAGAATTATAACAGTAGTGTTTTTAAGAAATATCTTGACTATTCCCTTTTATAACTTGGTCTCCAAAATATGTAACACAAAACAAAAATTGTAACATTGTTGCAGATTCAATTTAGTGGTGTTAGTACTGTCTATTCAGTGTAACTCAAGGCTTCCTTCTAGAATCTTTTATTTATTTATTTATTGGCAGCTCATAAACTACGGTCAGTTTTTTTTGTAGGTAAATAGATGGTTTGATCTATTTTTGATTAAAATAACTACATATTACTTGCCATCTTTAGATCACATGATCCGAATAAATATTTCAAAATAATATGAAGGGTGTTTCTAATTGACTTAGGGCACTTACTGTAAATACAAAATACTATGTTTTGAGTGATTTAGCCCACCAGAAAATGAAAGAGTGGAATTATACTTCCAATCACATATTATTATCTAAGACATCTCAATATTATGTCAAACATCTGGGGAAAAAATTTAAATGTAACCTGTCATCCAGAGTTTATATTTGACGGTAAACTACATGAATATGTGATCAATTTTTTTTTCATTTTTTCATTAGCTTATTCAGTCTTATAAAGACATTGTCAGTTTAAAATAATAAAGACCACTATTAACACCAATAGGTAAAACCTCCATAAATTAACTTCTCTCTTCACCTTTTTTTTTGGTGGGGATGGTGGTGTGTTTTGTTCTTTTTTCAAACATAGAGAAAAGTAGACAAAACGGTACAATGAACCCCTCACCCTATGTCACTAACCATCATCTCAAGGTCAGTCCCACTTCAGCTGTACCTCCACTCATTTCTCTTTTACTCTTTCACCATTATTATTCTGAAGGAAATCCTAGGATAATATCATCTGTTTCATAAATATGTTAGTATATATCTGGAAAAGGTATAAGATACTCTTATTTTAAATATAGCCATAATACAATTGTCGTAACTTTTTAAAACATGAATTCGTTAATGTCGTCAAATATTCATTTTACAAATTTCTAATTATTTCATGAATGTCAGATTTTTTTTTTAAAGTTCGTTTCTTTGAATCAGGATGCAAATAAGGTTCACAAATTGTGATTGTCTTTAAAACTAAATGACAGGGCCAGCCCCGTGGCTTAGCGGTTAAGTGCACGCGCTCCGCTGCTGGCGGCCCGGGCTGCTGGCGGCCCGGGTTCGGATCCCGGGCGCGCACCGACGCACTGCTTCTCCGGCTATGCTGAGGCCGCGTCCCACATACAACAACTAGAAGGATGTGCAACCATGACATACAACTATTTACTGGGGTTTTGGGGGAAAAAAAATAAATAAATAAAAAATTTAAAAAAAACAACAAAAACTAAATGACACAACTATGCAGTTTAAAGACGAGTACACTTAACTTTTAATACAGCAAGCCCACAAAAGTTGAATTGCATTGACCAGGGAGGTGATGAATTGAGAGTTGTCTGAGAATAGAAAAAATAAATCATAGATGTTGCCAGTTCTCGTGAAAGTAGGGACAGTGTAACAGCTTAAGATAGCTATTCCCTTGCAGTCTCACAACAGCAGGTGTTGTTCCAGTTGCCTTTTGGGGAATGTCAGCATTATTTCTCCTTGTAGGCCCCAAGGTGTCAGGAATATGGTTAATAGGCCTCATCTAAAAATTTGTTTATTCTGGAATCCAAAATTTTCACTATCTTATTGCCATAAGGTAGACAAAAGAGGCACTGTTGGTCAAGAGCAGACCTCTGAATCTACACCTGGGTTCTAACCCCAGTTCCTCTCTTTGGTAGCTTTTTGTAAAAAATGTGTAGACAGTATCTTCTGGATTGTTGTGAGGATTAAGTAAGATATTGTGTGTTATGATACAGGATAAATGACTGGCACCTAGTAAATGATTGCTCCTGATGTTAATCAGAGTTTTCCATCTGTGAAAAAGAAATTTCTCTGTTGTAATTGATATTATTTTTCGTTTGCTTAATTAAGATTAAGTTTAATTTGGAGGCCAAAAATAGAAACCTGTGAAGACAATATAGGTATCTTGAGATCAGAGAGCTTACTGTTAGAAACCTGTGAAGACAATATAGGTATCTTGAGATCAGAGAGCTTACTGTATGTCACAAACTGCTGTATTAGAATCTTCCAGAGCTAGGGGTCTTGGGACCATGATCGGCTGTGTCCAAAATCACGATTAGTGAGAAGGTAGAGCAAAAATGATATCACACAAGAATCACACTAACTACCACTTCTCCTCTTTATCTTGGAATTCTTTATCTTTATCTTGGAATTCTTTCTATGATCCTAAATTCTACAAGGAGTGCTAAAGGATATACGAGTAGACTTCTCTTCTGCAGATAATCAGTCTTTCCATCCATCCATCCTGTTCTCCTGTTCTTTCTTCCTGTTTCTTTCCCTTCTGTGTTCCCTCCCTTATTTCTTCTTTTTCACTTCCCTTCCCTTCTTTATTGACGGCATTCTGTGTACAAACCCTATGTACTCTAACTAGTCACTAAAGATACGGTGATAAATAAAACATACTTTCTCTACTTGTAAATGGTGTAGTCTAGTGAGGAAGACACAATTAAACAAATGGTAATCATAGAATGTGATGAATTTCAAAATAAAAGAAATATAGAGTTATGAAAACACTTAACAGTTGGGCTTAATCTCATTTATTGGACAGGAAATGCTTTCCTGAATGGAAATCGATCAGAAAAGTGTAGGGAATTTTTTAGGTAGAAGGAACAACATGTAAGAAGGCCTGGAAGCTAGAAGGAAAATTATGTTATTGAGGAACTAAAAGATGCCTTCTATGACAGGAACAAAATATGGGGGAGTGTGGTAAAGAAAGATGAGGAAGGCAGGCCATGGAATGTTCTGTAATTCATAACCAAGAGTTTGAATAAGAACTAGGATCAGGGTTTTCTGCTGAGAGCTTAGGACAGATTTTGGAGTAGAGAGTACTTTCATTTTTTTAGTTCTTCCTTTCTGGATTTTTTTTTTTTCTTGCTTTGCTCTCCTTTCCTCCTTTCCTAAACCAAATTTAGGCTATGTGCCCTGCCACTGGGGTCTTAGTCAATGGATGTTAACTTGAACAGTAGCTATGAACATATTTCTACTTAAAATAACCAAGAATAATATTGTAATTGGGTATTATTGAAAATGGTAAATAAACTTTATAATTACATGTAATCTTTAGTCACAAAAACATTTGAATTCATTATTCTTAAAATCAAAATATTTTTCATTCAAGTTACTAAATCCCTTAATGACATTAAATCAAAGGTAGCAGCTGTTTTTTTACTTAACATATACTTAATATTCCTTTGGACATAACTTTTTATATTTCCTAAGGAACTTATTAAATTGACTTCTTGAGTAAATCAAAAGATTAATACCATATGTGAAAATTTGCACATTATAATTAATTACAAATGGTGACCGTCATCTTGAACTTATTTTCCACCATCAGGGAAAAATCTTGAATTTCAATGTCCAAGAGCTAAAAATACTTATTTATAAAACCTGTTGAAAGTAAACTGTATTGAAAATCATGTTTTATGTAGCTAATCCAGAACTTCAGATTCTAAATAGAAATGGGAGAAAATAACTTTAAAAATTATGAATATGGCATGATAAGTAACCAAAAGGGCATTTTTCATCTAGTTTACAGTGAAACAAGGTCTTTTTCACATTCTCATTCAGGAAACATTTCTGTATTCAACAAGCATGTACTGACTACAAAGTACATGCTGTGGTCTCTTATCTCTTAGTCTCACTTTTAACGTTTAATATAGTTCTCCCAACAGTATCATTTTTATTTCCTAACACATATCTATTCAAATCTCTCCTTAAAAATATTATATATGTATTACCTGCAATAGAATACAGCGAGTTTCTTAAGAGTTTAAGACTAGAAATAATACTAATCCTCTCAAATTTAAAACTCCATTTAAAAAAATTTTAACAAGGTTGCTTAAATAATTATCAACCTTTAGTCAGTCATGTGCCCCATTCATTATAAGATATGTTTCACTATAGAAAATAGTGGTAGCACACATTTATCACTATTCAAGCACTATTCTAAGTACTTGACACATTTTAGCTCATTTTATTCCTCCCATCAAAACTATGAAGTATATGTAGACTGTCCGTATATTACAGATGAGCTTATGAGGCACAGAAAAATTAAATAATTTGCATAGTAGGTTTACAGAGCTCCTAAGTGGCAGAACCAGACCAGGCAGTCTCTCTCCAGGGTCTGTGCTCTTAATCACCACACTTTGCTGAACACATAATACTAGTTTTCAATTCTGGATATGCATTAGAATCATCCATGGAGCTCTTTAAAAACAATACTGCCCAGCCCGAACCTAGGCCTGAGGATTAGAAACTCTGATGGTTAAGACCTAGGCATCTCAGTTTTTTAGAAAAGGGCTGATATAACCATTATGCTGGATTGTCTTTGGCCCTAGAAGTTTCATTTTACTCCTGTTATTAGTAACCAAAAAGGAAAGACCTCAGTTTTTTACCCAGTATAATTTTAAAACATCCATTATCTTGTACCTTTGAAATTGAATTAAATTAGATGGTTTGTGTGTGTTCAGTTTATTTAAATTTATTTTTTCATTGATGACTCTAAAATGAGAAATATCAACTGAAAAAATTAACATTTAGCTATGAAACCATTATAAATTTAGTTATATAATTTTCATTTTGCATGTTGTTATAGCGATTTTAATTTTACTTGTATCTAATTAGTAAATGGAGTATTAATATATGTAAATTTTCTTTTGTAGTGCTCAGGGAATTGTTTATTCCATGTTGATGTTACAGCAAATGTATAAGGAACTCTTCAGATCTGGAATTGACATTTTAATGAATTATTTCTTGATATTTTTTTTTTGTGCCTGTGCCCTCAAGACTTTCTTAAATGGTTTTTAAAATAGAGTAAAATTTAGCTGCTGTAAAATGCACAGATCTTAACCACATAGATAGTTCAGTGCATTTTCATATGTTTACATCCATGTAACTACCACCCCAAACAAAATATAGAACATTTCCATCACCCCAGAAAGTTCCCTTATGCCACCTACTAGCCAGTCTGCCTACACAGCCACTGTTTTGATTTCCATCACACTAGCTTGGTTTTGCCAATACTTGAACTTCATATATATGAAGTCTTTTATACCTCGTTTCTTTTCCTCAACAAAATATTTTTGTGATTTTCTTCCATGTTTGTTGAATGTATCTGTATAGTTCATTCATTTTAATCAATGAGTAATACTCAGTTGTATAAATATACCTCAATTTGTTTATTCAGTCTCCAGTTTGTGGGCATTTGGGTTGTTTCCAGTTTGGGGCTATTATGAATAAAGCTGTGTTGTTTAATTTCCAAATATTTGGGGTTTTTCTAAATATCTTATTGTTATCGATTTCTAATTAATTTTGTCATGTCAATTAAGTCAAAGTAGTTGATAGTATTGCTAGAATCTTCAATAGCTTTACTGATTTTTATTTTTGGGTCTAGTCCTGTCAGTTACTGAGGGAGGGGTATTAAAGTCTCCAGCTGTGATTCTGGATTTATTTCTACCTTTTGATCTGTAAGTTTTGCTTCATGTAATTTGAAGGTCTCTCATTAGGTGCATACATGTTTGTGATTGTTACACCTTCCTATTGGCCCATTTTGTCATTATGAAATTTCCCTCTTTATGGTATTCTTGTTTTGAAATGTACTTCATCCTATATTACTATATCTACTCTGACTTTCTTATGATTACCATTTGCATGGTATATCTTTTCTATTCTTTTACTTTCAAACTATCTGTGTCTTTATATTTAAAGTATAACTCTTGTAGACACATATGGCTAGATTTTGCCTTTTAAAATCAATCTGACAGTCTGTGTTTTGATTGGAACATTTAATCCATGTAATGTAATAACTGATATGATTGGGTTTACCAACCCAGGTCTACCATTTTTCTATTTGTTTTCTATTTGTCCCATCTCTGTTTTGTTCCTCTGTTTGTCTTTTTTGGGAGGGAGAGAGACAGCCTTCTTTAGAGTTAAAAGAATATAATTTATTTGTAATTTTAATTCCTCTGTTGGCTTTGTGTTATGTTTTGCTTTGGGGAATACATTATACATCCTTAATTTATCATAATCTACTTAGAGTTAATAGGGTACCATTTCACATAAAATATGAAAACTTTGCAAGTATTATTCTACTTACCACCCCTTTCCTTTGTGCAGTTGGTATGTCATATATTTTATATCTACATAAAATATAAACCTCACTTTACAGTGTTATTATTTTTCTATTTAAACAGTTATCTTTCAAATAAGAGAATTTTTTCTATTTACCTACATAGTTACCATTTTCGGTGCTCATCATTTCTTCCCATAGATCTAAGTATCCGTCTAGTGTCATTCCTTAATAGTGCAATTATACTAGCAACAGATTCTCAGCTTTCTTTTATCTGAAAATGTCTATATCATCTTCATTTTTGAAGGACATTTTTGCTGGATATAATTGAATTCTGGATTCTTTTGACAATTAAAAGATGTTATTCACTGTCATCTGGCTCTCCATTGCTTCTGATGAGAAGTTATATTTATCGTTTGTGGTGGTGTTCCTTTTTTGTAATGTCTTTTTTTTCTCTCACTGCTTTCAGAATTTTATCTTAATCTTTGGTTTTCAGCAGTTTGATTCTAATATACTTAGCTGTGGATTTCTTTGCATTTATCCTGCTTGGGGTTCCCTGACCTTTGTGGATCTGTAAAATGTTGCATTTCTCCAAACTGGCTAAGTGTCAGCCATAATTTCTTCAAAGGTTTTTTTTCCCCTTCACTTCTATATTTTTTTATCTGGGACGCCAATTACATAGATGTTAGGTTGCTTGTTGTGCCATAGGTCACTGAGATGTTTTTTCAATCTTCTTCAATGATTTTTCTCTCTGTTGTTCAGATTGGATAATTTCTATTGATCTGTCTTCAAGTTTACTGATGCTTTCTTTTGCCATATCTGATCTGCTGTTAAGCCTATCCAGTGAATTTCTCATGTCAGATATTATATTTTTTAGTTCTAGAATTTCTCTTTCCATTTGCCTCTTTTTTATAATTTCCCTTCTCTGTTGAGATTGCCCCTTCTATTCTCTCATTATGATCATCTTTTCCTTTAAGTCCTTAAATATTTATAAAAACCCATTTTTGAATATTTTTTTGCAAATTCCAACATCTGAGTCATCTTGAGGTTGGCTTCTACTGACCACTTTTTTTCTTGACCATGACTCACATTTTCCTGTTTTGAGTGATAACTTTTGATTATATAACAGACATTGTAGGTGATATGTTGTAGAAACTCGGGATTCTATTATCTTCTTCTGAAAAGTGTTGGTTTTTGTTCTACTAAGCATTTAAATTATTGACAGATCCCCTTGAACTTATGGAGGCTTTGTTTTACACTGCCTTAGGGAAAGACTGTTTAAAGTTTGCCCTTAGTTCTAGGGCAGCTTCTTTAGTTCTAGAACATAGTTTTTTTCTTACCCCTAAGATGTAGTCCTTCTCCAGTTTTAATTGAAAGCCCAAAGTGTTTACCAAGCCATCTAATTATGTGGAATTCAAACTCCAAACTCTATTTCCCCTGCAAGGGGCAGCCACTGAAATCTCTGTTTAGCTCATTTAGCTTTCTAGTGGTTGTTTTCCTCTAGGGTCCCACACATGGGATTTTCTCCCTTAATTTCCAGTTGTTTTGGAAGAAAGGAGCTCTATGTTCTGATGACTAAGGCTATTAAGAGTGCAGATTTCTAAGTTCCTGTCACTACTCCTACTGTTGGGGACTGCTCTCTGGGTAAAAGCTGTATAAATGTGGATCTTTTTTTTTTTCAAGGGTTGAATCCATTTCAATTTCTGCCTGCTTTTGGTTGTTATTCACTGCCTATTTCTAAGTTTGCTCAGATTTTATCATAGTTGTATATGGGAGGGTTAGTCCAATACTAGCTCTTTTGTCATTACTGGACCTGGAATGCCAGCTCTTTATTTTTTATAAAATTTACTTTAGATGGTCAATATATTTCTGATTATCACTTCATTAATTCCGTTTTATCTCTATTCATAGATACGAAGAGAAGGCTACTAAAGACTTGGAGCGATACAATAAGCAAATCAAGAGAGCCATTGAACAGGAGTCTCAAATATCAATAAAAGATGGCAGAAACAAGATAAAACCCACCAGTGCGTGGAATGTGGCACAGAAGCACAAGTTGAAAACTTCATTATCTAATCAGCCAAAACTTGATGAGCTCTTTCAGTCCCAAATTGCAAAAAAAAAGGACCAAAACATTAAAGTAGTTCAGATCCCCTTTTCTATGGAAAACTTAAAGAAAAATTTTGAGAAACATAAATTTGACTTAGAAGAGAAGGATAACCTTTGCTTGATCCACAATCTTAAGTTTCCTGATGGCTGGCTAATTACATCCAAAACAGAGGTTATGTTATTAAATCCATATAGAGTGGAAGAAGCCCTGCTATTTAAAAGACTTCTTGAGAATCATAAACTTCCTGCAGAGCCACTGGAAAAGCCAATTATATTAACAGAGAGGTATGGTGAAGAAATATAATTTTTTTTTATTCTGAAAACATTTATTAACGGGGCCTGCTCCATGGCATAGTGGTTAAGTCCAGCACGCTCCACTTTGGTGGCCCAGATTTGTGGGTTCGGATCCCAGGCGTGAGCCTACTCCACTCGTCAAGCCACGCTGTGGCGGTGACCCACATACAAGGTGGAGGAAGACTGGTACAGATGTTAGCTCAGGGCTAATTTTCTGCAAGCAAAAAAGGAGGAAGATTGGCAACAAATGTTAGTTCAGAGCAAATCTTCCTCACCAAAAAAAACAAAAAACATTAATCCATACTAGATTAGAAATTGAAGGTAAAAGTTGAAAGTATTTCCTAGTAGGGAAAAGTGATATTTATTTATTTAAAAAAATCTTTTAAAAACTTCATTGCTAATCTTCAGTGGAATTCATTGCTTTTAAATAAATAAATTTAGAATATTCTAGACAGCTTACTTCTGCAGTTAATAAGTATCAAGCTCAATTCTCCTCCTGTACATTAGTGACTTCCCTATGGTAGTTTTGAAGTTAGCCTGCCATGACTCTGTTTCATTACTCACTCTTTAACTTTTCAAACGTACACCAAAATAGAAATATGCAATGAATGCCTTTATCAACAATTATCAAATTTGCCACATTTGCCCTTTCTGTCCTTTTATACACACAGACACACACACACATATATTTTCTTTCCTTTGCTAAAATATTTTATAACAGTTCCCACCCCTACACCTTTCAGTATCTCTCTCTCAAAAATGGCTATTTTCTTACCTAACTACAATGCCTTTTTCATAGCTTACACAATAATAATTTCTTGGAATTGTTCCTCATTGTTTCAAAATGTCTTTTTTATAATTTAAAATTTTTTTAATTTAATTTGTATCTAAACAAGGTCCAGCCATTATATTTTCTTATGTCTCTTAAATCTCTTCTAATATCACACCATTAACTTATTTTTGATACTGAGTCACTTGTTCATTGGAATGTCCTGTTGTCTTGATTTGTCTCTGCTTCCTGTGGTGTTGTTTAACTTGTTTTTCCCTCTCCCATATTTAAATGGGAGTTAGCTCAGGAGGATTGAATAGATTTAGACTCTGCTTTCCTGTAAGACTGCTTAATAGGTGGTGCCATGTACTTCATATTTCATCACATCAAAAGGCACTTAGCACTGTGTTCAGCTGCTGACAGCATGGTCTTCCACCTTAAAGTTCCCTATTAACCTTTCCATCTAATGGTTTCATCCATTAATGATTGTTGCCTGAACTAATTTTATTATAGATTGTAAAATGGAGTATTTCCTTTTCATATCCTACGCGAGGAAATCGTTTTCTGTAAAAATGAATAACTGAATAACGTATTAACATTTCCCCTTTTTATACTAATATTTCTTTTTTATCTGACACAGGTAGAAGAGAATCACATGTACAACAAAGGAGATTAAAAACCTGAAATTAGGGGGCCAGCCTGGTGGTGTAGCGGTTAAGTTTGCACGCTCTGCTTTGGTGGCCTGGGGTTTGCAGGTTCAGATCCCAGGCACGGACCAACACACCCCTTGTCAAGCCATGCAGTGGCGGCATCCCATATAAAGTAGAGGAAGATGGGCATGGATGTTAGCCCAGGGCTAATCTTCCTCACACACACACACACACAAAATAAATAAAAAGAAACCTGAAATTAGAAAGATAATGAAAATTTGTTCACTAGAACACGTCACTAGATAACTCTGTTTCAGAACTTCCAAGAATAAATCAAAAATCATTTATAAAATGTATTAAAACTCTTGTGTTAAAGACTCTGCCATCAGAAGGAAAAAATAGGGCTAGGATACAGAAAAACATTTGTTAAAGCCTTCTTTTATAATTAAGGCAACAGTAATCACATTAACCAAAATCCAGCTATCTGAAATTTTAAACTTGATTGCTTTTCTAAATGGTATTTGTAAACTTTCATTTAGATCTCAAAAATCTTTCTGCTTGTACAAATTATGAGTTTTTAAAAATATTTTTCTTTGTGATATTTTGTTATTCAAAAACAAATACATTAAAAACTATTATTTTGGGCCCATACTAGCGTAAAAATAAATCATTCTTATTTGAACATGGGCAGCAACAAAGCTTATTTCAAAATTTTCACTTTCTTCTGAAATGTGACATCACCATCACAATTAGTAATGTAAGTTTTTCAAAACTCAGTCATGGACAGGATAATTACGGGTTTGACCTGTTTTCTCACCAGAGTTCTAATGTGGGTTGTATAGCTTATCTCTGAATGGAATAATTTAGATATCTATAAAATACAAGTAAGATCTCAATATAATAATAACAATGGCTAGTGTTTATTGAGCACTTATTATATGATAGGAACTTTATTAAGCCCTTTGCTTTCATGATCTTATCTTTACAACCTTATGAAAGGTAGGCACTATCATTATCCACATTTTATAGATGAGGAAACTGAAACACAAAACTGTTAAGTAACTTACCAAGGCTAATATAGCCCATAAGTAAGCGGTGGATCCGAGATTCTAGTCTAGACAGTAACTGTAGAGCCTGCACCATTCACTGCTATACTATATTGTTATCACCATCACCACTGGGTCTCAAATTGATTTTCTGAACATTGGTTAGACCAGACAGAGCACATCTAATATACAGCCAAAGTTCTCCTCTCTTCTCTCACAGCCAGTGGGATCCTCAGCCTTTCCAAGGTGATAAGCAAAGACATCATCTGTTCATTTACTTTTTCAGGGGGTGCAGGATTGTAATAAACAAACTGCAGCTTATCATCCTGCACTGGAACATAGAACAGTACCTTGCATACGTAAGACAGTATCTACCGCATGGTAGGCACTCAAATATTCATTGAATATTCGAATGGGAAAATGGTAACCACTCACATCTCAACCCCGACAGACACCTTATTGTAGTAACATGTTAGGGAGCATCCCAACCAAACCTAAAACCAACATGAAAGGTTAATTTGTGCCCTAGATAATCTTTGGCTACCTCAAAATTTTCTTTAGGGCCTGCACCACTCTGAACCATTTCATATGCCACCTTTGGCAAACGTGCTATGCCTACAGTAGACTGAAGGAAGCTCTCTCAAGCTCTAAGTTACTAAATTTTTAAGGTCCTGGGAGAAAAGATACACGCTTATCTTTTTATTATTGCAGAAACCTTGATTAGCAATTGAAAATTACGTAGGATGGACCACTTGAGTAACTTATGTATTATTGCGTCTGCTTAAGGTATAAAATGGTATTATTTATAAATAAAGTTTTCATTCGTATTATATATGGAGAGCACATTTTTTGATTTCACATTTAGTTTGTAACATCCTAGAAGATAGAAACAGTCTTTTATGTCTATTCTTCTTCCTTTCTGTACTCTGTATGTAGTAGGTCGTCTGTAAAATATTAACAGGAATGTAAAAAAGTAAAGCTTCTCACAGGGCTACTTATACCTTTGTATTTTGGATACTGATAATAACACTTTTTAAAGGGCCTTTGGATTAACTTTTTTCCATAAATCCTCTTATTTCATTTTACATATTTAATAAGTTAAAGGGCCATAATTTCTTTTTCAGTCTTTTTAATGGATCTCATTATTTAGAGATTTTATATAAAATGACAGCAGATGATCAAAGATACAGTGGATCAACTTACCTGTGCGATCCTCGTCTTACAGCAAATGGTTTCAAGATAAAATTGATACCAGGTATGATAATGTGGTTTAATATTTCCTGACTTGGAAAAATAAGTCTTGTTCCAAGAGTTACATTTGGATTTCATAATTTACAGATATCATTGTATACTTTTGTCTCACCAAAAGTACAGTGTCAGTTAAACAGTCATATTTCAGAAAGGTCACCTCTGCCTGAAACAAGCAAGTTTGGCATCTCTTTCAGTCGATTGCCTTGAATTTGCATTTTCATAACTAATCAAGTAGTTTCTTTGTAATTTTTGCCATCCTTTGTCACAATATTCAAACTGCCTGCTTTGTTTAACTAAATGATTAAATACTCCTTTAGATAATGAAACAAAAATAAATATGTAGGATACTGGAATGGCCTAACAAAATGGATATCTCCTTTCCTTTTTTTTTTTTTTTTTTAATTTTTTGTTTATTGTAGTAACATTGGTTTATAACATTGTATAAATTTCAGGTGTACATCTTTATACTTCTATTTCTGCATAGATTACATCATGTTCACCACCCAAATACTAATTACAACCCATCAGCACACACATGTGCCGAATTATCCCTTTCGCCCTCCTCCCTTCCCCCTTCCCCTCTGGTAACCACCAATCCAATCTCTGTCTCTTTTCCTTTTTTAAAAGCATTTACTTGTTTTGCCAATTAGATGTGTAACATCAGCAGTCTTAACGGTTTGTAGAATGGATGATTTGATTTCCATGGCTTTGCTAAAAAGACTGATAACGCTGTTTGCTTAGTACGGAAATTCATTGGGAGAAAAAAATTCCATCTAGCTGGCAGACTTCAGTTTTTCTAGTGGCCCCTTCTCTGCTCTTTCATAGTTTCCATACTCAACTACCTTCTTCCCTAGCTTCCTAGGCTGGTCTTGACTTATTACTTTCCCTTCATCTGGCATCAAGGAGACAAAGGCACCATGAAGAGTGATTCCACTGTCCTGCCTGCCCCTAAATTTGTCAGGACCAAAATGTAGAAAAAGAATGTTGAAGATTTTTAAAGGAATGTTTTACTAACACATGAAAATAAGTAAAAACAATGTCCAAAACCGTGATATTAGGTATATGCAGAAAATGCTTTGGTGTTCCAAAGTTTAACTAATTTTACTTGACTTTTGCAGTTTTAAGGATAACTACCCTAAACTGCTTTCCTCCTATCTCAATCATGGATATTTAGATTTGGAGTGAAGAGAGTCCAATCCCAACTCTGCCATTTAAAACCAGTGTGTTCTTGGGAAAGTCAGTTGGCCTCAGTGTTTCCTCATCAATAATAACTTTAATAATTATTGAATAATTATTATGTGCAGAGCACTCTTATAAGTATTAAATGTATTAATTCATTTACTCTTCCTAATAGCCCTATGAAGTAGGTCCTATTACTGTCCCATTTTATAGATGGAAAAATCGAGGCACAGAGAAGTTAAGTTTGCTTAAGGGTACACAGTTAGTGGTAGTACCAGGATTTGAACCCAAGTAATCTGCCTTTAGATTGTTATATTGCTTCCCTATTAAAACTGAGGTATCTGTATCTACTTCATGAAGTAGTTGTGAGCACTACCCAAGATACTTATATAAATCAATTAGCATAGTACTTGGCAATGGTAGGTGTTCAAATAGTCTCTTTTCTTCCCATCCTCCAACCCCCCTTTCTGTCCTGAACTGACTTAAAGTCATTTCTTTTAGTCCTCCTAGAAATCTTTCTTCTTTAGGGCCCCGGCATCTTTTTAATTTATTTGAAGTGTGAAGCAAGAAGGGTGTGTGTGTGTGTGTGTGTGTGTGTATAGCAGAATATTTTTTTCTTGACTTAATCTGTTTTTCTAATTAACAATGTGGCGTTAGTGGCAGGTGCCATTTTTTCATGAAAGATATTATCACAGCAATTTGTTTTAAAGGTTAGGATAACTACCCTGTCTGTTCCAAGAGCGTGTTTATTTTTGAGCTACCCAGTAAGTTTCTGTCTGACAGATGCTTTCAGCTCTTAGCTTGTAGATAAGTGTTTTTTTTTTTTATGTTTTTTTTTTGTGAGGAAGACCAGCCCTGAGCTAACATTCGATGCCAATCCTCCTCTTTTTTGCTAAGGAAGACTGGCCCTGGGCTAACATCCGTGCCCATCTTCCTCTACTTTATATGGGACGCCTCCACAGCATGGCTTAACAAGTGGTGTGTCAGCGTGCACCTGGGATCCGAACCAGCGAACCCCGGGCCGCTGCAGCGGAGCGCGTGCACTTAACCGCTTGCACCACTGGGCCGGCCACTAGATAGTGTTTTTTAAGTCCTACTGAATACCAGGTACTTTGCATGGCACCAGAGATGTAAAAATGAATAAGACGATCATCTACAAACTGACTTGACTGGAATTAACTTTACTTAGATTATCATCAGCATTATTTCTCTTGTCAATAACATATCAAGTTCAAAACATTCATGTTTTCTCTCTTCATTTTTTTTAGCCTTTTTTTTCTTTCATTAATTTTCAGGTCATGTTTTCTTAAAGACCATTTCTCTTTCTTTTACTGAGAGTTTTGTTGTATTGGACTAACTTTGGATCAACAGTTTGCTAGTTGTCACAAAACATCTTTGGATAAAGATAAGGCATTTGAAAGAGAGGAAGAATACATCTGGCTTTGAGGGAAAAGACAGAATGTGACCCTAAGAACTTTGCCTGTTAATGGGAAATAGCTTTTTGTTCTGGGTCAGTAAGAATTCCATATTTTAAGAAGTGAAAACTTGTCAAACCGCTTATTCATTTGAAGTATTTTCCCTGACAACTGGGAAGCATTTCACAGAATTTTATGGAAACTGCAAGTTTATTGTTATATGGTTTCAGATGTCTCTGAGTTTTCCATATCTGAATTTTGCAAATACAGAGATTAAAATATTACTCAGATTTCCTCATCTGCTGCCAAATACTTTTTGCCCATACCCACAAGTAATTTTCTGAAATATGTACAATTTTCCAGGGCAAAGGTAGTTAGTATTAGACTTTTCTATCTAATCATACTACGAAAGGTAGAGAACCAGCACTAGTGAAGTCTCTTGACTTGATATTTTTGTAAATTTTCATATGTAAAGATGTGAACTAGAATATTCTGCTACTTCCTCTTTGCCTATCTAAACCCTATTTTAAGTCCCATTTAAGTTCCCCCGGTTGCTCAGACTCTCATTTTATCTCCCTTCACTGAACTCTATATTTTATCCCTTAATGCCTGATCATATATCTACTTATATTATTCTCCAGTTGTTTCCTGGGAAGAACATTAGGATGCCTGCTCTGTTTAGTGTAACACCATTGCATCTGCCACCCAGGTCAAGGAACTAGTTTGTAATTGGGAACAGGTTAGGAATAGGATCATTGACATCTCGAGATCTGAAATTCTCCAAGCTACATGACTCCTCTTTTTTAATTCATCTGTTGATAGCTATCACTTATCCAACATTGGACTGTCTCATTCTCTTTACTTCTAGGTAACATTGTGTGGACTTCAATATTAAGAACACTGTTACACAGATATAGTCAAAGAAGGCAAATCTTTGCTATTTTCCAAAATCATAAAATGCATTCTAAAGCCAAATTTGATGCTTCAGAATGTATATTGTTATAGATATTTTACCCCATTATATATCTAGTCATATAGCTAGTTTTAGTTTTATTTTTAATCATTAAAGTAGTTTAAATAATAGATAATATATCAGTTTTAAACATTGTTCTAGTAAAACATTTTGAATAAACATTAGTATTTTGTTTCCTCAAATTACTAATACATTAATAAGTTACTATGGCAGTAATCATTTTGTAATATATGTGTATCAAATCAACACTTTGTACACCTTAAACTTACACAGTGTTACATAACAATCATATCTCAATAAAGCTGGAAAAAATAAGTAGTTACTATGTGAGTATTTTTATAATTTGTAAGTTAAAATAATCATAGAAATAATTCAGGCCTTTAAGTTAGATATTAAACCAGAAGGATAGAATTTGTACAACAGCAGTTGTTAAAACACTTAAACCAGTTTTATTTTAATAAATATCATGGGATTCCATTTTTCTCTCCAAAGTAAGAAATGTTCTAAACAAATGTAGGGAACAGAACAGCAATAACTGAGATTAAATTAAATGATATAAAGCACGTGTTGTCTATGAGCACTTATGACTTAATATGAATGTGAAATCCTATGGGAGGTTATTATTTGTTCTCCAACTAAGGAACAAAACTTTGTCCGGACTATATTAAATTCTAATGAAGGTTCGCTAAATGTTTTAACGGTGATTTTGTTTTTAATAGACATTTTCTGGAATATAATTCAAACAAAGCTAAACTAACTATATCTATATGTGGTTTTATTATTTTTTTATTTTAGGAATTTCTGTTGCTGAAAACTACTTGGAAATAGAAGGAATGGCTAATTGTCTCCCATTCTACGGAGTGATGGATTTAAAAGAAATTCTTAATGCTATATTAAACAAAAATGCCAAGGAAGTTTATGAATGTAGACCTCGCAAAGTGATAAGTTATTTAGAGGTATGCATTATTAGATTATGTAGGTTGGCTAAGTTTTAAGATACTTAACTCTTCCTTAATAAAATAGTTAACGGTTTCAAAATAGTAAAGTTTCTATAAGGTTTATTATCCATCTGCAAGAGGAAATATTGTTAAAAAAAGAAAAATCCATTAAAAGTTTTACATCATAGACTGGTTGTGATAAACTCTATCATGGATCCTTACTATACCATTATTTCTTGAGTACACATTGAAGAAGAGCCTTATGCATGAGACACTTTGTAGTGAAGTTCTTTTGTTTTTTTTGTTTGAGAAGGATTCACAGTTGCTCCACTTTTATATCAAATACTTGTCTAAAAAGAACTATAATGTGATTTTAAGCCCTGTTCTCTTCTAGTGCAAAAGAGGGGAAGGAAAGTGAAAGATGTTGATTATTGAATAAATGGAAATTTTAGTTTTCTAGCAATATTTACCACAAATGAGAAATGTAACAGTAGGTTAAAATAGTAAATTCAATAATATTAGAGGATGGAGGAAGATTGCAAACTTTTAAATGTCCAAGTATAGGACAATGGTTGGAAAACAACAGTGATTGTCTCTATATTTGAGGTACTCTCCCTCAAGGTGGACTGGTATTATTTTGAAAACAAACCTGAACTTTAATAAAGTTTATTTTCTCCCTTTTAAAAAAAAATGAGCCATTTTTGTTTAGACTATAATTATGGCATGCCCATTGCATTCTGAGGGTCAGAATTCCTCAACAGGAAAGTCTACTTTTTTACCCTTTCTGAAGATGGTATTTAGCAACATTCTGTGAGTCCTTCAAGAGCTTTGTCTTGTGGAACTTCCCAGCCTGTTGTGGGGGGCAATTCAACACTGATAGTTTTTAGGGACTTCAAAGGAATATTTTCTTGTGAAAGACTTAGTATAAATTTAAAAGTTGAGGGAGTTGTGGGTAGTGTTTTGTGTATTGAAGAACCATGTGGAAAGAAATAAGATTTCAGAAATAACAGAAAAAAGTGGTTGGTATTAGATATAAATATTTTTACTAATGTTATACTTCTCATTACATTAAGGCAATAGTGGATGTGATTATTAAGGAAGATAGTCTAGGGAAAAAAGAGAACTTCTGTGAGAACCACTGGAATGCTTCCATTTAAGGTCAAGCTGAATAAGATGAATCACAGATAAAGATAGGAGAGTAAAAGAAGAACCGAGAGAGGTGGATATAAAAGTCAAAGGAGGAAAGAAATTTAAAAATAAGTAGTATTACATCCTCTATAGGGTAATAGTTGCTAGAAGACCATCTGGTGTGGCTGCTAGATGGCAGTGATAACCTTGAAGAGAGCTGTAATGGAAAAGTAGTAAGGACGAAGACATTTGCCAATGATCAAAGCGTGGGAAAGTGGTGGAAAAGTGTAGGCAGCAAGTCACATGGTGGTGTAAGGCGGAAAGGAGAGATTAGCATGTATGTATTGAATTTGATGGAAAAGATTGACAATAAATGATTGGAGAGCAGATGTTCCGAAAGAGGCAAGAAGGAAGATGGGATAACGATATAAGCTTTAGAAAGGAGAAACCATTCTTTCAATCAAGAGCAGAAGAGAGGAGGGAAAGTGAAAGTAAGAATATTTTGAGGTAAACTTGAGAGAAGTCACGTATGATATATGTGGTAAAGGAGTAGGAGAAGTTATCTGCTAAAGTGAAGAGGCTGGGAGGCATTGGGGATTTGAGTATAATGGAAAAGGTCTGAAAATAAGAGCTGTAGGTACTGTAAGAGAAGGTTGATTATAGAAGATGTCCAAATGGCATTGAGGACTCATAAGAGCTAACACTGGTATTGGATCCAGCCAGCACAGTTTTGTGATTCTCCAACAGTGCTGGGTAAAATTTATCCAAGGGTAAGATTAGCAAGATGAATATGGTGGAAGAAAAGGAGGGTGAGTGAGAAAATTTGAACACATTATATATGCAAGAAACAGTGTTAGGTCTCAGGGATATAAAGATGAATTAGATTCTAGTAGGAATCTGCCCTTAGATTCTAGTGGGAATCTAAAAGGAATGCAGGAAGCTAGAAATAGTATCCTTAATGTCTTGCTCACTATTCGTACCTTAAGTAGGGAAAGATGACAGAAGGGTGCTGGTGGGCCAAGAGAATAAGGAGAGATGGAGGAGATTAAAGGTCAGAGTGAAGAAAAAGAATAGGTTTAGTTGGAATAAAGGAGTAGGATGGTTGGAAAGAGAATGGGAGAGGGTGTGTGGTTAGAGAGAATCATGTTAGGATTCAAGATCTTTGAAATACAACAATTCTTTTAAAGTATATCCTACAAGAAGCCAGCTTTGCTAATACTATTTTACCACCAAACTCTCAGTTTTCCCTATCTCAGAAAACAGCATTACCATACCAAAAATGTGGACATTATCCTTGATTCTGCATCCCTCATAACCAGTCCATCAGCAAGTTTTGACTCATGTCAGAAGTCTTATACCTCCCCCCATCTCCAGTACTATCAGCCAAGTCAAAAACTCGCACCACGACTACAGTGATGGCCTGTAAGACTCTCTGCTTCTTCTTGATCTGCCTCAAACCATACTTCACACAGCAGCCAGACTGATTGTTTTAAAGTGTGAAACAAATGTCAGGGTCTTGCTTAAAAACTCTCTGGTTACTTCCCTGTGCGTTCAGATTAAAACCCAAATTGCTCATTCTGTCCTAAGGGGTGATCTGACCCCTGCCTAATTCTCTTCCTTGTTCCTCTCCCCTTGTACTAACGGTGCTGCACCCACACTGACCATTTGATTCCTTCCATTCCCTCTACCTGAAATGCTTTTGTTTCCCCGTGATTTTTGCATCATGGTTCTTTATTTAAATTGAAGCTTAAACGTCACCTCGAGGAAGCTTTTCCTAACCACACAATCACTCTCTAGCATGTTGTCCATTTTAATTTTGTGCATTATTAGTCACTGAAATTTTGTCTTTTTATCTGTTTTCTGTTTCTCTGTACTGGAATGTAAATTTCACAAGAGCAAGGATCTTGTTTGTCTTGTTCTCCACTGTATTCCTGGAACCTACAATAGTGACTAGCGTATAATTGGTGCTTAATAAATATTTGTTGAGTGAAGGAATAATAAAAAGAATGTAATCAATTTTCTGTCTTCCTTGTTGCCAGGAATAACATGTTTTCTGCTTCAGGGTATATCATGGTAAAATGTATGGCTTTCTCTTCACAGGGAGAAGCAGTGCGTCTATCTAGACAGTTACCCATGTACTTATCAAAAGAGGACATCCAAGACATTATCTACAGAATGAAGCACCAATTTGGAAATGAAATTAAAGAGTGTGTTCATGGTCGCCCATTTTTTCATCATTTAACCCATCTTCCAGAAGCTACGTGATTAAATATGTTTAAGAAAATTTGTTACTATTGAAATTGATTTGGTCATAAAATAATATGAGTAAGTTTTTAAGCCATCTTTGTACTATCATGTGTTCAATGGTTATTTTATAAGTGAGGATTCACTGGCTTGTTTGTATATTGAAAACAATTTTAAAAACTGTAGAAAACTTAAATAAACTAATATAGACTATTAGTTCATTTTATTCTCAAGAACCAGCCTTCGTAATAATTATTAGTTGTAAACTCCAAATTGGAAAATATCTAGTATTCTTGGGTAGTTGATTTACTAGGTGCTATAAACTGAATTGTGTCCCCAAATTTATATGTTTAAGCCCGAACCCCTAATGTGATGGTATCTAGAAATAGTGCCTTTGGGGAGGTAATTAGGTTTAGATGAAGTCATGAGGGTGGGGCCCTCATGGTGTGATTAGTGCTGTTATAAGAAGAGACACCAGAGAGTTTGCTTGTACTCTCTCCTTTTCTCCCACCACTTATCGTGAGGATACAGAGAGAAGGTGGCCCTATATAATCCGGGGATAGAGCTCTCACCAGAAACCAACCGTGCTGACACCTTGATCTTCAACTTCTAGCCTGCAGAACTGTAAGAAAGTAAATGTCTGTTGTGCTTTTAAGCCACCAGTCTATAGTATTTTGTTAATAGCAGCCTATTTAGCTGACTAATACACTGGGTCAGTCCTGTGCAGAAAGAAATCACACAGACCCAGCTGGCATATGTGATATAAGTTGTCAATCTCCTTTAAAGTAGGATAGAGAGACACAGAGTGGGAGCAAGAGAAAATGAAATTCAGAGGAAGAAGAAAGAACATAGCTTTGAAGATCCTGCCGTTTACCTCTATTTTGGGGGTACAGTTTAGAAGTTGCTGGCTCTTATATGGAAATTATTGGACTTTGGTCTCAAAATTTGTCAGAGAACGTGGGAAGATTCAGATTTTTAACAGAAAATGTAGGTTAAGATTATTCATTGTGTATGTGTCCTTTCAAAAACCAGGTCCCACAGTGCACCAAAATAATTTACAAAAAGTTGAAACATGATTTTAATGAATATATTTATCGTATAAAGATGTGTTATAATTGATACAGTGTCTTCTCATTCACACCATTTCCCTTAATTCTCAAGGAGAATTTTTAAATTCCTAAGACGATTGTTTTAAGAGGTACAAATTGTGATACCTGAAATTCTACCTGTAGCTGGGCTTTTTCTGCTGCCAACATGGTCCTGTTTCCATAACCCGATTTCCATAACCCAAATACTATTTTTTTCCATTATCCCCTTTAAAAATTTGGGGCCCCTCTCTAGGATGCCTTTCTGGGAGTAATGCTTTTTAATTTACTGGGTAAATTGAGAAAAGAGGAGGTCACAGAGATATCTGGATTGATGAAATTTGCATCACACGTTTGTACCTGCCCTAAGCAAAATTTTAGACTCATTTTCTAGCTGATATAGTCTGTTGTAGAAGGTCCTACAACAGCTTCTTAGATGAATAAACTTATTTTGCTTTTTCTTTCCAGTCCTGGATTCTGCCAAATCAGGTTAGTAGTAATGTAATGATGGCAGATATTTACCACTTATTTGCTAGATACACTATGCACTTACCTGGTACAGTCTGATTTAATCTTTGCAACAAATTTAGCATCGTAGCTACTATTGAGACTGTAATCCCACAGCTTGTGTTCTTTACCGCTGTTGTACTGCCTGCCTTGAAAAATAGGCCCTAAAGGTCATTATGGTCAACGTAAATATTGGGGAAAAAAACGTATTTGAGACACTACCTGACACCACTCTCGGGAATGCCAGATCAACTTCGGGTGCGACGTTTTTCTAATAGAGCCTGGTGGGCGGGGTCAGGGCTGGTTCGGTTGAGGGCCCGCCTCCTGGCTCCTGAAGTGGCCGCGGGAGCCCCGCCCGGTGCGCTGCCCTCGGCCGTCCGCCCATGCCCCACAAGCCTTTGCGGCAGCAGCGGCCCCGTGTGACGAAGTGGCTGGAGCAGGCGGGAGAGACTGCGAAGCCCTGGCTCCCAGGATGGAGGTAACGGCCGCTGCAGTTTGGGAGGCTGGCGCGGGGGGTTAAGGGGGAGGCGAAGAGATCTGGAGGGAAAGGAAAGCCTCACCCCCAAATTGCCCATTTTTCTCGGTTGGGAGTTGGCCGAGGAGAGAGAGGGAGGACTCTGAAGGTGTCAATCTCCCAAACTACTCTTGAGACCCAAGGGCCTCGTTTGGGATCCCAGCTTCGGCTGCAGCACGGGACTGACGCCCAAGCCGTGCGGAGGTGAGGCCTGCAGGCGCCTCTTGGATGGACCTCTTGCTTTGAGGCTAGCCATGCGAGGTCCAGCGATGCCTACAAGGTTTCAGATATTTAACGTACTGAAAAATGTTAGGCCTGGATTCAGGTGGGCAGATTTTTGTTATGTTCATTGGCTGTTTCATTCTCGGTGATATTATCCAGATTTTGTAGCTCAAGAATTGCAATCCATCCCACCGCAATCTACATTTCTTAACTAAAAATGTAAAGATGAGCTATTTATTGGGCACCCAAATGTTGACCTACTAACTTAAAAACCAAAGTTGCCGAGCAAATTAAAATACCAGTAATGATATTAAGATATTTAAATGAACTAGACTTTTTGGGGGCATTCTAGATTGATTCAGGCAAACCAATGTAATTGCTAAAAAGAATCTTTGAGGTGATCTAATCCAACCAGTTTTACGGATGAGAAAATGGAACCCAGAATAATTAAATGATTTGCCTCATTGCCCACAGCTGATCTAGTACCCTACTAGTTCTACTTCGGATGTTGATAAAACAAAGGTGGTAAGTACTGAAAGAAAAATCATAAATTTTACTGCGAAATGAAAAATGACTTGAGATTCTTAACTACTTCCTTTCATAAGCATGAAGAATTAAGAGTTAACTGTTACCTTATTCTAGATGTTTTGGTTGATGTCACCTAAACTTGAAAAAGTTTTAATCTTCAAAACCTGTGTGGGCAGGCCTGGTGGCAGAGCGGTTAAGTTCGCCAGTTCTGCTTTGGTGGTGCTGGGGTTCGCTGGTTGGGATCCTGGGCTGGGACCTACTCACTGCTCATCAGGCCATGCTTAGGCAGCGTCCCCACACAGAAGAGCTCCAACTCTACAGCTATGATACACAACTATGTACTGGGGCTCTGGGGGGAAAAAAAAGAAAAAGAGGAAGATTGGCAACATATGTTAGTGCAGAGCCAATCTGCCTCAAAAAAAAAAAAAAAAAAAAAGCTGTTATTTAAAAAAAACAAAGAAAAAAACCCTTCTTCAATGTTTCCAGTAATGCTAGCAACACACACACTGCTGAACCTCACCTCTGCTGCCTTGAGATTATTTTCTCTTCTTGCTTATTATTATCACACTTTTTATTTCTCCTTAAACCACTACAAATTAATGTAAAGGTCCTTTCTCTAATTTTTAAAATCCTGTCTCAGTGGTTATCACATTTGAGCCACACTTGGAGAACCACTGCCCTGTTCCATATTAAAGTTCCCCTAACAATCTCAAGTCCATTTCTTTTAGCCTGTACTTTTTCATCTCTGCAATAATGATGCTGAACTTGACACCTCATGTACAATCATTTCTAACATTCTGTAAGTTTGTTTCTTCCTATTTTTTCTTGAATATTCATTAGCAGGAACTGGAATGACCTCTTTAGTTAATTATCACTACATTACTGTTGACCATATTTAAATGCCTCTTAACTAGCCCACTTTATCCATAAAATCTTTTAATCAGTCTGGGGGGGGGAGTAGATTTCTTCCACTCTACTCAAATTGGACTCGAAATCACTATAACAAACTCCACCATCTCTACTTTAGTCGTATATTCATTTTTTGTAGACATCTATTGAGTGTCACACTCAGTGGTGAACACAGAATACAAAGAGAACATTCCTTAGCCTTTAGAGGGTAAAAATTATTGCAATGTAATATGATAAGTGTTATGAGGATAGGTAGTATGTACTATGGAAGCGTGGAGGGGGCACCCGCTCCCCACTTGGAGAAACCTATGGAAGAAATTAGTAAACTAGTGAGTCTTAAGGTTGAAAGGAATTATCTGGGAGAAGAAAGAAAAGAAGGGTATTTCAGGCAGGGGGAACAGCGTGTGCCAGTGCATTGGTGAGTGCAAGGAATTCTGCATCACTGATTCTTGAGGAGTAAATGGAGATTGGATTAGAGGGATAGGCAGTACCTTGATTATAAACGGTCTCATAGGCCTCTAAGGATTTGGGAAATTTGATCCTAAGGACTGTGGGAAACCATTAAAATTTTTAAGCAGAGAGGTACATGATAAGATACAGAACACTTTATCCAAATTAAAAGCAGATAGAGCAGGTTAGCAGGCTACTTGAGAACTGAGGCAATGTGAGTGATCCAAACAAAAAGAGGTAAAGGCTCTGTGGTAACAAATAATCTCGAGAGTATTTGACAATTTTTGAGGCCCTCATAGCTTTGTGGGGATTTTCAGTGTAGATTCTCTGGGATGATGCCATAATAAAGTGGAAAAGAAGTCTCCGTTTGGCTAATTTATGGTGATAACAGATTACTGGAAGAATGGAGGGTCGTTTGCCTTGCCTTTCTACACTAAGAAGTCAGTAGGATTTCAGCGAATCCTTTTGAATTCCTTACAGACTAGGAAGATCATTCAATATCTTTTTAAAAAAATTATTAAGTCAGGTGTTTAAATTTTAATCTATGCTCATATCTGGGGCCTTTTGGAAACCAACCTAGAGTTTCTAGTTATTCCTTATATGAAAGTTTTATTTACAAAGGGCTTAAATATTTAAATATAATTTTCTAGATAACATTTACCTCCAGATCCTTAACAAGACGAAGTAATGGCTGGCGGATTTAAAATTATCTTTAAGGTTGAACTTATTTGATTTTTAAGAACTTTCTCAGGCATTTTAATTATGTTTTGTAATTTAGATCATAGAAATGAATGACAAGTTAAGAAGAAACAGGCAAGAAATTGTGAATGGATTGAACATTTTTGGAAGAAAATGGTATGTTTTCAAAAGTTAGTTTTATTTCTTTAAAAAGGGCATTTTTGTGTTAAAATTTGCTTTCATTTTATCTAAAGACATGGGTAAATTACAGCAAGTTAACTTGCAAGACAGTGATGCTATTCTGCCCAAGAATATATTTTAAGAAATGCGCTAATAATAATAGCAAAAAATTTTTCCATGTGTCTTTACATGTAAATAGCTAAATGTATATAAGGTATTCATTATCTATTTTGAAGTTCTTTGCACTTTTTTTGGTGTTTTCTCCTTAGCTTCCCTAGTCATATAAAAAAAACTTATACATCAAACATTTTCCCGTATACATAATGATGATTCTTGATGTCCCAGATAAAAATAAGATTTCCCCTCACACATGCAGTTTCTAACTTGTCAGAGATTTTATAGGAGCAATCAAGTTTTAGCTATTTTTTCCACTTAAAACCAAAATAAAATGTACAATCCTTCTCTGCCCACAAAGTGGGAAGAGGAGTACTTTGTGTTTTCTAGGTTTCTTCAGATGACAAGTTTGAGGATACCCTGAATATACTAGTGTATGAGTATGGCCGAAATCAGCACTTCTCAAACTTTAATGTGCATTTGAGTCTCCTGGGCATCTTGTTAAAATACATGTCTGAATCAGTATGTTTGGAGTAGGGTCTGATATTCTGCATTTTTGACAAATTCCCAGGTAATTCTGATGCTGCTGGTTCAGGAACCACACTTGGGTCAACAAGAGTACACATAATCCTTTGGCCAAATGCTAGGTTCTTGATGTAGAATACAGATATGTTTTTAATCCAAACATGTACTGAAAATCAAATAATCAGAATTAGTAGTATATTTATGACTCTCCATTCTTGCTGGGAAGTCAGATTTGGGTTTTCTTATTGGACGTCATTCTTTATCTAAGAAGTTGGATTTATATATTCTCGAAAGTGTTACTGAGGTAGCTGGCTCCAAAATGGCCAACATCAATTCTTACCTTCTTGTACACACAGCCATTCCCCCATCAATAGGTGCAGTCTCTGCCTCCACTTCCTTGAATCTGGGCTAGTTTATGATTACTTTGACCATCAGATTATAACAGAAGTGAGGCTTTATGCCTTCCAAGGTGAAGTCATAGAAACCTTGCAGCTTTCCTGAAACAGTTTCTCTGTGAAAGTCAGTCACCTCATAAGACATCAACCTACCCTGAATCTGCCATTCTATAAGTACAAGCTAGCCAGGTGAAGAGGCTATGTGGAGAAAGAGATGCTTCACTAGTTGGTTCCCAGTTGTTCAGCCATCCTAGCCCCAATGTCAGGGGCCAGACATTGGGTGAAGATGCCTTCAAATGACTCTAGCCTCAGCTGCCATCTGATTACAACTATATGAGGTACCCCAAGTGAGAACTGACCAGCTAAGCTCATCAACCACTGGAACCGTGCAAGATAAATTGTTAAACCACTGAGTTTTGAGGTGGTTTGTTATGCAGAGACAGATAAACAGAACATTTACATTATGCCAACTTAAAGAGTTTTATTACTGAAATGTCAGGTAGATCTGCCAGAAAATGATCAGTATACAGGTTGCAAATTCATCTGAAATTTTCATATAAAGTAATGTTGTAGTTTTTGGTTTTTTAAATATAAATTTACTCGTAGTATCTAGCATTTTGTTTTCTTTTCATTAAAATATTTTAGTATTAAATAACTTATATTTCAGTTATGTTTTATGATCATGCCTTTGAGATTAGGGATAGTATTACTTTTAAGGATTGTTTATTTGTAGATCTGATTTTCATCTCTTCCACATGATCACCAGAATTTTCCATTCTCACCTATCCATGCTGTCGCCTATTCATTGGATCAAACTATGAGTGAGAAAGAGATTAATATTCTTTACTGAATATTAACTTTTCTTTTATCTTTGATTCATGCCATAGTTTGTCTAGGTATTACTCCCCACCGTAGTTTCTTAAGGGCACTCTCCTTTGGGCTTTACTTCTTTGATAAAGAATGATTTTAGTGACATTTTAAAACTTATTCATTCACTCAGTTTTTACCAGACATCTATCAAAAACACTCTGGGGGATTCAAGACACAGAGGGATGCAAAATTAAATAAAACTTGGTCTCTGCCCTCAGGACGATTTTAGTCTATGAAAAGAGAATCGTCCACAAATAACCGTATTAGAATCAATGCTGAGTGAGGGAAATAAAAGCGCAAGGGATGTTCAGAATAAATAAAAATCACATCAGCAAGCGTGATCAGCTTCATGAAGAAAATTGCATTTGAGCTGGGCTGTGGGGACCTGGATGTTTTCTTGGTTGCTTGGGTCTTTTTGTGTGTGTGTGTGTTTTCACATTTACCATTTTTAATGAAATATTTTCACATTCATTTATCACAGGTTATATTATGTTAAGTGTACTTTTAAAAAAATTTTTATATATTCAAACTAAAAAAATAAAACAGGTCACCCATTTATCCCACTTACCCACCCCCTCTTGCAACCACCAGTCTGTTCTCTATCTTTGAGCTCGGTTTGGTTTTTTAGTTTTCTGTTTTAGATTCCATGTGTAAGAGAGATCATACGGTATTTGTCTTTCCCTTTCTGACTTATTTCCCTTAGCATAATGCCCTTGAGGTCCATCCATGTTGTTGCAAATGGCAAGATTTCATTCTTTTTTATGGCTGAATAATACGCCATTGTGTGTTTGTGTGTGTGTGTGTATGTACCACAATTTCTTGATCCATTCATGCACTGTTGGACACTTAGGTTGTTTCCATATCTTGGCTATTGTAAATATGCTGCAATGAACATGGCGGTGCATTTATCTTTTCGAGTTAGTGTTTTCATTTTTTCCGGTAAATACCCAGAAGTGGAATTGCTGGATCATATGGTAGTTCTATTTTTAATTTTTTGAGGACACTCCATACTGTTTTCTGTAGTAGCTGCATCAGTTTACATGCCCACCAACAGTGCACAAGGGGTCCCTTTTTTCCACATCTTCACCAACACTTGTTATTTCTTATCTTTTGATAATAGCCATTCTAACAGATGTGAGATGATATCTCTTTGTGGTTTTGATTTGCTTTTCACTGATGATTAACGGTGTTGAGGATCTTTTCATGTATCTGTTGGCCATCTGTGTGTCTTCTTTGGAAAACTGTCTGTTCAGATCTTCTGCCCATTTTTTAATCAGATTGTTTTTTTTTTTGCCATAGAGTTGTATGAACCCTTTGTATATTTTGGATATTAGCCCTTATCAGATAAATATGATTTGCAATTGTTTTTTCCCATTCAGTAGGTTGCCTTTTCATTTTGTTGGTGGTTTCCTTTGCTGTGCAGCTTTTTAATTTGATGTAGTTCCGCTTATTTATTTTTACTTTTCTTGCTTTTGTTTTGTTGCCAGATTCAAAACATCGTCACCAAGACCAATGTCGAGAAGCTTACAGCCTATGTTTTTCTCCTAGGAGTTCTATGATTTCAAGTCTTATGTTCAAGTCTTTAATTCACTTTGAGTTAATTTTTGTGTATGGTGTAGAGAGTGGTCCACTTTCATTCTTTTATGTGTAGCTGTCCAATTTTCCCTACACCATTGATTGAAGAGATTGCCCTTTCCACATTGTATATTCTTGGTTCCTTTGTCATAAATTAATTGACCCGTATATGTGTGGGTTTATTTCTGGGCTTTCTATTCTGTTTTGTTGATCTGTGTGTCTGTTTTTATGCTAATACTATACTGTTTTAGTTACTGTAGCTTTGTAATAGGTTGAAATCAGGAGTATGATGCCTTCAGCTTTATTGTGAAAATGCCATTGGAATTTTGAAAAGGATTGCATTGAATCTGTGTATTTCTTAGGGTACTATGGACATTTTAACAATATTTTTCCAATCCATAAGCATGAAATATCTCTTTCCATTTATTTGTGTCTGCTTCAATTTCTTTTATTAATGTCTTGTAGTTTTAATTTCTCTTTCTAATAGTTTGTTATGAGTGTAAAGAAATGCAATAGATTTTTGTGTATCCTTTGTATCCCAAATTCATTGATGGAGTCTTTAGCATTTTCTATATATAATATCATGTCATTTCCAAATAGCAGCAGTTTTACTTCTTCCTTTCCAATTTAGATGCCTTTTATTTCTTTTTCTTGCCTAATTGCTCTGGCTAGGACTTCCAGTACTATATCAAATAAAAGTGGCAAAAGTGAGCATTCTTGTCTTATTCCTGATCTTAGAGGAAAAGCTTTCAGCTTTTCATCATTGTATTGATGTTAGCTATGGGCTTGATGTATGTGACCTTTATTATGTTGAGGCGTGTTGCCTTTTTTTTGTTGTTGTTGTGAGGAAGACTGGCCATGAGCTAACATCTATTGCCAATCCTCCTCCTTTTTTTTTCCCCCCTTTTTCTCCCCAAAGCCCCAGTAGATAGCTGTATGTCATAGTTGCACATCCTTCTAGCTGCTATATGTGGGACGCCGACTCAGCATGGCCGGACAAGCGGTGCATCGGTCCACGCCTGTGATCTGTACCCAGTCTGCCAGTAGCGGAGCGTGCACACTCAACCACTAAGCCACGTGCCGGCCCCCCTGAGGCGCATTGCCTTTATACTCACTTTGTTGAGAGTTTTTATCATAAATGGATGTTGAATTTTGTCAAATGCTTTTTCTGCATCTATTGGAATAAAACACACTTGATTATAGTGTATGATCCTTTTAATGTATTGTTGAATTTGGTTTGCTAATATTTTGTTGAGGATTTTTTCATCTATGTTCATCAGGGATGTTGGCCTATAATTTTCTTTTCTTATGGCATCTTTGTCTGATTTTGGTATCAGGGTAATGCTGGCCTGGGTGTTTGGAAGAGTTCCCCCTTCTGTTTTTTGGAAGGGTTTGAAGAAGATTGATAAATGTTTGGTAGAATTCACTGGTGAAGCTCTTTGGGTTTTGGACTTTTGTTTTGGGGGAATTTTTTGATTAGTGATTCAGTCTCCTTGCTAGTAGTCTGTCTGTTCAGATATTCTGTTTCATCATGATTCAGGCTTGGTAGGTTGTGTGTTTCTAGGAATTTATCCATTTCTTCTGGGTCTTCCAATTTGTTGGCACATAATTGTTCACAGTAGTCTCTTATGATCCTTTGTATTTCTGTCATATCAGTTTTAACATCTCCTCTTTCATTTCTGATTTTATTTATTTGAGTTCTCTTTTTTTCCTGGTCAGTCTACCTAAAAGCTTGCCAATTTTGTTTATCTTTTCAAAAAATGAGCTCTTAGTTTCATTGATCTTTTCTGTTGTCTTTTTAGTGTCTCTTTCATTTATTTCTGCTCTAATCTTTGTTATTTCCTTCCTTCTACTAACTTTGGTCTTCATTTGTTCTTCTTTTTCTAGTTTCTTGAGGTGTCAAGTTAGGTTGTTTATTTGAGACTTATTTCTTAGAACTGCTTTTGCTGGATCCTGTAAATTTTGGTATGTTACATTTCCATTTTTGTTTGTCTCAAGGTATTTTTTTTAATTTCTTTTTTGGTTATTCTGTAGCATGTTGTTTGATCTCCACATATTTGTGAATTTTCCAGTTTTCTTCGTGTAACTAATTTCTAATTTCATACCACTGTGGTCAGAAAAGATGCTTGATATGATTTCAGTCCTCCTAAATTTATTAAGACTTGTTTTGTGGCCTAACATATGATCTGTCTTGGAAAATGTTCCACGTACACTTGAGAAGAACGAGTATTCTGTTGCTTTTGGATGGAATGTTCTGTAAATATCTATTAAGTCCGTCTGGCGTAACATGTTGTTTAAGGCTAGTGTTTCCTTATTTTTCTGTCTGGATGATCTATCCATTGATGTAAGTAGGATATTCAAGTCCCTTACTATTACTGTATTCTTGTTTATTTCTCCCTTTGGTCTGTTAATATTTGCTTTCTATATTTAGGTGCTCCTGTGTTGGGTGCATAAATATTTACAAGTGTTATATGTCTTGTTGGATTGACCCCTTTATCATTATGTAATGCCCTTCTTTGTCTCTTATTACAGTCTTTGTTTTAAAGTCTGTTTTGTCGGATATAAGTATAGCTACTCCAGCTGTCTTTTGGTTTCCATTTCCATGGAATACCTTTTTTCATCCTTTCACTTTCAGTCTGTGTGTGTCCTTAACATCGAAAGTGTCTCTCTTATAGGCAGCATATAAATGGCTCTTGTTTTTTTGCCCATTCAGCCACCCCGTGTCTTTTGATTGGAGAATTTAGTCCATTTACATTTGAAGTAGTTATTGATAAGTATGGGCTTGTTGCCATTTTTTAATTGTTTTCTGGCTGCTTTTGTAGTTCCTCTCTGTTTTTTCCTTCTTTTCTTGCTCTCTTCCTTTGTGTTTGATAACTTTCTTTAGTGGTATACTTATATTCCTTTCTCTTTATCTTTTGTTTGTTTACTATAGGTTTTTGCTTTGTGGTTACCATGAGGCTTACATATAACAACTTATATTGTAGCAGGCTCTTTTACTTTGATAACAACTTGTTTGATACCATTCTAAAGCTCACCATTTTTACTCCCCTCACCACATTCTGTGTTTTTGATGTCACATTTTATATCTTTTTTATCTTGTGTATCCATAACTGCTGTAATCATAGTTATTTTTTACTTATTTTTCTTTTCACTTTCATACTAGCTTTATAAGTAATTAATCCACTACCTTTACATATATCTAATTTTCCAGTGAGATTTATTCTTTCATATATGTTCTTGTTACTAATTAGCACCCTTTGTTTTTAGCTTAAAGAAGTCCCTTTAACATTTCTTGTAAGGCCAGTTTAGTGGTGATGGACTCCGTTAGCTTTTGCTTGTCTCAAAAGCTCTTTATCTCTCCTTCAATTCTGAATGATAATTTTCCTAGGTAGAGTATTCTTGGTTGGAAATTTTTTCTTTCAGCGTTTTGAATATATTGTGTCACTTCCTTCTGGCCTGCAAAGTTTGTGCTGAAAAATCTGCTTGTAGTCTTTTGGGGGTTCCCTTGTACATAACAAGTTGTTTTTCTCTTGCTGCTTTGAATATTCTCTCATTATCTTTAACTTTTGACATTTTAATTATAATGTGTCTCGGTATGGGTCTCTCTGGGTTCACTTAACATGCTGGGTCAAGATGGCGACTCAGGAAGATACTGAAATTACCTCCTCGCACAGACACACCGAATCTACCGCTACATAGAGTAGCTTAAGATAAAAAACAATTTTTATCCACATTGTAATACTTCTGTGAAGAAACATTCAATTTAATCTCTCTGAACATCGTAGTACCCTTTTCCCATAGAATGAATATTCATAGTTGTTTATTTTAAATTTTACCTATGTCTTCTAACAGGTAGAGTTGACATCCATATGTTCTTTTGGGCATCCCCAAATAAAATTGTGTTTTTTGAATTAGAAACAAGAACTAAAGCTCCTCCTGACCATACCAGACAAATTTTATTTATAAATCCCACTTCTACTTTTAGTTTTCCTCCTAAATTGTTTATTATGCCTGATACAGCCTCCTTTCCTAATGTGAAAATTTTGGCATCTCTTCTATAATTGCCTCTCTTTCATAATTTCTTATTTCAAATGTCAGAAAAACATTTATGCTTTCCCTATAATGAGATTTTTTTAATTTAAAGACCACACTTAAAAACCTTCTTAATCAAAAAATGCCAATTAAAATTTAGAAAATTTAGACTGAAATCTAAAATATCATTGAATATTAAAAATATCTCATTAGTGAAAATTTGGACTAGGGGTTAGAAACGAAGCAGTAGACTAGCTCATGGATTTCTGCAAAGCCAACAATCAGTCCATTACACATACACACTTCAGGCAACTGAACAGGTGATTGTATACATAGACATCACCAGATGGCCAGTACAGAAATCGAATAGACATGTAATTGGGAGCAGGAGAGGGAGAAGCTGTATTCTCTCTGCCAAAACAAGACCAGGAGCAGATTGTGGTACAGACCACAAACTGTTAACATCAAATATCAGAGTAAAGCTGAAAAAGAGCACTAAAAGTATCATAGTGCCAAAATATAATATAAACAACATTCCTGACGAATTTAAAGTTCACATAAAAAAGAGATTTACAGGGGGCTGGCCTGGTGGCATAGCAGTTAAGTTCATGCATTCTGCTTCAGCGTCCCGGGGTTCGCCTGTTCGGATCCTGGGTGCGGACCCACTCATTGCGCATCAAGCCATGCTGAGGCAGTGTCCCACGTATAAGAGCTACAACTCTACAACTATGATATACAACTATGTACTGGGGCTTTGGGGAGAAAAGAGACATAGAGGAAGATTGGCAACAGATGTCAGCACAGGGCCAGTTTTCCTGAAAAAAAAAAAAAAACAGATTTGCATTGTTAAACTTAATTGACTGAGAACTAGAAGAACTACGGACTGAAACCAAAAATATTATTAAATAAGACTGCGCAAAGACAATGCCTGAAGTAAAAAGAAAAGAAAAATAGAAATGGAGGACAGAAGAAGCACTAAAAATTCTTAAGGACAGGCAAGAAACAAAAGTAAAAGATGACAAAACTGGGGTTAGAATCCTGAACGCGGTTTTTTAGTGACTATCAAGTAGAGATAAAGAGAACTACTATAATGGCCAATGCAAAGAGATAGAAGAAAACAACAAAAAAGAAAGAATAAGAGATCCCTTCCAAAAGATCCAAGAAATAAAAGGGAAACTTAAACTAGAATAGGAATGCTAAATGACCAACAGGGAAATACACTATCTGATCAGGAGAAAATAAAGGGAAGGTGGAAACAGTATACTGAAGATCTATACAGAAGAGATAAAAGGATGACAGATTCCTTTGAACAAGATTCCTGTGAGGAAGAACCCATAATTTTAATTTTTTATTTATTTTTTTACATCTATCTAGAATACTTTTCTTTTTTTAAAATTTCTATTTATTTTTTATTGAGGTAACATTGGTTTATAACATCATATAAATTTCAAGTGTACATCATATATTTAGATTTCTGTGTAGACTACATCATGTTCACCACCCTAACACTAATTACCACACATCACCGTACAGATGTGCCCTGTCACCCCTTTCGCCCTCTTCCCTTCCTCCTTCGCTTCTGATAACCACCAATCTAATTTCTGTATCTATGTGTTTGTTGTTGTTGTTTTCTTCTACTTATGAGTGAAATCATATGGTATTTGTAATTTTAGAAAGTGAAATGAATGCTGAAAGTACTGGGAAGAAATAAGTCACCAGAGGTAGATGGGATATCAGTAGAATTATAGAAATATCCCAAGGCACAGAGACTGAATCTGTCAAAATCCTAACAAGAATATGCTAACAAATATGGAAAACAAAACAAGTGCTCGATATATATCCCAATCCCCAAGAAAGGAGATGCCAAGGAGTACGGTAACTATAGGACCATTGCTCTAATTTCTCATGCAAGTAAAGTGATGCTCAAGGCACTGCAACAAAGGCTTTTACCTTATATGGAGCAAGAAATGCCTGATGTCCGAGCTGGATTTCAAAACAAGAGAGGCACACGAGATCTAATTGCAATTCTTCGTTGGTTACTGGAGTGCTCCAAAGAATTTTGGAAGGTTAGTCTGTTTTATAGACTACAGTAAAGCCTTTGATTGTGTGGATCATGAAAGCTATGGGCTGCTCTGAAATAAATGGGTGTGCCTTAGCCATTGATTGTCCTGGTATATAACCTGTATTGTAGACAAGAAGCCACTGTCAGGACAGAATATGGATAGAATGGTTTCCTATAGGCAAAGGTGTCAGACAGGAGTGCATTTTATCTCCCTATCTGTTTAATCTATACGTAGAACATATATGAAAAGCTAGGCTAGACTCAGATGAAGGAGGAGTGAAAATTGGTGGAAGAAATATCAACAATCTAAGATATGCAGATAATACTACTTAGTGGCAGAAAGCAACAGTGACTTGAAACAACTTCTGATGAAAGTGAAGATAGTAAGTTCCAAAGCAGACTGCATTTGAATATCAAGAAGACAAAAATCATGACTATAGAAGAACTACACAGCTTTCATGTAGACAATTAAGACATTGAAATTGTTGAAGATTTTGTTTACCTTGGTTCAGTCATCAACTTAAATGGAGACTGCAGCCAAGAAATCAAGAAAAGACTGAGACTTGGAAGGGCATCAATGAAAAAATTATGAAGGATCATCAAGTGTAAGAAAGTGTCATCAGAGACTAAGGCCAAGATTATCCACACCTCCTATTCCTATTATTACGTGTGGATGTGAAAGCTGGACAGGCAAATAATTGATTCATTTGAAATATGGTGTTGAGGAGAGGACTGTGGATACCCTGGACTACCAGAAAGACAAACAAGTGATCCTAGAGCAAATTAAGCCTGGAATACTGCTGGAGGCAAAAATGATAAAACTGAGGCTCTCCTCCTTTAGGCACATCAGGAGAAGGCAAGATTCTTTGGAAAAGACAATAATGCTGGGAAAAGCAGAAGGCAGCAGGAAAAGAGGAAGATCAAATATGAGATGGATTTACTCCATAACGGAAACCATAGGCGTGAGTCTACAGAAACTGAGTAGGGCTGTTGAGGACAATCCATTGGATATCCCTCATTCGTAGGGTCGCCAGGAGTCAGAGCTGACTTGACAGCACGTAACAACAAAGTGAATTCTAGTCAACTAAGAGAACAACACTAATGAAAGAAAAAAAATTTTGAAAGAGGAAAGAAAAGTTGGCTTGAATACTGTTTATAAGGATTTGCAATGGGTTACAGTTACAGAACAAAGAAAATGAAATCAAAACCATTAACAGAAGAAAATATTCAAATTAAATAGTAAAAGAAAGTGGAAGACTACAGAAAAGACTAAATGAAAATAATCTGAGTGGAGAGCTACAGCCAGAGTCAATAGGTAGAAAGGAACAAGCACTAGGGTTGGGGGGGACCTGTGCTGTATGATCACCACAAAAGTTCTTCCCTCTTTTTTTCCTTCTCACTCATACTTTATAGGACTCTGTACTAATAATTAATCTCACTGCCTGGACATCCTTCAGCTGGCCAAAATCTATTTTTTTTCCCTAAAACGATGAAGTAACTCTTATACCCTAGCACTTGTGTTTACCATTCATTCATTATTTAGTATACTTAGTATTAAAATCACTGAGTATTGTGACTTTTTTATGTATAGTTTTACCTCTGTTTATCTTTATTATCCAGCAGGGTGCCTATCCCAGAAGGCAATCTATAATTATCTGTATATTTGAATGATGGCATTTTATTTAGCACTCTCTCCCTTCAATTCCAAATCTGCAGGTATTGACAAACCAATACTGGTCATACTCCCCATCTAAAGGAGAGTCATGGGAAATGAGATTAGAAGTTCATTTGGAAACAAATTTTGAGGGGCCCTGAATTTCAGGCTAAAGATTTTCAACTTTGGTAAGAGCAGCTAAAAGTTTTCAAGCAGGAATGTAACATAATCTGAACTGCGCATTAGAAATATTAGTTTAAAACCATGTTGAAAATGAATTGAAATGAGTAAGACTAGAGATGGGGAAGTCAGTTGAAAAAAATCATACTGCTAAAAGTTCCATTTATGTTATATGTCTTTAGTCATCTCATGTTCACTGTGTTCATTCAACATAGAAGTTTCTTTAGAAGAACTTGAAGAAGAATTTGACATTCTTGAGGTATAAAAATATATTATTTCTAAATTTAAATTCAATCAAAGTAAAATTTTAAAGCATATATTTTTATTTTCCATTTTCTAGTTCTAATATTTGCCAGTAAAATGTGTTAGTGACTTTGGAAATGACAAAAACCTTACTTAACAAGAATGTTGAGTTTATGGTGTACATGGACAAAAAGGTGCTTTAAATTTATTTAATTTTGTCTTGCTTTTCATAATAGCAAATATTCTGATTTTTTTGCCTGGGGAAAAATGTATATTTTGTTATCCTTCTTTGTAGACTTTGTAGGTTCCTTGTACTTACTGCTGTCCCTATACTTTCTCCTGCCTTCCACATGGGCCTAAATATTTCCACATAACCTCTTGTTTGTTCTCTTTCCCAGTCACCAATTACACTTCCTTTTCCCTTAATTTGGTTGATATTGGATAAGTGTTAAAGGAAAAGGAATTCGATTGAAAGGGATTTATATCAAGGGTGAATGATATAAAGATGCATTCTGTCATAAAGGGGGGAAACTATAATGTGAATGACCGGGATATTTGGATTTTAAAAGGAATCAGTTGCCCTGAATTAATCTTTGAATGATTGAATTTCAGGCAATTTAGGGATAATACATTTTGGGGAAAATTGCCTGCTCTCATATACATGTTAAGACTGGTCCTAATATTACATTTTTCTTTTCCCCAAAGGAGGAAGAAACAGAAACTATAAGGGAAGATGATAGTTCAAAAGAAGCACATGATCTGTCAGTGAAATATATAAATTTCTTTTAAATTTATAACTTTTATTCAAACATAAGGCATATATATTCTATATTTAAGAATCAATAATACAGTATAATGTAAGACTGTGGGCTTTGGAGTTGGACAGCTTCAGGATTGAATTCCAGCTCTATCCATTACTAGCTATGTTACTATAGACTGTTTTACTTCTTTGTGCTTCCTCAGTGTTTATGGGGGTAATATTTACTTTGCAGAGTTTTGTAAAGACTGAGAGGAAATGTAAAGCAACTAGTACAATGCCTAGGACATAGTAGATACTCGGCGAATATTAGTTCACATCCCTTGTTGCTTTTCACCTGTTTCTTAAGGGAATTGTACAGTTAAATAACAAGGCATTTCTTAAATGCTTGGTCTGTCACTGTGCACCTAAGTATAATCGTTTTTGGTAAGTTACTCATCATGATAGTATCTTAGAGTCAGATACCATCTTAATGATTAGATACTGACAATAATTTGATACTATGAATTTACGGTTAACTTTCTATTAAACTGATGAAAGAGAGCCTCTGTGTAGTTAAAAATAATTTATATTTTCTTTGAAGTTTGCTTTAGAATTTGGATATTTTTGGTCTGATTATTTACAGTTCTTCAAAGAAAATAATAAGAGAACATTTTGAAGGTCCAACTCAAGCAACTCTGGAAATTTATTGAACTTCTTTATCCTTTTCTTCCCAAATTCTTCTCTTACAACTCCATTTTAGAAATAGGTTGCATCAACTCTCAATGACGTAAAGTATCTTTCTAAGGCAGATCTGAAACCACTGTCACTGTATGTAATACTTACTTGGGGTGGGTAAGTTTTATGTGTTTCCTCAGGCAAATAAGCAATTAATGAAAGCTCGTATTCCAGTTTCTCCTTGTTTTGAATAAACAGACCATCTTTATTTCAGCATTTTAAGTGGATGACAGTGTTGAAGAATTTGAAAGTTATACACACCCCAGAGACTTTATCAAATCCTCTTTAGAACTCAGAATCAAATGAAATAGAAAAGTGAGAGTAGGGACTAAAGCTCTTCTATGGTTCAGGATAATAATAAAAGAGCTAATATTCTTTGAAAACTTAGTATTTACCTAGATACTGTTCTAAGCCCTTTATATATATTAACTCATTTAGAGAACTAGGCATTGCCTAAATTCTAAGTACAACTGACAGGTGACTTAAATTGAAAATAAGGACTGCTAAAAAAAAGGCATCCCCACAAACATATTTTCCCATCTACTTCCGTCTTTTCTCTCACATACACCTCATATATATTCCATTTTATATGAAGTTCCCTTTCCCATCTTACTTTCCTGTGTGCCCACGTGCTTCTCTACTCACACCTTCTTTCAGTCTTATATATGTGCTTTTAGTACACTTGGATCTGTGTACATATGATCACTATTTCACAATCCACTCAGTCTCCCAAGTCAGGAATATGGGAGCCATTTTGACATCTCCCTGATTATCTTGTCAGTTCTACTTCCTAAAAGCTCTTGAGTTTCTTTCCTCTTCTCAATCGCCAAGGCCGCTGCCCTGGTTCAGGCTCTAATCACTTTTGGCTTCAACCATTTTAAAAGACCTCTAGTCTCTTCCTCTAGTCCTATTCACTTCTTGTCCGTATTTCATGCTGCTACCAAAGAATCTCTCTCAAATACAAATCTAATCAAATCACTCTCTTGCTTATAATAATTGTTATGTCAGATTTCTTAGCATGATATTTCAAGCACTTCATAGTCTAGCCTCTCTATACCTTTTTAGCCTCATTTCCTATCATTTTTTCTCTTCTACCCTGAACTTTGACATGCTAAATTCCTTGAAGTTCTCTAAAATAAACCTTATTTTTCCTGCTTTTCTATACATTCCTCTCTTTAGAATATGTCTCCGACTTCCTGCTACCTAATCCCTCCTGCTCTATCCCACATCAGTCCAGGGCCACCCATGAAACTTCTACTTAATCCTGTAAGACTCATAATTACTGTAAATTCTTGAGAATTAGTTCTTGATCTCCCTGAGCAAATTGAGCATTCTCTCCTTAATGTGTTTGCCTAGCATCCTGTACATATTTTACCATTCATGCCCCCTCATTTATTTTCACATTATACACTTCTTTATACATAGTTTTTATACACTTTCATACATTTATTTATGCAATTTTTTATACATACATAGTTCGTTTCTCTGAATACATACCTTCCTTTTTTATGTGACCATATTTTTTCCTACTATATAAAAATATATAGATTTCTAAGTATGTCAATATCATTTATTACATATATAATATTATAATGTGTAAGATATAAATTAACTCTATGTGTCTCTCTTTCCCACTAGATTTGATACCCTGAAGGGCAAGACCATCTTTTGTTTTTATCTTTATATCCCTTACAGCATCCTCTAGTATACTGGAGTCACTAAATGAAATTTTTCTTACTCATTTGACAGATATTTATTGAGGGCTTTTATATACCAGGAGCGTTCTAGATGTTGATGAAATAGTGGAGAACAAAGCACACAAAGTCATGACCTTCATAGACCTTATATTCTATACTTAATGATTCTATTAATTAATTAATGTAAACTTCCGAAATCCACTTCTTCAAATACAGAAGATATCCATTCATGAGGCAATTTGTTCTCTTTTTTGTGAGGTCATTTACTTATGTTACTCTAAATATTAATCTGAGCTATTATATTCTAAATGTTAATCTGAATTAATGCTATTATATTCCATTTTTTTTTTTTATTCCCCCCCAAGGCCCCAGTAGGTAGTTGTATGTCACAGCTGCACGTCCTTCTAGTTGCTGTATGTGGGACGCAGTCTCAGCATGGCCGGAAAAGCGGTGCGTCGGTGCGCGCCCGGGATCCGAACCCGGGCCGCCAGCAGCGGAGCGCGCGCACTTAACCGCTAAGCCACGGGGCCGGCCCTATTCCATTTTTTTGTAGTGGAAGAACACCTCAGAAAGTGTCTCTCAGGAGTATCTCATCAATGACAGATCAAGAGGTTAGGATTAAATTAAGAAATTTGTCAATTTGTAGGGACTAAATTACAAAATAGTAAAATTTTTATTAATTTACTATAAAATAGTTTTATAGGAATTTAAGATACTGTCCTGACATTTTTCTTAGAATCCCAAATGCTTTCCTTATTTTTGTATGTGTTTGTGTATGTCTAAATATTATGTGTCACAAAATGAGAACAGCCTCAAGCAGTACCTAATTAAGAGAGGGATTATTTACTACTGCTTGGTGGCACTTCTATGGAGACTGCTAGAAATTCCCCTGAACTTTATATTTATTTATGAATTATTTCAAACATACAGAAAATATTAGACTCTTTTGTGCTCACTACCTAGGTTTAATTAAGCCAGCCATATTTTCTTTTTTTTTGGTAGGAAAGATTCATCCTGAGGTAACACCTGTTGTCAATCTTTCTCTCTCTTTTCTGCCCCCTCCTCAAAGCCCCAGTACATAGTTGTATATTCTAGTTGTAAGTTTTCTAGTTCTTCTGTGTGAGCCGCCGCCACAGCATGGCTGCTGACAGACGAGTGACATGGTTCTGCACCCAGGAACTGAACCCAGGGAACTGAACCCAGGCCACAGAAGCAGAGCACACCGAAGTTTAACTCCTAGGCCATCAGGGCTGGCTGTAGTCATATTTTCTTTAGATCAGAGGATCTCAAGTGTGGTCCATGGCCCAGCAGTATTAGCATCACCTGGGAGCTCATTAGAACTGTGAGTCTCAGCACCACCCCCATCTCCAATCCTATTGAAGCGGAATCTGCGTTTTAACAGAATTCTCAAGTTATTTGAAACTGTGCTGTAAATCTTTTTTCAAAGGAAGAGATATGTCCAGCTAAACCTTCCCCTCTGCCATCCTATTCACCTCCCTCCCTCACAAAAGGTAATAGCTATCCTAAAGTTGGTATGTATCCTTCCTGTCCGTATTTTTATCACATAGATTTGTATCCCTAGTTACACACATGCTATTTTTAAACTTTATATAAATAACAGTTTTTTTCTGCAGCTCTTTTCACTGAACAGTGTTTTTGAAGTTCATCCATGTTTTGGTATCTTAGTCAGGAAATTCTTACTTGCCCCAGTGTTACCAAGATTTTCTGTCACATTTTCTTTTAACAGTTGTACCACTTTGCTTTTCATATTTGTCAGAGGCACCAGACAATTAGGAAGATTATTTTATTCAGGCTATTGCAAGAGGGACCACATTCATTAGTGAGGAACATCTCACAATAAAAGGAGGAGACTTGAGGTTTTATAAAGGCAGATAAACAAGGAAGTCATAATCATTGAGGAAGGGTAGAGGTGAGTGATATGAGGGTTATGTGAGAGCAGGGTGGCCTTTTGTAGTTAGTTCTGGAAACACGAAAAGCTGGAGGGATTTTTAAACTATCACTCCTCTCAGGGAACACAGCTCAGATCAAGTTCAGCCTTGTCACACTTAAGAATTTATTTTGTATATATTCATATATTTTTCTTCTTATCATATAGATTGTCTGTTTTCAGTTATACTAATGATATTTATTGTTAAAGAGGTCTATCATTTCCTCCACTGATTTCTGAATTTCCTATTCTGTTTCATTGATCTGTTTGTCTATCTCAGAGTTAATACATAGTTTTTAATTATTATAGCTTTATAAAATAAATATGTTCTAAATGTTCTTGAAAAGAGTATCCAGTTGTTGAGTGCAGAGTTACACATACACACACACCCCTTCACCAGATCAAGCTTGTTAATTGTGTTGTTAACAACACAAACATGCATGAATTTGTTTCCTTGTTCTGTTAGCTACTGAGTACTGAATGAGGATGTTAAAAGCTTCCACTGTGATCATGGATGTTTTTCCTTCTGGTTCTGTCAATTTTTGCTGAATGTATTTTGATGCTATGCTATTAGATGCATATAAGTTTAGAATTTTTATATTTTTGCTGGTTAATGTCATATGTAATAAATCTTTATAGGTAGAAACATATTTTGCCTTTGAATCTATTTCATTTGATATTAGTATAGCTATACCAACTTTTCGTTTTGTTTTGTTAATATTTGTGGGGATTTTCCATCTTTTTTCTTTCAACCATTTCTGTGTCCTTATATTTTAGGTATACAGCTGGATTTCTTTTATTGTTAGGTCTGATAATCTTCTTTTCATTTATTACTTGTAGTAATTATATTTAGCTTATATGGAATTATATTATTTTTACCATCTTATTTTTGTGCTTTCTATCTGTCCTGCTTTTTTCTGTTTCTCTCTCTCTCTTACTCTAACTTCTGTGGTTTTTTGTTTTTTTTCCTTGTTCCAATGAGAGGTTTTTGTTTGTTTCTGTCCTGTACTAATTTGAAAGTTATACTCTGTTTCTATTTTGGTTTTTCCCCTAAAGTGCCTAAGGACCATCCACATGTAGATATGTAGTAAGCCATATATATCTATGGCTTGGAACAGAGATTAGAGCTGAAAATGCAGACTTGAAATAATAGTTGTATACGTGAAGCCTTGGGTGTAGATAAGTTATTCAAAGAGCGTATTGAGAGGAAGAAAATCTGAAATTAACTTTATTTAGAAAATAAGAATGGAACCCTAGCCAACACTAACATTTTAAGGAATAGGATGAGCCCATAAAGATTATTGAGAAGAGGCAGCCAAAGAGATGTTGCAGAGGCAGAGGAGATTAAGGGACAGTGGTCTCAGAAGCCAAGAGAAATGATAATTTCAGGAAGAAGGAAAAAGTCAGTATTAAATGCTTCAGAGAGGTCAAGTAAGACAAAGATTGCAAAATATCCTTTAGTTTAAGCAGTTTAGAGATCATTAGTGACCTTAGCAGGAGCACTTTCAGTAGAGTGGAAAGAACAGGTATCTTATTATACTGAGTTGTCAAGTTTATGAGAAACAAGAGAAGAGTGTACACATGAAGCATAATACAATGAAGATAAAGTGTGTTAGCTAAAGTGGGATGTGAAGCCAAGTGAGAATTTTTGTTTGAAACATGAAAAAAAAAACAAACTTTAAACATATGTAGGAAAGAGGCATAGAGAAGAATGGGTGAAGGTGAAGAAGAGAGAGAATCATTAACAGAATGAGATAGAGATGGGAGCCAACAGGACAGGAGGAGATAAAGATAGGGACTGAGAGGGGAATGGAATGTTGAGGGCCACTTTCTATCCAAGGTCAGATACATACTTTAGCTTTGTTTAATTGCAGAGTGATGTACATCATATAGGGCCTTTACTTTTGGGAAACTTTAACTGCTGGTAGAGGAAGAACAGATTTCAGCTTCTTTTCCTCGTTTTCTTCCTGTCTCTCTAGCTTCTTTAAAGTACTTTCAGCTATCCCTACCTGTGAGGAATGGAGACTTCCCTTTAGATCTCAATAATGTAGGGTTCCAAGAAGTTTGGATGTTCTTCTCAATTAGACCCTGATTCAGTATGCCCAGGTACCCAGGAACATGAAATCTGCGATGGTTCTAGATGAATCCATTTATTCATTTTTTTTATTTTTTGGTAAGGAACTGGGGCTTACCGTATATAAAACCCGGCTTCTGGAGGATTAAGGATCAGGCTGAGCTGCCACTGTTTATCATCACATATATTTCATGTCGGGATGATCTGTGTTTTACTTGGAGACTTTTAATTCAAAGAATTTAAAAGATTCTGTAATGTATCTTCATCATGTCTTTAGTGCCAATTTTGCATATTTATTCTACCTTTCGCAATTTGAATTTTTTTATATATCAAGAAAAAGGAAGCAAAGTAGAAGCTCATCTATGTTATTTTGTCTCTATTAACTTCCTGAGAGTTACATATCATTTGAAACAAATAGGCCTTTTTTGTTCATCTTCTTACTCTAACCATATCTAAAACGTTTCTTGCATTGCCTCAAGTATTTTTCATAAACCGGATCTCATTCTGGGCTAACTTCAATGACTCAGTTTCTATAGAGTAGTATTGCTGTAAATCTGAGCAATTTACAAAGTACTTTCATACATCTCAGCTGAATCATTCTGTTTTGTGTTCACTTTTATGTAATCTTCTGTCCTTCATATAGATTCTTGGAAAATATTAACTCCTGTGTTTTCTAAGCCACCACATTATTTTCATTGAGATCATTGGTGACTATATTGTCAGAAATGGAATAATAAACGATTTTTCAGCCTCCGCTGTTTTTCGATCCAGGCTCTTCAATGATCTTTGACCATGGCTTCAAACCTGTTTCTGTAATAATTTTGAAATCTTTTTTCTGCATTCCAAACTGTGTGTGTTTTCCTTCATTTGGCTATTGCCTTTTCTCATCCCTGTTATCTCTGGGTCTACTCTCTCTCTTTTTTCTTCATATATTACACCTGGGCTATCATCTTCTTTCTCTTCTCTCCTTTATAACCTGTTATCCTGAAAGCATTACCTGTATTTTCTTCTCTACTTTTTACCTCCTGTTTAGTTTTTTAGATTAATTTATGAATTTTGCAAATGTTGCTATTTATTTCAGAAAGGTAGAAAATTCAAAAAAACAAAAAGGAAAAAAGTTATCGAAATTCCCACCCAGACCCAACTTCTATCTTTTTAGATTTTTTGTGTATATACAGTATTCATGAAATTAGGATGGTATTAAACATGCTGGTCTGTATCTTGTTTTTCTTATCAATAATTATGAACACATTTTCATGTCAGTAAATATAGATTTGAATCACCATTTTAATCGTCGCATAGTATATCATTAAACAGATTTGCTAGAACTTATTTAAACAGTATTAAATTTGTTGCAGTTTAGTTTGCTTCCACTTATTTCTCCCCATTAAAAACAATGCAGTCCACAAACATATTATTACAAAAATTTATGCCTATTTGTTGATAAATTCATAAGATTTGAAATTTTTGGATCTAAGAATGTGACTTTTTAAAAAGATGTTTTATACGTCACCACATTTGCCTCCCAAAAAGATGGTAGTAGTTAACTCTCACATCAGCAATAATTGTCAGTGGAGGTTTTACCGCACCTTTGCCAACACTCGCTATCTCTGCTCCTCAAGCAAGTAAAATACCTCACTGTTGTTTTTATATGCATTTCATTGATTGCTAGTAAATATGAAAATATTTTCATATGTTAATTGATCATTCTGTTTCTTCTCTTGTGAATGCCCTATTCTATTCTTTACCAATTTTTTTCTGTTTAGATTGTTGATAGTTTTATTATTTGTAAAAACGCCTATATTGGAGAGAGTAAAACTGCTCTATATATTGAAAAAAATATTACTGGTTTATTTTGTGTGTTTAACTTGGTGGTGGTGTAATTTGCCACTTAGATGTTTTTGGGTTTTATGTAACCAAGTATATTAAAGGTTTCTTTTTTGGTTTTTATTATTGATATCCTTAAAATAATCACAATCCAAAATTATATAAATATGTATTTTTTCTGTTACTTTTTTAATTAAAAAAAACTCTTTAATTCATAGAGAATTCATTTGGTGGAAGAAGTAACATAAGTATCTATTCTTTTTTTCTAAAACCTTAGCCACTTGAACTTAAATTGAACCTCTTGAAGGCCTCTTGAACTTAAATAATTCACATTTACCTTAAATGCTGCATTTATCATATGCTGAATTATTATATACACTCAAGTAGATTAGCTCTATGCCCTTGACTAGGTTACTTAAGCTTTGCACTTTTCTTTCCTCATCTGTAAAATGGAGATAATAAACTTATAAATTTATTGCAAGTACTAAAGATGAGTCATTAAATAAAATGTAAATATAAATAAAATAAAAATCATTTAACACAATGATTGACCCATAGTATATGCCCAATCAATGAGTTATTGTTATTTATTTTTGTTATTAACATTGATGAGTCTATTTTGTTTTCAGAACCATACTTTTTATAATTATTGCTATATAATAAATTTTAATATCTGGTAGGGCATGTTTTCTATCTTTATGATTTTTTTGAAACCTAGAAGATTGTATTCATCTTTCTCTGTTAAAATTCATCGATCTTTGTTTGCTGTTTATTCTCTACAAGTTAAGTAGATGTATCTGAGCCTGTAAATATTGTTCTAAATTATCTTATCTGTTGTTTTTTCCTGAGAATTATTACTAGATATCTTTCGTTATCTTTTGTTTTCAATGCTACAGTTTCTTAAACTTACAACATACTTTATTTATTGAGACATTTTCAGAGGCTTAATATGAGAATTAAGAAATTTGGTATAATTACAAACGAAGAATTCAGAAAATCACCAGGAAATTCTTGGTAATTCCTGCTTTTCTAATTTAAAAAGCCTTTTTTTTTTCGTGCAAAATCTGAAATATTTTCTACATTAGTTGCATAATTAGAAATTTCTCATAGAGCTTTTCTTGTTTATTTTTTCCTTAAAGCCTTGGATTCAATCTGTCAACTGGTATGTACTGTCACTATTAAATGGATTGCATGAGTGCTTATAAATATGCTGTTGAAGTAAATATGTGTAGGACATAAACACTATCTATAAGTAATAGGTCTCAGAATTATCCTTTTTTTGGTCAGCCATGAATAACCCATACTTCAGTGTTCAACTTTTGCTATCTTTTTTCAAACAAAATTTTTGTTTGAATTTAGCCAATAGGAAAGACTAGTAATAGGAAGCTTATCAATTTTACTACACAACTTGGCAGTTGTATATTTTCTTCCCCTTTCATTGTTTATGTGCATTAAATATGATTATTAATTATCTTTTAAGGAGAGGAGATAGACTAAAGAGAAAGAAACTGACTAATAATTGGGAGATGAGGAAGGAAGGGTATAGTATGGATTAACAGGATAGATTTTAAAAGATATTTTAAAATAGGTTTTTTGAGGATCTTAAGTATAAGAAGAATCAGAAGTGTAAACATAGAAGAAACGTTTATAAATGGAAGATCGGAGAATAAAAGTTGAGCCAGGTAACTATATAGCTTATATAACTATACATTCTACTAAACAGTTTTCTTGAAGGATATAAAAACTTTAAATACTGAATATGTTAAGTTTAATTTTAATTAGGGTAGGAGATTATAGGTTGATAAAATTAATCTAAAGTAATATGAACAATACGGAAAGTAGTATGATTGCTTGTATTTAACTTATGTTAAACACATTTATAAATTAAATTCCTAACCACTATGCTTAGATAGCTGAGTTACTGTTAAAATACCACACAATAATTTATATTCATAATGATGATTCTTAGAACAAGGTACAATTTTGAAGAAATGTTTTAATCATTTAAGGAATATTATTTTTTTTCATTATAGTTTGTGTTAAGTATGTCTTATTCATTATATTTTAGTTCTTTGAGACTCAATAGTCAACATTATCATCACTGTTAGAGTCAGTAAATATTTGAATGCCTTTTATATGTAAACATTAAGTTAATTCAAATTGTTAGAGCGTTATATATTGGAAAAGGGGAAGATAAATTGCCTGTAAAGATACACTTCAGGTGATAAGGTAGCAAAATTAATTATGTATATGACTTGTAGAAAGTTAACTTAGCATTTTATATTCATTCTTTGTATGTAAAATTTTTATTTACAAGTATTAAGTGGGAGTGATTATTTAAGAGATTATTCAAAATTTGCTTTCTTTGATTTATGTACAACATTTTAGTAACACTTCTATAGCTTAAAATAAACTAAGTTTAACTATACATGTTGATTGAATGGTGATTAGTATCTACATTAGGAAATACAATGAGCTAATCAATAATTCTGTTGCCTAACATTTAGATAGTATTTGATGCCTTACCAACTGCCATCATATACATTTTTGTGTAATCCTTACAGAAATACTGTAGGTCATTACTCTGTTTTGCAGATGAAGCACAACATGTGTAAGTGACTAACCCGAGGTTTGTCCCTGGCAAATCTCTTTACTCTTGCTTCACTTCTCTTGTCACCATGCTAGCATTCTACAGAGTTGCTTACAGAATTATCGTTCCATTTATACTTTGTTGTAAAGAAAATTATTTGTTTCTTTTAGTCATCTCTGAATAAATTAAGTTGTTAACACAGCATGGGAAAAGATTACCTAACTGGATTCCTTAATGTGAAATGCAGCAATTTCCTGGTGAATCATCTTGGCCGTGTTGAGGACAGAACCTGTTTTTTAAAGTCACTTTTGGGAAAAGATATTTGAAAAGAAGAAATGGTTTTCTAAGTCTTTGTGCAGTATGATGTTAATGGACTTCAGTCTTTTATCCTCACGTTTACACAATCTACCTTGAGAAGAGATGGTTTTGTTTACTACAAAGAACACTGAATCTAGAGAGAAAAGACCTATGTTCAAACTATGGCTCTGGTATGTACTAGTTAGTGACCTTAGGAAAGTCATTTATCCCCTTTGAACCCTAACTTCTTACTCAAAAGATAGGAAAAAGAATCTGACAGGATTATTCAGATGAAACAAGATCATATATGTCAAAGCACTGTATAGTTATTTTCATTTATTGCTACTAAAAGAATATATATGTGTATATCTGTCACTTTTATATCCAAAAGAGAAGGATGGGGTTAAATAGGACTTTCTGGTTCTAAAACTCTATCACCAATAAGTAAGATTTACAAATACTTAAATTTGGGAGTGAAATTTCCACCTAAAAGAAAACTTGATAAAGTCTTTGATAAGAATAAGAAGCCTTGTGTAATACAATTATTTCATAATTTTTTCTCAAAATCTGGATTTTTAGTCTTTTGAAACTGGGGACAGCTGCAGTTATATTTCCTACGAAGTCAATGCTTTAGTTGCAAATACACAGTGACCTAGATTTCCATTTGTATGAAGCTGCTTAGAGAAATATTTGAACTTTAGATATCCTTTATTATTTTACTTTAAAAGTTTGTGAAAATGAGGAAGTTTACCTTAGTCAGGGGCTGACTGAAAAAAGGATACAGCTAGAAGTATGTAGTTGGGACAAGACTGATATTCACAATTTCCCTGCCAGCCAGCCACACACATCAAAATCTGAACCTCATTATTATGGGAAAAATCTTTAGCAGAGTAGGTAGTTTTACATTCCTCTAGTGAAAGGAAATTTTTATCCTTTGTCTTCAAGGTCCACAGTCTATATGATTACCTTGAATCATTGGCCGCTATTGAAATTTTAGGTATTTATTGTGTTAAAAAGTGTTTCCTCTCCCAGTTTATAGTCAGTTGATAATTATCTGTTAAATTGAGTCAGTACTGCATATGAATTTCCAAGCTCTCATCAGCAGTGGGAAACTGCTTTAATTACTTTCATTCAGTATCTGCTTGAGCAAAAGGGGGCTTAAGCATTCCTCTCTAGCATTTACATTAAACTTTAGGAAGAGAGTTTTTTACAGCAAAATTTGAAAATTTCTTTCCACTATTAGGGAAGACTTTAGGCAGACAGATCCCAAGGAAGGAAGGTAGCAATTTGGTTTGCCTTTTACATTAATTTTAGGGTGATGTATTTTTCTCCAGTTTGAATCAGATTGCAGACAAAAGTAAGCAGAGTGAAAAGGTGAATAACGTTTTTCACTCATTTTTAATCAGGTCTTCATAGTGAGACTTTGCATTTTACTTGAAATGTGAATTCTCAGACCATCAGATTTTCGTATTTATTTAAACATATTTATCAAGCATTTAATATGTTAGGAACTATGCTGACTTGAGTGCACTCATGCATGTGATCTTCAGAGTCATTCTTCGAGGATGATATTATTATCTTTAAGTGAGGAAATGGTGGAGCTGACCCTGTGGCATAGTGGTTAAGTTGGTGTGCTCTGCTTCAGAGGCCCGAGGTTTACAGGTTTGAATCCCGGGCGCAGACCTACACACTGCGCATCAAGCCACGCTGTTGCGGCATCCCACATACAAAATAGAGGAAGATTGGCACGGGTGTTAGCTCAGGGACAATCTTCCTCACCAAAAAAGTGAGGAAATGGATATTAAGAGAGAAATTAGTTCAAGAAACAGATGGTTAGGGGCCGGCCCGGTGGCGCAAGCGGTTAGGTGCGCGCGCTCCGCTGCGGCGGCCCGGGGTTCGCTGGTTCGGATCCCGGGCGCGCACCGACGCGCTGCTTGGCAAGCCATGCTGTGGCGGCGTCCCATGTAAAGTGGAGGAAGATGGGCACAGATGTTAGCCCAGGGCCGTCTTCCTCAGCAAAAAAAGAGGAGGATTGGCGGATGTTAGCACAGGGCTGATCTCCTCACAAAAAAAAAAAAAAAAAAAAAAAAGAGATGGTTAGAGTTATAGCAGGAGTTTGAACCTATATCTTTCAGTTCTGTATGTTTCTTCATTTTTGCAAATATGAAATTATTTTTTAATTATAAGATTAATTCTAGGTTACTGTAGAAAATTTGAGGAATGCAGAATAGAAAAGAGAATAAAATACCTATAATCTCACCACCTAGGCATAATATTTTTATATATTTCCTTCCAGTGTTTTTGATATATATTGCACAGTTGGGAACATTTGGTATACACAGTCTTATTCTGCTTTTTGTACTTTTCATTACATAAGCATTATCTCATGTAAAAATATTTAAGTGTTATTTTTAAGAGCTGCATGATATTCCAGCATATAGATATATGATTGTTTAAACATTCATTTTGTTGTTTAACATTTTGGTTGTTATAATTTTCCCAACTTTTTGATTTAAAGTTTCTGTATAACACTTAAATAAATTTACAAGCATACAAGAAACCAAGAAAAATATTTGTTGGGCACATAATTGCTACCTTTTATGAGAATTTTAAATTATATGAAAAATTTTAACTTCTCATATAAGCATGGTACCGAATTATACACATCTTTTAATCCCAATTATATTAATTATACATACACTAAAATGCACAGGAAAAAACTGAAAGGAATTACACTAAAGTCTTAATAGCTGCCATCATCTCTTACCTGGATTTTTAAAACAGCTTCCTAACTGACCTCTTAATTCAACTTTTGCTTCCTTATAGTCTATTCTCTACATAGCAGCCAGAGCAGTCTTTAACTACAGAAATCATTTTAAATCTTCTCTGCACAGAACTTCCAGTGGCTTTGTCAGAGTAAAATCCAGAGTCCTTACTGTGGCCTACAAAGTCTTAAATTATGTGTGCCACCCATCCTCCAACTTTCATTTTCTGTCTGACTTTACTATTCTGTCTGTGATTCCATCTTTCATTCCTCCAGCCACACTGGCCTGTTAGATGGTCCTTCAAAGTATCAAGCATGCTCTTTTCTCAGGGTCTCTCTAGTTGCTTTTCCTTCTAGAATGCTCTTTCTCCAGATATCTGCAGTGTTTGTTGCTTCACTTGCTTGAAGTTTCTGCTTGCATGTCATCAGAAAGGACTTCCCTAGTCATTCTATAAAAAATAGCATCCCTCCGTTTCCATCACTCTGTCCTACTTATCCTATTTACCACTGACCTCTAGCCTGTGTTTAGTGGTTTGTTAGTCTCTACTCACTAGAATCTAAACTTCATAAAAACAAGAATTTATTTCAATCATTGCTGAATCCCAGACACCACCAGAGAGCAGGGCATATAGTAAGCATTCAATAATTATTTGTAGTAAAATTTTAGGAGATTTTAATTTTCTCCCATATATTTTTCTACACTTTCTTTTTTTTGCTATATTGAGCAATTATCATTATTTGTATAATCTAACAACTTTAATAAATAACAGTTTCATTTATAAGGGCCCTTTTCTATTCCAATATCAAATATAAATATATTTCCTATGCAGTTTCATTCTTTGGGGTTTTTACATCTGTCATTCATTCATCCCCCAAATCTGCCCAGTTGTCTAACTCGGTTCTCAAAACATTCACACACATCATGTAGTCTGTCATTCTTCTTTTCTTAAAATCACCTCACTGGAGGCTTCTGACCTGCCCTACTCTGAATTGGTTGTTCTCTATGTCTCATACAAAACCATTATCCAGGGGTCTACTATCATCTGGGGATTCATTTCACATCTTTCTTGAGTTGAATCCTGCTTCCTGGATCCCAGGTCTTGCTCTTTCTTGTTTTACTACCTTATTTTAGTGAGGTACATCTTCCAATAGTTTCCTGAGAAATGGTACATGAGAATTAAATTTTTTTTTTTTTGGTGAGGAAGATTGGCCCTGAGCTAACAACTGTGCCAGTCTTCCTCTATTTTGTATGTGGGACACCACCACAGCATGGTTTGATGAGTGGTATGTAGGTCTGCGCCTGGGATCCAAATACGTGAACCCTGGGCTGCCAAAGCAGAGTGAGTGAACTTAACCACTACACCACCATGCTGGCCCCGAGAATTAAATTTTTTGAGACCTCGTATACCTGAAATCACTTACATTTGGATTGTTTATACTTAGCAGGATATAAAATTCTAGTATGGAAAAAAATTTCTCACAGAACTTTAGAGGCATTACTCTTTTTTGTCTTAGCTTCTAGTGGTGCTATCTGAAGCCATTTTAAGTCTTGATCCTTTTCGTATCTGACTTGTTCATTCTCTCTGGAAACTTGTAGGAGCTTTTCTTTATCTTAAATATTCTGGAATTGCATGATAATGGGTCTCCGTGAGGATTTGATTTTATCATTGTGCTGAACATTCCATGAGCCTTTTCAGTTTTAGATTCATGTTTTTTTAGTTCTGAGATATTTTCTTGAGTTATTTTTTAGTTGGTTTCTTCCTCTGTGTTTTCTCTGATTTGTTTTATGAAACTTCTTTTGGATGGATATATATAAACACACACGTGTACATATATATGAATGATAATTTTCTATCTCTTTGCCTTTATGCTCTATTTTCTAGATTTCCTCAACTTTATTTTCCAACTTTTTTTCTTTAATTTCTGCTAATCTATTGTTAACACCAAGTGCTCATATTCTGTTCATGGATGCAGTATGTTCTCTTTTCTCTCTGGGGATGTTAATGTATTTTTTCAAATGATTTACTATGAACATTTTTAAACATATAGAAAAGCTGAAAGAATAGTACAATAGTTACCCATATATTCACCCTCTAGATGTGCAGTTGTTAACATTTGCCATATTTATCCACGTTTGTATTTTTTTCTGAACTGTTTGAAAGATGTAATCATCATGACACTTGATCTCTAAATACTTCAGGATGTATCTCCTAAAAGAATGCGTTTCCTAAAAATAAGAACATTCTTTTTCAAAAATAATACTAGTGTCACATGTGAGAAAGTTAGTGTTAATCTTTTAAATCATCTAGTATCCATCCATTTTCAAATTTTCCCAATCCAAAAATTTCTTCAGAGTTGTTTTTTTTAAATCAGAATGCAATCAGATTCATGCACTGCACTTGGCTATTATGTCACACTAGTTACATTTAACAATTTTCTCACTTTTTTTTTTTAAATGTCATTGCCCTTTTAAAGAGACGAAGAAAGTTGTCTTGAGGAAAGAATCATATTCTGGATTTGTCTGATTATTTTCTCTTAGTTTTCTTTTACTTTTTGTATGTTCTGTATTTCTAAATTCTAATAATTTGATTAGATTCTGATTACACCTTTTTGGCAAGAATACTTCATAGGTGATACTGGGTATTTCATCCTACATAATAATGGAAGGACATAATATCAGGTTGTTCCACTCTCTGTGATGCTAAGTTTGATCATTTGACTAAGGTGGTGAGTACTTGATCTCTCCTTTGTAAAGATATGCTTTCCCTTTGCAATTAACAGGTAATCTGTGGGAAGACACTTTGGCATTGTGCAGATATTCCTTATATCAGTTATTACATTGGAGGGTTACAGAATGGTAGTTTTCTAATTCTGTTCTGGGTAAGAAAGGCAGAGTGAATGCCTAATTCTTGAATATTCACTAATTTTCACTGTAAAAGTGGTGTGATAGTCATCTCCTGTGGGGAAGTAACGTTTTTTGCCTTGCCCTTTGACTGATACTGTGGATTCTTAAGTGTTTATTAATTCAGTATCTTATAGTCAATTACAGATACTCTTTTAACACTAAAATTGTCCCAAATCTGGCAATTGAGAGTCCCTTCAAGCTGAATTTGTGTCCTTTTGCCATACCTTTTTATAGTCTTTGAGCACATCATCAGTGTTTTTTCACGTATATTATGTCATAGGCTCATCTTATACTTTCCCTGCCCCTGGAAATTAGCCATTTTGTCTGGTTTCTTTTTGTCGGAATGGCATATAGAAACTGACGCCAGGTGTTTTAAGTGTACTCCTTGTTCACTGGAATGATGTTAATAATTCTGGGCTTTCTCAATGGCTACAGCCAGGATGGATGGAGATATATGTATATCTATACATATATATACACACACACACACACGTGTATATGTAATTTTTAAAGAAAACTATGAGTTCGAATATATATTTCTAACTCAAGTTAAATATTTTAGATTTTTCCTTTACTGCTTTGTTTTTATATATTTAAAATTTTCTCTTATCCTAAAAATCTTGGTCCTTATAATGTTAACATGTTAACTTCATTTTATTTTACAATATATGTAAAATAGTTTTAAAAAGGCAATACCATGCTTATTGCTAACTACAAAGTACTCAATGAAATTTAAGATTTCTTTGCATGTTTTGTTTGTCTTTAAATATATCTGAAAGTCAGTATTCTAAGAATATTTGATAAGCCTTTTGTCTGGTTTTACTGATGGTTTTTTACATACTTGGGGGTTTTTTGTTTGTTTTTTTGCTTCAGTTTGTTCTCAGGTGCAGGGTTTACTTTTTTAAAATTTTATTTTAAGCTATATAAAACATTTGTATAATGTTCAAAGTCAAAACCTGAATAAAAAGAGGGCCAGCCCCGTGGCTTGGCGGTTAAGTGCACGTGCACGCGCTCTGCTGCTGGTGGCCCGGGTTCGGATCCCGGGCGCGCACCAATGCACTGCTTCTTCAGCCATGCTGAGGCCGTGTCCCACATGCAGCAACTAGAATGATGTGCAGCTATGACATACAACTATCTACTGGGGCTTTGGAGGGAAAAAATAAATAAATAAATAAAAATTTAAAAAAAGATTTAGAGAAGTCTCGCTTCCATCCCTCTCCCCTCCACCATCCCATTCTGTTCCTATTTCTTATAGACAATCATTTTTATTAGTTTGTATTTTTTCATTGTTTCTTTTTAAAAAATACCCGAATGCATACATATGTACATACATATATATAATTTCTCCCTAATTCTCCCTACTTTCTTAGACAAAAGGTAGCATATTTTATTCATTGTTCTGCACATTGCTTTTTTTCATTTAACAATATATCTTGGAGATCGCTCCAAATCAGTACGTAGAGAGCCTCCTCACTCTTTTTCGTGGCTGCGTAATATTATATGGATATTTTACAGTTTATTCAGTTGGTACCCTAATATGGTCATTTGTGTTGTTCTGATCTTTGTTACTACAGATAATGTCCCAATGAATAACCTTGTGCATATGTTTTTTTTTTTGCTGGTGGGGATGTATATTCAGGATGGATTCTGGAAATAAGATCTCTAGGTCAAAGGGTAAATGCATTTATAATTTTGTTAGATAATAGCCAAATTCTCATCCATAGGGATATACCATTTTGCACTTCCATCAATCGTACATGAGCGTGCCTCTTTCTCCGTAGGCAATGTGAGGTCTTCTGACAGTTTCATACCCCCTTGTTTCCTCCAAGTTGCTCCTTCAGTTTTTCAGTTCAGTCTTTTAGGTTAGTGGCTTTTCTCGGATGTCTTCTGATCCTTGGCTGCCTGTTTATACTAAGAATAAGAGACATTAAGTAGCTAGTTGGGTGGGGCTTGTTTATTGAAGTATTCGTTTAAAGGGTTATCTGGCCGACTGACTCTTTGGGAAACCCATGATGTAAGTATTTTAAGGCCTTTTCTGTGAACTGGTCATATTCCCAAGGGAAGAATATTTCAGTCTCCTTCCTGAAGAGTAAGCCTGGCTACTAGCATTTTAGAAACCTAGAAAGGCTGGGAGATCTTAATATTCAATATGGGTAATAGTGTTTTGGTGTGGGGAAGGGGGAGAGAATAATATTTTAGAAGAGAGTCTGTACCACTTTATGCTTAAATCATCATCCTGTTTTACGTAGAAGATTGAAACCAGATGGCAACACAGCTTCTAACTCCAGTCCTTTAGCAGGACTGGGGATATAGCTTTATTCATCTCTTTGACAATATGATATTGTTTGCTAGGATGAACTTAAACAATTACATTTATTGTGATTACTGATCTATTTGAAAATATTGCCATCATCTTATTTTGTGCTTTTTGTTTAGCATGCGTGTGTGTGTGTATATATCTGTCTGTGTCTTTCTTTCCCTCTATTAATCCTTTCTGTTGGAAATAATGAAATTTATTTTCCCTTTTTCAGTCACCCCTAGTGGGTTATATTTCTGATTTTTGTGTGGTGGTGGTGGTGGTTTGTTTGTTTTTCGTTTTTAATGGTTACCCTTAAATGTTTAAAATATATTCTTGACCGTAAATTTTTTTAACAAAATTATTCAACATCTCTCTTCCCCCTGAATAAGACAAATTTAGCTTTACCTGTAGAACCCCCAAGGCAATTTCCTGTTACATTTATCTAGAATTTGTTTTAATATTTTAACACAAAACTTAATAATGTTATGTCGATTGTTAAATTAACCAACATTATCAGTTTCTGTGTTTATCATTGTTTCTGACAACTCTCTTTTTCTCTCTGAATTCTTTTTTCTCAATCTTTGTTTTTTTCTTTGAATTTGATTATCTTTATTCAAACTTTAATCTGGAAAAATAAATAGGAAACAATAGCAAGTATACAAGGTGGGGCCAGGTAATGATTATATAGTTTCAGTAAATAAGACAGTGAATTAATAACACGAGATTAAGCAGATATCAGTGGAATGAAATAGATGACTCAAATTTAACCTGTGAGAATCAAAAAGCAAGTGCTATAAATCATTGGGGAAGTAATGGATTATTCAGAACCATATTCAGACATTACATCATTAATTTGGACAAAAAGACTTAGAATTCTATCTCATACTATGTTTCAAAGTAAGTTAGAGGTGTATTAAATTTTACATTTAAAATGTCAAACCAGAGCAAAACTAGTAGAAAATAGAAATACATATCAAACTTCTAAGAGGACTTTTTAACCATAAGGTTAACCATATGGTTAAGGGTTAACCATAAGGTTAAAAAGTTATTGGTTGAAATGAATAGTTAATATAGAAGTGTATCTTTAAAAACAAAGGGTATATGAATGTGAAAATGTTTTGAAAAGCATAAAGCCTTACAATTTTTTATGAGTTGTAGGTAGTGTATATGGTGGTTAGAGGTGAGGCTTTGAAAGCAAACATGGCAATTACCTGCTCTGCAAAGTCAGAACTCCAGCCCCAGTAACTAACACACTGTGTAAAATTTGTTCAACAAATGTTCATTGAATACATTTTGAATGAACCTGTCTGAGGCAGTTTCTCATTTGTGTGGTGACCATGTATTGTAGATTTCCTGAAACAGTCATGATTTACACCTGTTCTCCTAGCATGATTATTAATAATGCCCCCCTCCCTTTATTCTCAGAAATACCCATTTTTTTAATTCTCAATTTACCAATTTTGTCAGTTAAATCCCATGGCCACCTTATTTGTAAAATTTGGAAAATGCCAGTCTTGTCGAGATGGTTTAAAGGTTACAAATAATCCCCATAAAGAGTTATACACAGTACTTGACACATAGTATGTGCTCAATAAGTGGTAGCCTTCATAAGGAATAGGATAGATTGCTTGTACAATATGGAGGTTTTGTTCTCCCAGTTTTTAAAATAGAACACATTATCTGACAATATTTTAATATCATTTGATTTCTGAATTATCTTTTTATTCTTAGGCAGAGAAGTCAACACTGACATGGTAAGCTGTAGTATTTATGTACAAAAAATTTGAATTGATATTTTATTAGTGGTTATTGCTGTATTTTCTGTGTACCTCAAACACTTTATGAATAACTACTGATTTCAGTAGTGATAATTATAATAATTTTACATTTAGAATTGTGTCAAGGTATTTTTCAAGTATAAAAATGGTTTCTATAACACAGGTCAAATATCTAGAATAAATATGTTTTGCTTTAGCTCTATGCTTGGATTAGCTTCCTATGTATATATTATTCTGAAATTGGACATATTCTGAATTTAGCTTTACGATCCAAATTTTATTCATTCAAGAATTTATCATTTGAAATAAATAGGGCAGATGTTTACCTTTGAGTTATGAAATTTTGTTAAATTATTATGCAAAAGAAAGAGATATTCTAATGACTTGAGAACAAACATTAAAAGCACTGTTTGCATACAAGCCATGTTAGTTTATAACATCTCCTCTTTACGTAGGAAATCTCTGAGAACAAGAGAGTGTTTTTAGGAACTAATTTAACAGGTTTAAGAGTAACAGTTGCAGCCTGATATCATCAGCATTGGATACGGTGTATTTCTTTATTGTAGTGTTTTGTTTTGGCTTCATAGTATCACAAAAGTCTTGATTCACAGTATTGTTACACTCACCTGAATACTCTCCTGAAAGTGGACCTGGGCAGGCCAACCGCAATTTAAACCAACAGCTCCATGCCCACCTATACTTTCCTAATCAATTGTAGTGTCTTAAGAATTTGTAATGTATGCAGAAATGGCCAAAAAAAAAATGTTTATTCTGAGGTCTGTGTCTGTCCTCAGATGTCCCTCTCTCTCTTTCTGTCGTTCCCTCCCCCTCCCCTTGTCCCTCCCCACCCACCCCTCTCCCTTTGACAGTGAAACTAATGTATTGGTGATCTTCCAGTTTGTGTAAACATATCATATATGACATTAGAGTTTGTATTTTTAATTGTTTTTTTAACCTAGAAAAATTCAAGTCACACAGTCACAGAACGATTTGAAAATCCCTTTTGATTTTTTAGTAGGTAATATTTTGACCTATTCTCATACTATGTATTTAACAATAAAATTCCAGTTCTTTAAAATTCACTTATTTACTACTTAAAATAAAGTTTTCTTTGGATTAATATGCATTAGTAATCTATTATTGTATTTATGGTTGTCTTGTTTTATTTAATTGTAAGAATTGAAGCATAACAAAATTTTCTTTACCATTAATCAGTATTTAAAATTGAAATCAGAAATTAAATTGCTAATATGGTAGCAATAAAAGTTATTCATTTAAGTTCTCAATGAAAACAGGGACACAACTTTTATTTTGGGGTGTAAAACAGGGTGATATGTAGCATGTGTAACTTTTTGAAAGGTATTTATAAGCACTATTTTGTAACTTATTACTTTCACTAGAGATTGGACATTGTCTGACATAAGCCTACCTCAATATCTATTTCCTTTTTAAGCACTGTTCACATCTCAAGTAAAGGAGAGGCAGAGTTCATTCCATGGATTTAAGTTAAGCTTCTAATATACCCTTATTAAATGAAGTTCCCTGTATATCACTCCATATGAAATTACATATTGATGCAAACTTTTGTTTCAATCTTTGAAAACTAGAGAATGTATGGGAGGAAGAATTTTACTCCATCTGAAGAAATATTGCATACTAGAAGGTGGAAGGAAAGGACACTATTAAGACTTCTTAATTAATGCCCTCAGAATTTACCAGATGGATAGCCACATCGCGATTGTAGGAATTACAATCAGTACTTTGGGATTTTTGAAGAAGTTTTATAGGACAAAGAAGCTGAGTTTTGCTAGTCTTAACATACAATTTTATTAAAACCCATTTGAACATATGGTTATAAATATGTAATTGTTACTAGTTTTGGAGGAAATGTATCAGTTTTTGAGATAGAAGTAGGAGATACATACAGTAAGATTATTGAATTATGAACAAGATTTAGAGAATTTATTGATCTCTTACAATCCTAAATGTTTCAAGCCGCACCTATAACTCATTACTTGATTGTTAGATGGACTACGGTGACTACTCAAGTGCTACGTAATGTAAAACCCTATGCCAGTATCTTATGATTCTGACCATACTTATATGTACTAGAAAAAGAGTCAAGAATTTAATATAGAAATTTGACTAAATTTAGTTTAATCTAGAAATTCGACTAAATTTATACAATATGGATTTTTAAAATTCAGTAGTTTTCAGTTATTACAAACATCCATCCTTTAATTTCTTTAAAGCCTGATTCTTTAAAGGCATTAAACTGTCATTCCTTCATCTTTAATGAATTGACAAATCATTTTGTCTCTTGGTTGCCATTTTGTCTTATTTTTCCCTGAATTACTTGAATTAATTGCTTTAGCGAGTGTTGTTTTAAAAACTCAGTTTTCTAAGGGAGCCTCTATTTCTTTCTACTTATAGTTTTTCTTTTATATTTACCTCAACTATTTCTTTTAATAAGACAGATTGGTTGGTCCACCTTTCCTTATGAACATGACAAGAATGCAAAATAATATATAATTGCTAGAATACACAGTCATGCATCGCTTAACGATGGGGATATGTTCTGAGAAATGCATCGTTAGGCGATTTCTTTGTTTTGTGAACATCTTAGAGTGTACTTACACCAACCTAGATGGTATAGACTACTACACATCTGTGCTATGTGGTACTAATCTTATGGGACCACTATAGTATATGCAGTCCATCCTTGACCAAAACGTCATTATGCAGCACGTGACTGTATATGTATATCCAGTTATAGTAAAAATTAAACAATTTAATATAATCTTGTATCGGAAAGGAATTTAAAAATCTTTTGAAGTGTGCACTGTAGTTGGTACATCACAGCATGTATGTAATTCCAAATAATAAACCTTCTTGATAAATAATGATAAAGGTTAAGACAGCTTAGATAAATGGTTACATACAGTAATTAAATTTATGAAGACTGAAGGCCTTATGAAGTCTTTATAAACAGCTCATGAGTTGCTGTATCATATGATTTGGATTACTGACTATATACTTTAGTTTATTTTACAAATCAGAAAATCCTGTGGTATGTTACTAAGATAATGTCATCATTTTACCACATTATAGGCAGAGCTAAGCTTAATTAGATTCCACAATAAAATTAATGATTTTCCTCATTCTTTTGATGTAGAAAATTACTTCCAGTGTTTCTTTTCAAAACTTAAGCAGCAAACTAATAGAATTTTCATTGATCATAATTATTTCCAGAAGGACCAGAAAAACTATTGTAACCAAATGACCTGGCTGAGCTTTACTGCAAAGCTGTAGAGTATTTTATTTGAATTTAAAATCATTTATACCTGAGCTAACAGGGAAATGGAACTATTGGGGGAAGATCTGAATGCTTTGTATAATCTTAAATAAGTGAAATGTATATATTTTGTATGTTTCTTCTCAGGTGTGTATCTCAAAATATAGGCATAGTCTCAAAGACTCTTTAAATGTACGTTAGTGAACCTTTGTTCGTAAAGCAAATTTGACAAATGTCTTTATTTTAGGAAAAGAAAAGAAAGCGACTGGAATGCTTTGGACTCCTTTGATACTCTCCCTTAACTTTTCCTCTCCAAGTTTTATATATTAAAGTAAATAAAATTCAAATTAAAATATTTTTTAGTGTTTTTTATCACCAATACATTAATATTTTCATTGACATTGATTTTGTAATTGATAATGTCACTGTTATAATTTATAAAATTAAAAAATTAGTTATTACATTTATTAAATTACTAGGATGGAGTGACCTTTTTTACTCAAGAAATTTTAAGTTGCTTGTGGTATGTTGTAAAAACAAAACAAAAAAACCCTGCAGAACCATGTGGTTACATTTATGGTTTTCTCAAATTTTGGTTACTTTGACATGCTTTAGGTGAGTGATTATTGAGAATTTATTATAAAAATATTGAATTTCCTCATGGTTGCTTTGGATTAAATGCATATGGCTACAGATTAGCTGGAGTACTTGTCAAAATACATTAAAAGCTCCAGCTTCATTATCATTTGTAGTTTAAACATAGTGAATCTGATACAGTGTTAGTTCCTAATTTTGATGCTCTTTGCAGTAAATCTGATATAGAACAGTTGCTAAAGAAACCCTGTTTGAATGTGTGACCATTTTTATGAAAAACATCTGGGGTAATTATAATTCGTTCGGGACATGTACTGTTTAAAAATAATCTTGAATTCATGGAGAAAGAAGCATATCTTTTCTTCAATGACTAGAATAATCCAAGTTAGTATAAAAAAATTCTTTAAGTTATTGGTAGCTGTGCTTCGAGTATAATTTTAGAGTATTCCAAAAGGAAATAAGAAGTGACTTTTATGTAAAATGCCAAATTTGCACTTTACACCTGTTAGTGTGTTTCGTTTAGAACAGCTGTGTCTTTTATTATCAGTAAACAGATGCAGAAAGTAATGGAATGTTTTAAAGCAATATGTTAATCCTGTCTTCCTCTACTGAACCGTCTCACAATATAGTGATTAAATATTGACCGTGCAGCTGTTACTCACAATTATAGAATTTCTTAGTTAATTTCTCCTTCCCAGGCCCAAATGTTTTAATATTTACAGGACTAATTTCTAATCTTAAAGGGTTTCGTAATGTAGTTTGTTTATTACAATTTGATTTCTAAAGATGTTATTTGTTATGGAGACAAATTCATATGTTTATAAAATTCTTATTGTTTCTTTGAATTGACTAATATTCTAGGTAGGATAAACAACTTTTTAAAAGTATTTTAAAAAATAAATTGTTCATGAATATGAAGATGATTATTAAATATAACAATTTTGTTTAGTGTTATGCTTGAAAAGTGACATTGATGAGCTAAAATGGAAATTATGGTTCTTTCATCAAGTCTTTATGAAGCAGACTGCGTAATACTTTTTTAAAATGATGATCATATTCAGGCAAAACAAGCTGCAAGTTATTTCAAATCTAGTAGCCCTTTTGCAGTTTAATTATGTTTTAATCCTTATATCTCACCTTGTCAGAAAAGGTATTTTAGAAGCCACTTCAGCAATTATCCCTTTTATACTTAAGCTTGAGGAGCAATTGTATTAGCTAAAATTATAGCTAACATTTATTGTGCTCTTAATATCTGAAAGGTAATGTGCAAAGAACTTTATATATACTATATTATTCTTGCCCCTTTTTGTAGATGAGGAAATTCAGTCTTAGAGACATGAAGTAAATAGACTGAGGTCTTACAGCTAGGAAGTAGTGGAGACTGGATTTAAATCCAACCATTTTCACCATCAAGCTTCTTGTTCTTAAAACTTTGCATTTTTCATTCCTTTAGCATCTAATATCAACATTATACAGAGGGAAAATTATATGCAAAGTAAACTTGGACAGTCTCCTTTTTTTGAAGCCACTGTGTGCACCTCAAACTGATAATTATATTATTTAGTCAGTCCTCTTGCCTGAAAAGAAAACACAATTAAAACATGCCTGGAAAGGTGGAGAGCTCCAATTCTTGGTGTCTCGCCACACAATGACTGTGTCAGTGCTCTTCAACATCATCCGAAGTGTCCTGTAACACAGATATTGTGACATAGTCTGCACTAGAAAGGATTTCCAAATACCCCTTTATAATTTCACTCATAATTGTGCTACTTTGTGGAGACAATTCCAACAATCTGTTCCCCTTCCCAAGAAGAACGGTTGCTTCAAGAGATTTTAAAGAGCAACATGATGTAGTTTCTACCTATGTTATATTATTTATGCCTTAACCTGGAACTATCAGTTATTATTGAAACTTATTAAATGACTGTTCTCTGTCAGGTATAATTACTAACTACTTCTATGCTCTTACTTTATTTAGTCATTTGTCCTAGGAAGTATCCCATTTTATATCCAAAGAAACTGAAACTCAGAGATATTAAATAAATTAAGATCACAACTAGCAAATGATATTTGTATTCATTTGATTTTTTCTTAAGAAAGAGAAACACTAGAAATCTAAAAGTGTCCAGCTAATTATTTTTGTAGAGAGTTTTAAGATTTCCATCTCTAACAGATGGTTACTTCATCGTAGTTTCCCTTGACACTGATGAGAATGCTTATAAGATTAACTAGGATCAGCAATGTCATGAGGTATTGCTGAAAGAAATTTAATATAGTAGAAGTCCATTATAAGGTGGTTCTTAATAGGCCAAATGTTTTTGCCTGCAAGCTGTCTGAAATATCAGAAGAAGAACAGACATATCCCTTTGCATGCAATAATATGAAATGTCATTTTTCATGTTATCAGAGTTTTAAATGAATGAAGATTTCACATTTTGCTAAATTTAATCAGCTATCCTGTAGTTATTCAACATTACTATTTTATTCAAATTATTTTTTATTAGTGTCTATCAAAACTCATTACCCGACAAACAGAATATGAGATAAACAATAAAATTATCATTTTATGTAGTAAAGAGATTTCCCAGGCAGAATTATTTGGTAGTTTGGTTTTTTTCCTTTACCTTTTTGAAGACTTTTTTAAAATGAAAATTTGTTGTGAGATAATAGTAGATTTACATGCAGTCTTCAGAAATGATAATACAGACAGATCCCATGTACCCTTTATCCAGTTCCCCTCAATGGTAACGTATTGCAAAATTATGTAGTATAATATCCTAGCTAGGACATTGATGTTAAAACAGTCAAGATACAGAACATTTCCACCACCACAGGATTCCTCATGTTAACCTTACACAGCCCATCTACTTCCTTTCCACTGCCTTCCCTTAACCCTGACAAGAACTAATCTGTTCTGCATTTCTATAATTTTGTCATTTCAAGAATGTTATATAAATGGAATCATAAAGTATGTAGCTTTTTGGGATTGGCTTTTTTTCACTCAGCATAATTCTCTGGAGATTCATCCAGGTTGTTGCATGTATCAGTAGTTTGTTATTTTTTTATTGCTGACTAGTTTTCCATAGTATGGATGTACCGTTTGTTTAACCATTCACCCATTGAAGGACACCTGGATTCTTTCCAAAACAAAGTAAAATCTGGTTTCTTCGATAGTACTAAAGTTTTATAGTTTTACATTTTACACTTTGATCCATGATTGATTTTGAGTTAATTTTTGTATAAAGTGTGAAACTTAGGTCCAGGTTCTTTTTTTGAGTGCTGGTGGGGACGGATAATGGATGCAAAATTGGTCCAGCACCATTTGCTTAAATAGCTAACTGCTCCATTCAATTGTTTTTGCACCTTAGTAAAAACTCAGTTGGGCACATTTGTGTAGACGTGTTTCTTGGTTTTCTTTTGTGTTCCGTTGATCTATGTGTGTATCCTTCCACCAATATCATAAAAACTTGTAGCTGTATAATATCTTGAAATCGGGCACTTTATTCTTCTTTATTTTTTTCAAAATTGTTTTAGGTTTTCTAGCTCCTTTATCTTTCATATAAATATTATAATAATCTCACCTATATCTACAAAAATTCTTGCTGGGATTTCAATAGGAATTAAGCTTGTATATAATGTGGGTGATATTGAAATCTTTACTATATTGAGTCTTCCAATGCATGAAAACAGTATGTTTATCCATTTATTTAGGATTTTTATTTTGTTCATCAGCATTTTGTAGTTACAGCTTCCAAGTACTGTATGTCTTATTAAACTTATACCTAAGTCATTTTTCTTGAATGATTATAAAGGGTATTGTATTTTTACATTTTGATGTCTACATGATCATTGCTAGTATATAGAAGTACAATTGGTTTTTGTATGTTTATTTTGTATACGCAACCTTGCTGAACTCACTTATTAGTTCTAGGAGTTTTTTTTAGATTCCTTGGGATTTTCTATGTAGACGATCATGTCATCTGCATGTAGGGATGATTTTCTTTCTTTTCACTCTCTATGCATTTCTTTTTCCTATCTTTGTGCCCTGCTGTAACTTCCAACACTATGTTAAATAAGAGAGGTTTAGAGAAGACATCCTTTCCTTGTTCCCTCTATTAGGTAGAAAGCATTCAGTTTTACCGTTAACTGTAATGTTAGCTGTAGGTTTTTGTAGATACTCTATCAAGTTGAAGAAGTTTCCTCTATTCCTGTTTTTCTGAGTTCTTTTTTTTTTTTTTGAGGAAGATTAGCCCTGAGGTAAAATCTGTTGGCAATCCTCCTCTTTTTTTTGCTGAGGAAGATTGGCCCTGTGCTAACATTAGTACCCACCTTCCTCTATTTTATATGGGACACTGCCACAACATGGTTTGACAAGTGGTGAGTAGGTCTGCGCCCAGGATCCGAACCTGCGAACCCCAGGCCGCCAAAGCGGAGCACACGAACTTAACCGCTACACCAGTGGGCGGGCCCCTGAGTCCTTTTTTTTATTTTTTTGTGAGGAAGATCAGCCTTGAGCTAACATCCATGCCAATCCTCTTCTTTCTGCTGAGAAAGACTGGCCCTACGCTAACATCCATGCTGATCTTCCTCCACTTTATGTGGGATGCCGCCACAGCATGGCCTGACAAGCGGTGTGTCGGTGTCTGCTCGGGATCCGAACCCAGGCTGCCAGCAGCGGAGCGCGTGCACTTAACGGCTGTGCCACGGGGCCGGCCCCCTGAGTTCTTTTTTTTCAATCATGAAATGGGTGTTGAATTTCATCAGATACTTTTTATGCATCGATTGATAAGATTGTGATTTTTCTTTACCTTGTTAATGTAGAGGAATACATGATTTTCAAATATTGAACCAGCCTTGCATCCTGAAATAAACTGCACTTAGTATAGTGAAAAAATCTTTTTATATGTTGCTGAATTTCATTTGCTAATGTTTTGTTAAGCATTTTTGCATCCATAGTCATGAGGAGTATTAGTCTGTAGTTTTATTTTTTTGTACTGTCTTTGGTTTTGGTGTCAGGATATTACTAACTTCATAAAATGAATTGCAAAGTATTCCATCCTCTTCTGTTTTCTGGAAAAGATTGTGCAGAATTTGTGTCAGTTCGTCTTTAAACATTTGGTGGAATTATGGGCCTGGAGATTTCTTTTATTGGGAAATTTTTAGATGATGAATTTAGTTTCCTTAATAGTCATTGGCTTATTCAACTCAATGTAATTATAGATATGTTGGACTATGAAAATTATTTTATGTTGGGTGAGTTATGGTAGTTTTTGTTTTTTGAGATATTGCACTATTTTATCCAAGTGGTCAAATTTATGTGTACAGGGTTCTTTGTAATATTCCCTTATTATTTTTTTGATGTCTGTGGGGTCAGGTCTACAATGGTATCACTATTTCATTCCTGATATTGGTAGTTTGTGCCTTCTCTATTTTTCCTTTGTCAGTTTTGTGAGAGATTAGTCAATTTTATTGATCTTTTGAAGAGCCAACTTCTTTGATTTTTCTCTATTCTTTTTCTGCTTTCAATATCGTTGATTTCTGCTCTTATCTTTGTTATATCCTTCCTTCTACTTGCTTTGGATTTATTTTGATCTTTTTCTGAGGTCTTGAGGTGAGAACATAGATCATTGATAAGAGACTTTTCTTCTTTTCATATGAATGCATTTAATGGTATAAATTTCCCTCTCAGCACTGCTCTCACTGTGTCATGCATATTTTGTTATGTTTTATTCTCATTTTCATTCAGTTCAGTGTATTTTTAAATTTCTCTTGATACTTTGTCTTTGACATGTGGATTATTTAGAAGGTGTTTTATAGTTTCCATGTGTTTGAGATTTTCCTGTTATCTTTCTGATATTGATTTCTTGTTAGATTTCATTGAATTTGAAGATTTTCCTGTTACTGTTCTGATATTGATTTTTAGTTAGATTCCATGATGGTCAGAGAACATACTCTATAGTATTTCAGTTCTTTTAAATTTGTTGAGGTTTGTTTTACAGCCCAAGATATCGTCTGTCTGGGCATATGTTCTGTGGGCATTTAAATAGAACATATATTCTGCTGTTAGGGATGGAATATTCTATAAATGTTTATTAGATCCTGTTGGTTGATTGTGTTGTTCAGATCTTATACGCTTCTTGATCTTCTGTCTAGTTCTATCAGTTATTGAGAGAGGAGTGTTGAAGTCTCTAAGTGTAATTGTGGATTGTCTGTTCTTTCAATCCAGTCAGTTTTTACCTCACATATATTTTGCTGTTGTTTGGTGCATACACATTTCAGATTGCTATGTCATCTTAATGGATTGACCTTTTTATCATCGTACAATGTCACTCTCTGTATCTAGTAATTTTCTGAATTGTACTTTATCTGATATTAACATAGCCATACCTGCTTTCTGTTGATTTGTTTTTGCATGCTATATCTTTTTGTATCCTTTTATTTTCGACTCAATTATATTATTATATTTGAAGTTGAATTTCTTATAGACACCATATGCTTGGGTCATGTTTTTTAATCCACTCTGCCAATCTCTGTCTTTTAATTGGTGTAGTAAGATAATTTACATTTAATGTAATTATGGATATGATGGACTTAAGTTGGCAGTTTTTTTTTTCTGTTTTGTATGTTTTTCACTTTTTTGTTTTATTTTTTCTGCTTTCCTGTGGGCCACTTAAACATTTTTTAGAATTCCATTTTGATTTATCTTTAGTGTTTTTGAGTGTCTCTTTGTATAACTTTTTTAGAGGTTGCTCTAGGTATTACTATATATATATGTACACATATACCCCTTATCATTTTCTGTTGGTGTTGTCATTTTACCAGTTCGAGTGAAGTGTAGAAACCTTACTACCCTTGATGTTCTTTTACCCTCTCCCATTTGTAATATAATTGTCTTAAGTATTTGCTCTACATACATTTAGAGACATAGTATACAATGTTATAATTTTTACTTCAGCCATCAAATATGACTTAGAAAACTCAAGAGGAGAAGTAAAATGTATTGTATTTACCCATGTCTTTTGCTTACTGTATTCTTTCTTCCTTCCTGACATTCCAAGATTTCTTCTTTTATCATTCTCTTTCTGTTTAGAGAATTTCCTGTATCTCTCTCTCTCTCTCTTTTTTTTTTTTTTTGGTGAGGAAGATTGGCCCTGAGCTAACGTCTGTTGCCAATTTTTCTCTTTTTGCTTGAGGAAGATTGTCCCTGAGCTAACATCTGTGCCAGTCTTCCTTCACTTTATATGTGGAACACCGCCACAGCATGGCTTGAGCGGTGTGTAGGTCCATGCCTGGGATCCGAGCCTGCGAACCCAGGGCTGTCAAAGCAGAGCGCACGAACTCAACCACTACACCACCGGGCTGCCCCCCTCCTGTAGCTCTTTTTACGTGATGGGTCTGCTGGTAACAAGTTCTCTTGGTTTTCCTTCATCTAGGAATGTCTTGATTTATCTGTCATTCCTGAAGGATATTTTCAATGGGTATAGCATTCTGAGTTAATAGTTCTTTTCTTTTAGCTCTTGAAAAATGTTGTCCCACTTCCTTCTAGTTTCTGTGGTTTCTGATGAAAAACCCACTGTCATTCAGATTGTTTCTTTCTTGCTGCTCTTAAGATTTTTTCTTTGTCATTAGTTTTCAGAAGTTTGACTATGATGTGTCTTGGTATGGATTTCTTTGGGTTTATCTTTTTGGGCCATACTCACCTTTTTGAATCTATAAGTTTATGTCTTTTGCCAAATTTGGGGAGTTTTTAGCCTTTATTTCTTTGAGTGCTTTTTCAGCCCCACCCTCTTTCTTCTCTTCTTTCGGGACTGATGACATGAATGGTAGGTTTTTTGTTATAGTTCCAGAGGTCCCTGAAGATCTATTCATTTTTTAAGACTGTTTTTTCTGTTGTTCATACTGTGTGATTTCTATTCCAGCTTCTAGTATACTGATTATTTCTTCTGATTCCTTCATTCTGCATTTGAGCCCATCCAGTGTTTTTTATTTAGGTTATATTTTTTCATTTCTAAAATTTCTGTTTGGTTCTTTATATCTTTTATTTCTGTGCTGAGACTTTCTAATTTTCATTTGTTTAAAGTGTGTCATTAATTGCTCCTTGAAGCATTCATGGCTGCTTTAAAATCTTTATCAGATAATTCTGACATCTCTGTTATCTGGTCATGGGCATCTGTTGGTTGTCTTTTTCATTCAGTTTGAGATCTTCCTGGTTCTTGGTATGATGAGTAACTTTCAGTTGAATCTTGGACATTTTTTTGTCCAGAATTATGGTATGAAACTAAATATTATTTAAACCCATTACTTTAGCTGGCTTCCTCTGACACCTGTTCAACAGGAGAAGGAGCACACTGCTTTATTATGGAAGTTCTAGGTTTCCCAATTGTCCTCCATTGATTCCCAAGGTGCAGGAGCAGGGGAGAGCTTCTCCTTACTGCTGGGTAGGTGTGGCAGTTCCAACTCCCCACAAGGCCGCCACTGATATTCCAGGGGTGGAGCTCATTATCAACCAGTGGGGATGAAAGTCCTGGCTCCCTGTTGGTCTTCTCTGACACCACTCTCAGCACAGTTGAGGGGTGCCTTGTTACAGCCTGGTCACAGTGGAAATCTAGACTCTCCACTCAGGCTTTGTGGTGGGGGTGTGGGTGTAGCCACAGTTTTTTTTCTGTAATGTTTGGCTGGAGTAGGTCTGATGTTGTATAAAGCAACACTGCAAACTCAAGGAACCAAATACTGCCTTCAGATGATAACCCAGCACTAGCTAACACCTTGACTATATCCTTGCAGCAGATCCACCTAAGCAATGTCTGGACTCCTAGTCCACAGAAACTGTGAGATAATACATGTGTATTTTTTTAAGCTGCTAAATTTGTGGTAATTCATTACACTGCAATAGGTAACTAATAGACCACCCAAATATCCATAACCACTTGCTGCATGTAGAATAACTTTGCCTATCTCCTTCTCTCTCCCCAGTTCTGTTTTTTGGGAGGAATCCTCTTTTCCATTATCTTCTGTGATCCCTGGCTTTCCTCTCTAGAAGGTTCTTGTTTATGGCCACATTTGAAGTGCACATTACAGAATATGCTCTTCTTGTGAGATATGCAACTTTGGGAGCCACTTTCTGCTGGTGCATTTTTGGAAGCCCATTATTTACTTTAGGGGTTAAATAGACACTTTGATAAGTAATGTGTGTGACTTCTGAAAAAAAAAATTCTCCCAATCTTAGGCTTCTAGTTTAGCTGATTCCAGTTTGTCTCATGTGCAAGTAACCATAGCCAAAAATCTCAGACAGACATAGGTTTTATACTTAAAAACTCTGTTCTTTTATTTCAGGCCTTTCTGCTTTGCCCATTCCCTCCCTCAGCTAATCAGAGGCCATCTGAAACAGTACACTTGCTGCTGCTCTGGCTTTCATTTTCTTAGGTATAAGAAGCTACTGGGAACTGTAAGTGCCTACATTAAAAAAGGAGACAGATCCCAAATCAGTAACATTTACTTTATACTTTTAGTGGAGCATGGCTACTACAAATAACAAGAATCTACTCTAAGTAGTAGAATGTACAAAACTTGATGATCCTTAAAATGGAGATAATGGAGAAGGAAAAATCAAAGATAATGCTCAGATTCTATCTTGAGCAAATGGTGGTGCCATTTTTTAAGAGGAGGAATAGAGGAAGAGCAGTTTACAGGGAGACAGTAGCCATAGGAATCAGAGATAATAAGTTTAGTTTTTGACACGTTGAGTTAAAGGTTCCTGAAAGACGTCCAACTTGACATGACTATGAATCCATTTGTGGGTATGGACCTCAGGAATGGTTTAGGATAGGCTCTTCTTTGGATTCATTTCCATATATGCAGTACGTGGTTTTTGAAGCCAGGAATGTGGGATAAAAATCACCCAGGGACAGTGCGTATATTGAGAAGAGGTGATGGTCTGGTATGGAATCTTGAGAAATAACAATAGTCATGCGCCACATAATGACATTTTGGTCAACATTGGACTACATATACGACGGTGGTCTCATAATATTAGTACCATATAGCCTAGGTGTGTAGTAGGCTATACCATCTAGGTTTGTGTAAGTACACTCTATGATGTTCACACAATGACGAAATCACCTAATGATGCATTTCTCAGACTGTATCCCCGTCATGAAGCAACACGTGAATGTAGTTAAGAAATGAGTAAAGGAAGAGGAGCATGCAAAGGGTACTGTTAGCAGAGTGTAGAGAGGTAGGAAAATATACATCATTAAAGCCAGGAGAAAAGAATGTTTCAAAAAAGAAGGCATAGTCTGTATTATCAGACATTATCCAGACATTAAGAACTAAAAATGATTCATTGGATTTAATAAAAAGTACATATATGATCTTGCTGAGAATAGTTTCAGTGAAGTGATGGCAGAAACCTGATTATACTGGATTAAGGAATATGTGGAAATACTGGAAAAAGAAATCTGATTTGAAATTAATCTAGATACTTTTTCATCATTGTTTTCCAGATTTCTATTCAGCAACTTTTGCATTATTTATCATTGATATATGATTGATCACATATAGGCAGGACATACAGGAATTTTTCTTTGATTATCTTCCCAAGGATGCATCCACTAAATCTCACTCTTTGCAAGGCTTTCCATTTTACTCTGTAGGAATGACTCTGTGTCCCACATCCTCAGAGAGATACCCAAAGGGTTGTTTATGCTCTCCTGAATGACCTTATCTTTTAAATACCTTTACTGTTTTTAATATTCAGTACCCAGTCTGAAATCTGAGGTCTGTTGTCTTTTCTTCTCTGCTAACTACAAAAGTTTAGAATAACGACATATTATACATTTTTGGTCAAGGAGTGACTATTTTGTTTTTGAGTGGTAGAGGAGTTCTTTTTTATGAAAACTGAATTAGTAGTTGAACCCTCAGATTTCAAAAACTAAGTGAAAAGTATAGAGATGAATAGGAACTCAATAATTTGGTATTTACAATTGAGTTCTAGTGAGAATAACATTGACTTCATGCAGCTTTTTTGCATCTTTTCTGTTTTTTAACTTTGAAGTAACATTAGGCTTACAAAAAAAGTTGCAAAAATAGTACAAAGAATTCCGTATACCCTTCACCCAGATACTCCAACTATTAACATTGTACCACATTTACTTTAGCATTCTCTCTCTTTTCTCTAAAACTTTTTAAAGTCTTTAAGCTGCACACATAATGCCCGCTTAAGCTCTAAAAACTTCACTGTGTATTTCCTAAAAATAAACACAGTCTTGCAATCTCAATATAATTATCAAAATCAGGAAATTAACATTGATATAGTACTATTGTCTAATCTATTAGCTTGTGCTGTCCAACATGATAGCCACTAGCCACATGTGGCTATTTAAATTAAGTAAATTAGAAATTCAGTTCCTCACTCACATTAGTCACATTTCAAGCACTCAGCAGTCCAGTGGCTATTGTATTGGAGACCATCGATATAGACCATTTCTATCATTGCATAAAGTTATATTAGGCAGTAATGCTCTAGACATTCAAATTGTGCCTGTTGTTTCACTAACGCCCTTTATAGCAAAAGAAAAAGAGTTGTTCCAGATTTTGCCGGGACCGGCCCTGTGGCTTAGTGGTTAAGTGTGCGCGCTCCGCTACTGGCCGCCCAGGTTCGGATCCTGGGCGCGCACCGACGCACCGCTTGTCCGGCCATGCTGAGGCAGCATCCCACATACAGCAACTAGAAGGATGTGCAACTATGACATGAAACTATCTACTGGGGCTTTGGGGAAGAAAAGGAGGAGGATTGGCAATAGACGTTAGCTCAGAGCCGGTCTTCCTCAGCAGAAAGAGGAGAATTGGCATGGATGTTAGCTCAGGGCTGATCTTCCTCACAAAAAAAAAAAAAAATTGCTAAACATCCTACTGTTTTTACTTTGCTCCAGGATCCCTTATTGCATTTAGTTGTCAAGTTTCTGTTGGTCTTCTCTACTCTGGGATAGTTCCTCAGTCTTTCTTTTTATTTCATGACAAATGATGCTTTTTTTCCTAATTCCATCAATTCTACCACATTTATTAGTTGGAATTTTATTTTAAGAAAAAACTTCCCTTCCCTTTTATTTATTTACTTCTATGGGTAGGGACTCTTGGATTCTTTCATTCCGTGGTTAAAATCCATTACTGTCATTAGTTATTTGATGTTCAAATTATCCCAGATTTGACCAGTGAAATATTCAGATTGACCATATTACCTGATAAAAATGGCATTGTTTTGCAGTATTGGTAACATTTAATTAAAAGTCATATGGATTATGGCATTCTTTGCTGAATATATTAAAGCTATTTAAAATATCTGGATCATTATTATACTCCTAAAGATGAAAGATTATTCATCATGTGATTGCCTGTATCTTATCTCTAGATTATCCTGTACCTCATGCCCATTATTGAGAACAAGATGTTTTCACAAGCATTGCTTTGCTACTGTTTAACTTGAGCAGACATTCACTGATTTAGTCACTTTTCAGTTTTGAAAAGAGCTTTTATGTAATCAGCATTTAGTTATTTTCCTTTCTATCAGTTTTTGTCTTTCAGTTTTATTGAGATATAATTGACATACAGCACTGTATAAGTTTAAGGTGTACAGTGTAATGAGTAGACATATATATTGTGAGATGATTACCACAATAAGTTTAGTTAACATCCATCGTCTCATATAAATACATAAAAAATAAAGAAAAAATGTTTTCCTTGTGATGAGAACTTTTAGGATTTACTCTCTTAGCAACTTTCAAATATACCATGTAGCCGTGTTAACTATGGTCATCATATTGTACGTTATATCTCCAGTACTTATTTGTCTTATAACTGGAAGTTTGTACCTTTGACCACCTTCGTCCGATTCTCCCACTCCCCACCCCTTGTCTCTAATAACCACAAATCTAATTTCTCTCAGTTTTGGATTTTTTGGTTTTTGTTTTTAAGACTCCACATATAGGTGAAATTATGCAGTATTTGTCTTTCTCTGTCTGACTTATTTCCCTTATCATAAAGCCTTCAAACTCCAACCATGTTGTCAAAAATGGCAGGGTTTCCTTCTTGTTATGACTAAATAGCTTTCCATTACACACACACACACACACACACACACACACACACACACACACACACACATCTTCTTTATCCGTTTATCTGTTGATGGACACTTAGGTTGTTTCCAAGTTTGGCTGTTGTGAATAGTGCTGCAATGAACATGGGAGTGCAGATATGTCTTCAATGTATCAATTCTAAGACACCTTTTATTTTACATTTTAACATTCTAGAAATCAGGAATGTCCTAAAATTGTTAGTGAATTACAGTCTCTGTTTTTCAAGCATCTGTCCTGATGTATTTGTAGTTGTTGAAACATGCAGGAATGTAGCCATAGTAATTCATGTCAGCACCACTTCAGTTGGGTTATATGTACTGTTATACATGTTAAGTTCAGTTGCTATTTAAAAAGTTTTCAAAAATATTATACCATTATTTGCCATTGAAATGAAAAATTATTGTATTAGCAAAAGGCACAGAGCAGCAATGCATAAATTTGATGTTAGTGAAAGTTCAAATTCTCCTGGTAGGATCAAGAAATGCCAGCATCAAAACTTGCAAAATGGGTGCCAATGGCTTGAGAAACCCCAGAGACAGTAGTGGAGTGTTAACTAATGCAGCATTACCAACCCTCTACATGACACAGAGGATGATAATGTTTGGAAAAACCTGCAAGAACCAGGTTGTGAAAATGATACAGCTCTCAAGAAGAGTATTTCTCTAACTTTCTCTTTATATGTGATCATGGGGAATAATGGACAAAGAAGAAACTCCCAGAGAGTAAAGCCAGGCCCCCTAGTGTATAGTGATCATGGGAATTCTTCCCATCAGCAGAATCAGGGTAGTCAGGCTAGTCAAGGAATTTAATCTACTGTCAGGGGTGGGAGTCTTTGCATTACCTGCTAAGTGAGCTTAACAGTCACTATGGATCAATGACTGTTAGTGTTTCTAATTCTTCTTTTTCCAAATAGGAGTTTCATTATGGTTATCTTGTTCCCACATAACCATTGGATACTAGGTAGTGAGGAAGCAGATAACTTGTCTTTTTGTTTATAGATATCCAGACCGTGAGGATCCACACTCACTAAATTCCATTTTCCCTTCTTCCATGACAATAGAGCCGTAGCCGTGATGTGGCTGCCTGGCCTGGGACTACATTTCTCAGTCTTCCTTTCAGCAAAGCCATAGTAAAGGGATAAAGATTTCACCCATGGAATATGAGCAGAAGTGATGTAACTTCAGCTTCCCTTGCTTAAAAGAAATTCCCTGGTCCTGGGATTCTTTTTTTTTTTTCAATTCAGTTTATTTAAACCAAAGGGGAAAAAAAAGAGCGTACTCATTTCTCCTACTCCCCACCTGTAGCAACCCCAATCTGTTCTCTGTAGCTATGAATTTGGTTTTTTGTCTTTTGTTTTTAGATTCCGCATATAAGAGAGATCATATGGTATTTGTCTCTGGCTGACTTATTTCACTTAGCATAATACCCTCAAGGTCCATAAAAATGGCAAGATGTCATTCTTTTTTATGGCCAAATAATATTCCATCAAATATATATATACCACAATTTCTTTATCCTTTCATCCATTGATAGACACTTAGGTTGTTTCTATATCTTGGCTGTTGTAAATAATGCTTCAGTGAACATGGGGGTGCATATATCTTTTTGAGTTAGTGTTTTTGTTTTCTTCAGCTAAATACCCAGAAGTGGAATTGCTGGATCATATGGTGGTTCTATTTTTAATTTGTTGAGGAACCTCCATACTGTTTTCCATACTGGCTGCACCAGTTTACATTCCCACCAACAGTGCACGAGGAGGTTTTCCTTTTCTGCATATCTTCACCAACACTTGTTATTTCTTGTTTTTTTTGATAATAGCCATTCTAACAGGTATGAGGTGATATCTCATTGTGATTTTGATTTGCATTTCCCTGGTGATTAGTGATGCTCAACATCTCTTTTTGTGCCTGTTGGCATCTGTATGTCTTCTTTGGAAAAATGTCTATTCAGATCTTCTGCCTGTTTTGTAATCATGATTGTTAGTTACTATTGAGTTGTATGAGTTTTTTAATATATCTTGGGTATTAACTCCTTATCAGATATGTGACTTGCAAATATTTTCTCCCATTCGATGAAAGGTTGCCTTTTCATTTTGTTGATGGTTTCCTTTGCTGTGCAGAAGGTTTTTAGTTTAATGTAGTTTCACTTGTTTATTTTTGATTTTGTTGCCAGCATTTAGTTATTTTCTTGCTTGTTAAGCGCCTTTACCAGTGTCAGTGCTTGTGAAACAGGCTTATCACTACATTCAAGTTGAAATTGCCATGTAACTTCATGTAACAGAAGTATCTCTCAAAAAGATTCCTAGTCTTTTGGGGGGAAATGTGAGGGTGGGGGTGGGAGCAACTTCCTAGAAAGTCAAAATTGTGCCCTCTGCCTAGAATTGTGTTTGGCACTGTTAGTGCTCAGTAAATATTTGTTGAATGACTGAATAATAGCTGGAGGAAGGGCTCAACTACCTACTATTTGTTTTATCTTAAATTCCTTTAGATCATTTTTTAACTTAACTTTTTCACATGTGGGCCATTTTTACTTTTGACATTTTGCTGCCTACGTATCTATAATTATCTATTAAAATATTCTCAAATTGTTTTCTGTGGTAAAATATGTGTTAAAATTTTCAAAAAGAGGTAGTAATTTCATATACAAAAATCAGGTTGATTTTCTTTCCTGCACTTTGCTCACATAACCTTTCATACATTATTGTACACTGTAAATCTCTTAGAGCAAGGAGAATACTCAGCATTTTGGAAGCTTATTTAATGATAAAACCCATTTTTCTCAATTTGTAAGGGATTATGGTATCATGGAACACACTTTGGGAAATGCTTGTCTGATCTTTAAAATGCTGTTTAACTTTCTTTAGGCTGATTTCCTCTGTTATTTGTATCATCTTGTCATTTATGGTCTACTTGATATGCCCAAAATGAATTTTCTTTCTCACTAATCCAGACAGCCTCTTTTCAGCTAAATATGACATGTCCTAGAAAGTCCATTGATTTCTCAAAAAGCTGAGCCCCTGAGTTAGAAATGGCCTTAAGAAGATTACTCATCTAAACATTTGTCACACACTCATCAGGCAAATTTCATGCAATTTTTCAAAATCACTTAGATTCTTTGTAAGCCATTCTATACACCTTGATAGGAGATGTTTCATATTCTAGTAGAAAAAATAGTAGAAATTTTAAACATTCAAGGAATGTTGAGTTAGTCTTTTAATGGCAAAATTATAGAAAGTAAGAAAGAAGACCATAGAAATAGAAACAAGAGGGGTCTATATAAATAGTAATGTGAAGAAGAGTGAATTCCTTTTTAGCTGTAACATTGCATTTTTTGCATATTGCTCACATTGTTTAGCCGTTTCTAAACACATTTCCATTTACGTCATTTGTAAAAACTGCCTAGCCTCATATTCTGGAAAACTGACAAAGTTGTAATGAACAGATGCAGATTCCGTAATTGTAATTGGCTTTTACTCTAAACTAATGTTCTGATTCATGCATCATTAATGATTTCTGTGTCTCTCATTATTACCTTACGAATTTGAAAGGGTATCTTTCAGAGTGAAAAATTTTGTTAACTTTTTAAAATAAGGGCTTATTACGTTGTGACCTATATGTTCTCCAGTCACCTATATTTAAACCTAGAATTTTATTTTAGCATGGCTTTTTTCACATTTCTCTTGGCATTTGACTTTACATAATCTTTTTGATGTTACTTTTGTATTTCTCAGGGAAGCACATCAGTTTTAAATGTAACCCTCTTTTTATTACATTTTTCCTATCATCAATAATTTCTTGTTTTTGTATTAGATATTATAGAATATAATTTATCTATTTTATGTTTTTTCACAAATTTAACTCTATCTGAAGAATGAATAATAAATATTAGTAGAACCCTAAACAGAAACAAAACGATGTACTGTCATGTTACTTGTTTTCTGATAAGATTTTAACAATATCATGGAAACAACTTTCACTTTCCGAAGTGGGACTAATTTAGTTGAGATCTAAAGGGCTTAAAGGGACCAGATAACTCATTCTAAGCATAATAAATGTGCATTTTCAAATAAGATGAAATAAACCCCCAAAATCCTGATCTTTGAACAATTCCTTTGACAGTTTCCAACTTTTGCTGAATTTTGTTATGTGAATGGAGAACACAATATTTATTGAAGAAATGATTGTTTTATAATTTTTTTTTGGTGTTTATACGTTCTTTTCATTAAAGTACCAAAATGCAGAGCAAGTGTTTTGGCATATTGTTGCTTGTTGTAAGGAAGATTTAATATCTCGTTATGGACTATTAATATGAACAGAAGTCATTTAGAGTTCAGATATATATTTAGAACTAACATGTGTGCAAAAAGATACAAAGTGAATTAAGAAATTCTGGAATAGATTGTTTGAAAAGGAGAAATTGCTGTTTTCTGGCTAGCTTTGATAAAATAAATATGGAAAAGAGGTTTAAATCTTTTCTTTATTTTGAAGAATTTTACCAAGACCTCAAATAATACCTTAAAATTGATAGTATTAAATCAGTGAAAGTATAAAACTCTTTATCTAAAATAGTAGTTACGTAAATATAATTTAATTTCAAATGTTATCTAGGAAACCCAAAAAGGTTACAGCTGTTAGTTATGAGATTATTACAAACTGAACGTCTCTCTGAGTTTAGTAATAAAATGCTATTTGTTACTATTTACTGCAAATTTCAAAGAATCATATATGTTAGTTTTTTCTGATTTCGGAAGTGTCTTTATCATAATATTTTGCATAAAGAAGAGAAAAATTTTCATATCCCAGATACTCAGTGGTAAAATGTTAATAGGAATGCAAGTGAATGATTTGTTCTTTAACTTCTAATTTGTTAATTAAAAGGGGTGTATAGTGAACGCACATGCCGAGTAGGTTTGCTGCATGAATTTTGCAGCATATGGTAAACTAAAACCCTAGTGGCCTTTTGGTCTTGTTGATCACATGCATGAAGATGATCATCTGTTAATCTCTACTAATCTCTGCTACATCCTTGTACAGAAGACAGAACAGTTTTTATTTGTGCTACATTTGCTCTTTTGGAAAATGCTTTAGGAAGGAATTTTTTAAAATCATTTTGTACTCTTAAGATTGTAAAATAATATTTTATATCTAAAAAATAATTTTAAAATAAGAATTAGAATTTTCAATCTGTATATAGCTCTATATTTTTTTGTTTGCTTTTTTCTGAGTTTGTTTTAGATACTAGTAATAATTTTCTGAAAGTCATAGATATGAATGACTGTCAGGCTTGTCAATACACACATGCACAGGCTCATACGCTTATTACAATATGTGTTGTTTCTTATTAGAATTATGTGAAAAACATCAGGGCGTCTCAAACTTTGATATGCTTATGAACTACCTGGGGATCATGTTAAAATCCAGATTGTGGTTTAATAGTTCTAGGATAGGGTTTGAGATTCTAAATTTCTAGCAAGTAAGCAGCCCCTGACTGTTCTGCTAGTCTGAAGTCAGCAAACTTTTTCTTTAAAGAGCTAGATAGTAAATATTTTGGACTTTGCAGGACAAGAAGGAAATGAAGATATTGTGTAGGTATTTATGTAAGAGAAAAAAACAAATGTCCACAATTTTTTTATTGATGAAATTGAAAGTATAATAATAATTGAGTCCTATAACAGAACACTATTCATCAATAAAAAGGAATGATCTACGATTACACACAACAACAGGAATGAATCTCAAAAACATTATACTGAGTGAAAGAGGCCCTATACAAAATCTGCATACTTTGTGATTCCATTTATATGAAATTCTAGAAAATAGAAACTAATCAACAGTAACAGAAATCCAAGTTTCTCCTTTGCAGAAGGAGAAAGAACCCTTGCTGTAACTTATGAGAGGGAATAAGAGTTCCTCACTAATGAGCTTTCCAGAAAATTGATGCACTTGCAGCATGAGAAAGCTGACCTAGGGCCCAGCCTAGAGATGTAGTGGTTAAGTTTGCGCACTCCACTTGGGCAGCCTGGGGTTCATGGGTTTGGATCCCGGGCATGGACCTACACATTGGTCATCAAGCCATGCTTTGGCGGCGTCCCACATACAAAATAGAGGAGGGTTGGCACAGATGTTAGCTCAGGGCCAGTCTTCCTCACCAAAAAAAAGAAAGCTGACCTAGAACAGCATCTCGAACAGGATCAGGAATTCCAGGTCAACAAACTGATGAAGAAAATTTAAAAATCAGAGAATGATATCATTTCTAAGGAGCTTACATTAGAGCAAGTTTGTTGGGAGGATTAATCTTCCATCCTGCCTCTCCTTGCATTCCATGCTTGTTGAAGTTCTGTCATCCCTCTGATGCAGAGTTGTTCAATATGGACTGTGTATATGTTTTTCAAAACTCATTGAACTTGGGGAATCCTGTTGACATTTTGTGAGGGCACTCAAGCAGCCCAGTGGAAGGGTCTGCATGGTTGGGAGCTAAAGCCTGTTGCCAACAGCCAGCAAGGAACTGAGGCCTTCTGCCAAGAGCCAAGAGAGTAAGCCATCTTTGAAGCAAATCCCTCAGCCCCATTCACGCCTTCGGATTGCTCTAGACCATGGCTGACAATTTAATTGCAACTTTATAAGAGACTTGGAGCCTGAAGCACCCAACTAAGCCACACCCAAATTCTTATTCACAGACACTGATAATAAATCTTCGTTGTCTTAAGCCAAAAACAAAAACAAAAAAACTCAAACCATGCACTTTAAATGGGTGTGCTTTGGTTTATTGTATTTAAGTTGTACCTCAATAAAGTAGATTAAACAATAACTTGGTTGAGTCTTCAGCTAAGATAATATATGAAATGGCATTGTAAATTATAAATCAGTATCCAAATATGTTATTATCACTGTTTTAAGTACTTTCCAAGAGTCCTTTACATTGTAGAAAGAGCCACTAATAATCTGCACCCATTTCATCAGGAGACTGTTGATTCTGCAGTTATCCCTGACCAGTATACATTTAGGTTAAATATTGAGTAGTCATCCACTCTAAGAATATGTCTAACTAACTTCCCCAATAGAAGAGTGGGGACTTCTGAACTGTTTGCTTAGGGACCCAGAATTTAAATATGCTATAATTACTACTTGACAGTTTCCAAAATAGAAATGAAGGCAGTGTGGTGATATAATGTAATAAGTTTTGGACTTGATACCAGGAAACCTAGGGTTCAGTCTCCACTTAGGCACTAATTCGTGAAACAATCGTGGAGAAATTAGTCAAACTTCTCTGGATCCCAATTTCCTCCTTTATAAAAATAAAGTTATTGGACTACGTGGTCTTAAATAACTTTAAAATCTATCATTCTATGAACTAGGAACCTTAAAAGATGATGAGACTATAATATGTAGCATAAAATAACATAAATATAGCATTAAAAGGTGCTTCTGTTTCTGATTTTATATGAAGCAATTTTAGGTGCCACGAACCTTCAAAGATAGTTCATTGTGATGATTTTCTAAATTCCTAGTTTTTGAAAGAATTATTTAAAAGAGAGGATTTTGATTTAACAACCTCAAAGTGTAGGCTTTGAGCATTGTAGCATTGTGGTACAAAAAGGTAGAAAATAAAATGTCTATTTTTAGACATTTATCTTGAATATACTGTTTCTCCTTTTAGCCATTACAATCTTTTCAGTTCCAAAATTCTAAAATAATCTGAATTTTTCAGTCTCCTATATTATTGGATTTTTAGTCATGGAAAATGAGTGCATGTACCATGATCAGGGAGTTGTTTCTTTCTTAAATCTTCAAATAGAGAATTTTAAACAAATGTTTTTGCACTTCTGCTAATGTTTTCATTTCTAGGTCTTGCATTTCATACCAAAAGCTAGCTTGCTCTGTGATTTACTTACGTTAAGTGTAATAATCAGTGATCAATACATGTAAACATTATTTTAAAGTACAACTCATTAATTTCCTGATTGTGCCTAGTGCAGCTTTGGGATCATTTGTTACTTATCAACTGTGTATGAGTTATTCAAACTTTCTAAACCTCAGTTTTTTTTCTTTCTTTTTTTAAAATGGAGTAGTAATACCTATCTAATGAAGTTTTAATTAGTTAAAGATTAAGTGAGCAAGCATAGCAAAAGTGCCTAGGAATGAGAAATTTTCTTTTTTTCTCCAAAGTTAACAAGTTTAACAATGCATCAACTATTAGACCTAACAGTTGAGTTTTTGTTTTGCCACATACGAAGAACTAGTAACAGAAAAAAGATTAGTTTGATCCCTTAAGTTCTGTCCCATCCATCTGCATTTGGTTTGGCTTGATCTGTGACTATTTTCTGTATTTTTTGCACTTTGTTGGCTCTGAATAGTTTTTAAACGTGGATTATTAGTATTCATCTAATTTTTGTAAGTATGGTAGTCCCCACTTATCCCTGGGGGATATGTTCCAAGATCCCCATTGGATGCCTGAAACTGTGGATAGTACTGAACCCTATGTGTACGGCTTTTTTCTATACATACATACCTATGATAAAGTTTAATTTATAAATTAGGCACGTAAGAGATTAACAACAAAAACTAATAATAAAATAGAACAATTATAAGAATGTACTGTAATAAAAATGTGAATGTGGTCTCTCTCAAGGTATTTTATTGTACTGTACTCACTCTTCTTCTAGTGACATGAGATGATAAAATGCCTCCGTGATGAGATGAAATGAGTTGAATGACGTAGGCATCGTGACAATAGCGTTATGCTACTATTGACCTTCTGAGGATATGTCAGAATGGGGATCATCTGCTTCCAAACTGTGATTGACCATGGGTAACTGAAACTGCAGAAAGAGAAACTGCGAATAAGGGGTGGGACGAATGCATATGATTTTACACTATTTTACTAGTGCTTAAATTATTTTCATTTAGTCTAGCTTTACTTAGTAGCTAAATGTAAAAAATATTTAATGAAAATACAATATGGTACTTTGTAGCCAGGCAGTAGTAGATTTGAATCCCAGTACTAGGTCTGTGACCTTGGGCTAGTTGCATAACCTCTGAGCCTGAATTTCCCAAGAAGTTAAATGGTGATAATGATTAAGTACTTAGCTTGGTACCTGGAAGATACTAAGCGCTCAAAAAATGTTAGTTATAAACCATCATCATCATTATTAAATGATAGTTACAGGTTTAACCCTATATGGATTAAGGTGATTTCTGATTCTAACCAGAGTTTTCAAATTTATGTGAAGAATGAATTTATTTACCGTTATTCAAAAGTGCATACTTTGTTGATGTTGGACCAATAGTGTTATCTTTATTGAAGATGGCATGTTACATGGAAATTTGAAACAGTAAGTTTATGTTGCTGAAATTCATGACTAGAAATTTACCAAACCATCATTATTGTTAGGTCATGTCAGACTGACTTGGTGGAAAGTTTGAATTATGAAATATTTAACATATAATAACTACCTTTGTTTACCTCCTGTGGGACTTATCACAGTGGTAAGTACATTGTAGGCAGTATGTAAATATTAATTTGTTAATATTAATTGCTGTAAATTGGGGGAATTAAAAATGTATAGCATTCTTAACTTTACCATATACTAGCAAATGAAGTCCTGAAAGTAACAGAGAAAGAAATTAATTCACAATTACTAAAATAATTTTTTACCAAGTTTTAATCGTCACAAATTCTGAAAATGAGATTTGTATAAGAAGAATTATTACTTTGTCTCTGCCTCAGCTCAGAGGATATAGGACTTTCTGTACATCTCTATTTTCTTTTGCAATTTAATTTTTTACATATAACTCTTTAAAATGAATTTTTCTTATTGCTACAGTAACATGTATACCCCCCCCCAAAAAAAAAAACTTTAGGCAATACAGAGAACAAAAGAAAAAGTACATATGGTCCTACTCCCCAGCAATACCCACTGTGAATATTTCAGTCTATACTCTTCCGGACTCTATTTTTTATGTGTTCACATACATACACACATATGTACCCACCCCAATAAACATGCTAAGAACATGTCTTTCCATGTTAATATATTAAACTTATGGTGTCCCTTTAATTATCAATTGCCTTATTACCCTTTGACTTTTTCTATTAGGGTATTTATTTTTTAGTTTGTTTTTAAATGTTCTTCTATCTAAAACATACATAACATGTTAACATATGTATAGCATATACATAATAAAGTGCTGTAATAATTTTAATTTATGGTATTTTTTTCCTGTCATATGAATTTCAAATTTTTATTCAGTGAAACATATCAAATTTTTGGAGGGTATACTTTCAATATTAGGCTTAGAAAGGTCTTGTTCACCCCAAGATTATGTAAGTATTTGTTTATATTTTTGCTAGTTCTTTTATGGTTTATTTTTACATTTAACTCTTTAATTGTTTGGTAAGTGCTTTAAGTACTTTGAAAACCAAATATACAGAGTAGGGAAGTTTATCTGTAGGTAAACCAAATAGCTATTACCTACGTTTCACAGTCCTGAAATATTTGCCCAAATACCCTTCCAAGGCCTAAAAGTTTAAAGTTAGGGAATCATCTTATCTTAGTCTTTAGTCGAGCATTTGCTGAAAGTGAGAAACAGGCTTAGGGTAGAGCACCTCACGGTCTGAAGGAAATTAAGGAAATCCACTGATAAGAGGCAACTTAGTTCCCGATATTGCTTTTGAAAGCCTAGCACTGGTTTGTGTGTTTTCTAGAGACATCACACTACATAAGTAAACAAATATTCGGAGACATGTAGATGTGAGACATGAATGTGTTGTGTATGTATATCAGCATGTAGGATTCTCTCCTTTCTGTTTGCCTTACCTTTCTTCCCCCTAATGATCTAAGTTCCCGAAAGAGTTTACATATTATCCTGGCATTGGGGAAGGGGTATCTGATCCTTGCTGCCTCTGGTTGAGGTGTCTTATCCCACCTGGTCTCTGAGCATGAGGCTTTTCTGTCTATATTATCTATTGCAAAAATATTCATGGCCAGTATCATTCTTGGTCTATTCTCTCATTCTGAGTCCAAGTCTCCGACTTATTAGCCGTGGGACAGTTACTTACCCGCTGTGTGTGTCGGTTTCCTCATCTTTAAAATAGGAGACAATAATAGTACCTATCTTACAGGATTCTGAGGATTAAATGAGTTAATCCATGTAAATTACTTAAGCAGCATTTAGTACATATTGAATGTCTGCTGTATAATAGTCATCATCAGGGCCAGCCCCGTGGCTTAGTGGTTAAGTGAGTGCGCTCCACTGCTGGCCACCCGGGTTCGGATCCCGGGCTCGCACCGACGCGCTGCTTCTCTGGCCATGCTGAGGCCGCATCCCACATACAGCAACTAGAAGGATGTGCAGCTATGACACACAACTATCTACTGGGGCTTTGGGGGGAAAAAATAAATAAATAAAATCTTTAAAAAAAAAAAATAGTCATCATCATCTTATCAAGGGCAGAGTATAGTGAGTGTTTGGAGAGCAAAGCTATCTCCTGCTCATTAGGCCCCTTCCATTTTTCTCAGTTTGAGGCTGTCAGCTATCAACCACTCTCTACCCCTTACTATAACAAACCCCTGGCAATATACTGGCTTAGTTCTCAACTGTCTTTCATGCCCCAGAGGTATGAGTGGCAGAATACTGAGGAACTATTCTGGATCATTTCTCCCCTTTGCTGGACATAAGGGACCCCAGGAAAGGCTTGGGGGGTGTTCTCTCAGACGTCTTCTGCCATTCTGTTGTGGCTATTTAGTCAGACTTCCTCGATATTAGGTTTTTTTCCCTCTACTTCAATAGTGGAAGCTTTAGTTCTCTCAGTCTTCCTCATTTAGTATCCTCGTGGCACCCATTTCTCCTATTTAATCCTTTGAAAAGTCCTTTAAGTACTTTGAAAGCCAACTCTAAGATATAGGGAAGTAGATGTGTAGGTAAAACAGACAGCTGTTACCTACATTTCACTGTCCTGAAATATTTTCCCAAACATCCTTCCAAGGCCTAAAAATCCAAGGTTAGAGAATCATTCATCTTATCTTAGTCTGTAGTAGAGCATTTGCTGAAATCAGGAAAGGGGCTTAGCTTAACCCCTATTTTTTCCCCTGCCCTAAGGTGGTCATGATACATCTTCAGAGCTTGAGCTTCTGATCTTCCAAATCAGGCCCTTTCGGTATTGAAACAAAATCATTTTTCTCCTTGAGTACCTAGATCTTAGGAATAAAAGCCATACTATGAAGATTCTATTTTGGAATTCTAAGCCAAGAATTTGGCTCTTTTATTTTAGGTTTTATCTACTCTCTTCCCTGAAGGCAATATTTATAAATGAAGAGAAGTGGGTAAAAGAAGGTTAACAATAAGGAGTGGAAAGAGCAATCTTTTCAATATCTAAAAACATCTCGTTACAGTTGTTTTTATAGTCATTTTGAAGCAGGGTACTTGCACTGTACTTAGGATGTGCAACTGTAGGATGATTACAGGCATGTATCTTTTTAAGAACTTTGCCCTTTTGGGGGGTCACGTCTTTTATAATTTATTGAATATATAGTCAGAGGGTATTTCCTTTTTATTTTTGGCTATTTAACTAATTGATTCTTATGTAACTATGATAATTATCAGTCTTCCGTATAAATAAATTACTTTTAGTTGCACCAGTTTGGGACTTGAAAATTGTAGGCTTTAGTGATGGAAAAGGGAGAAATGTGAGCTGGAATTAATGTCAAAACAGAGGACAAGAAGGCGGTAATAGCAACAGAAATGAGAAATCAGTGGTCAGGTGGCTTTTGTTATCTGTGCCAGTCCTGGGAATTGTATCTTTTCTTGATGGTTTCAATTTAACATTTTTGGTGCCTGCTGTTAAATGTGATATCCTCCCTAGCCAAAGACGTTTTTGTCCAGGGTCCACTTAACAATCTGAGATAGGGAAATTGGGGAATAGTTTGCATCTAAAGGACTTTCCCAAAGGCCTTGTCTATTGAGTTGACCAGTATAATCCAAATATCTAGTAGAATGCTTGATATATAGGTACTCAAATAACAAGAACAATAATAATAAAAGCAACTGACATTTATATGGTTATTACTACATGTTATGCATTGTTATAAGACTTGTACATATATTGATTTGTTCATTCCTCACAACCTTTGAGATAGGTATTGTTAAAACCCTCATTTTTACAGATGAGGAAATTGATGCACAGAAGTTAAGTGACTTTCCCAAGGTCTAATGGCTAAGAAATAACTGGCAGAACCAAAATGCAAACAAGCCATCTGGCTTCAGAGTCCGGCTCTTAACTACTAAGCTACACCTTTTGTTTGTTTATTGTTTGTGATGTTGAATGAATGAATGAAGCCCACAAGTGTGTTGCCAAAATGAAAACATTGTCAGAGGGTTAGAAAAGAATTCAAGGTGATGGTTGAAAAAGATGGCAGTGTATGTTGAGCCAGAGAGGTCAGATGAAGATGTAATAGTAAGATGAGCCTCAAGGTTGGGGGTCAGGGTTAGGGAGAAGGCAAGAACAAGGGAAGAAAAGAGATATAGTACAGGTCCGGTATTTCTAGAAGTAAAAAGAACATCCTGCAAGTCCTTTCTTCCTTACCCTCTTGGTATAAGCTGCAAGAGGCACACTTACTTCATCAAATTTTATTTTCTCATAATAAGAAAATTACTTAATGCATTCACATCCTTGCATATGCACACACACTAGTTACTTAAATCTATGGTAACTATATTTTGCAAATTAAAACATCAGTACACATAGTTTGACCAAATTTCTCTTCTGGTTTGTTGAAACATTACAAATATATAAATATTAAATCACACTGTGTTTGAATATTAAATAGATATATTTTAAAACTCTGTTATGAGTAACACACTTTTGCATCATTTTTATCATAATGACTGATTCCATTCACTTTATTATTTTTTTCAGACATCTTGTGGCATATCAGAATAATTCATTTTGAATATTGCAGTTTTTTGACAATTACTTTTCTAATATTCAAAATGATCCCTGCGTCCTTGCTCGGAATTAGACCATGCAGTTGTGCATTTTTTATGTGTTTTTTACTAGTGTTTGAATTACCATAATCTTTACATACATTCTAGTATCTTTGACCTCTACAAAGTTTCTCTTTAACCTATTCAGCTAGCAAATTCTTATTGGGATGTGATTTAAGAGCACAAAATTTATCATAAACACCATCGGGTGAAAAGCAGGAAGAGAAACTTCAAAGATTTCATGTCTTTGCTGACTCATCCCACTCAGAGTCTTTTAAAAACTCAATATTATCTTAAAAGTTAAGATAACTCAGAAAATTAACATAGAACTGTCTTAATACCAGATATATCAGCTCTTAAGTCACAGTGAATATTATTGTTAGCCATTTGCTTTGTTTGTTCTCTTGCCTTGCCAAAAATTATAATTCTTATTTTCTTCTAAATTTGGATATAAGAGATGTTCACATATGACTTCTAGTGCTGATATACTCTACCTCTCCATTTCAGAAATAACAGGATCCACAGTCTGTCTAAAGATCTTCCAAAAACTTCTTAATGGGGCATTTTCAACTGATAATGCTTCAGCATCTTTGGAGTTATTTTTCTTAGTATACTTTTAAGAGCAGTTATGAGACTCCCAAATCTTATATACAACTATGGCAAAATTAGTCTCTGTTGGGCTATAATAAAATGACAGGTTTCCTACTTTATACAGTTAAATTATTTAAATATTTTTACAGTAATTTTCAATTCAGCTTGAACAATATCAGACATGGTTTTCATTACAAAAAGTAATCCATGCTCATGGAATAATGTTCAGATATTACAGAAAAGTTGAATGTGAAAAGTAAAAAAAAAAATCCCTCTTTCCCCCCATTCTCACTCGCATTACATAGAAACTTTCTATGCTTGTACGTATATAACCCTTTTGGTAAACAAATGACATCAGCTCCATTATTAATTCAAAAGTTGTGGATGTGTCCTTTGCAACCAATCCTTACCAGTAATTTATTGCAGTTAAGTGATAAGTAACAGAAAAATTTTCAGAAGTCTGTGTTGTAGCTCCAGATTTATCAGCCAACAGACTAATTTGTTACTAAGTTAGCTGCCACCACGAACAGAGAAAACAATCATTTAACTAGCCATTTGTCTGAGCCACAATTTTTCATATACATTTCTGTTGTTTCATAAAAAAATGTATCATCATATGATAGAACAATTATAACATTTTCCCAATTTCTATAGTACAAATTTTTAGCTTTTGTAGTAAGACTCTTTTTCATATTTGATGCTAACACTATGAAAACTAATTTTAAACAAGGAAAAGATGGTTAAATAGTACTACATTAAAATTAAGAACTGTTCATCAAAAGACATAAAAAGAGTGAAAAGACAAGCCACTGGGAGAAGATATTTGCAATATATAATTGACACAGGATTAATCTCCAGAACATATAAAGAACTCTTCCTCATTCAGTTAAGAAAAAGACAATTAACTCCCTAGGAAAATGGGCAAGAGACTTGAACAAGCACTTCACAAGAGGTTATCAATAGGGCCAATGAACAACCAAAAATTACTCAACTTCATTGGTAATTAAAACTACAAATAGCTATTGCTATAAACGTACCAGCTTGGCTTAAATTTAAAGTCTGAGAATATAAAGTATAAACAAGGATATGGAGCAATTGGAACGCCTAAATACTGCTGGTGAGAGTATAAATTGTTAAAAGACCATTAGAAAACAATTTGACATAAATAATATTATAGTAATGTATTTATTGCATACAATTTTGACATTTTATGCGTGTATATGTATATATTTATATAGAATAGTTAGATACATACATACACATTCATTAGAAACTCTTGCATATGTATACCAAGAGAGTTTTGCAAAATTGTTAGTAACACTAGGTAATAGCAAAAACTGGAAACAAGCCAAATGTCCATCAACAGGGGAATAGATAAATACATTGTGGTACTTTTATATAATGTAATGCTATACAGCAATAAAAATGCATGTATTACAGCTGCATGCAGTAATTTGGATGAATCTCAGGAGTACAGTTTTGAACAAAATAAAAGTCAAAGAATACTTATAGTACTATTTCATTTATATAAAGTTCAGAATGTTGAAAAGTAAACAAGTTGGTTAGGATGCCACTTTATGTAGTACAACCCTAAAGAAAAGCAAGAAAATGAAATACACAAAATTCAGGAAATGTGTTACTTCTGAGGGACAGAGGGGAAGGAAATAAGTTCAGGAAGGGGCACACAACTGCAATGGTATGTTATTTTCTTAAACTGAGTGGTAGTATATAAATATTCATTTTTGTTATTCCTTACATGTTATGTACTTTGTAAATATTCCCTGTCAATACTTAAGAATTTTTAAAATAATTACATTAAAAAATTTAAATTTAATATAGAAAATTAGCTTTTTTATATAATCTAAAAACTTGAAAATGATTCTTTTATAAAATAATGTTTTCCCCTCCTCTGAGATACTAACAGCATTTCGTCTAGAAATAGTGCTCTAGAGAATGAGTTATATAGGCAACCTTCATTATGTAAGGATGTGGCTATTTCCATCATAAGAAATATTCTAAGTAATTAGACTCTATTTAACAGATCAACTTTTCTTTGACAGTATTCTTAAATGTTCTTTTATTTACTGCATTTTTTTGAAATTACAGCAATATTTGTAAATTTCTCATTAGCAGTCCCAAGCATGCTTTTAATAGTTTTAAGAAAATATTTTGAAACTGCCATTCTTAAGTAGTGATATTTTCAAAAGTAAATGCTATTATTGATACATTATTAGATTTTGCTGAGTAAAGCTGTTTCTACACACAAACATCTTGGCCACCTGCAACTGTTTGTCAGTGAACTTTGAGAACACTAGTAGTAATTGTAAACTTAGGAATGTGTGACAAGCTAACAGCCAGCTGTGCGTATCCTGACTTTTTCCAGGTGTTAAAATAAATATGACCATTTGGTTCATTTGTAACTCAACAAAAATATTTCATGATTCATTAGCTTAAAACTCCATTTGTAGTTTTTTTTTATTGGAGGGAGTGATAGTTATATTCATTTGAAATGAGAAAATACGTACCCAGAAATATTTGTGGTATCATTACTTATTATATTCACTGGTCTCTTCATAAAATGAAAAGAATTTTAATGTAACATTTGTGTAGTTTTTTTTCACATTCTTTTCACAGGAAAACACTACTGAGCCACTTCTGCCTGTAGGTATCAAAAAGAATGAAAATGTGTTTTGTATTCAATCAGAGTTCAACTTGCCTTGGCAGAACCCAGTTCCAAATTGATCTTATGTTAACTTCTATCTTTGGTTCATACCATATATTTGATCATTATCTGATATTAATTACTATTTATTGAACACCTGCTGTTAGGTGTTAGCTCAAGAGACCCATATGCCTAAACCTTGCCTTGGTTAAACTACCCATCCTCATAAATTTCCTGAGAGAGAATTTACATATAAGAGACAATTGCAAATAGAAAATTCAAATCCATTTTATTATTAGATTATCTTGTATCTGAAACTCCAAATATAGAGCTAGAATTCTCAGAGAAGCTGGAGTAGAATATATCGCTTAGGTAGCCTCCCTCCACCCTAAAATAAATAACTAAACTCAGGAAGAACAAGGAGGTGGAATGAGCTGAAGAAACAGAAAGGAGCTAACAGAGCTCTGTTACCCCTGGCCCCCTCCCATCACACACACTTTTATTTCTAAATCTGTTAACCCAGTGATTACTAGGATCTAATCTTATGGTAAAACAGAAGAGTGATTGTGTCCCTTGGAAGAGAAGATTCTTTCTTGCTTTTTCCAGAAAAGAGTTATGATAAATTAACATAATTTGTCAGATGCCTGGACACCAGTTAAGCCTTGTTAACTTCTGGCAGAGACGCACTGTTTTTAAAAAAAGAATACGCTGATACAGCTTTCTCATTCTTGAGTGAGAAGTACCATGTGGTTAGCTAGTAGGTGTTAAGGTCAGGATAGTAAGGTCCCTGATCCCACATCTGTGTGGCTGCTTCCTTGATATTGACTACTACTTTTTATAAAAGTGTAATGGGCCAACAGAGATTCCTTTTTAAAAATCAATCATAGGAGGCTATTAATTTCAACTCCACGCTAGATAAAAAATTTATTCCTGTTTTTTTTCCACTCCAAATAATGCCCACCTTGGCGCTCCAGCCTACACCAGTTTTTAAAAGTTGACAGTGGGCTTTTTCCCCAGTCTTTGACCAGTATTGTCTTTGACCAATACTTAGAAATGCCCAAATTCTGCCTCACTGGGTTTCAGGGGCAGCTTAACACATAAAACAAGTGGGAGAATCAAAGTAGATTCCTTCTTCTCCTTCTGATCAGGCCCTCATACCAATTCCAGCCTTATAGAAAAGAAGGGAAGGGCGGGAGGGACCCACACCACCTATGGTCTTTACACACGTACATAGCCCAATATTCGTTTTGAAATATGACTAGTCAGATGAACAATTATTCCTTGGGAAGAGGATGTGGAGGGCCAGGAGCAGGAGGAGGGAGCTCAAGCATGTTCTCTACCCAAGGGCTCAACTTCCTGTGCCAGCCACTACCACCTATGCCAGCTTCAGAGCTTTAGGGGTGCACTTGCACTAGTTTACTGGGCTTGTTGAAATTTACTTCAAGTAGGACTGCCTTTAGCATATTAGAGAACTATTTGCTGGTTTGTTTAATACTAAAAAACATGTCGTTCCTATTTCCAGGAAAAATCATATTTACTTTTGTATAAAGGTCTGTTAAGCTTATATGTTCAATAGGTCAGAATCTTAATTTCATCTGCCTTGTTGGTCCAAGGTTCTTGACATTTTAAGGTGCTTTGTAACCTTAAAGTATCAGACTCAACTAGGACATATATTAAACTATTTTAATGTGCAATGAATTCTCATACAAATGGATGAACATTAATCTTTTCATAGAGAATTTTATCAATCTAATCTAAATAATGAAAATCATTAATATATATGAATATGTTAAAGTTAGAAACACTAAAAGTAGAAATTAAAGATTTTTCATTTTCAGCATTATAATAAAAGAAATATAAGTGATACTAATATTGGAAAAGAAAGAACTACTACTAGCAGATATTATTTCTCCCCAATGAAAAATAATCAACTGAAAAACTTCTAGATCTGACCAGGTCTAAGATAAATATACACATTAAACTGTTAATAGCAGTTACTTCTAGGAAGCTGAGCACACAGACTTAACCACTACACCACCGGGCCAGCCCCAGATTTTTTATTTCTTCATGATTCAGTCTTGGTAGGTTGTGTATTTTGAGGAATTTATCCATTTCTTCTAGGTCGTCAAATATGTTGGTATATAATTGTTCATAATAGTCTCTCATGATCCTTTATATTTCTGTGGTATCAGTTGTAACATCTCCTCTTTCATTTCTGATTTTATTTATTTGAGTTCTCTCTCTTTTTTTCTTGGCTCAAACCTAACTAAAGGTTTGTCAATTTTGTTTATCTTTTTAAAGAACCAACTCTTAGTTTCATTGATCTTTTCTGTTGTCATTTTATTCTCTATTTCATTTATTTCCACTCTGATCTTTGTTATTTCCTTCCTTCTACTAACTTTGGGCTTTATTTGTTCTACAATTTCTGATTTCTTGAGGTGTAAAGTTAGGTTGTTTATTTGAGGTTTTTCTTGTTTGTTAATGTAGGCATTTGTCGCAATGAACTTGCCTCTTAGAACTGCTTTTGCTGTATCCCATAAGCTTTGGTATGTTGTATTTCCATTTTCATTTGTCTAAAGGTATTTTTAGATTTCTTCTTTGACCCATTGGTTGTTCAGTAGCATGTTGTTTAATCTACATATTTATGAATTTTCCAATTTTCTTTTTGGAATTGATTTCTGGTTTCATACCGTTGTGATCAGAAAAGATGCTTGATAAGATTTCAATCTTAAAGGAACTGTTCTGCATCTTGCCTGTGGTCGTGAATACACAAACCTACACATGTGATAAAGTTGTGTAGAAATACATACACAAATTAGTACAAGTAAAACTGGGGAAATCTGTATGAGATCAGTGGATTGTATCAATGTCTATATACTGGTTTTGATATTGAACTATAGCTTTGCAGCATGTTACCATTAGTGGAAACTGGGTAAATGTACATGGGATATTGCTGTTATTTCTTACAATTTCATGTGAAGCTACAATTATCTCAAAAATTTCAATTAAAAGATAGCTAAGAATTTCTCAGAAATTATGAAAAACACGGCAGATTCAAGTAGCTTAGCTAATCCCAAGTAAATTAAGTAAAGGAAATCTGGAAGTAGAGTGTTACAGACAGCTAGGTATTCACCAGTTTGCAATGTCCCTCTCTTGCTTAGTGATAGAAGTACCAGAGTATGGCTTTTCAACTACTCTACGTTTTCCAATCTTCCTTATTGTTAGTTGTGACTTAGTGCCTAATTTCTTACCTATGTAATATTTTCAGCTGGGGACAGTAATAAATACTCATTTACTCGTGTAAACCAGAGAAAGAATATGCCTGTGACCTGATTTTGACTGTGGGGATGGCAGATGGAAGGAACCTGGGTTCCTGAATAACAATGTGGACAAGAGCCTACGTATCAACCTGGAATAGGCAGCCTAGGTTGTTACTTGTCATTTTGAACTACTATATTTTTAGCTTTCCTTGTTGCATATCTAGTGCTTCCCTGAACTGACACACCTAGACGCATCAGAGTGTAACTGCAGAAAACCAAAAAGAAAAAGACAAACTACTGTTTGTAGTACGACTACAAAGGAACTACTGTTAACAAAAGAAACAGACTTTGGCATGATATCTTAAACAGACTAAGTGAAAATAACCAACAATCTGAATCCTATATGTGACTTAAAGATCCTTCAAAAACAACAGTGAAATAAGAAAATTATCAGACTAAAATAGAGATTATCACGAGCAGAACTTGACTAAAAGATATTCTCATGGATGTACTTCATTCAGAGTCAGTGTGATTCCAGATAAAAGGTTTGAGATATAAGAAGAGATGTAAGTTTGAGATGTAAGAAGAAAAGAATATTGTCTAAAAAAGTAATAAAGTTTAATGGTAAAAAAAAAGATGTAATTAAAATATTGGAGAACAACAGCATATAAATCAAAAGAAGCAACAAGTAACGAAAGAAATGTTCTTGTATAGTTCAGAAAGAGAATGAAGATATTAATGTAAGACTTTTGTAAGTTTGCATCAAATACCGGGTTACCCAATACCATGGTAATACCCAAAGGAGAAGAACAGTGTACTAGTTGAGGGAGAAAAATAGAATGATAAAAAAGCACTTAGTCAATCCAAAAGTAGATAACAAAGGAAAGAAAAAGAAATACAAAACAGGTGGGACAAATAGAAAGCAAAAATAAGATGATAAATATAATTTCTCCATAACTGTGATAAATGTGAACAGACTAAATGCTGTAATTAGATATTTTTAACTAGTTCAGCAACAGAGATTGACTGGATTAAACAAAATAGAGCTATGCACTATATACAATAAGCACATCTAAAAACAAAAGGGTACAGAAAGGTTGAGAGTAGAAAAATGAAAAAAGAAAAATTACGCAAATACAAAGCCCTCTCCAAAACCTGGTATTGTTATATTATTAGACTTTAAGGCAAAAGTTTTACTAGAATTGGAAGGTTTGTATGTAATTTTTATAAGTTCAGTTCACCAGGAAAAGTCATTTTCTTTTATTTACTCTCTCTAACTTTCATCTTTTAAGAAAAAGTTTATCGCTTAATAATACATGTTATTATAGAAAAATTTTAAATGTCCAAATAGGACTTTTTTATGTTATCCAAATACCTGTAGGGTCAAATAGTATGAATATATTTAAGGCTTTTGAAACATATTTCGTGTGTCATATACAAATACAAATGCATCATAAAAGCAGTACCAATTTACATTTTTACTTTCTTGTCCCCACGTTCTCCACCATCATTAAAAGTGACAGCTTTTCACTGAATTAATATTGTACATATTTTGACCTAACATTTAGGTACTCATTTTTATTAGACTTATCTATGTAGTGATGTTTTTCTTTAGTTGCTAAAAATTTTTTTATAAACTATTTCAGAATTACAAAAAGGATACAGGATAACTAAGGAATAACATAATGAAGATCCATATATCCCCCACCCAGCTTAAGACATAAAACATGACTAATGGAGTTAAAACTCTATGTAATTTTCCTGGATTATGTTCTCTTCTTTCCCACCATTCCTGCAAAGGTTACCACTATATTATATTTGATATTTATCATTCCCATATTTTTCTGAATACTTTTATTAAATATGTAACTCTTAGCAATATGGTATTGTTTTGCATGTTTTTAAAATTAATGTATATGGTATCACTATATTCTTCTGCAACTTGCGTTTTTTGCTCAACGTTGTGTTGATGAGACACATTTACATTGAAGGACATAATTATTTCATTCGTTTTCAGTACTGAGTAATATTCCACTGCATTAATATACTACCTCAATTTATTAATCTGTTCTTTTGTTGATGGTCATTTAGGTTGTCCAAAATGTTGCTAGGTTAAGCAATAGTATGAATGTTTTCCCACATATGCCCTTATGCAAGAGTTATGCACTTATGCAAGAGTTTCTTTGAGTTATATGCTTATGAGTGGAAATACTGGTCATAGGATATGCATATTTTTACAGGATAATGCCAAATTACTCTTCAAAGTATTTTTACTAATTTACATTCATTAGCATGTAAAAGTTTATTTCTACACATCCTCACCAATACTTAGTATTGTCAGACATTAAAAAATTTGTAATTCTCGTGGTTGGGGCTGGCTTCGTGGCATAGTGGTTAAGTTCAGCTTGCTCCTTCGGCAGCCGAGGTTCTTGGTTTCAGATCCCGGGCTCGGACCTACACTACTCATCAGCCATGCTGTGGCTGCCACCCACATACAAAATAGAGGAAGATTGGAACAGATGTTAGCACACAGCTTCTCTTCCTCAAGCAAAAAAAAGAGGAAGACTGGCGATGGATGTTAGCTCAGGGCGAATCTTCCTCAGCAAAAAAAAAAAAAAAATTGTAATTATAGTGGGCATAAAATTATCTCTCTCTATGGCTCTAATTTTACATTTTCTTATTATTCATTAGGTTGATTATCTTTTCATCTATTTATTGGCAATTTGGTTCTCTTTCTTCATTAATTGCCTTTCATTCCACTTTTAGTATTTAGTCTTCAACAACAGACTGAGAGGCTAGTAGAAGTTTAATTAGCACATATTTATTTATTTATTTATTTTTAATTTTTTGTTTATTGCAGTAACATTGGTTTATAACATTGTATAAAGTTCAAATGTACATCATTATACTTCTATTTCTGCATAGATTACATCATGTTCACCACCCAAATACTAATTACAACCCATCACCACACACCTGTGCCGAATTATCCCTTTCGCCCTCCTCGCTCCCCCCTTCCCCTCTGGTAACCACCAATCCAATCTCTGTCTCTATGTGTTTGTTTATTGTTGTTGTTATCTACTACTTAATGAAGGAAATCATACGGTATTTGACCTTCTCCCTCTGACTTATTTCACTTTGCATAATACCCTCAATGTCCATCCATGTTGTCACAAATGGCTGGATTTCATCGTTTCTTATGGCTGAGTAGTATTCCAATGTGTATATATACCACTTCTTCTTTATCCATTCGTCCCTTGATGGGCACTTAGGTTGCTTCCAAGTCTTGGCTATTGTGAATAACGCTGCAATGAACACAGGGGTGCATGTATCTTTACACATTGCTGTTTTCAAGTTCTTTATGCACTGGTGTTTTCAAGTTCTTTGGATAAATACCCAGCAGTGGAATAGCTGGATCATATGGTAGTTCTATCCTTGATTTTTTGAGGAATCTCCATACTGTTTTCCATAGTGGCTGCACCAGTTTGCACTCCCACCAGCAGTGTATGAGAGTTCCCTTCTCTCCACATCCTCTCCAACACATGTTGTTTCCTGTGTTGTTAATTATAGCCATTGTGACGGGCTTGAGGTGATATCTCATTGTAGTTTTGATTTGCATTTCCCTGATAGTTAATGATTTTGAACATCTTTTCATGTGCCTGTTGGCCATCTGTATATCTTCTTTGGAGAAATGTCTGTTCAGGTCTTTTGCCCATTTTTTAATTGGGTTATTAGTTTTTTTGTTATTGAGATGCATCAATTCTTTGTATATTTTGGAGATTAAGCCCTTATCAGATGTATGGTTTGCAAATATCTTCTCCCAATTGTTAGGTTGTCTTTTCGTTTTGTTGATGGTTTCCTTTGCTGTGCAGAAGCTTTTTAGTTTGATGTAGTCCCATTTGTTTATTTTTTCTATTGTTTCTCTTGCCCGGTCAGACATAGTGCTTGAAAATATGTTGCTAAGACCTATGTCGAAGAGCGTACTGCCTATGTTTTCTTCTAGAAGTTTCATAGTTTCAGGTCTTACATTCAAGTCTTTAATCCATTTGGAGTTAATTTTTGTGTATGGTGTAAGGTAAGGGTCTACTTTCATTTTTTTGCATGTGGCTGTCCAGTTTTCCCAACACCATTTGTTGAAGAGACTTTCTTTTCTCCATTGTATGTTCTTGGCTCCTTTGTCAAAGATTAGCTGTCCATAGATGTGTGGGTTTATTTCTGGGCTTTCGATTCTATTCCATTGATCTGTGTGTCTGTTTTTGTGCCAGTACCATGCTGTTTTGGTTACCATAGCTTTGTAGTATATTTTGAAATCAGGGAGTGTGATACCTCCAGCTTTGTTCTTTTTTCTCAGGATTCCTTTACTTATTCGAGGTCTTTTGTTGTTCCAAATAAATTTTAGGATTCTTTGTTCTATTTCTGTGAAAAATGTTGTTGGAACTTTGATAGGGATTGCATTGAATCTATAGATGGCTTTAGGAAGTATGGACATCTTAACTGTGTTAATTCTTCCAATCCAAGAGCACGGAATATCTTTCCATTTCTTTGTGTCTTCTTCAGTTTCTTTCAGCAATGTTTTATAGTTTTCCGTGTACAGCTCTTTCACCTCTTTGGTTAAGTTTATTCCTAGGTATTTTATTCTTTTTGTTGCAATTGTAAATGGGATGGTATTCTTAATTTCTCTTTCTGCTACTTCGTTGTTAGTGTATAGAAATGCAACTGATTTTTGTATGTTGATTTTGTATCCTGCAAATTTACCATATTCGTTTATTACTTCTAAAAGTTTTCTGGTGGATTCTTTAGGGTTTTCTATATATAAAATCATGTCATCTACAAATAGTGACAGTTTCACTTCTTCCTTTCCAATTTAGATCTCTTTTATTTCTTTCTCTTGCCTGATTGCTCTGGCTAGGACTTCCAGTACTATGTTAAATAGGAGTGGTGACAGTGGGCATCCTTGTCTGGTTCCTGTTCTTAGAGGGATAGCTTTCAGTTTTTCACCATTGAGGATGATATTACCTGTGGGTTTCTCATATATGGTCTTTATTATGTTGAGGTACTTTCCTTCTATCCCCATTTTATTCAGAGTTTTTATCATAAATGGATGCTGTATCTTGTCAAATGCTTTCTCTGCATCTACTGAGATGATCATGTGATTTTTATTCTTCATTTTATTAATGTGGTGTATCACGTTGATTGATTTGTGAATGTTAAACCATCCCTGCATACCTGGACTAAATCTCACTTGATCATGGTGTATAATCTTTTTAACGTATTGTTGTATGTGATTTGCTAGTATTTTGTTGAGGATTTTTGCATCGATGTTCATCAGTGATATTGGCCTGTAGTTTTCTTTTTTTTTGTGTTGTCCTTGTCTGGTTTTGGTATCAGGGTAATGTCGGCTTCATAGAATGAGTTAGGGAGCTTCCCCCCCTCCTCAATTTTTTGGAAGAGTTTGAGAAGGATAGGTATTATGTGTTCTTTGAATGTTTAGTAGAATTCACCAGGGAAGCCGTCTGGTCCTGGACTTTTATTTTGGGGGAGGTTTTTGATTACTGTTTCAATCTCCTTACTGGTGATTGGTCTATTCAAATTCTCTACTTCTTCTTGATCCAGTTTTGGAAGGTTGTATGATTCTAAGAATTTATCCATTTCTTCCAGATTGTGGAATTGGTTGGCATATAGCTTTTCATGGTATTCTCTTATAATCTTTTGTATTTCTGAGGTGTCTGTTGTAATTTCTCCTCTTTCATTTCTGATTTTACTTATTTGTGCCTTCTCTCTCTTTTTCTTGGTGAGTCTAGCTAAAGGTTTGTCAATTTTGTTGATCTTTTCAAAGAACCAGCTCTTGGTTTTATTAATTTTTTCTATTTTTTTTGGTCTCTATTTCATTTATTTCTGCTCTGATTTTTATTATTTCCCTTCTTCTACTGATTTTGGGCTTGGTTTGTTCTTCTTTTTCCAGTTCCTTTAGGTGCATTGTTAGATTGTTTATTTGAGATTTTTCTTGTTTGTTGAGATAGGCGTGTATTGCTATAAACTTCCCTCTTAGAACCGCTTTTGCTGTATCCCATAAATTCTGACATGTTGTATTTTCATTTTCATTTGTCTCCAGGTATTTTTTGATTTCTTCTTTGATTTCTTCGTTGACCCAGTCGTTGTTCTGTAGCATTTTGTTTAATCTCCAGGTATTTGTGGCTTTTCTGATTTTCTTCCTATAGTTGATTTCTACTTTCCTACTGTTGTGATCAGAAAAGATGCTTGGTATTATTTCAATCTTCTTAAATTTATGGAGATTTGTTTTGTGGCCTAATATGTGATCAATCCTGGAGAACGTTCCATGTGCATTTGAAAAGAACGTGTATTTCTTCGGTTTTTGGATGGAATGCTCTGTATATATCTACTAGTTCCATCTGTTCCAGTGTATCATTTAAGGCCAATGTTTCCTTATTGATCTTCTGTTTGGATGATCTATCCGTTGGTGTTAAGTGGAGTGTTCAAGTCCCCTACTATTATTGTGTTACTGTCTATTTCTGTTTTTATGTCTGTTAATAATTGCTTTATATATTTAGGTGCACCTACATTGGGTGTGTAGATATTTACAAGTGTTATATCCTCTTGTTGGATTGTTCCCTTGATCATTATGTAATGCCCTTCTTTGTCTCTTTTTACAGTTTTTGTTTTAAAGTCTATTTTGTCTGATATGAGTACTGCTACCCCAGCTTTCTTTTCATTGCCATTTGCTTGGAGTATCTTTTTCCATCCCTTCACTTTCAATTTGTGAGTGTCTTTAGGTCTGAAGTGTGTCTCTTGTATGCAGCATATATATGGGTCTTGTTTTTTTATCCAGTCAGCCACCCTATGCCTTTTAATTGGAGCATTTAGTCCATTGACGTTTAAAGTAGCTATTGATAAGAATGTACTTACTGCCATTTTTAAACTTTTTTTTCCTCAGTGTTTTAGTCGTCCTTCTCTGTTCTTTCCTTCTTCTATACAGAATTGATGGTCTCTTTAGTTTGACCTCTGTCTGAAAGCTCTACTCTTTAACTCCCCTCCTCCCTCCTTTTATGTTTTTGATATCATATCTAACCTCTTTTTTGTGCATTTGTATCCATTACGCTCTTATCATGGAAATAGATAATTTTTCCTATTTGTGGTCTTCTCTTTTCCCCTTAAATCAGTCCCTTTAACATTTCTTGTAGCACTGGTTTCTTGGTGACAAACTCCTTTAATTTTTGCTTGTCTGGGAAATTTTTGATCTCCTTCCATTTTGAATGATAACCTTGCTGGGTAGAGTATTCTTGGCTGTAAGTTTTTTCCTTTTAGCACTTTAAATACATCATGCCACTCTCTTCTAGCCTGTAAAGTTTCTGCTGAGAAGTCAGCTGATAGCCTTATGGGGTTTCCTTTGTATGTAACTTGACTTTCTCTTGCGACTTTTAGGATTCTCTCTTTATCTTTATTTCTGGACATTTTGATTATGATGGGCCTCCTTGGGTTTATCTTGTTTGGGGCTCTGTGTGCTTCCTGTACCTGGATGTCTGTTTCCTTCCTTAGGTTAGGGAAGTTTTCATCTATTATTTCTTGAAATAGATTCTCTGCCCTTTTGTCTTGCTCTTCTCCTTCTGGGACACCTGTAACACAGATGTTAGTGAGCTTGATGTTGTCCCAGAGGTCCCTTAGACTGTCCTCACTCTTTTTAATTCTTTTCTCTTTTACCTGTTCAGCTTGAGTAATTTCTTCTAGTCTTTCGTCCAGCTCACAGATCCAGTCTTCTGTATCCTCTACTCTGCTTTTGAGTACCTCTAGTGAATTTTTCATTTCCAGTATTGTATTCTTCATTTCTGATTGGTTCTTTTTTATATCTTCCATTTCTTTGTTGATATTCTCACTGAGCTCATCTATTCTCCCCAGATCAGTGAGCATCCTTAACACTCTTCGTTTGAACTCTCTGTCAGGTAGGTTGCTCATTTCTGTTTCACTTATTCCTTTTCTGGGGTTTTGTCCTGTTCCCTTACCTGGAATGTATTCCTTTGGCTCTTCATTTTGCCTCTTTCCCTGTGCTTGTGTCTACGTATTAGGTAGGTCAGCTACGTCTCCTGCTCTTGGATAGGTGACCTTATGTAAGTGATACCTTAGGAGGCCTGCAGTGTGCTTCCCTCAGTTCTCAATGTTCCAGGGGTGACCCCTATGTGGGCTACGTGTGTCCTTCTATTGTGGCCTGTTTGCTCTCCCTGTAGGCGCCCAAGGAGGCGAGTTATGCTCCTGGCCAGCTGTTGTAATGCTCAGCTGCTTGTAGTTGTTGTGGGCCCTTCAGTCTCTTTATCAGGTGTGGGGAGCCCCAGCACAGTTGGCTGCAAGTTCTAATACCACATTTGTGTTGCAGTATTTCTTTTAAGTGAGTAGGCCCCCAGCGTGGCAGGTTGTTAGGTTCAGGGCCTTACAACTGCTATAAGCGTCCAGCCTTTAGGTCTCTTGTCAGCTCTCTGAGGATTGCAGCTTGGTGGGGCTGGCCTCAGGCGTGGGAGCACCCAATTGTTTCAGGCTTTGGAAGGTGGGGCAAACCCCCTATGTGGGTCTTGGAGAAGCACAAGTCTTCTGCAGCTGAGAAGCCCTGCCACCCACAGGTCTACACACACAGTCAACACAGTCCTGCCCCGTGTGCGTGCCCCGACCTCCCGAAGAGGACCCAGTGTCTCCACAGCGGGAGCCCCACACACTCCACCGCTGCCCCACACTCTCCACCCGCTCCTTGTGCATGCCCTGCCCCACGGAAGTCGGCTTAGTTGCCAGGCTGCGGAGAATCCAGTCACCAATCGATGCAGGCCCACAAGTTGCCTGAGGGCTAGTTGCTGGGTGGGACCAGTCTCTAGCAGGGCTGCCTGCCCTGGCTGAGCTGGATTAAGTCGGTGCTCTAGTGGGTGGGGCAGACCCTGGGCTAGCAGGCCTCAGGGAGAACTCCAATGGCGTCTGTGTCAGCACGCCCACACCAGGCCACAACAATGGCCGCCGCCAATGTCCCAGTCCCTGGAGAGGTCTCACCTCTCACTGAGATGCACACAGGGCCTATCAGATGAGTCTCTTTTCACCAAAGCACTGTGCACCTTTCTTTCTGGTGATTTTAGGATGCTTTCTGAAACGGGTGAGTTTGCGCGTGGGCCCTTTAAGAGCCGGTTTTACTTTCTTTGTGAACCAGCTTTTCTGGGGGTACTCCCCAATGTTTTAGTAGCAGGCAAGGTCAGATATTATGCCATTCGTCTCGATTGTGCTGGGTCCACAAAATGCCCACAGTGTGGGCGCTCCCCGGCTCACGGCCCCGCGCCTCCAGGGAGGCTGCGTACCTGTGAGCTGCTCCCGCGGCCGTGAAGCTGGCGGCTTGTGAAGGCGGCGTTTTTCCTCTCCAGAAGGGAGTCTCTCTGCCTCTTCTACCTCAGTTAGGATTGTCCGTTGTTGCAGAAGTTCCTCTTATGCAGTTTTCAGTTCTGTCTCAGGGGTAATTTTTCCACGATTAGTTGTTAATTGGCTGTGTCTGCGGGAGGAGGTGAGTTCAGAGTCTGCCTGCACCGCACCGCCATTTTGACTTCTCTAGCACATATTTATTAAGTGCCTTCTATATGTCAGTCATTGTGCTAGATGCTGAATATACAATGGTAAATAAGATAGACTACTGTTCTTCCCCCAGTGGAGCTTACGAAGTGATTTTTTTTTTCCCTCTTTCAGCTTATAGTGTTGAGATATAATTGAATATTTTCCTTTGGACTAACTAAGTTTGATAACCATCAACTTTCTTGCAAATATCTACATAGAGAGGTCTTTCATAGATTAAAGTCATCTCAGACTGATGTTACAATTTCAAATATTGAATACTGATACTGAAAATTATGTTTATCTAAAAAGATTTGATATGTCTGTTAGGCATCCAAGTAGACAAGCATTTGGACACTCATGTCTGGAACTCAGAAGAGAAATCCAAGCTATAAATTTAATTTTGGTAGTCGCTTGTTTATAAATGGCGTTTAAAGCCATGAAACAAGATGAAATCATTCAAATGAGTGTAGATAGAAAATAAAAGAGGGCTTGGACTGAACCTTGGGGCATTCTAACATTTCAAAGTTGTGTAGATGTAGAAGAATCTGCAGAAGAGACTGAGTCGTACCCAGTAACTTAAGACAAAAAGAAGGAGCATATGAAGTTTTGGAAGCCTAACAAAGGCAATGTTTCAAGGAATAGGGAGTGATAAAATGTCAACTACTGATATTTCAAATAAGATGATGTCTGAGAATTAGTAAAATTATACTAAAATATAAAACCATGTCTGAGGTAAGTATTGTGAAGGAGTGGCGTATAGTACTGTATAAACATATAATAGGAGGCTTTGAGTCAAAGACTTCCGTGAAAAAATGATAATTGTGCTGAGATGTGAAGAAGATAATTGAACTGACATGAGGAAAGAGTGGAATAAACTAGTTGAAATGAGAAGAAAAGAGTCTTCCAGACAAAGGAAACAAAAGGTACAAATGTTTTGCAGGTGGAAGGAAGAGAAAATAGGCCAGTCTGGCTGAATTAAAGAGAAATAAAAGAAATAGTACGAGACTCAAGAGCTAGACAGAATCTAGACCATGCACAGCCTTTAGGCCATGTAATGGGTTTTTGTTCTGAATTTATCCTAGTAGTAATGGGAAACTAATGTTTTTGGTGAGAAGTCCAAAGCCATTTTTATTCTTGGTACTTTGCATATTACTTGTTCTTTTCCTCAGGATGCTTCTAAGACTTTCTCTGTGTTTCTAGTTTTCTAAATTTTTTTTTTTTTTTTTTGCAGAAGATTGGCCCTGAGCTAAGTTCTGTTGCCAATCTTCCTCTTTTTCTTTTTTTTTTCTCCCCAAAACCCTGCACATAGTTGTGTATCCTAGTTGCAGGTCCTTCTAGTTCTTCTATGTGGGACACCCGCCTCAGCATGGCTTGATGAGCAGTGAATAGGTCTGCGCCCAGGATCCGAACTGGTGAACCCCGGGCCACCAAAGCAGAATGTGCAAACTTAACCGCTGCACCACTGGGTCGGCCCCTAGTTTTCTGGAATTTTATGATGATGTTCCTTGTTGTAGATCTTTTGTCTTTCATTTTACTGGGCATTCATTGAGTACTTTCAGTCTTGAGACTTATCTTCTTCAGTTTTTGGAAATTTTCTTGTATTATTTCTTTGATACTATCTTCCTAATTTAATTTCTTCTTTTTTTCCAGAACTTCTTTTAAGTGATGGGCCACTTGATTTGTGGTCTGTATGTGATTTGCAAATATTTTCTTCCAGTCTCAGGCTTGTATTATCATTCTCGGCAGAGTTTATTTCCCCAAGTAAAGTTTTAAATTTTGATGAAATCCAATTAATTTTTTCTTTTGTGGATCCTGCTTTTGGTATCATGTCTAAGAACCTTGCTTAGCGCTAAGTCATGAAGATTTTCTCTATGTTTTCTTTTAGAAGTTTTATTGTTAATACATTTAGATCTGTGATCCATATTGTGTTACTTTTTATATAAGATGCAAGTTTGAGTAAGATGTGCGTTTATGTCGAGTTTCTCTCTCTTTCCACCCCCACTGTGTGGAAATTGTTCCATAGGCAATTGTCAGATTGTTCCAATACCATTCTTTTTCCATTGAATTGCTTTTGCACCTTTCACTTGATATAGAAATCTGGGAGACTTTTTTTCTTTCAGCCCTTTAAAAATGTTGTGCCACTTCTTAGTTTGGAAGCAACCTAAGTGCCCATCAAGGGATGAATGGATAAAGAAGCTGTGGTATATATACACAGTGGAATACTACTCAGCCATAAGGAACGATGAAATCCAGCCATTTGTGACAACATGGATGGACATTGAGGGTGTAATGCAAAGTGAAATAAGTCAGAGGGAGAAGGTCAAATACCGTATGATTTCCTTCATTAAGTAGTAGATAATAACAACAATAAACAAACACATAGGGACAGAGATTGGATTGGTGGTTACCAGAGGGGAAGGGGGGAGGGAGGAGGGTGAAAGGGCTAATTCGGTACATGTGTGTGGTGATGGGTTGTAATTAGTATTTTGGTGGTGAACATGATGTAATCTATGCAGAAATAGAAATACAATGATGTACACCTGAAATTTTTACAATGTCATAAACCAATGTTACTGCAATAAACAAAAAATTTAAAAAAAAAACATATAACATGAGATCTGCCATCTTAACAATTTCTTAAGTATACAGTACAGTATTGTTTACTATAAGCACAATGTTGTACAGCAGGTCTTTAGAACTTTTTCATCTTGCATAACTGAAACTTTATACCCATTGAACAGCAACTCCTCATTTCCCCCTCCCCCTATCCCTGGTAACCACTATTATACTTGGTGCTTTGAAGAATTTGACTACTTTAGAGACCTTGTATAGGTGGGATCATGCAGTACATGTCCTTCTGTGACTGGGTTATTTCACTTAGCATAATATCCTCTAGTTTCATCCATGTTATAGCATATAACAGGATTTCTTTCTTTTTTATGGTTGAATAATATTCCAGTGGATGTATATACTGCATTTTCTTTATCCATTCATCCATCAGTGGGCATTTAGGTTGTTTTCACCTCTTGACTATTGTGAACAATGCTGCAATGAACATGGGAGTGCAGATATCTTTTTGAGATCCCAATTTCAATTCTTTTGGACAAATACCCAGAAGTGGGATTGCTGGATCATATAGTAGTTCTATTTTTTTTTTTTTTTTTGAGGAACCTTCATACTGTTGTCCATGCTGCAACATTTTACCTTCCCGCCAAAAGTACAGAAGGATTCCAGTTTCTCCACATTCTCACCATTAATTGTTATTTCCTGTTTTTCTGATAATGGCCATCCTAACAGGTGTGAGGCAATCTCATTGGGGTTTTGATTTGCATTTCCCTGATGATTAGTGATGTTGCGCATCTTTTTGTGTACCTGTTAGCTGTTTGTGTGACTTCTTTCTTTGGAGAAATGTCTATTGAAATCCTTAGCCCATTTTTTAATTGAGTTATTAGTGTTTTTGCTATTGAGTTGTAGCAGTTCCTTATATATTCTAGAGATTAACCCCTTATCAAGTATATGATTTGCAGATGTTTTCCATAGGTTGCCTTTTCACTCTGTTGATTGAGTCCTTTGCTGTGCAGGAACTTTTTTGTTTGATGTAGTCCCACTTGTTCTTTTTGCTTTTGTTGCCTGTGCTTTTGGTGTTATATCCAAGAAATCGTTGCCAAAACCAATGTCATGAAGCTTTTTTCCTACGTGCCACTTCCTTCTGGCGTCTATGATTTATTATGAGAAATTCACTTTCACTGTTTCTCTTCAGGTACTATGTTGTTTCTCTATGGCTACTTTCAGGAGTTTCTCTTTGTTTTCAGTTTTTCAGAAATTTGATTATGATGTCTAGGCATTGATTTTTTGGGGTTTCCCCTACTTGGGGCTAACTAAACTTCTTGAATCTGTAAGTATATGTCTTAGACTAATTTGGAAAGTTTTCAACCATTACTTCTTCAAATATTTTTTTCACCCCAGCATTCTTTTTACTCTCCTTCTGGAACTCTGATGACATGACTGTTAGATCTTTTGTTATTGTTCCAATAGGTCAGTGAGATACAGTTATTTTTTTTAATCTATTTTCTCTCTTGTTTATATTTGATAGTTTCTATTGATTTATCTTCTAATTCACTGATTTTTTCTTTTGTTATCTTCACTCTTCTATTGAGCCTATCTAGTAAATTATTTTGTTTTGATTATTGTATTTTTCAGTTCTAAAATTTTCATTTGGTTCTTCCTTATACCTTCCATTTCTTTTCTAAAACTTTCAGTTTTCCCATTTGTCTCAAGAGTGTTTATAATTGCTTTTTGTATGATAGCTCTTTAAAATCATTGTTTGATAATTTCAACAGCTGTATTATCTCAGCCATGGTATCTATTGATTTTCTTTTCTCATTCAAGTTCAGATTTTCCTGGTTCTTGATATGATGCATAATTTTGGATTGTATCCTGGATATTTTGAGTATTATGTTAGGAGAATATAGTTCCTATTTAAGTCTTTTCTTCTAACAGGCAGTCATTCTTTTTAGTTTCAGAACACATATCCGGACACATATATGTTGGCTATTGCTTGAATGTCAGTTTAGTTTTCAAAGCAGTTCTAGTGCAAATCTGGCTGCCTCACTTGTGTGCTACCCAGAGGTCACTTTGAAACCTGGGAATATTCCATACCATAGTTCAGTTCTCAAAACTTTTACTGTGTTGATTCTTGTCAGTTTCATGCCAGGGCCACTTGAGGGTATGCCCAGGACTTCATAGACAGATTTAAGGAATCTCTTTCTCTGGCTCTCTCCTCTGTCTAATCCTCCTCCCACTCTCTTGTTTGGGAGGGAGTGGAATACTGCTCTTTGCTCTTTTGCTTAGTGCAGGGTGGGAATAGTCAACAGGGCTCCATCCCACAGTGCCTGGTATAGAAGAGAGGCATTGCTTCTTTCATGTTTTCCTGGAGTTGGGATGGTGTAATTCAAAGAGTTCTATTCTGCAGTCACCCTCTTCCTGGTCCATTGGCTAGGGAGAATGGGTTTTCCTTGGGGCCTTGTTTCTTTTCTGTTTTTTTTGGACTGTGCACATTGCATATATAAGAGACAAACAAACAGGAAAAAAAACCCAGCATGCTCACACAGGTCATTTCTCAAGTTCCGTGATCCCTAGCCAGCCTCCCTTCTTTTCTCCACCTTTCAGAGTCTTATAATTGCTTCATTTATTTAGTCCAAGAGTTTTTTATTGTAATTAGCAGGAGGAATAGGATTGAATATACTTACTCTATCTTGTCCAGAACTGGAAGTTTCTCTGAGAATTTAGTTATTATTTCTTTAAAGTTTTCTTCTGCTCTTAGCATCCTGTTAATTTCATTGTGATGTGATTTCTTCTTTTTGTTATATGTTGGGGTCTTTCCCCAAATGTAAATTCATTATTCATATTTCATAGTAAGGTACCAAAAAGCTGATTACAGACCCTTATGTATCTATGAGGCTTGATGACTGAGAGTTTTTACTATAGGATAATCTGTGGCAGGCTGGCTTTTTTATTGGATGCCACTATTAAAGTATAACTTTCAAAAAAGTTTTAAAAACACAAATCAAATAGAAATGAATGCATATCAGAGATTTTATTTGACTCAGTAAGATGTTATGACTGATTCAAAGAACAGTTGAGAAGCTAGTATGTATCTTCAGCTGGCTCCAGAAGAGGAAATCAGAGAGACACTCTGGATGGCCTCAGAAGTATACATCCATACTGTGAACTGCCTATGGGGGCCATGTGTAAAGGAGCTGTGAGTGTTCTATGGATGATGGCCAGCAAGGAAAGGGGGACCTCAGTCATATAACCCCAGGGAACCAAACTCTGCCAACGAAAAGAATGAGCATGGAAGAGGACTTTTCCCCAAAGCCTCCTGATGAGAACTCAGTCTAGCTGACACTTGATACCAGCCTTGTGATGCTCCTAGCAGAGAACCCCTCCATGTCTTGCCAGACTTCTGACCTACAGAACTGTGAGCTAATGAGTGGGTGTTGTTTTAAGCTGGGAAGCTTGTGGTAATTTGTTATGCAGCAATAGAAAACAAATCAATACTAAAAAAAGTGCATATAAATGGTTAAACATGTAAATAAATCTAAACAAACATCTCTATAAAAAAATAACAATATTATCTATTTTGAGGGGGTCTTCAAAAAAGACAAAAATAAAATTCTGAACAAAAGCATATAACTTGAAAGAGGACTGACCATAGTTAAAGTATTGTGAGATCTTTATATTTGGGCTGCAAGGATTTGTAGATGTGGTGTTCCTCCTAAAATCTGATCTCCTCTTCTTTTTTGGCAAATGCCCATTCAATCAGAGACCACAGTTTCCTACCTCCCATACAACTAGGTGTGACCATATATTGAGTTCTCACCGGTGTGATGTGAGTTGGAATCATGTGTGCACCTTTCACCTTGTTTTCTTAAAAGGAAATTGCTTACCTTGGATTTCTCTTCCTCATTTGTAATGTTTGGAACATGGACAATATAGAGAGCCAGCTTTGACTATACAAATGCAGACTGTAGGGGATGGTGGTGCAACAAAATGGAATCATTTAGTCCCTGAATGGCTAAGTAGAGCAGAGCCATACTGCTAGCCTGACTGTTTATCTCGGAACCATTACCTGAGGCAGTAATAAACACTATTTAACCCTTAGTGTTTTTAGATCTCTTTCTTAAAGTAGCTTAACCTTAACTAAATTAGTCCCTGGAACTGGAAGGCAACAATCACAGAAATCTAAAATATAGGGCACTTGGCTTAGCAAAAGTTAGAGCTTAGTAATGAGACAGCAAATCTTACTTGTTTGGGGTACAGAGGCAGTTGGCTTTTCCAGCCTGTGAGGCTCAAATTTCTGGATTCTCTATCCCCTTCCTTCTCTGCTTGCAAATTGGCATATTCTTGCCTTAGCTCATCTTTTTCTTATAATACCTTGCTAAAAGCAGCAAGAGCAACCAACACATATTCCTTATTGCTTTTAGTAATGTATTATAAGAAATGGCATGAGATAAAACTGTGGCTCAAAACCTTTCCTTAAAGCTTCCTCAAAGAAAAAAGGACAGTCCTTTGACAAAGATCAGATTAAGGCTATTGCCTTCCAACCTAAACCTCTTGTTCAGATGGCCTCAAAGTACCCATCATTTAAATGAGAAAGAGGAAGAAAGGGAGCCAAGAAGTCAAGAAAAAGGCTAGCCTAGAAACTTTGTACAGGAAAAAAACAAAAAACACGTTGATGTTACTGGCATATAAACAAACAGGAAATAAAAAGAACCAAAGCCTACTGAGGTGTTTTGAGAATTATACTGCCAATGAGTCTATAAGTAAGATCTTGTGAAAGGCTGTGCTTCAATCCTTAAAGCAACCCTCAGGCTCCCAAACCTACTCCAGCAGGGAAGTAGGCTATTAAAATAGTACACTCCTGCATTTCCCACTCCACCCTACCTACATTATCTCTAACATCAGGTATGGACACAGAAGATTATGAACAATGAAGAACTTCTAGAAGGCAAAAGTAGAGACCATAGATAATAAGGGGATTTTTCTAAGAGATCAGAACCAACGTGTAACCAAGGAATTTTCTTTACTGCCAGCCAAGAGGTTCTTTCTGATTCCTGCCCAGTGTGATTTTCCTCCTGTCTAGGGAGCAGTGACTACTCTGTATTTCCCATTCTTCCTTTATCTTTTATCCTTCGTTCCTTTATCCAAAAGATCTGCCATCATTGTATATTAGCGTTCAGGCTCATATAACTTGTCTGTTAATATATTGTTCACAGAACTATGAGGAGCCTCGTATGAACTGAAAGGAGAGAATTTTGCAGCACCTAGATATCTTGGACCTTGGATCCATAATCTTGGATTGTGTTCCATAGAATGTCACTAAGTCTTTTCTATGTGTGAGAAGAAAGTATGCATGGGTATTTAGATGGCCAGACTCCTAGTTGTTCCCCAAAGATCTTTTTTCCCCTTCTTCGTAGGTAGTTGGTCTTAAGAGCAAGAGACTACATTTCCCAGTATGACCTGCAGCAATGTATTGCCATGTGTCTGACTTCTTGCTATTGGGAAGTGCTGTGTACAACTTGTGCCTCATTGAATTAAAAGAAAATTGCTTGTACTGGATTTTCTCTCTTTCTCCTTCCTATGGAATGTAGATGTGGCAACACTCCACCTTTGACCATGCAGATGAGGACAACATCCTAGCAGATATCAAAGCAATGACATAGAGACAGGCTAGGGCCTAAATGATCTCATGGAGCAGAACTACCTTATTAACCTGGACTGCTCACTTTAAGGACTGTTATGGGAAAGAGAAGTAAGCTTTTTGTTAAGCCACTGTATCTTTGAGTAGCTTAGCTTTTTCCCTAATTAATTTAGAGGGCTAAGATAGTGTCTTAGTTTAGGCTTTGTTAAGCACACATGATAAACTCTCAAGGGTAACCACTAAAAGAGTAGAAATAGAGTGTATAACTGCTAGTATGAAAATCTTAATTCCACCCCCCAAAAGGCAATAAAGAAGTAGAAGCAAATGAAAAGTAGGACAAATAGCACAAAGTAAGATTATAGAAACAAGTCCTGAAATATAAGTAATCTCAATAAATGTAAAAACTAAAGTCACCAACTAAAAATCATAAGAATACAGAAAGATTGAAAATAAAAGAATAGGAAAAATATACTAGGGAAATATTCAAAATAAGTTATTTTTATATTATATTTCTATCAGACAAAATAAAATCTGACACACAAAAAAAGCTTTCTTAGGGATAGAAAGAGTCACTACATGAAAATTCCAATTCTGAAGGAAGATATAACATTTCTAAACATATATTCCCCTAATAACACAGCCATGATATATATGGGGATTATTTTAAGAGAAGTTCAACCCTGTCTGGAAAAGTCTCCTTGATTCTGGATATAGAAAATCTCAAGGAATCCTCAAAAAACTTACTATAACTCCTAAACAAATTGAGCAAGGTGGCTCAAATTAAGTGTAACAAAAGAAATGCAAGACTTGTATACTAAAAGCTACAAAACATTGCTAAGAAAAATTAAAGATCTAAATTAGTAGAGAGACATGTCATGTTTATGGTTTGGAAGACTCAATATTGTCAAGATGGCCTTCTGTCTAAATTGATCTAAAAATTCAGTTCAATCCCTATCAAAATCCTAGCAGACTTTTTTTTATAGAAATGGACAAGATGATCCTAAAATTTACATGGAAATGCAAAGGACGTAGAATAACCAAAAGAATTTTGAAAAAAAAAAGACAATTTTACTTTTTTCTTTACAATGTGGATGCCATTAACTCTTTTTTTATTCCTTATTGCACTAGCTTTCAGAATCTCTAGTACAATGTTGATATAAATGGTGAAAGCAGACCTTTTTGTGTTGTTTTTTATTTTTGAGTGAAAGTATAAATTTTTCACATTACGTCACGTCAGCTATGAATGTTTTGTAAATGTTCTTTATAAGATTGAAGATGTTTTCTTTATTTCTGGTTTGTTGAGCGATTTTTTTTATCATGAATGGATGTTGGATTTCATCAAATATTTTTGATGCATCTGTTGAGATAATCATGTGGTTTTTGTCTGTTATTCTATTAATATAGTGTATTGCTCTAATTCACCTTCAAATGTTAAGCCAACCTTGCATTCCTGAGACATCCCAACTGGTCATGGTGTATTATCCTTTTTAGATGTTGTTAGATTCCATTTGCTAATATTTTTAAGGGAGGGATATTTGTCTCTACTTTTCTTTTCTTATGATTTCTTAGTCTGACTTTGGAATCAAGATAATACTGGCCTCATAGAATAAGTGAAAAAGTGTTTCTTGCCCTTGTGTTTTCTGAAAGAGTGTATGAAGAATTGGTATTACTTCCTCTTTAATATTTGGTAGATTTCACCATCTGGGGCCTCAGCTTTTCTTTATGGAAAAATTTTTAATAACTAAATCTCTTTCCTTGTTACAGATCTATTCAGATTTTTCTACTTCTTTTTTAGTTAATTTTGGTCATTTGTATCATTCTAGGAATTTTCCCATTTCATAAAATTTGTCTTATTCATTGGTATAAAGTTTTTGTGATATTTTCTTATTTAATTTTTTTAATTTCTGTAGAGTCAGAATAGATGTGCCCTGTTTCATTCCTAATACTGGTAATTTGTGTCTTCTCTCTATTTTCTTGGTCAGTATAGCTGTAAGCAGTGCTTTAGCTGCATCCCATAAATTTTGGTACATCATGTTTTTGTTTTCACTCAGTGTGTTATTTTCTAATTTACCTGGTAATTTCTACTTTGACCTCTGGGTTATTTTGAAGTGTGTTTAATTTCCAAATATTTTGAGATTTCGAAGATTGATTTCTTTGTTAATTTTAAATTGAATTCCTTTGTTGTCAAAGATTAACTTTGTGTGCAAAAGATATTTTTAGAATCTTTTACATTAGTACACAAATTTACCATTCATAGTGCTCTTTATTTCTTCCTGTGGACTTGAATTATATAGTCTAGTGTCACTTCCTTTCAGCCTGGAGGACTTTCCTTAGTATTTTTTGTAAGGCAGGTATGCTAGCAATGAATTCTCTCAGCATTTATCTGGGAATTATTTGATTTGTTTTGCCCTGCCTCTGACTAATCTTCTTTTTTAACACTCTAGGGAATAGGTATCTGAGAAGGTGTAGGGTACACAAGTTCAGATTTGAAGTCAGTGTACTGTCCATTTGGGGACCATAGCCTGTTATAGTCCTCCTTTCATGACAGAAGGATTCTTGGTTTATTGCTATTCAGAGGCAGGCCTGATTTTGACAAAAGCTACCTTCGTTCTTGGACATCTGAGGTAATGTAGACTCTTAAGAGAGCCTCTGAAACTAATCCAGTTGTAGACAGAGTTTGGGGCTTCATGCAACAGAACTTGTCCCTAACATAGGCAATAAAAGGAGATTTATGGATATATACTTATTGCTCACAGAATCAAAGAGTTAAGTAGTTAGACTTCTAAAAGTACAGGAACCAAGACACCTTTGGAGATACTAGAAACAGGGTGTGTTGGGCCATTGCTTTTGGTATACACAGGATATCAATGGCCATATCAGAGGATGACTCAGTCACAACCACCTCTTGCCCTTGTACCTCAGACCTAGTGATTACATTTCCTAGGAGGGATTAGCCAACTTGGGTAACCATAACCATGTTTGTAGTGAGAATCCTGTGACTGGCAGAATCCTATGACTTACCAGAAGTGAGAGAAAGGACACTAGACAGACAACCAAGCTAGCTATCCTTTAAACTTACCATGTCAGCTCATCCTCATACCACAGGTGACCTGACCAAAAGTTTATTATTTTTGCCTGCCCAGAATTCATTTCTTCTTGTGGTACCCCCATTCTATGTCCATTTCATGTGAGTGAAGGTCCAGGCATGCATATGTGACCCTAGCTAGGCCAATTCAAACTGAGAAGTTTCAATTCTATGACTTTTCTTGGAACTATTAGGGGAAACGTGTTCTTTTTCTTCTGGAGGTTTACCTTCATTTATGAAGATCAGTTCTGTTGGACATAGAATTATTGGTTGACTGTTTTTCTTTCAGCACTTTGAATATGTCATTTTACTGCCTTCCGCACTTTGAATATGTAGTTCCACTGCCTTCTGACCTCCATTGTTTCTGATGAGAAATCAACTGTGAATTGTATTGATGCTCCTTTGTATATGATGAGTTTTTTCTTATTGATTTCAATACTTCTCTTTGTCTTTCAACATTTTAACTATGATATGTCTATTTGTGGATCTTTTTGTATTTGTCTTAATGGAGTTTGTTGAGCTTCTTGAATCTAAAGATTTATGTTTTTTCCAAATTCAGGAAGTTTTCAGTCATTATTTCTTCAAATATTTTCTGAGCTTTTGTTCTCTGTTTTTTGGAGGACTCCCATTACATGTATGTTAGTACAGTTGATACTGTCCTACAGGTCTCTGAGGTTCTATTCATTTTTCTTTGATCATTATTCTTTCTGTCCTTCAGATTGTATAATTTCTATTGGTCTATCATCAAGTTCTCTGATTCTTTCTTCTACCATCTCAAGTGTGCTGGTGAACCCTTATAGTGAATTTTATTTTATTTATTGTAATCTTCAACTCCAGAATTTCTGTTTGTTTCTTTTAAAAATACATCTCTGTCTTTATTAGGAATCTCTATCTGTTGATTCTTTGTTGTTGTACTTTATTTATACATGGTTTTCTTTAGTTCTTTGAACATATTTATAGTAGCTGCTTTAAAATCTTTGCTAAATACAACATCTGGAGCATCTGAGGACACTCAGACACAGTTTCTATTGACTGCTTTTTTCCTAAGAATGGATCTCACTTTCCTGTTTCTTTGCATGTCTCCTAATTTTTTGTGGAAAACTGGACATTTTAGTTAATATATTGTAGCATTCTGGATTCTTATATTTGTATAGAATTACTCAGGCAAATGATATATCCATTTAAAATTGTCCTCCATGTTATTATTAGTGGTTATAATAAATTTTAATTGACTTTCTTCACACCCCACATCTATTGTGTTGCCAAATCTTGTTAACTCTAACTTTACAATTTCCGTAATCTGATCCCTTCTCACTATTGTCACTGCTTTAACCTGGCCCAAGATGTCATCATTTTGGGGGCATGGATTATTGCAATGACATATAACCAATCTCTCTGTTTCCATTCTTGTCGAAGAATCTATTCTCAGTATATTAATACAGTCAACCTAGCAGCCAGTGTGAGCATATGAAAATTAAGTCAGATAATATCAGTGTTCTGCTTAAAATCCTCCTGTGGTTTTACTCTGATACAGAAGAAAAGTCAAAATCCTTACAGTGAGCCATAAAGCCTTTTGCAATCTGCTCCTTTTTTTCTCTTACCTCATCACCTATTACTATTCTCCAACAGATCTATTTCAAAAGTATAACTTCCTTCCTCTTAAGTACTATATTCTCCTTCTTTTGTGTCAAGAAATATTTTCTGAGGCCAGCCTGGTGGCGTAGTGGTTAAGTTCATGCACTCTGCTTCAGCAGCCCGGGGTTTGCAGGTTTAGATCCTGGGCGTGGACCTACACACCACTCATCCAGCCATGCTGAGGCAGCGTCCCACCTACAAAAAAATAGAGGAAGATGGGCACAGATGTTAGCTCAGGGCCAATCTTCCTCAGCAAAAAGAGGAAGACTGGCAACAGATGTTAGCTCAGGACCAGTCTTGTTCACCAAAAAAAAAAGAAATGTTTTCTTTTAAATCATATTGTTTTCTTATTTATTTTATGTTTATTTGTCCTTTTGTTGTGAGAGCAACAAACACATGTTTTGCACACCTCTGCTCCAAATATCAACTGATTTCCATTTATATAATATGATTATATAATTATATCATATGATTATATAATCATTTTACTTGGGTTTCAGAGATCTGTGCCCTGCACTCCTCCCTTTCAAAGGAATCAGAACCAGCAAAGAAGCAGCAGCAGAAGCAGCAGATACAGGAGGAGGAGGAGGAAGAGGACGATATTCTAGTAAAAACTTTGGAGTGTATATACCTTTCTGGGAGGGAGAGACACCAAGATTTTTATTGGATGTTTCAGTAGGCTCAAGTCAAGGGACACTGCTCTAGGTTCAGTTGCTTACTCTATTAAAGTATTAGATCTACCACTCTGGGAGTAATTTCACCACCTTCTCCTTAGCCTCCTTCTACTCCCATCTCTGCCATAGTAATATCCCATTACTGCCACAGCGCTTCTGCTTACCCCAGGTGCTAGTCCCTGCAGAGTCCTGCCATGATCTTTATATTTTGACATTTTAGGGCAGACGAAAGGATTGCCAGTGGCGTGTTCCCTCTTAGTCTCATGGTTTTTCCTTTCCTCTGTCTCTAAATTATGAGAGATGGCCATGGGGTTTATAGTCTGCCTTCCTTTATTCTCAAAAGGCAATGCTATTTACTTGTGAAAGTGAGTGGCAAGCTTCCCTGAATGTCCTCTTTTAGAACTCTATATAAATATTTTCAACATTTGTAGCATCTGGCATTCTTTCCTTAGTTTTAAGCACCAACTCAACTTTTCCTTATTCTTACATTTTCTTTGGTCAATTTAGTTGGGATTGGGAAGAAGGGAGGCAAACACTGTATCTAATTTGAATTTTTGTCCCTTTAGTTTTCTTCCTTTACAATATCTGATAAAGTCTGCTGGTGCTCAATACATATGAATTTCTGTTATCATCCAATGGAGCTGCAAATGAGCACTAAAAGTACCTAAGGATGGCCATTTAAACATTCCAATATGTCTAGTGAGAAGTCAAAAATCTAGCACAATGTTCTTATCACTTATAAGTGATTGATCTGTGAAAAGACTGTATCAGAGAATTGGTGAATATTCAAGAATTGCCGTTATAAAGTTAGTATTCCTTGACCATTTCTGGAGCATAACTGAATAATAGACTTTTTCTAAGATAGATCTCCCCCAGACTCACAGTCAGATATCGAACTCAAAGAATCACAACTTTCTTCTCAAGGTGGATGATTCAGTGAGCAACTCTACATAAAAGCTAGTTGGAAGCAGAATTCTAGGAAACAGCATTGGTATGGTGTATTAAGAAGAGATCCTATATAAGAATTTAAGTAAGTAGATCTTCTGAGCAAGATCTTACTACATAAAATTTCAGTGATTAAGTATAGGATGTCAAATAACCACAGGAGTGTACTTTTTATCACAGGGGAGAAATGCACTTTATCAATAATCTTCAAACTGGAGTAGGCTACCTCTTAGGCATGTGAAAACTTTCTAGGGGATACAAGAATATGGATCATTTAAGGGGAATGAATTTTCAGAGTCTCCACTTCCAACTCTTTCCAAAAATTAATTTGAGTGAGAACTCACCTGAATTCATATTCTCTCACTTTACAAAATAAAGGCATCACATCTCAAATGGTACACACTCTGGGCTCCGAACAAAGGAGAGGCCTTTATTAATGACTAATCAAGTTACCACAACCCATAGGGAATTTTTCTGTTTTCTCTATTTATGTTATGGATGAAAAGTGGGTTAGGAATGTCATATTTGGCCCGTATTGAGTTGTTTTGAATGCCAGTATATGGTAGAATGGGGTGGTGGGACTAATGATTATTTTCATTTAAGGACTGTGCCTCTTCCATGCCCCCAGCTATTATCAATGAGTATGTGCACATAAGGAGAGTGCTTTACGAGCAAAGAAAGGAAAGCGTTAACTAGACATTTTGAATGGCAGAAACAGCCCTTTCATACATTTAAGTATAAAAAAATTCTTTCTAGCTCTTCTCATTACTTATCCCTAGGACCTGTCATTAACTAGAAAGGAAAGCTTCTTTGAAAAACCAAGCAGTAACATTTACTGGTGCAAACTTTTTAAAATGTAACTGAAATTTTTTTTTGGTACTACAAAATTTTTCAAGACACATTAGATGACACTCACTGATAAGGCTTTCACCTAATTTCTTTCAGATTTTGTGATATTAAAGTATTTAAAACCTATTAAGTAAATCTGATGAATTATTTATTCCAATTATAACCAATCCTCACTTAATTTCATCTTATAAAATGTTTTTTATTTTCTGTCTCCCTTTAAAAAATAAAAAGACAACTCCTATAACAGTTGGTTTATAGTAGTGTATATCTGTTTTTTCATTAAATGAAGAGGAAAAGTTTGATCATGATTCATCTCATTAAGGTCCTTTACCAATAAAATCTCATTTGTTTGCTTAGTAATTATCAAAATTTAAAATATATTTGTTGCTTGATCAAATATATACTAATAATGATTATAATGATAACCCAATCCAAAAGAAGATTTTTAATGTTTAGAACCTTAGCATCATCACAAATAAAAATATAATTTAAAATCCCATTTAATATACAGGTTTTTGTTGTAGATCCATTCAACAAGTATTTATTGAGAACCTTCTTTGTGCCAGATGCTTTATTAGTTTCTTGGGATATGTCAATGCATAAAAGAGTTCACACACACACACAAACACACACACACATACGTATACCTACACCTGATCTCCTGGAACTTATACTCTGGGGATGTAAGTAAGCAAATTATATACTATGTTAGAAGGTGACAAGGGCTTTGGGAAAATGAATAAATCTGAGATAGAGGTTAGGAAGTAGGGGGTTGTAAGAGAAGTGGTGTGGGGAGATTGTAATTTTAAATTTAAGGAGATGGGGATAGGCTGTGTTGAGAAAGTGATATTTGAACAAAATTTGAAGAAGGTAGGAGTTTGCCATGTAGATACCTGGGATTCCAGGCAGAGAGAACTGCAGTGCAAAGACTCTAAGATACCTAATATTTTGAGGAATAGCTAGGAGACCACTATGGATGGAGCAAATTGAGGAGACACAGCAAGAGTAGTCAGAGAGGTGTAGGAGTGGGAAGAGGCTAAATCGTGTCGGGCCTTATATAGCCTTTCAAGAACTTTGTCTTTTACTATGAGTGAAATGGAGAGCTATTACAGGATAACGAGCAGAGATATGGCTTTATCATTCTTGACTTCTGTGTAGGGAACAGAATGTAAGAGGCAAGAAGTATAACAGGAGAAGTTGTTAGGAGCTCTTAGGATATGGCAGTGGCTCAGACTGGAATGAAATAAGAAGAAATGTTGAGAAATGCTTGGATTCAGGATGTATTTGTAAGGGTATGAGAGAAAGAGGGGAGTCAGGGATATCGCCAGTGTTTTGGTTCAGAGCAACAAGAAAAATGGAATTGCTGTCAACTGAGATGGGAAAGACTGCAGTAGAGCAGATTTGGAGAGGAAGATCAGAAATTTAGTTTATGGATATGTTGAGTTTGAGATGTCTGTAAATATTCAAGGGAGATATCAAGTAGGCAGATAATCAAGTCTGGCATTTGGGAGAGAAGTATAAGCTGGAGATTAAATTTAGGAGACTTTTGTCAAAGAGATGATATTTAAAGCTATGAGACTGGAAGAGATCATGGACAAAATGAGTAGGTAGAGAAGACAAACAGATCAAAGACTGAGTCCTGGGATAAACCAACATGAAGAGGTTGGGAAGAAGACAAAGACCCAGCAACAGGGCTTGAGAAGTAGTAATCAGTAAGGTCTTAGGATAACCAAGAGAAGAAATCAAGTGAATAAAATAGTTCAAGGAGAAGTGAGTAACTTGAGGAGTTTTTGTTGCAAAAAGGAGTAAAGAATTGAGTTGATAGCTGATGGGAGAAGTAAGGCCAAAGAAACATTTATTTTAAAGAGGGGAGAAATAACACCATGAATATATGCTGATAGGGTTGATCTATTAGGGAACAACAACCAGAATAAATTGATGAGTTAGGAAAAACAAGGAAGTATTTTTGGATCTATATTCTTGAGTAAGTGAGTTGGGGTAGGATCTAGTACACAAGTGGAGAATTTTGCTTTAGATCAGAGTATGAATAATTCATCTATGATAATATGCAGGAAAGGGGAATATGTAGGTGCAAATAATAGTGTGTAGAGTTTCTTTCCTAATTGCTTTAATTTTCTTAAAGAAGTAGGAAGTAAGGTCATCTATTTTCAGTAAGGAAATAAGGGAGGTACTATGATTTGAGAAGAGATGAGGTGTGAAAGTCATCTAGGAGAGCAAAACAGAGTGGGTTAAAGATGTATTGCATGATTGCTGAACAATGTTAATGGTAAGATTAGTCATGAATTTGAACTTTTTTAATACTTAGACCCTTATCATCATAAGAAAGAAAAATACAGTTTAAAATTTTAGTTTATATACATGTTTTTCTTGTAGATTCATTCAATAAATATTTGAAGATTTGTCATGAATTTGAAGTCAGTGTGGTTGTATAGAAAATATGGTGGATGGTATATCAGTCATTATTGCAACAGTAGGGCTGCATAACAAAAAATAAATCACAAAACATCAGCGGCATACGACAATACACATTTATTTTATCCCATGATGCTATGATTTGGCTTGGTAGTTTTGCTTAATTGATTTGGACTTACTGGGTCTCACTCTGTGTTTATGGTCAGCACTGAGTCAGCTGGGTGCTTACCTGAACTTTGCTAGGCTCACATGTCCGGGCCTTGGTTTGGACAACTTTGCTGACCTGTTTCTGCTCCATATGTTTCTTTTTCCAGCAGGCTAGCCTCAGCATATTCTCATAGTGAAGGCAGAGAAACCAAGAGAGAGCAGAAATGCATACGCATCACATTTTCTGACATCTCATTGGCCAATGCAAGTCATATGGCCAAGCTCAGACTCAGAGAGGAGGAGACTACAAAATTACAGGGAAAAGTGTGTGGACACAGGGAAGACATTAATTGGAAGCATTAATATAACCAGTCTACCACAGGTGATCAATAAAAGACTTTCACAAATAGATATTAATTCAGACAAATATCTGAGAAGGAAGTATAGTGAAAATTTAAGATCAAAGATAAAAAGGAAGGATTTAGAGAAGAGCTTGTTCATGTATTTTTAAAATAGGGTATGATGTGTATGAGATCATTATGCTATTAAGATTCCTTTGGATATGTTTAAAAGAGTGAAGTTATAGTTTTATTTCTAAATGTCAGTATTTACAATATGTCTAAATTCTTTATAACTATTTCAACTTCTGATGGACATTTTTAGACATCAACTAAAAATGTGTGAAGTGATATTTAGATGTAGATTTTCAAAATTCTTTTGGGGAATATGAGAGCAAAAGTTTGAAGATTATTGTTCTAAATCGTACCTTTGCTTGTGGACCTAAATAAAGGTGGACATGACAGAGGTGAGATGGTCGTTGCTCAAGCAAATTCAGTTTTCAAGTCTGGTAGTGTCTTCAGATTGATTTGAGTATAATCCATAAGTTTATGATTAAGGTTATGTCAAATCACTTCTTCAAACTTTATGGACCAATTGTTGTTATCTTGCACCCGGCTCTCTTCAAGTCATACTTTCTGCATATTTTCACCTGCAAGCAATAAAAAGTCTTGGCCCACTTTGAGGCATGTAAATGGCATCTCATTGTTTTTTTATTACTGTTCCTCACTACAAGTGTATTTGTCATTTATGGGGCTGCATTCATTTAGGAGTGTGACTGAGGCTGAAACACCCAACGTGGATCTTGGCTGGGGCAGGAATGACCATCATCCTCGTCTTCCAGAGCTTCTCTCCCCATGGCCTCTAATCATTCATTAGCATAACCTGGATTTTGTATAACATGATACCTGGATTTTAAGAGAACTAAAAGAGAAGATTCTAGTCCTTTACTACTTGAGCTCAGAAGTCCTGGAACGTCACTTCTGTCACATTTCATTGTGACCGTCACGTTCAACATGACTTTTTTTGCAAAGCAAGTCACAAGGCTAGTGCAGATTCAAGGGGAAGAAAAACAGACTCCACCTCTTGGTATGACGGGCCACGTGTATGTAGAGAAAGGGAATTTGGAGACAATTAGACATTTGGATTTGTTCTTCAATTAATTTTCTATTCATATCCATTTTTCCACTTAAATTCTGGGTTGTCTTGTTCATTGAAGTATAATTGACATACTATATTATATGAGTTGCAGGTGTACAAAATAGTGATTGAATATTTTTATACCTTATGAAATGATCACCACAATATGTCTAGTTACCGTCTGTCACCATATAAAATTATTGCAGTATTATTGACTATATTCTCTGTGCTATCATTTCATCCCCATGACTTATTTTGTGCCTGGAAGTTAGTGCTTCTTAATCCCCTTCGCCTATTTCACTTATCCCCTCACCCTCCTCTCTGGCAACCACCAGTTTGTTCTCTGTATCTATTAGCCTGTTTCTGTTTTGTCTTTTAGATTCCACATATAAGTGAAATTATATGGTATTTGTCTTTGTCTGACTTATTTCACTTAGGATAATACCCTCTAAGTCCATCCGTATTGTCACAAATGGAAAGATTTCATTTTTTTTTATGACTGAGTAATATCCCATTGCATATATATATATACACTACATCTTCTTTATCCATTCATGTATCGATTGACACTTAGGTTGCTTCCGTATCTTGGCTATTGTAAATAATGCTGCAGTGAACATGGGGGTGCATGTATCTTTTTGAGTTAGTGTTTTCATGTTCTTCAGGTGTATACCCAGAAGTGCAATTGCTAGATCATATGGTAGTTCTATTTTTAATTTTTTGAAGAACCTCCATCCTGTTTTCCATGGTGGCTACACCAGTTTTCATTCCTCCAACAGTGTATCAAGGTTCCCTTTTCTCCACATCCTCACAACACTTATTTCTTATTTTTTCAGTAATAGCCATTCTGACAGGTGTGAGGTAATTTCTCATTGTGTTTTTGATTTGCATTTCCCTGATGATTAGTAATGTTCAGTATCCTGTTGACCTATCTTCTTTGGAAAAAGGTGTATTCAGATCCTCTGCCCATTTTTAAATCAGATTGTTTGCTTTGTTGCTATTGAGTTGTATGAGTTCTTTGTATATTTTGGATATTAACCCCATATCGGATATATCATTTGCAAATATCTTCTCCCGTTCCATAGATTGCTTTTTTGTTTTCTGATAGTTTTCCTTCGCTGTGCAAAAGGTTTTTAATTTGATGTAGTCCCATTTATTTTTTTGCTTTTATTGCTTTTGCCTAAGACACGTATCCAAAAAAATATTCGCAAGACCAATGTCAAAGAGTTTACTGCCTGTGTTTTCATCTAGGAGTTTTATGGTTTAATGTCTTAAAATTAAGTCTTTAATCTGTTTTGAGTTTATTCTTGTATATGGTATAATTGTCTAGCAATTTTTAAGAGCTCTTGCTATATCACAGATATTAATCCATTACCTGTCAGTTGCAAGGGAAATATTTTTTGCCTAAATGTGTCATGTCGAATTTTTTTATAATCTCTTATGTCATACGTGTTCGTTTTAACTTGGTCAGACATGTTATATAAGTAATTTTTTAGCTTTCTACTAATATTTTTATGTCTTTTTATTTTTAAGTATTTAATCAATCTGGAATTTAAGTTTGTATGTGATGTGAGATCAGGGTCTAGATTTATTTTTTGCAGATGATTGGTCAGTTGAGCCAGTACCATGTATTAAATACAGCATCCTTTTCCCGCTGAATTGAGATACCACATTTGTCGCATATATACTCAGATTGAGTTCTGGATTACCTGTTCTGTTCAACTGAACTTTATTTTTTAACCATTTTAACTATTTTTAAGCGTACATTTCAGTAACATTAATTAACAATTGATATTGTTGTGCAGCCGTCACCACCATCCATCTCCAGAATATTTTCATCTTCCCCAACTGAAACTCTGTACCCATTAAACAATAACTCTCCATTCCCCCTACCACCCCCTAGGCCCTGGCAACCACCATTCTGTGTTCTGTCTCTATGAACTTGACTATTCTAGGTACGTCATATGAGTGAAACCATATAGTATTTGTCCTTTTGTGACTGACTTATTTCACTTAGCATAATGTCCTCAAGGTTCATCCATGTTGTAGCATGTGTCAGAATTTCCTTCCTTTTTAAGGCTGAATAATATTCTATTATATGTATATAACATGTTTTCTTCATCCATTCATCCATCAATGGACACTTGGGTTGCTTCCATCTTTTAGCTATTGTGAATAATTCTTCTATGAACATGGGTATACAAATATTTGTTCGAGTTCCTGTTTTCAATTCTTTTGGCTATATATCTAATAAATGAATTGTTGTATCTGTTTCTGTGCCAATACCATACTGATTTTTACACGTTTTATGGATTTTGTTTCTATGTAAAAGGAATAGTTTTATCATTTACATTTCTAGATGTTTGTTGCTATTACAGAAAATAAAAGCTATTGATTTTGTATATTTTATTGCATCTAATCAACTTACTAGACTCTTGTATTATTTCCAATAGAATTTTATTATAGTTTCTTGAAATCTCTAGATAGTATGTATGACTTTCTTATACCTGATACTGATTGAAATTATTTTTGTATCTTATTTAAGATATTTGCTATTGGTTTTTAGAAAGTAATCTTTATCAAATTTAAGTACTTTCCTTCCGTTTCCATCTTAGATTTTTATTAGCAGTGGCTGCTGGGTTTTTATCAAATGCCTTTTAGTATCAACTGTTATGATCATATAGTTTTTCTCCTTTAATTGGTGATGTAAGACATTATGTTAATAGATTTCTTTCTTTTTTTTTTTTTTGTGAGGAAGATTGCCCCTGAGCTAACATCTGCCAATCCTCCTCTTTTTTGCTGAGGAAAACTGGCCCTGGGCCAACATCCATGCCCATCCTCCTCCACTTTACATGGGGTGCCGCCACAGCATGGCCCAACAAGCAGTGCGTTGGTGCGTGCCCAGGATCTAAACTGGCGAACCCCGGGCCGCTGCAGTGGAGCACGCTCACTTAACCGCTTGCACCACCGGGTCAGCCCCTAGATTTATTGATATAATATCATCCTTGTGTTCATGATAGAGTATTATTCTTTTGAAACATTGCTGTGTTGTATTTCATAATACTTAAAATTTATTGTGGTAATCATTTTGCGATATATACATACATCTGATCATCATGTTGTATGCCTAAAATTAACACAATGTTACATGTCAATTATATCTCAGTGAAACTGGAAGGATAAAAAAGAGATGCTTTTATGGGAAAGCTTGAAAAATACTGTAGTATTAATCATTTTGAAGAAAAATTCTTCTGTTTTTATTCCAACATTCTCCTTTTATTTTAAAGTCAAATTTTTAAAATTTAAATTTTTTCTTGTAATAGAACAATCTGTTCAATTTTAAGAAGATTATCTAACCAGAAACTTAAGGAAAAATAAAAGCTGCTTAGATTTCTTTTGAAACATAAGCATAGCCTCAAAATATCATATTTACTATCCTTTAAGTAATGTATATATATTTCCTGATCTGCATTTAAATAGTTTGAAGCAAAGGTATGTTAGTTAGGTTATAACATTTTCTCATTTAATTACAATTATAATTTTTAGATGTTTTCTGAGAGACTATCAAAATTCCATCAAAGTAAGAGATTAGTAATTTCCCCAGACCTATAAATCTATACCTGTTGTTGCCTTACAAAATTCAAGATGTCCTCCAGGGGGCACTAGATACAATAGTGAATGTATTTGATTTTATGCAAATACACACCACATGTGTGGGGAAGTAATGAGATGGGAGGGCAGCATCCTGACTACCATGGTGCTCCTACTGGAGCTCTTGTCACTGGACAGCATCCTGGTAAATGTGGGTTTCCTAGGAATATGAGCCTAGATGAAGCAGTTAGTTGGCTGATGTGCACTTGGAATCTTAAAAACTTTTTTGAGTGAGAAACCAAAAGAGGATTTGCAAAACTGGTATATATTCATTTTTCAAGATGCCTAGTTTTTTCCACTGTAAACAAGGGCACAGACAAGTAAAGACATATTTATACATACCTTGTTCACCAGTAGAATGGGCGCAAATCCTATGCAATGCTAAACTGTAGTAAGTATATCTAGACTGCATGTCCTAAGAGAAAGCATGTTGAGGCGTATTCAAAATTATGTCCTTGAAGACCAGGGCACACATATCATTTGTTCAGGACCTAGTCTAGGCTTGAGAAACTCCCCAGTGGGCACTTGAGTTCACTCAGGTTGATTCTAGGGTCAACTATAAACTTCCAAGGCAGCCTGGGGAGTCCTATATATTCTAAAATATCTGGTTCTAATCGCACACACACCTACTAATCTAATTCTTTATTATTTCTAACCTAGACTGTTGATGTGCTACCTATGTATATTTTGCCTCGTTGTAAAGGAAAATCTGTAAATATATTTATAATCACTTTAAATGATCAATGTCTAGAGGAATTACATTTATGTCTCCACACCAGGGGATCAGCATTAGCAATTATTTAAAAATTAATCCTTCTTTTTGTTAGAAAATTTTTGTTAAAAATTAATCTTTGCTTTTGAATTGAACATCTTAGTTTGGATTGAATATAATCACCTCTCCCCAGCTTTTTCTTATATTTCCTTTGCTGTCTCTTCTTCTGTCTATACTTATTACTAACATAGAACACAAGGTTGAGATTGGTTGGGGACTTTTTCAGTTTTTAAGTAAACTTTGGAGATCAAAATAATTATTCTAACTCCCTTGGAAAATACTTGCCCACAAGGTCCAATCATTTATCAGTAGATTATAGATAAAATGAAACTAGCCCAGATTGTCCCTTGACTAGGCAAATAGGGGACTACTGGGCAAGGCAAAACAAAAAGTCAGACACACTTATTCTTTAAAACCACACAAATTCATTAAATTCAACCATCTAGTTACTGGTGTTCCAGCCTCCAATTCATGCCTTCTCGGATTCATGTGCCAGATTACTGTTCTTAATATACATCTCTTATCACGTTAATTTTAACTGCCCTCCGTATCACCCCTACCCTTTGGACACACATTCAAAAGATTCAGTGTATCCTCATTTACTATATAATATGAAGGACAGGCTTATTACCCTGCATTTGAAGTTCTCTGCAGTAAAACCTCAACCCATTTTTTCCCTCATTCACTAAAATATTTACTGAGTACCTATGATGTGTTTATTTTCTCTATAATTGATTTAATCTTTCTGCCTTTTTCTTCATTCTTTGACAATTTTTAAAGCCTTTCTTCCTCCTTAACCATTAGGCTTTCAGTACTATTTTAATCTTAATATTTCTATTTATTAGTTCTATAGTATTACTGTTTTCACCCCTAGTTCCTTTTCTTAGCTCATCAATCTCCATTTTAACCTCATTCCATCGTTATGATTTTTTAAAAATTTTTTCTTGCTTTATGATTTCATGCTCTCGTTAATATGAGAGATTTGCTGTTGAAAATTTTCTTCTGTTTACTCGAGGGATGTCTCCTTTCAGAATGTATTCTTTGTTGATTGCATGCTATGTTTCCTCTCTCTTTCTCTCCCGCCCTCCGTTAAGTTTTCCTTTATACTGTGGTATATCTCTAGCAGTTGTGCTATTTCCTTTCGTCACTTGATTCCTTTCCACTTTGAAAGGTCATGTTCATATCTTTCCCTTAGAGCTTCAGTTTGAAGACAGGCTATTTGTGACTTATGTCTTTCTGATTACATTTTTTAAATTATATGAAATGAGAGATTTTGGAAATAATATAATGAACATCTATGTGTTCATCACTCATTTAAGAAATAAAATATTTGCTGTTTTTGCATTTGTGTTGCTCAAAGTAGAGGTGTGGGTGGGCAGGGGATATTTAGCTGTATCTGTAGACAATCATGATAGTTGAATTTATGCTCTAGTATTTACTTTCTCCAGCTCTGGTGGTTTAGTGGTTAGGATTCAGTGCTCTCACAGCTGCAGCCCCAGTTCATTTCCTGGTCAGGGAACCACACCCCCCCATCGGTTGTCATACTGTGGCAGCTGTGTGTTGCTGTGATGCTGAAAGCTATGCCACCAATATTTCGAATACCGACAGAGGCACCCACGGTAGACAGGTTTCAGCAGAGCTTCCAGACTAGACAGACTAGGAAGAAGGACCTGGCCACCCACTGCTGAAAAAATTGGCCATGAAAACCCTATGAATAGCAGCAGAGTGTTGTCTGGTACAGCAACCGAAGATGAGAGGATGGCGCAGAAAGACTGGGCGGGGTTCTGCTTTGCTGTACACAGGGTCCCTAGGCTTCAGAATTGACTGGATGCCACAACAACAAATTTACTTGCTACTGTTTTGTGTGTGTATGGGTAATTATAACAATAATTCTGTACCAGATTTCACTTTACCTAGACAGAAATCCTTTGGCTTTTGTATCTTCCTCTATTCAGGGTGAATGTCCAACTTTTGCTTCTAACAAGGATAGGCCTTTCCAGAGTTGACCAAAACTTAAGGGTTCTGGTTAAGATATTATTAATTCATAGTTATTCATCATGCCAGATGAACAGTACTTTTCCAGAGTCTGCTCCTTTAGTACTTCTTATCTTCATTCCTTTATCTGGCAAATCACTTTATTATTGGAAATAGTTAGCTCTGGATGATTATAGGTTATTATTATATCTCTCTTCCAGGTGTGGATGCATGCGCGTGCACACACACACAGTCAAAAATGACATAAAAACAAACAGGAAATCACCACCAAAACAGCAAATCCTAAGTTTTCCTCTATCTGTGTGTCATTTATCCACAATAGCAGGCAATGGCATCTTTTACAAAAGGTGCATTCTGCTATTTCCTTTCGTTGTATTACAACCCTCTCAATTTGCTTCCCTTCGAATTAGGAAGTGTTAGTGAGTTTTCACAGTTTACCTACTTGTCCTATTCCCCCTGTACAAAGTATGGAAGTGAGATTTGTTGCCAACTGTTAATTATTAGAATCTTCTTTCTCTTTATCTGGATAATACCTGTACTTTTTTGTGTGTGTGTGTGAGGAAGATCAGCCCTGAGCCATTATCCATGCTAATCCTCCTCTTTTTGCTGAGGAAGACCAGCTCTGAGCTAACATCTATTGCCAATCCTCCTCCTTTTTTTCCCCCAAAGCCCCAATGGATAGTTGTATGTCATAGTTGCACATCCTTCTAGTTGCTGTGTGTGGGACGCGGCCTCAGCATGGCCGAGAAGCGGTGCGTCGGTGCGCGCCCGGGATCCAAACCCGGGCGCCAGTAGCAGAGCGCGCGCACTTAACCACTAAGCCATGGGGCCAGCCCTACCTGTACGTTTTTATAGTGTGAGATTTTATGTCATTCTTAGCCTGAGTGCTACTGATAAATGTTTTTCTGATTTGGTTGTTATTTTTGTGTTTTAGTTTTGGTTTGCTTTGCTTTTACTGTTCATTTTATTATGTTTTTAAAGAAGGGAGGTTTTGTGATTCAGGTTTTCACTGCTATCTTCCCTAGCCACCGTTTTTTTCTCTCTTGAAATTTCTCTCCTCCATTTATATTACTTTCTTTGTTCTCTTCATAACCTCTTTTATGCCCACTTCTAACCTCTGAGATTTCTCTTCCTCCTGCCTTTCCTTGAAATGTTGAAGTTCCCTAAAATTTAATTCTTGCCACTCTTTTCTCCATTCTCAGTGCATCAACTACCCTCTGTACACCTGTGCCTGCCACGTTTCTCTCTTGCTCAATCTTACTAGACATATTTCTCATCTCCTATTGGGCATATTCTCTTTGTTGTTCTTTACTCACTGCTTATTCAACATCTCAGAAGTAGAATTCATCATCTTAGATGTGAGACTGCATAGAGGGAAGAATGTATTAACCAGAGCCCAGGAGTCCACACTCTTAATGGCCTTATAAGACCTGGGAGGCCACACTTCTGCTTTGTGGCTGCCAGAAACAAACAAAAAGAATGGCTCCTATCCTATTCCTACTAATCTATTAATCTGTTCTATTCCTAATAGTCGAATCTATTCTAATCTCATGTGAGTGCCTCCAAATGGCAGAATCTAACCAGAACCAGTTGGTGACAGGCTTTGGAAAATGTTATTTTCAAGCTACTAGTCCCAGTGGTTCAAGAGAGAGCATAGAAGTGTGAATGTGTAGGAGCTGAGTGTCAGTGAAAAATATCTAGCACACTAACATTCTATCTTGCACACAGTAAGTTCTTAGTAAAGGTTTATTGAATTAAAGTGAACAAACATTTTGAGCATTTACTGTGCTAGGCACTTCACAGAATGCCTGCATTATTAAAACCATTTCTTGTCTTCAAGTAGTTTACAATCTAGTGAGAGAGGCTGAAGTGTAAACAACTAACTATGCCTTGAGGCATAATGTAATAGTTGGTGAATAGAGATTACAGGGAAAGTGCTGAAAGAGGGCAGAGGAGAGAATAAATTCAGTTTGAAGGATGGAAAGAGGATGACTACTTGGAGGATATGGTGTATACTTTAGGCATTGAAAGGGTTTTTGAAACTGAGAGAAGATTGGCAGAAATTCAACTGAAAGGAAAAAGCAGGAGCCATGTCACCAAGATGTGAAAGCAAGTGGGATTTTGGGGGAGTTAGTACAGTGTAGCTATAACTTAATGAATTTTTTTATGTTAAAGTACTTAAGTTTTAAAAAAATATGATAAATTTTATTATTCCATAAAACATATTAATTCACTTAAGTCCTTTCTTTATGTATATTTCAATTATGAACTTCAATGTAACCCAGGTCCAAAATTGCATGGTTAGAATTTGAGAACAACTTTATTGCATATACTAAAATACAAGTACTTAAATTGGCCTTTGAAAAGATTGTGTACCTTAGTGTTAACTATATACTCAACACCATTTGTTAAAAGAGTAATATTTCTTGCCCCCTAACCCTTACCCCCACCCCGCATGCCACAACCTGACTTGAGGTTTCAACTAACTAATTTCTCTATCAAGTTTCACATGCTGTATATACCAATCACATTTTGGATAGAGGGAGGAGTACATACAAACATGGCCCCTTACTAAACTTTTAGTTTCTATTTAAGCAGGAGGAATTAGATTAGAATGAAGATTTAAAATGACATCCTTATTTTTAAATTCAGTGATGTACATAAGTCTGCCACAATTAGCACCCAAAATTCGGTGTGACCTTTATGGCAGCTGGCGATACTCTAATATTTCTGAGTAGTACATAAAAGGTGAAAGGGCGTATCTCCTTTCAATGTGCATATGTAACTGCAATAAGTATTAATAGGAGTACATACTTGTGGATAATCCTGGAATGTATATCTATATTTATAATTGGGAATAGTTATATGAATTTGATATAAATATCTGTCATCAGTGGTGCTTGATTATCAATTTCCCTTGTACATTTTGTAATAACTATAAACTTATGGTAGCCTACTATTAGGTTTTATAGCAGGTAATGAAAGAGTGTTTAGAATTTCTTTAAATTCTTTCATGTGTAACAATATTTGTTCAGAATCCATAAATTTAAGTGTGAGGATGCTTTTTTATTTGTTTTATTCTGCAAAGTTATATCATCTGCTAAATTGCAAATGATCAGACCAGGTATTGTATAATTTCAAAATGCAATTTTGTGTATGAAATTCAATTCTTAACTGCCTGTTTTTTGTAACCCCAGGAAAAACCTTAAGAGCAGAGGATAGTTGTTTTATTATATTCTGGTGCACTCTGAACAGATTTCCCTTATTTTCTGATTTCCCTTAATTTCCCTTTCTTTGCTTAGCTTTTTGATTATCCTCATTCCCTGCCATATGCTTCAGATATGTACAATAATTAGTGGGGAGAAGTGAAAATAAACATAAAAGCATGTTTGTACAGAGGATTTTAGGTGATTTATACTTTCTTTATATTTTGCTGTATTGTTTGAGGTTTATAAGCATTAGAAAAATGAGAAAATGATTATTCTATTCACAGAAAACTGGCGTTAATGTTCTAGGAACTTTAAGAATTTGACCAGTAGGATTCTTAACTAATGTACAGGCTTTAGAGACAAGCCTAGTTTCCCGTGATTAGATTAATTTTCAAATGAATTAATATGGCTTGTTCATGATGTTGCTCTTCCTAGGAGATGTTTATGAAACAGTTCACTGAATTTTAGAAAGGTCTTTGCATTTTATATGTCAGATAAAATGAGAACTCCTTTCTTTACTAGATTGTCACTACAGGAATCATACCTGTTTTCTTCTTTGTATGGAATATAGCCATATCCCCTATGTGTTTTGTCTTCGGTAGATATTTGTTGAATTATTTAACATATGGCAGACTTACAAATCAGTTTAAGAAATGCTCCAACAGTAAACTTGGCAAAGTACATTAAGTACGCTTTTATGTAATTATAAAGTAATGCAGGCCATTATTTCACAAAGAAAGAAGCACAAATGGCCAATAATCATGAAAGGTGTTTTACCTCTTTAAGAGTCAAACAATACAAACAAAAACAACTAATATATCTTTTTATTGCAAAGATTCAAAATACTTATCCTCAGGAACAGCAAGGGAATAGAGAAAAATGTACACTTTCTTTCTCTATTGATAAAAGTGAAAATTATTTCAATTCATTCTAGAAAGCAGTTTAGAAATATATATCAAATGTAAATATATGGAGCTTTTGACCCCACAATTCTATCTCTAAGAATTTATCTTAAGGAGTAATCAAGTGTGATAAGATGTCTATGTAAGGATTTCTGACAACATTGATTATAATAGAGAAGAATTAGAACTCTAAATATCCATCAATAAAAATTTATTGAATAAACTGTGGCTCTTTTATATAATTAAATCCCATGCAGCCATTAAAATGATGATCTGTATTTATTATCTGTAAAAATATTAAGTATATATTGTTGAGTGAAAAAACAAGTTATAATACAACCTGTATGATAATGATTCTGCGTATCAAAGTTGGCAAATTTTTGCTATAAAAGGCCAGGTAGTAAATATTTTAAGTTTTGCGGGTCATACAGTCTCTGTCATACTAGTCTACTCTCCTGTTGTAGTGCAAAAGTAGCCGTGGACAATGTGGAAACAAGTGAGCATGGCTATATTCCAATAAGTCTTTATTTACAGAAACAGGCAGCCGCCTTAGCTTGCTGACCTCCCCTGTATATGTGAAAGTGTGTGTGTCTGTGGAGAGAGGAAGAAAGAATATATATTTCTAGAAGAATGTTCACCCAAATGTTAACAGTAGGGCTCTATAGGGGGGATTCTAGATGGTTTTTATTTGCTACTTTATATTTTCTATGTTGTTTGATTTTTATAGGCATTAGAAAAACTCATAAAAATTATTTATTATTTCATAAAAGGGAAGACTCTATTTACCTTTCAGAAAAACAGAGCCATAGGGTAACATGCCTGAGAGTTCTAAGATCTTTCCTGTTACATATGCATATATCAAATACAGTAATATTTAAATGTAGTTCACCATTTTAGCTGGTGCAAAATTACCTCATACCTGCATTGTTGTCCTTGCTTCTTTTTTTTTTAATAAAGAGTCCACATAGTGAAAGACTTGAAAAAAATTATAAATATAGAAGCATAAGATTAAGTATTATGATAGAAATAAAACAGACTATATTTTTCATATCAATAAAGCTAAATGGGCTAAATTCCTTTATTAGAGTAGTTCTAGGTTGGTTCATAAAGTAAATTCAGACACGTAAAAATGAGTGATTCTGAAAAGTTAAAAATAAAGAATTGGTAAATGTGCACTAGACATATACAAACTAAAAGGAAGAGGGTTCATGATCTTAATATCAAATGAAATTTAGGGACAAAATTGTAAAATTAGACAGAGAAAAGCACTTTGTAAAGCTAACCGTACAAATCACAATGACAATATACACAGACCACGTTGCAGAAACTAGTTTTAACCAAAAACTACAGGAGAGAACAATAAGTAGAAACTCTCTACTAGTAGGAAACTTGAACTATACTCTCATTGTCCAAGGTAAATCAAGTTGTTAAAAAATGAGGAAGGCTATGGAAGACCTGTGCAGGGTCTTCAATTTGCCCCTCCAGATGTACATTCTACCCTCTTTTTACCTTGCTCTGGTGCCCCGGGAACCTGAACTTTTCTGTGGACTATATCAGATGCATCACTGGGTCTCCTTGCCTCTGGCTTTTGGTTAAGTTCAGTCAATGGGGAGCAACTTTCAGAAGTCAGAAGTCCAAAATCAGTTTCAGTGAGTCAAAATCAAGGTGTAAACTTCAGGGGAGAATCCGTTTCCTTGCCTTTTTTTTAGCTTCTGGAGGCTGCCTGCATTCTTTGGTTCATGGCCTCTTTCTCCGTCTTTAAAGCCAACCATGCAGCATCTTGCTCCAGTTTTCACATTGCCTTCTTCTTCTGTAGTCAAATCTCCTCCTGCCTCTCTCTCTTTTTTCTAATTGAGGTATAATTGACATACAGCATTATATTAGTTTCAGGAGTACAACATAATGATTTCGATATTTGTATATATTGCGAAATGATCACTACAATATGTCTAGTTAACATCTGTCACCATACATAGTTACAGATTTTTTTTTCTTATGATGAGAACTTTTAAGTTCTGCTCTCAGCAACTTTCAAATATGTAATATCATATTATTAACTATAGTTACCATGCTGTATGTTACTTCATCACGACTTATTTTATAACTGGAAGTTTGTATCTTATGACTCCTTTCATTCACCCCTTACCCCCCACCTATGGCAACCACCAGTCTGTTCTCTGCATCTATGAGCTTGGGTTTTTTTGTTTTTTAGATTCCACATATAAGTGATATCATATGGTATTTGTCTTTCTCTGTCTGACTTCTTTCACTTAGCATAATGCCCTCAAGACCCATCCATCATATCACAAATGGCAAGATTTCATTCTTTTTTATGGCTGAATAATATTCTATTATAAATATATACCACATTTTCTTTATCCATTCATCCATCATTGGACACTTAGGTTGTTTCCTTATCTTGTCTATTGTAAATAATACTACAATGAACATGAGGGTGCATATATCTTTTTGAGTTAGTATTTTCATTTCCTTCGGATAAATACCCAGAAGTGGAATTGCTGGATCATATGATAGTTCTGTTTTTAATTTTTTGAGGAACCTCCATACTGTTTTCCATAGTGGCTACACCAGTTTACATTCCCACCAACAGTACACAAGGGTCCCCATTTCTCCACATCCTCACCAACACTTATTATTTCTTGTCTTTTTGATGGTAGCCATTCTAACAGGTGTGAGGTGATCTCTCATTGTGGTTTTGATTTGCATTTCACTAATGATTAGTGATGTTGAGCACCTTTTCATGTACCTCTTGGCCATCTGTGTGTCTTCTTTGGAAAAATTGTTCAGGTCCTCTGCCCATTTTTTAATTGGATTGTTTGGGGTTTTTTGCTATTGAGTTGTATGAGTTCTTTATATATTTCGGATATTATTTACTTGCTTTTTAATAATATCTTTGACCCTGGTTTTTATAGCCCTTTCCCTTCCTAGTATGTACACAATTGCCAGCTTTGCCTAAGTGTGTGTGTGTATGTGTATATATATATATATATATATATATATATATATATATATATATTTTGTGTGTGTGTCTGAGGAAGATCAGCCCTGAACTCACATCCATGCCAATCCTCCTCTTTTTGCTGAGGAAGACTGGCCCTGAGCTAACATCTGTGCCGATCTTCCTCCACTTTATGTGGGATGCCGCCACAGCATGGCCTGACAAGCGGTGTGTCAGTGCGCGCCCGGGATCCGAACCTGAGCCGCCAGCAGCAAAGTGTGCGTACTTAACCGCTACGCCACGGGGCCGGCCCCTAAGCATATTTTTTTGAATCTAGAATTCTATTATCAAGGTCTTCTAGAATTTATCAGAAGTAATCTAATTTTGTAATAAAAATAAATATAAATACACATACTACTTTTTTGGCTCTCTTATTTCTGTTACGGTCAGCTTTCTGGTTTCTCTTCCTATCTCCTTAATGTAGGGATTCCCCCAGCTTCTGTCCTTATTCTCTTCTTTCACTACATTGTTTCCTTTGGCATTCTCATGGGTCCAGATAGCACCTCCACGTGAGGATTTATCTGGACATTCATGGAAGTAGGTGACAGCCAGTTCTGTCTTGGGAATTTATTCAAACCCACACCCACTTAAAATAACCAGTTACCCATAACTATTTTCAGCTCCTGATGTAGGCTTTAGTTTTCTATCAGACTCCTCCTATAGATGTGTCAAATTTAGATTTACTAATTACTAACTCAGCTTTAACATCTGGCACCACAGTATACCTAGATTGTGAACCTAGATTTCCAATATCAGCCTTGGAAGAGGCACTTTGGTGCCTTCTGGATATGTGTTCAGAAACAGAAAAGAGTAGAAGCAGAGAAACCAGTTAGTCTTCCTGTAGTTGTCTAGGTAAGATATGATGGTGGCTCCAACTAGCTAGATTGCAGTGGAAATGAAAAGAAGTAAATGTATTCTGGGATTTTAAGAACACTAACAAGGTTTAGTGATGGACTAAATTTGGAGAGGTGAAGGAGAGGGTCCATCAAGGATAACTCACAGTTTTCTGGTGTGTACAAATCTGGGATACTGGCTTCTATTTTCCCTATGAAGTGAAAAGCTGTCAGGCTTTCATCATCTGCTGAGAAAGAGAAGTGAGGAGTCAGAAGTTTGAGGATTTTGCGAGGCAGCTGGGGGGGTCGGGGGTGGGGTGCTGGACATTTCAAGCAGAAGAAGAAACATTAGCAAAGGCTTGAAGGTGTGGAAACAATCAGTATTTTCTGGAAATTGTGAATACTCAAATATTCAGTAGTGTGAGGTATGGAATAGGGAAGGTCAGTATAGAGAAGTAAGTCTGGGAAAGCAAGCTAAAGCCTGATTGTGAAGGGTTTTGAATCCCATGCTAATTTTTATTTTATCCTTATAAATTAGCTGTGCTCAGACGTTTCGATTCATAGACTGCTAAAATTTCATATCCAATGACACCGACATAGAATTGCCTGCTTTTATTTTGTGAAGTATTAAAGCAATAATGAAAACCACTATTTTACTTAAAATCTCAGAGATCTATTAAAATAGGTTTTATTTTTCATTTGGCAATGATGACAAAATAAATCCTAGAGTCAGTATAGAAATTATTATAATTATCCTAGAACTTTATTTTTTAACTAATGAAGAATTGCTGGAAATGAATAAACACTAAACTTCTATTTGAAAAAAGGAACTCAGAAGCTAGTTACTTAACTTCAACACCTTAGAAAAACAGCCACAAATCACCAGTCAAGTGGGGCGCTTGAGCAATGAAGAATAGTAGTAACGGCATTGCTGAGCCTTACCATAACATGCTTAAAAGGGCTTGGCAAATGACTGGACTTCACTGTCCTAGAGGGAAAAAATGATTTATGCTTAGTAAATAGGACAAATGCTGGATCTGCTTTGTTTTTTATTTTCTGAAGATGTGCTAGGAAGGGATTGAAGTTTGTATGGTATTTTTAGAATTACAAAATTTAGAATTTTTAATGCCCATTTCAAAAGACTGAACTTCGGTATGTATCATTGTTGAGAATTTTTTAAATATCTTATTTACACACATTTTAAAATATCCATCAATCCTGCCCTCATAGGCAATTATATATAAGCTTGACTATAACGGTCTAAATTATCCAGATATTCTCTTCCTCTTTTGCAGCATTAACTGTGATTTTTCCTTGGTGTTCCATTGTTTATAGTTTTCTGTTAAGGAGGTTTTGAAAACTGAACACTAGGTATTTTCTCATATTTCAGGAATAGTACTAGAATTGACATGACTCTAAATTATATTATAAAGGAAGCTAAAGAACCTATAAATCATGCCAAAAATACTTAGGATTGGGAGGACTGGATGCCTCAGGGAATTGGTAATTTGATCCAAAGCCTGTCACCTGTTAAAATTTATCCTGGGTCAGTAGTGACTGAAAATCATCACGACCTGACAGGTGTTCGGGATCCTGTGTAAAATGAAGTGGCAGACTCAGTATAGTTCCTATTTGACACGTGTATGCATTACTGAAGCCACTGCAACATTAATTGATAACTATGCTGGCAGTCTTGATCGAGGTGCCAAGAACTAACTGGCCTGAACTCTCTCCACCCTGCTAATGTGCCTTTTTAGATAGGCTCAAGTGTGCCTGTGGAGTAGAAAAGTGTGCTTGGGCCTGCATTGTGGCTAGATTACTCCTAAAATTGACCAGCTATGTTTTTTTCACAGGTGATTCCTTTATTATAACATCTGAGTTTGTTTCTTTTTCTGGTGAAATGTTTTGTCTATCTTTTGAATCATCAAATAACATCAAGCATTAAGTTGCTGCTCCCTATCATCCACAGGGATAAGTAGACCCATTTCTTGCATTTTTTCTCTCCTTGGCATTTAATTTGGAAGCATCAATATGCTCTTGAATGTATAAGAATTTACATCACTCATAATTAAATATTACTTAAAGAAATTGTTTTTCAGTGTAGTTAATATTTGTCATTCCAAAATTGTTGCTTTATATACTAGAGTCAGAAATAAAAGAAGCCTACTCAACCCTCCCTAGTTGGTTGAGGATGGAGAGGAAGAGAAAGAAAATTGCTGATCCTCACTGGTATCATATCATGAAGAGAACAACTTCTTTTTCCTCGCTAAAGGATTATGATGGTTTGCAGGTCTATATATGTGAATTTAGCTTCAACCACGCCAGCAACAAGAACTTAGCCAGGTAGAACAAATGAAGCTACCACTGAAGAAATAAGCCTTATATGTAGAGTTAAAATAGGTTTTTTTTTAATGAAGAAAGTATCATTGCCATTAAGTATTTTGGAAAGAAAGTGTAAACAATGGCATCCGAGTACATTATCCTTTGACCTGGTGAAATAATTTGATTAAGTAAAGAGTTCCAGATTCTTGACAGTATTTTTTTTTTAGTCATTGGAGTTTTGGAAAGTCCTGGATTTAAGACTATTACATATTTTCAATTTTATCAGAAAATTAAAGATGCTTTATTTATTTCTTGCTTTGGTATCATGTAGAATAGATTCAGATATTATTATCAACATTTAACTTTCAACTACCATTAATTAAGTGCCACAGATAATGAGGCCCTATACTAGATCTCTATCTCTCTATCTAGTGCGCTCTGTAAGCATAACAGATTAAATTCATGCTGCCGGAACACCTTCCTAGAAGACCAAGTGCACAGACTGCTTTAGCAAGGTGCAGGCATTATCTAATCTGTGATATAAATACACAGGAATTACTTTATGCATTAAACAAAGTTTGGCAATTTGTAAAAGGAAACATTTATATAAGTTACCTTTGAAATTTATGGCACAATGCAACAAATAAACCGAGACGGTATGAGGTCTCATTTTATTTTCAGAGAAGGCCAAATAGCTGCTTGATAATGATGTTGATGATTCCTTGAACTGGGAGAAAGTTCCAGTGAGACCTGAAATGACTCAACCCTCAGGGATTAGACATCCTTGACGTCTACGCACATAGTAATCGGACTTGATTTCTTTTGGCTTTCTGAGACTTGATCTGATTCCTTGCCATAGCTACCCAGACTGGAAGATGGACACAGTCCCACAGTAATATTTATTTGCAGCAAATGCTGTAGTCATTCAGAACCTGTCTAGGATGTCCAGGATTTTAGACAGCCTATATCTGCATCATAGAGTGGTTATAAATCTTAGATTAGAGCTCCAAGTCAGCCCAAAGCCAGGCCCAGAAACTTCTGAAAGAAATGCTATGCAGAGCTTGGAAGGAGTTGTCCCTTTGCTTGGACTCTGAATTTTCAAAGTAATGAGACTTTTCAGAGAGAGAAGGCAGAGACAACTCAGGTCCTAAATACAGTGATTTGGTACATATTTAGAGAATGGACTCCAAAGCCAGGGTGGAAGGACTACCTGCAGCTAGTAATGTAGGAGTTAAGAACAGTTTAAAAGGACAGAGAAAACCATAGTGGAGCTGTGTTGGCTTTGGAGGAGACAAGGCTCAGCTAATCTCTGTATTGCTCTTGAGCCTGAGAGTCACGCGGCAGAGACTGATGATTCTTTCTTCTTCAGGATCCATGGTGTGATCCCAAATCTAATGGAGGTGACTTGTAATATCACAAACTGGGGGTGAAGAGATATAACTTTCTTTATTGCTTTTATTGTCTTTCTTTCTTGACAATAATAAATTTTTCTACTGCTTAAGTCATATATGGGTTTCTGTTATTTATAGCTGAAAGTATTCTAAATAAATAAATGTGTATAGCATGTGTGTATCTCATGTATATATCTGTACACACACACATATCTTTAAATTTGAATATGCTATTACTAAATCTATCATAATCAATGTCACCATTCCCTATTGTTGGAATACATGTTATTTCTCATTTTTAAAATAATAAATAAAGTTGTGATTTTACATAAACATTTGCATCTCTGTTGTCTTTGGATAGAATTTTAAAAGTAAAAATCGGTGTATAGAACCTTTAAGGATCTTGTTAAATATTGGAAGGCATTTGGTCAGGGCCTTTCTACAGGCAATGTATAGAGTAGTCATTGCTGATCACCCTTACTAATAACACTAGGTAGTAACATAAAAATTTCATGCATTTGTAGGTGAAAGAATAATATGTAATTTTCATTTACATCTTTATTATTAGTGAGAATTAACACTGTGATTATTAAAACATTATATTTTTCCATGGGGTACTTATCAGATCAGAATCAGAGAAAAAGATAGCAACTATTTAGCATTTAAGTTCAAGAGTCTAGGGTTCAGGTATGAAATAGAAAGAGTTAATAAATAGATTCAGTCAGCCAGAACCTATTCCTGTATCTTCTCACATAAAGATCTCATGAGCGGAGGATGATGAAAGTGAATTTGATGAGAAGAGAGAAGCTTCAGACGTTGGTCTTTTTTGGTGCCCTGTCTCATAAGCTAAGCTGGACATAGGAGGAGGGACACGTTACAATCCTCCTTTAAGTTTGGAGATTTGAAAGTAAGGAGATATTGTGCATCATTTTCTGGGTGAGGTCCAGGGAGATGATAAGCATCATTAGAGCAGTTTCCAATGACATCATGGTGTTGCATCTGTAAAGTAGAAATGGCGATATAGCAGTTGCTGGGGAGCAGGTTTAAGTAAAAGCTGACGTCAGTTTTACAATTGAGAAGCTGGCCTGGTGGTGTAGTGGTTAAGTTCGCACGTTCTGCTTCAGTGGCCCGGGGTTAGTGGGTTCAGATCATGGGTACAGACCTACACTCTGCTCATCAAGCCATGCTGTGGCAACGTCCCACATACAAAATAGAGGAAGATTGACGCAGATGTTAGCTCAGCAACAATCTTCCTCAAGCAAAAAGAGGGAGATTGCCAACAGATGTTAGCTCAGGGCCAAGCTTCCTCACCAAAAAAAAAAAAAAGTTATATTTTTTTCACATCTGAGCTGATGACTGAAAAATTGTACCACTATATTTGTATTTATATTTTTCCCATCATGTATGCACCTGCCTTAGTCATGAGCATCTCTGGACCTCAACTTCCTCATTTAAAGAACAGAGATGATAATATCTATATAATGTGCTTTTCTCTTGTAAGTAAAAGCTCATGCTTCTTGTCCAAGTTCCCATGGGTGGTTTCCATGGTTAATCCTATGGTTATTCTTTGCCAACCTGAACAGAATATATGAGGGCCAAGCACACTAACCAGGTAATATACCTGGTCAATAAATATATTGTGTCAACACAATGTATGTTGTGTCCACAGATACGAAGCCAAATTCCAACCTGTAGCACAAATTCTGCCCTGAAATGACACTGCTTTCTTTGGCCAGTACCAGGAGTCATTGGTCAAACATCTGGTCAAGCAAACTGGGGCTCACTATTCATAGTCTACCTACCTCTGTCAGCAAGGGAGAGGGCTCTGCTAGCACTTCAGCTGCAGGGCTATTTCTCCCAGGAGAGTTCCACTTGGTGTAATTTGTTTCAGTCATAGGTCTATGAGTTGATGGGAACCTAGCTAGGTTTCCATCAGTCCTATGCAACTTCCTTGGAATTCTCTCTGACTCTGGAGCTGTAAGAACTTAAATTCACTATAAGACACAGGTCCTGGTAGATTCTAGACTTTGCGACAATTTTACTGGTTGCCAAGGCATATCTACAAGTAGGGAGGAGTATCCTCATCTGCTCTTTTTTGCTATAATTTCTATCCCATAGCACCTGGCCTGGTTCAGAGTCAAAGATGACCTGAGGTTCCTCAGTAGAATCCTTTTCTTATGGTGCAGGCAGCCACATAACTCATGCCTTACTTGAGTTGCTGAGAAGTATGCAGCTTTTCAGGAAGACACTCTTAGAGCTTGAAGCCAAGCAGTTGCCTCAGTGACTGCCTGATTGTTTCCATTTAACAATTTGGATTTTCTCCCACAGTCACTTCAGTGTGCTCAGTAAATTGGTGTTTTATGCTTGATTTTCACTTTCAGAATTCTATCTCAGCATTATGAGGATCTGATGTCATGATGTAGGCAAACGCTCTTGTATTGACATGTTTTGTTTTTGGCTAGTGGAGAGGTAATGCCAAAATTCTGAGTTCTGTGGGAATAGAGCCAAGAGACGTTTGGCTTCTTAGTCAGAATTAGTGTCCGTGGGAGCGGATATGGGAAAGTCTTGTGGAGGATCCATGGCCAAAACCGCATAATCAAATTTTGTTCTGAATAGGATCCTTCATAAAGCATTAGAAAAAAATAAAAGAACATAACACTCATAGGAAAAAAGTTTTCGTAATAGAATAATCTTGAATGGTTAGGAAAACAAATTAAAGATGTGAATTAGTAGGTTAATCTTTTTATATTTTCAGTTTAAAGTGACCGTTAAGATGAATTGAATCAAATTCATCTTTTGGCTCCTCTCAGGAGACCTTTCCAACAGATCTCCTTAAGATCAGAATCTGGGAATATATTTTAGATCTCCATAAGTTAGTTCCAGTGAATAGTGTTTTACCTATAGTGCATATGTAGAACTAATCAAAGAAAATTTTATTAAAGTCAGTTTTTTAAGAAAGCAAATATATGTGTGTTTGCTAAAAAATCACCTTCGTTATGGAGCAGAAATAATATAGCATTATACTGTTAAAAATTTTCTGTCCTACAGTAATCCAAAACTGGAGCTAATGAAAACTAAGCATATATGTCTTTGCTTCATCGCCGGTGTTTCTGTATCAGGAATATTTAGTGTAATGTTAAACTATAGCTGAAGTGAACTATTCAGCCTTTATAACAGATTATTAGAGAGTTGTCGTCATCATTACACATACATTTTATGCCCGTTGGATAAAATGGACAGCTTCATATGTAAAATCTTGCATTCAGGAACATTCTGTGTTTTTGACAGGATGATATTCATTGAGGTATTTTGATATGTAATCTAGTAAAATATATGTAACTATCCCCTCTAACAAGTGTTGTAAATGGCAACTAAGATAATCTTGCTGTAAATCATGCATGCTATCTAATGAAAATGTATTCATTTTCCAAAGACTTCCTCTGCAAAATTCCATCTAGACATGAATGAACTAAATTTAATACCATTTTGCATTGCTTGACATCTTACTCAAGGATGACCAAATTGGGTATAGGTGACTTTGATATGTTTTGCAGTGTGTAAACTGGAATTGAATGACTATGCAAGTGAAATTTCAACACTGTACGTCACATGCCAGGCAAGTCATAACTTGCGTATCACATTTTAGCCTATGGTTTAATTTCTTAGTTATGTTATGGGGTAATATTCGTGTGTTTTATTTTAAAAAGTGATCATTTGATAATTTAAATGGATTTTTTTATCATGCTACCTTTTTAATAAATACTATTGGAATGAATGATCAAACAAGTATAATTTATTTGATTTAGATTTCTATTGCTCATATAATTAATATGCAAATATAAATGCTGTGTTTCCTTGGGCAATTTGATTAATTTCTTTTAGCGTCAGTTTTCTCTTTGAAATGAGTATAAAGTTTTGGCATTATGAAGATAAAAAGTTACTTCATTAGGTGAAAGCACTTTGAAAACTATTAATTATTTATTATTATTTTAATTTTTATTACTACGCATAATAGAGTAGTAGTTTTAATCACAACACTACCATAGATTTCCCACTACAGTTTATTTGTCCAAGAAAAGGTTGATAAAAGATTTGTTTAAATAGATGTAAATTGTTATAATCCTGTGGACATTTAATAAATGTCCTGTATTGACTGTTCCCAGCTAACAAACCATGGCTCCGAGCTGTTTTTGTCTTTAGCTCTCCTGCATTTTGTTTTTTGGAATCATTCCTCTCACTCTGACCCATCATCGATTCTACTCTAGCATTTCAGAGCTCTTGTCTCAGTTCTTAAACCAATTCGCTATATGACTTTGGGCAACCCTCTCTTTAGGCCTTAATTCTCTCATATGTAAATTAGACCATCTGTAAGGTCTTTTCCGGCTCTCATATTCTGTGACACTGACCCGTTTCCATCTCTGCATGTACATCTCTCTGCTTTGCTAATCACCTGCTCTTCATTCACCTTCTCGTTCATACCAATTCTACCTTCCCTCACTAAAATACAATCGCACAACCTTTTGCAAAAACCAATGCTGGATCCAGATAACGATATATTACAAAATATAAACATTAAAAAACATAGTTTCACTCCTCCATTAGGGCTTGGTGAAGAATTGTAACCGGAGTGATGAATCCTTGTGTCAAACTGCTTAGTTTCAGTCCAAGCCTGGCAACTGACAGATACCTCCTGTTGCCTCAGTTCCTCAGAGTTCTCTTCTGTAAGTTGGAGACAATAATGTCTCTTATACTGAGCGTGTCACAATAGTGCCTGGCACAAATCTGGTGCTCAATAAATACTGTCATCTTGTACCCTCCTGATTCTGACACCCAGACATCAAAAGCTCTGATAATTTCTTACTTTTGTTTTTGACACATTAAAAAATGTAAGTTCATAATTTGAAGTGCTTTTTATTCAGTTGTCTAGTTTAATCTACCACAGAGTTGCCAGTTGGTGATTGGATGATCTTTAAGAAACGTAGAATGTTATGGTAAATAGTAAGGATTTTAGCCATGTTAACACATCCAGGCTGATTTGATGTTTATTTTCCTTTTCCAATACTCAAATTATTTAATGACTAAAACTGATTAATTGGAAAGCAGGCCTTTATAAATAAATATTTTTACTTCATAAATAATAGTTTTTATCTAGAAAGAAAATGCAGTATCCCTCCCAAGGGTTTGTAAACTAGGGTCTATGAACGAGCTCTAGGGAGACCCTAAATTCCCTGAAATTATATGCAAAATTGTGAGTATTGTTTTTTTCTAGTGAGACACTCCCTGGTTTTCAACAGATTTCAAAAAGGTCATTGACTTCCTAAAATTTGTGTATCATGGTTTAAAGTGAAATAAATTTTTTTTTTGTTTTAGGGATAGAATAATTAAGTTCTAATTTAGTTGCTATCAATGTGAAATTGCCTTTTTATTTTAAGAATATAAAGTTCTATGCAGAAGTGCAAAAAGTAACTTGAATACAAAAAGAACTGTAGAGTTTGGAAAGGTTTTCTGTTTGTTTATTTTTATTGTTTGTTTTAAACTAACATAGGTTTGTGGGAAGTATGGGAAATATTACAAAACGTTAAGAATATAAAAATTGATACACTGCATTGAACTTTATATGATGTTTTCTGAAAATCTCAAGGATTAGTATTATGTATCACAAGTGAATATTCTTGGGGTGCTGAAAATGAAAATGATGCGCCCGTAGACAGACTGGCAGAGTATCCTTGCCGTTTCCAAGGACCTAGACAAAATAGAAAAAAACCTGCCTAGGTCCCATCACAAAAGAGGTTAGTCCTGATGCTTTCTTTCATGGTCATATGAGTTTCAAGAGAGGGCTACCACATGGTGAGGTTGGTAATGTGATCCTGGGGCTCCATGGTAACGGTGAGTATAAAGACTGGGGAGTCCTGTGGCTGGGTCCTTGGAAACTGAGAGTGTTCCTTTTTCATAGTCCCCATCATAGAGGTCAAGGTCCCAGTTATTTGTACTCTAGAGCCTAAAGTATGTTAATGGGCCTACTAACCAGACTTTTGGGTCATGTATATTCATGGCCCTGGAAGAATTAGATTCTAGAGTGTGCAACTGGAAGGGCATCACTGTAGTTGCCTTCTTCCCCTGCAAGGGCAACCCCTTACACCTCCAGCATTGTCAGTGTTAAATAATGTCAGTATTAAAATTAGAAAAAGTACTACACTTTGTACGAGTGTAAATTGCTGTAATATCACTGATGGTCAGAAATCACACTTATATTTATTATGTATTATTTATTTAGGAACCATGACACTAGACAGAATTTTAATCCTTTCTTCCATTAGACTTAGTCACTGCTTTATAGCTAACTTACTAAACTGATGAGGGGTGGAGAAGAGAGTTCACTTCAAAAACATTTATGTACGTTGTTGCACTTAAGGATTTCTAGGCACTTTATAATTATTTTTCAATTCAGTTTGAAAATTGGTACCCCCAAAGCTCAAATAAAGGTGCCAGTATCATTAAGTGCTAGAAAAAAGATGCCGCTTCCCTGTGTCCCTGTGGCTTCAGTAGAACTTGTAACTCTAAGACCATACACTCTTGCCAACTGCAATGCATTTGGAAATTGATGCTATGAAAACATATAAATAGTTTTCAGGTCAAGATAAAGAGAAATGAAACAGATATAACTAGTCCTTGCTTTGGTATGTTTAAAGCAACTTGACCAGAACCAATTTAACAGGAATTTCACTCATGAGAACTAGAGTAGCAGACCTAAAATTCCTAAAACAAACTTTTGTGCTAAACCATTAGACTTTTATAATAAAGTGAAAATCAGAAATCCAGAACTAGTCATAATAAGATAAAACTGTTGTGTCTTTCAAAAAAGGTGAAAACACTTTAATATAATTTATATTGTTTCTACACATTAGATGTAAGAAATGATTTCACTTAGTCATAAGTACAATGAATTTGATTAACAAAATTCTAATTTACAAAATAGAAATATATGCACACATATATTCGTTATGGAATTATAAAATAAAATTAACAATTCTTGTTAAGATATCATCAGTTTATTATTTTGCATTTCAGATGATAGAGTTAAATCATTTTGGTATGCTTAATAATATTTATAAGTATTAAAATAATGGAACGTTGAGATTTGAATACAATGACAGTAAACCATTGAAATTTCACATTCACATTATACAGCCATCATGAATCCATAAGTGAATGTTAATAGTGTAAAAAAATATAAAATGATTGTAGTATAACCACCTAACCATTAGCATATGGAGTTTTAAGACCGCTATTTAATCTGCTAATTTGCCCTGAAATATAAGCAGTTGCTTTTCTGTCATACATGAGATGTCTTTGTGCCTTAATACTTAATTTTAAATGTTCTTACTGTAAAAATATACCAAAGTAAATAAAAAAGGAGACACTTATTTACAAAAACAATGTTGTATACATATTATATAAATGCAATTATCTCAGTCTTTTTATACAATATTGATAGAATCAGTCATTTCCATTATTTTATCATAAAAACTGCCGTGTTGCAAAGACAGGCTGCAATTTTGAAATTTTGATAAAAATGAATACTTTTTGGCTGCCTTTTAGGATAATGCAGTTTCTCCAAGTATGCTACTGAATCGAATGCTGACCTCTAGAAAAACGATTCTTCTTTCGTTAAAGAAAATCCATTCCCCATTTGGAGGTGTATGAAAATGCACCTGAAGAAAGGAGAAACATTATTTTACTGAATGTTTTTATTTGATAAACCTGATAACATCAGCCATTCAACCCATTGTATTAGCACCATTGGCATGGATTGTTAATGTACTGTACCAATCATAATAGGAATGGAAACTTGCATATGGTGTACCATCCCTATTTTTGTGGAATTTCATCTTACCAAGTATGCTATCATACAATATAAATTCAAGTGTATAAGGATGATCCAAATGATGGTGTATAACAATCCTGCATTTTACCAATACTTTATATAAATTTTTCTGTAAATATTAAATGAAACTGTAAAGAAATAGACTTTAAAGCATACTCCTTTAATTCACTAGAACACAAGGAGAATTGCTTTCATTTACCTGCATGTGTTGTAATTTGATCTCCTAGTTCAAAAACTCTGGAAATCATAAACCTTTTTATTGCATTATTTATTTTGATGGTTAAATGCCAACCATTGCATGTATTCTCTCTTTTAGTTCATATACTGTAGCTTGTGCTTAAGTGACTGTAGCATACTCTAGGCTTATAACCTGTGGTACATAATTTCACAGTTTCAAAATTGTTGAGGGGAAGGCCTTCCATGCTTGAGGAAGTTATGAACAAAATATAAATCTCATGAGCACCCACAGCGATCTACTACCATGGCTGGAATTTTCCCATATATTATTTGTTCCTTGCCATTAAAATATAGCATATTAATTGGAGACATCTTTGTGGGAGTACAGCAGGGGCCTGCTGAACCTCTTGGGTTTGCTTGATGTACAAGATGAGTATGAGGATATTTTTGTAAAAATACAAATTCACACTCTCCAGAGCAGTAATTGGCCTTATATCTTTTAGGTGCAATAATCCAATCCCATCCAAAAGCTTCAAAATCCACAGTTAGAGGGTAACGACAGCATCGAGATTCTGTGGAGTGCTCATCACAGTCAAGTCCAAAATCTCTTCTGGATCTTTTTGGTGTGTCTGTTACCTTGACTTCTAAAAAGGGATTCTGTATGAAAAGGAAAGAAGAATGAGTTATATTAATACATCCTGAAACACTTTCCCACCTAAAGACATCATTATTGAAGAAAGAAACTAGTCATTTTGCTTATAGCACATTTATTTTTAAATTTTAGAGCTTTAAGGAATTGTAATTTACACTAGGCTTGATTTTTCCCTTATGGCTCAAAAGAATGTAGCAGCAATACAAATTCCCCTATAGTCAGATCTGTGTCTTTTTAATTTTATTTTCCCCACTTTGAGTATCTAAATGCCTGGCACATAATAGATGTTCAGAAAATCTTTATGGGAAGAAAAGAAAAGAGGGAGGAGAGGAGTGAGGGAAGAGGTTATCTCCCTCTCTTCATGCTTATTAATTAAATATGTTGGCTAAATATGTCTGATGACTTCTGGAAAGATAGGTATACTCATCCATCCTCCGTTCCCTAGGTCTTTACTCTGGGAAACTTGGATATTAAAGCCAGAGCGAAATAGTTACCTTCCAACACTGTATGGATTGTAACAGGAAAAAGGAAGGTAGGGTGGTGAAGGTGTTGGTCTGTGTTTTGGGTTGGAAAGAAAAGCTCTAAGAGGGGGAGGGACAGATTCAGAAGAAGATACAATAATATTTCCTTTATTCTTTCACTGAAAAATGAAAGAATTTCATTTCATTCAGATATTTAAACAATAATTTGCTAGTCTTTCCCCTGCCACAATCTTTGAATGCATTGAGATTTTGTTCCTTTTATATGGAGAAATCTGAGGAATATGTCATGTTAACCATCTCTTTAATAATAATTAAAACCTCTGTTACATTACCAGCTTTACATTAAAATGCTACCTATAAAAAAGAACACTTTATTAAATGATTAATAGTAGTTCTTATCCTATATCAAAATCAAAATAGACCTGATAGTTATTGTTATTTAAGATTATAAAAACCAATAACATCATTTTGGGAGATAATAACATTTTATGTTGCATATTTAAAGAAAAATAGATCATTTGGAAAATTGTATAATCTTAAAAGATTATGTTTTCATTTAAAGTAGATCTGATTTACTAGTTATATATTCTTTTTAACCAAGACCATTTAAAGACTGAAAAGATAGATTTATTGTTTGCAAGTATAATCTTTTGTTGTAAATTATGTCAATAGATGGAAGTAAAAAATATGGTCACATTAAATAAGCTTTTGAAAACAAATACAAAACTAGGTAAGCCGGACAAGTAACTCTAAATTTATAGTAGGTTTTAAAATGGTTTTTAGTAATTTTTATAATATATAAGGTATTGTCATCTGCTTGGCCTGATACTAAATTAGTTGGCATTACCTAAGTAAACTCTTGCACAAGAATGGTAAGGCAGCTCAGAAATAAAGCTAGGTGGCAAAGGTTAACTAGCCTGGAAATTTAAATTTTATTAGATGTAATTCACAAAGTAATCTACATATATATCAGTGCATCAACAGCCTGCAAAATAATAAACATAATGGACATATTTATCATGACGGACCTTAAATATAGTATATTTAATAAAATATAAGCCTAAACATTTTGTACTTAGTTAATTGCTACAAGTAAAAGCATTTCATTTTAATTATAATTTTTGAAGTTTGTTTTTTTCTGCTTTACTAAGCCAAAAAATTTCAACACATTTGACACTCTTCTGAGAGGGAAAAGAGGTTTAATTTGTTGGGTATGTACAAGAATCCATTATAAAGATTTCATGTTTTTGTTCATGTAGCATATCAATGAAAAGCATTTTATATTTCATTCCCAATTCAAAAGAACTACCTAAGAAGTTAAGGACTATGGTATAACTTTTTTTTTTTTAATCCTCATGCAAAGTTGAAGTATCAAAAGGGTATTTCCTACGATATGAAATTGGACACCTACTTTTATTGGGTACAGGGCTGCCATTGGGGTAAGACACCTTTGTTTGGCTTATGAGCATAGAAAACTGGTAGTTATTTTCCACTATTATTCATTCACATTATGAATAAAAACATAACAAGGTTGTTAGAACATTATTTTCAGTTATCACTTACCAGCCCATCTTCTCCTGGTCTTGGGAAGGTTACAGCAAGATCATGACCATTCTCATCTAAAGCTTTGATTTCAATGCCTAAGTTGGATTCAGGTTGTTTGAGCCAATTTTGCAACACTGTCTTCACATCAATGCTCTGCCAAATACCAGTGCCGGGGTTCATGTCAAGTTTCAGAGATCGGATTCCAGTATACCTTGTACCGTCTTTCATGGGTTTGATGAGTCTCAGGATTTGCACAAACACTGTAGTAGGAGTCTTTACGGGTCTCAGATATATCCAGAGTTGGGCCTTTACTACTTTATTGTATTGTATTTTAGAGCTAAATTTAAAGAAGCAACATTTGGGTTTTCCTTCCACTTGCATTAGAAGATCAGCTATAAATGAATAAGAAAAGAAAAAGAGTTATTGAAATTATTTCTTATAAAAAATGAACAAACCCCTCCATATTAATTGGTGAACATTTTTTTTCCATTTCCATTGAAATACCGAATACATATTTAGTCTTTTAAAGTGAAAAACTATGTAGAATTTCATTCATAACTCAGTTAGAAAAATATCAAAGAAAATAATTACTCTAGCTTTTCAGAATTTTTTAGATATATGTTTTTTCAGCTGTTTATGAGGAATCTACTTCCTTTCCAGAGAACTGTGGACTAAGGAAAATTCTATGAAGGAATGAACTGTGGATGAAATTTTAAAATGTTGATGATTAGAGAGAACAAGAGACACCGTGGAGGAACATCCACTTAGAATTCTTTGGGAATCTGAGTAGTTACACTTACTGAGCAGCTGTACCAATCAGTCTGGAAGAAGGAACCCCTCCCCCAGGCCTGAATTACCTGGGGACAAGACACACTGAGCAACTAACTGAGCCTTGGGAATTAGGAGAAAATATAGTACATCTGTTATGTTTTGGCTCTGAAATAGCCTTTTAAAGGAACAAAACTAAGCAAGTAATTAGCACAAAAATTTAAATGTAATATTCAGCCTATCTCAAAAGTTAGAAAATATTGTCTTTAGAGCCAGGCTGTCATTGTAAGCAGAATCACTAGCAATTTCTTTCATTTTGGTTTTCCAAGATTGTTTATAAATAAGGTAAATCTACTCTAGGACTATTTGATAGCAGGGTCTTAAAGGAAAATTATTTGTTGCATTATAACCTGATTACTTAATGAGGAAAACAATATTTTGAAACTGTTCGGAGTCCAGTTTAAAGTGGGTAAAGCACTGTGTCAAGCAAGATCACAGACACATGGCACAGAATCTTCCTTGTCATGCGTTCTCTGCGAAGGTGCCTGTCTCCCTTTTCTTGAGTATAGTTTTGAACTGACTGCAAAAGGAATAGTATGAAATATATTATCTTTCAGAAGCAATGTAGATACTACAGGTAATAGTCCTCTCTCCCATGAAGAATAAAATTATATTTGAGGAGGTTATTAAGCAATGTGCCTGCCTGGAAACACGTAGACCGGGTACTTTCAACAGTAGAACCATGGTCAAGGTGTAAGTAGGACTCTGTGAGCCATAACCTACTGGATTATAATGTTTGTTTCTTAGGCATTTTCTGATAATTAGCTCATGATTATCATTATGCTCTGTTTACTTCATCATTGCTCTTACTAATACATTAAATTTTTAAAAATATTTTTTCCTAACCTCCAGTGTAATAGCTTTCAAAATTAAATATTTTAATTTCTGAAGAACATAAAAACACTGTGAGAAATAGTTTTGAATAACAGAAGTCATTGTAGGTGTTCAGCAAATTCTCAAATAGGCTTAAACATCTACAAGTCTCTTCTCTATTATTAGTGGAAAAAACTTATTATGATAAATGCATATTTTAGGCAACCAAATGCAATTATGAAATCTCATGTAAATTTTTAAAATTGCTTGTAGTATCTCCCAATTTTTGCCTTGGTGGTATTAAGCTGTGAAAGCATAGCATGTTATCTTTGTTATATTAAACAAAATAATATTAATGCTATGCAAGCATTTTATTTTTTTTAGCTTTTTAACTCTCTAAGAAAACAAATAATGCAGCAGATTTCAGTCTCATTAGTGTATTTCTCATGAAATCTTGCAAAAAGAAACTTTTCCTTCCTACTTACAAGCCAACAGCTTGTTAAAAGAGCCTGAAAATAGATCTGTTTCTCATAAACACTAGAACAACAGTCAGCAGAGTTGTTGATATACACTAACAGGGCTACTTACACTCTGTAGGCATGGTAATGATCGTTTCCGTCGTCGCGTGGTAATCATCATCTTCCAAAGAGCCATCACTGCTGTCATCTCGCTGGACGTCATACTGATCAATCAGTTCCCGGAGCGGAGGAGCTTTGGGCAAAAGTTGTCTTATAGCATCTTTGCTGATGTTAGGAGCTGTTTCCAGGCGAAGTTTACTGAGGATTTGAATTTTTATGGCTTCTATTCGCGAAGATTTAGTGTTTTGTCTCCAAGTACATGCATTACACAGCCCCTCTTTTTCCACATTTTCTTTTTGCTCGCTGTTCTCATTTAGATCCACTGGACCAGCAACAATCAGCATAAACAGGTAAATATAAACATAGATTTGCAGTTTTTGCATGATTTTAAAATCAGTACAATCTTTTGCCTGGCTCTTATTTCTTCCTTTTACTTTTCTTTTGCTTTTGAGTAATGCCAAGCAAAATTTTAATGCCTGTACAGTCTGAGAGACAACTTGCCACACCAGTGAATCTTTTATCCTGTATTCCAAGTGGCTTTTTATATTCCAACTTGGATGAGACAAGTGTCGTCAGGATCTATGATTGGCTCTCGCTCCACAATGAATCTCGCTGTCAGAGGTTAAAACCCTGTCTGTCACAAGTCACCAAACAGTATTTTGTTACAGTCAAGGGTGAGCTGATTCATTTGACTACTTCATAAAAGAAGTAAATCTGCAAATAATGAAAGATATATGTGATATTTGAAAAATTAAAGTCTGTGTTAACAATAATATAAACTACACTTAAATCTTATTAATCTTTATATGTGAAACTCTTGTTATAATTTAAATAAGTAAATCTTAATTTACACTTCATACTTAAAAAGTTGAAATGTTACTTCCTCAAAAATTAAAATGATTTTTTATTATTTAGGTAAGCATTTGAAGTAAAAAGAATTTTATTTGTTGTATTAAATTATTTTTAGTGCTGTGTAATTAGGGCAATATAAACTTAAATTAGGAAGACCTGTTAAAAGAAAAGTTAAGATTGTGATACTAGTAAAAGATTTTCAGCTATAATTTGAGAAACTTGTTTTCCTGACTAAATTCTTAGCACATGTTGAAAATCATACTTATTATAATGTTATATTGCACATGAAATTATTTTTAAATAATTTAATGTCTTATATTAATATGAAAATTATACTCAATTTTTGACTGATTACTATTAAGTTATTTCCTCTTCTCAAGTTGCAGGTTAATATCATTCAGAAGATGTGTTTCTTCATTGTTTATTACCAGGACATAATGTCAGCTAGTAGAAAAATCTCTGAACTTAGAATAAGAAGATAATGGAGTTATGACTGACACTGCAGCACTTACCACAATTTGCCTCCGATTTCCAGTGGTCGAAGTAACAAGTGTACTATCTTTTCTCCATAAATTATATCAGAATATTGTGAACACGTAAAAGGGAAAGAGCACCATATTAAAGGGGTGGCCGTTTTTTTGTTTCTCAATACTGTGATAAGTTTGCACCCCTTTGCCAATTTTGCATTTTGACCAGAGGGCAGACACCTGGCAGGGATTTGGGGTAAGGTTGGGAGCAGAGAATAGAGCTTTTTGTTCTCTAAATTTAAGTGGCCTCTGTAGGGACCAAATCTCAACCTTAGTTTTGGGAGCCACAAGATCTAATCAAATGAACTATTAAAGAGCTGAACAAACATAGCCAGTGAGAAACAGAAGCTGTTTCCAGGCCACACGAGATTTCTTCTTCCTACTGCTTTTTGGGAAGCTAAGGACTCCTAAGAGAGTTAATCCATTACTTTTTTTTCCCCCAAGAGAATGCAGTGGCTCGTATCAAATATTTATTTTTTAGGTCACTACCACTTTTGCACATTGTACACTGATTTACTGCCTCAGTGCACTAAAATGCAACTCAGTAGCCTGAAAAGTTAATGCATTTTCATCAAATTCTTAAGAGGTATCTACATCTCTTGAGAAAAAATGGCCTTACATAATGCATTAGATTTGCCCATCATTAAAGATTAAGGAAAACCAGACACAAACCAGATGCCCTGAAAGATTTCAGATACTCCTTGTTGTGGGACAATATTAGATCAGGCTTATAAAGTTTTATATATTTGGTAAATTTTTTTTTTAAATAATTTTATTTATTTATTTTCCCCCAAAGCCCCAGTAGATAGTTGTATGTCTTAGCTGCACTTCCTTCTAGTTGCTGTATGTGGGACGCGGCCTCAGCATGGCCAGAGAAGTAGTGCGTCGGTGCGCGCCTGGGATCCGAACCCGGGCCGCCAGCAGCGGAGCGTGCGCACTTAACTGCTAAGCCACGGGGCCGGCCCATATTTGGTAAATTTATTTTTCAATGTATAAATCTTTGTAATGTTATAATAATTGTAAGGTATGCTCCTATACACTTCTTAGTAAGTCATACCTTTTTTTTTTTTTAACTTGATTAGAATTGGATAGCACTTGGGAACTCAGACTCTGGAGTCAGATAGACCTGAGTTCAAAACTCAACTTTGCCAATTATAACTATGTAATAATGGATGAGGTACTTAACTTCTCTAACCTTCAGTTTCCTCATAGAGTTTTAGGGGTATGTAATTTAATAATGCATGTAAATTGCTGAATACAGTGCCTGTCATGTAGTAAGTGATTGATAACTGGTACTTGAGCACTTGGTCTGTGTTGCCTGCAGAGGGATTTGAGATTATGCTTAAATTTATCCTCCACATGAACTTGCTTTTGCTTCAGGTTGTAGCTGCCAATTATCAGGTTCACATAGACTACCTCTCCAGGCCTCTGAGCAAGTAAAATTTTCTAAGGCAGTCCTATTACAAGGCATGTTTCAGCTCTTTATTCTTCCTATCTGGAATAAAGTAAACAAAGGTTATCATTTCCACATGTGGTCAATGCTAATTATTCATGGATTCCATATTTGCAAATTCACCCACTTGCTAAAATTTATTTTAAGCCCCTGAATCAATACTCCTTGCACTTTTGTCGTCATTCATGCACATGCACAAAATGGCGAAAATTTTGAGTCTTCCCACACACCTTCCCAGCTGAGGTCAAACAGACAGCTCTGATTCTGTAAACAAGTGCCCTTTTTGCAATCTAGTTAGTATCATGTCTTTCACATTTTTTTGTGTGCTTTTTTTGGGTGATTCTGCTGTTTAAAATCACCCCCAAGCATAGTGCTGAAGTACTGTGCTCCTAAGCACAAGAAGGCTGTGATGAAAAGTAGAATGGTGGTTGCCAGGGCTGGAAGGAAGGATGGGGAGTGGGGAAAGCTGCTGTTTAATAGATACAGAGTTTCAGTTTGGGAAGATAAAGAGGTTCTGGAGATGAAAGTTGACGATGGTTGCACAAAATATAAATGTACTTAATGCCACTGAACTGTACACTTAAAAATGGTTAAATGGTCAATTTTATGTTATGCATATTTTTACCACAGTTTTTTAAAAAAGAAGGTTATGATATGCCTTAGGAAAAAAAATTTCTTATGGTAAAATACATGTATTAGATAAGCTCTGTTCAGGCTTGAGTTATAGTGCTGTTGGCCATGAGATCAATGTTAATGAATCCACAATATATATTAAATAAGATATCTTTAAACAGAAACACACATAAAACAGGATTATATATTGATGGATGAAAGTGTTACGACCAGAGGCTCACAGGAACATAACCTTGTGTTTCCCCTAGGAGCAATTGTTCAGTAACCACTCATTCAGTGTGGGCAGTGACTTGATGGAGCATAACCACTGTGAATAATGAGAATCAATTATATCTCGTCAGCTTCTCTAGAAGTCAGTATTAAATGAGCTAAGAAGTACTCAAGAAATTTTGAGAACATACATCCTTCTGCAGTGGCAGTGGTTGCAACCTTCCCAAGGCCCCAGAGTAGGAGGATTCACCCTGTAGTCTAACTGCTGGGGGCCTAGCTTTGGCTGCTTTCACGAAGGAGGTAGGACAGTGTGTCAAGATGGGAGAGTAGAAAAGAATTCCTTGTAGTTGACTGGGAGAGCTTGGTTAGCCAGCTTGTTGGTTTTGTTTTAGGTTGGCCATCTTTAAAAGCAGTGTCTCATAGGAGTCAGCATTTAGGTGGCCAATGCAGCACTTCACAAGACTTGTATTTTTGTATTTTTTTTTTTGTATTCACAAGACTTGTATTATTCTTTCCTTTGTTCTTCTTTGTGCTGGGTGGGCCTTACATTTCTATAACCATAAGTAAGGCAGCAAGCAAACTTCTCTTATCTCTACAACAAATGCCAGGATGTGTTTCAGAACAACTTTAAGAGTATAAAGCATATTTTCCAAAAAGTGTTTGTGGTTTTACTCTGCAGTTTGGGAACTACTGAGTGCAGTAACATAAAGGCTTGCCAGAAGTTTAGTGATGTGGACAAAGAAAGGAGGAGGAGACTAGGAATTAGAAAAAGAGCGGATCTTGAAAAATTCAAATCTGTTGAGGGAAAAACCCAGAAAGTGATATTTTATCTTATCACTCTTGCCATTTCCTTGTAATGACAGCCCTTTGGTATCACTCTATGCTGATTCTGCTTAAGGCCAGAAAAAAACTGTATAGTGCTCAACTCACATAACAGCATGAGAAGGTAGTCATCGCACATTGATGATATCTGATTATACATGCTTTCAGTAGATTATAGAACAAAAATTAACACAAGCAAAGTATTCTTGAGCTAGGGAGCAACAGTAGGAATAGAGGACAGGAGACCTGGAATATAGTTCTGGCTTTGCTGCTGACATTTTATGTGCCCTTGAATGAGTCAGTTAGCAAAGCCTTCATTTATGAATGTGTGTATGTATGTATATATGTATGTATTAATTCATTTATTATTTTATTAAACATTCTATTGCCTATCATGTGCCTGGCACTGTGCTAGATTCTGAGGAAAGAACAGTGAGCCAGACAGAAGTAGTCACTGTCTTCCTGAAACCTACAGTCTAGTTTCTACGTATAAAATCTGAGGAAATTTAATTAGGTGTGCCCTTTCAGTTGAGTTTTATCCCCTAAAGCAGTAATTCTCAAACTTTTCGGTCTCAGGATTTGTTTATAATCTTAATAGGATCCTCAGAAGCTTTTGTTTGTGTGGGTCATATCTATCAATATTTAACATGTTACAAATTAAAAATGAGAAATGTTAGAACATAGGCATACACAAGCATGCACTCTATTTGCTGACAGTGTGATGATGTTGTCACATATCATGGAGCCTCTGGAAAACCCCACTGTACACATAAGAAAGAATGAGAGTAGCAAAAAACATCTTAGCTTTGTCATGAAAATAGGTTTTTTTTATAGACTCTCTGAGAAAGTCTTCACTCCAGGGATCCCCAGACCACATTTTGAGAACCATGCCCCAGAGTAATAATTTTTATACTACTTTGAATTGAGTATTTTTTCCCTCTGACTTGAAGTCCCCTCCTCCTAATACCTATAGCTTTGCTTTTAATGAAAAATCAAATATGGTAATTTTTAAACATTATATATTTATTTACTGACACATAATTATTGCCAAGAGCAGAAATATAAATATTATTGTGTTATAATCACCAACTACCAACTTGTAGGTTATCTAGAAGACATTTGCACAACATTTGTGAGTTCTAGGGTATAGACTGAAATCTGTGGTGTTGAGGGATTTCTTGTAGATGGTCTTCAGGTCAGTCTTGAGATGATGACATTCATATTATGGCAGTGCCTCATAATAATGTCCCAGTTAATAAAGTTTCTGTATTCTACTGTCCTTTAGAGGTAGAATTAACTCAGGAATACTTCAAAATGCGATTTCTCCCCTCCTCCTTTTCCAAAGTGGGAACTCCAGTATATTTATTACAGATTTGAAATACAGAGTATAAAAATAAGTTATAATTTGGCTTCCTCATTTTTCCACTGAAAAAAGATACTAGACTCAAAGACTTAATGTTAAAATTGTATAGATTGTGCCCTCCTCTATTATTACAATTCTCAAATGTTTGCTTTTGTTTCCTTACTTGTCCTCCCATCTCTACCCCTCCATCCCCCAAATAGACTATGAGCTCTTTAAAGGGAGGCAATTATTTTGTTCATTTTTGTGTCTTCAGCTCTTGGTCCAATACCTGGCACATAATTAGGTTGGCAAAAGGATATTTACTGAATAATTGAATCAATCAATAAATGAATGTCTCCTTAAATACAAGAAACTTTGACTTTCTAATTTTCCAATGGGTATAATTAGTACATTTATAGACTTTCTAAGTGACTCTGGTTGTGTTTTTAGTTTGCTCTGACTATGGTTCTAGCATTTCTGTTGGGTTCCCTCTTACTCATACTGGCAGGGGAAACTGGTGTTACAGGTCCCTGTGTCCTTGCCACCTCTAGTGGTTCTCTGGTAGAGCACTCAGCACTTGGAACATACCAGTGGAGCTTTTGCATTTAATGGTCTGTGACTACCCATAGACACTGTGTGGCACTTAACAGGGATCTTGCTAGGAAGTGGCCTTGCTGGCTGTGACACCACTGTTTAAGACCACCAGAGCCCTTACCCAATCCAGTTTACCCAAATATAGGTCAAACTGAGTTTAAGGAGCATCAAAGGTAGCACAAGAGGAGAAAAGAAATCTCAAAAGAGAAGTGTGTGTGTGTGTGTGTGTGTGTGTATGTATGTGTTTAAGCAAGGCAAAGGCAGAACAGTCTTCTTTGCCTTGACCCAGTGGGGAGAACTGTGAACTGATTATATGCATTACAACCTTCTCCTTCTCCCTCATATTCTTTCTCATAAAGTACTAAGTTTCTCAGTGAACCTTCCCTCCCTGCTGTCTCCTCATACCAGCAGAAAGGAGCTTTCTCTCGAAACTGGGATGGAATTTTATTGCCTCGGTTTAAGCCAAGAAGGCATAGTTCTTTGAGTAGCCAACCAAGGTGGGCCAGAAGTCAACCTATTTCCCAGAATGCTCTCTCAAACTGAGTTCCTTCTCTCCCTTATGGTCTTTGAGTACCATAAGTAATTTCATAAAACTTAGTTCTTTATGTATATTCTGTTTCATCCATATAACCGCCTTACATCTGAGTACTACTTCAATGTCTTCATTTTCTACATTGTCTACAAATACAGTGTTTATAGTTGAGTTTTTTTTTACTATAATCAAGTTGGCTTCAAGTGCCACCAAAAGTGATAGGGGTTGACTTTTATTCATGGGAATTCTCAAAAAAAACTTGTTTTTCCTTTTAAACGAATCTTTACATTATTCAAGCTTGAGAACCTGGCTCAAATAATTTCCTCATTCTATCAATAGCAAATAAACATAGCTACTTAAGTCCTTTGCCCAACGGCATTGGCTGGTGTTTGGAAAAAGTCTGTGCTTCGCTAAAGTAGCCCTTTTTACTGGATTTAGATTTTCTTTTTGTTTATGCGGAGTGTACATGCAGTGAGACAGCATGTAGGAATGTTTCAGATTGCCTAAGTTATACCAGTCTTTAGCTGGCCTCTCAAATTTTCTACAGCCACACCCTCACTTCCACACCGTTGCCTACCTCCCTGGATTAAGAAGACATAAACTTCTGCCTGCAGCTATACACTTTCTTTTCCAAATTTGAAGAAGTCAAATTTTAAAAATTTACAAATGAGAAGGGCCAGCCTGGTGGTGGAGTGGTTAAGTTCGTGCACTCTGCTTCAGCAGCCCGAGGTTCGCAGGTTCAGATCATGGGTGTGGACCTACACCACTCATCAAGCCATGCTGTGGCAGCAACCCACATACAAAATAGAGGAAGATTGGTACAGATGTTAGCTCAGGGCCAATCTTCCTCTCAAAAAAAAAAATTTTTACAAATGAGAAACTGGGTATCATAAGTTCATTTTCTTTCTTTCTTTATTTTGTGTATGTGCGAGGAAGATTAGCCCTGAGCTAACATCCAATGCCAATCCTCCTCTTTTTGCTGAGGAAGATTGGCCCTGGGCTAACATCCATGGCCATCTTCCACTACTTTATATGGGACACCACCACAGCATGGCTTGACAAGCGGTGCATTGGTCCACGCCCAGGATCCAAACCTGCGAACCCCGGGCCGCCAAAGCAGAGTGTGCAAACTTAATGGCTACGCCACCAGGCCAGCCCTTCCTTTTCTTTATTTTTGATGACTGATTTCCTTAATGATGTTTTGTTTTACTTTAGAACAAGCACGTGGTTTCCAGAGCAGGTGACAATATAGATTGAATTGGAAAATCATATCTTTAGCTTTAAAATCTTTACCCTTATCATTAAGAGTTAAGTTTTCCAGTAAACAACCACTCGCCAAGAGAAAATCTTGCAATTTTCAGGGTTTTGTTTTTGGAGACCTTTGGAAACCATCGACTCAATACAGAGTATGTTTGTGCAAATAAAAGAAAATTTTTTTTTAGATTTAGATTTTTAAAATTTAAAGTCTTAAAACTCTTTTTAAAACATTTAACTCCCTCTTTACTCAGTGGTTTGGAAGTAATGATAGCCTTAAAACAAATCAGTTCCAAGAGTGTTCAGAAAATATTTTCTTATTTCCTTGGAATTGCCTAAAGCATTGTTTTTAATAATTCACAGAGGATTGGCTTTCAGAGGCATTCTGTTTCCAAATTCTTTTGTAAATTCATAGAAAGAACCCTTTAAAATGTATTCATTGGTTCATTTATTAGTTTATTAAACACTTATTGAGCAACTGGTTTGTGATAGATACTATGCCAGGAATTGGAGACATGAAAAAAATGATGCTTTTCGCCTAAGGGAAAAAAATTGAATTGTAGGAACATGAGAATTTTAAGATTATTGTATCTCATCTACTCAGGAACAGATGGAGAAACTGAGGCCCAGAGAGAAGTTACATGACTTAAATTAGAATTATTAAAAACAGTTTATTTGTTTTACAAAGGCGATTTGCATTGAAATACTTTCGAAACACCAAGTGCTTCTTTTATATTGAGTTAGGAATTTTTTTTAATGCTCTAAAATTAATGAATAAGGCCAGTGCTCAATTTCCTGGGTCCGTGCCACTGTGGTGCCCTTTGTTCTTGGACCCAATCCATGGTCTGGCTTGGCAACTGAAAGACCCAATGACCTGCATTTGGCAATTAGTATAGGAGTTTTAGTGTCTACTGACTAACCGTACTTTGGATGCCCATTTGCTCAGATATTGGGGGTCAGCCTTTGTTATAGAACATCACTATTTCTGTTAAACTCACATTTCAATATTTTGAGTCATATAGTTACATTCTGGAAACTTAAAATTAATAAGTCAGGAGTTTCTAGTTATTTTAACCATAACGAGTTTTATCTGACTTTTATATTGGTTTAAAATTGATACAGCCTTGAATTATAGTAAAAACATTTTCATTTAATTAGATTTAACATGAACATTCTGGCCCCTACTGGGAACTCTAAGAACTACATCACTTGTACTACCAATTTTTCTAAGGTCATAAGGACTTCAGTTTAAACCTTGAATTCGGTTTTATATATCTTCTCTATTTTTTGTAATATACAGAAATTTATTGACCAAAATCTATAAGTAAGGCATTACTATTATTAAGACTCAAAATCTCTGTTAAATATTGGGCATTTTTATATGACACAATGAATGTAAGTCCACTGTAATAGAATCAAATTTTCTACCTTAAATCTAAATATAAAGAAATCTAATATTTTTCATCTCCACTCAAACTCAGAGGAGAAATCTGATGAGATAACAGATGAAATCTAAATACTTGATAAAGTGTGGTAAAGACTCACTTAGAATTTCATTTCATCAAATATTTATTTAACAGCCACTGTTTGGTTGTGGGTAGGCATTGGGTATATTGCCCTACCCCCAGAGGGGAGGGGGCAATAGTTGTAAAACAGCACTTCAGCTAAGTGTGAAATTGTGGAATGGAGTATGGACTGTAGGACAAACCAACAGTTTCTTGCGTGTAGATGGAAAGATTTATGTACATGGGAGACTTAGGAGTGGGGAGTGGAGGACAAATGGGAGACTGGAAACAAGATTATTAAACCTCCCCTCTCCAAATCTATGAATAAATAAACACTTGTGCCCAAGCAGTCTCTACGAGCTCTCTGACATTGGGCAAATTAGGTAACCTTCGTTTACTCATCTGCAGAATGGAAACATTAGTCAAGTTGTGAGGACTAAATGAGGTAATAATGTAATGTGCCAAGAGCAGTGTCTGGTGCCAAATAAGTCCTTAATAAATATTAAATATTAAAATCATTGTCAACATCTACCTAACAATATTCATGTCATTAATATGGATTTATATTGGAAATATTTGCAAAATTGAAAATTTATAAATTGAACTTTTGTAAAGTGAGGGATGGGTATATATGATGTACACAAGAGGAAGATCTAAAGCAAAATGACTAAAAAACTAGAAAGAAAAAAGTGGGAAAAAATATGCCAAGCAAATGCTAACAAAAGGAAAGCTGGAGTCATGATATTAGTTGCAGGCAGGTTTGAATTTAAGGCAGAAAGTATAAAACAAGACAAAGAGGGAAATTTTATGATGGTAAAGGATCTACAGACAGGATATACCTTTCATAAATCTTAAAGCACTGAGTAATATAGTAATAAAAATACATAAAGAAAAACTGCAGAACTACAAGGAAAAATGATCAGAAACAAAACAGTAGCAGCCTACTTTAATTCACTTCATGGATCAAGCAGTCAAAAGTTAGTAAGAATATATTTGAACGACGAAGTCAGTGACGTTGATGAAACAGATTTCATTGATGGAATAGATGAACAGATATCCTGTTAACTGAAAATCCATCTTATTTTTACAAGCCCATGAAACGTTTACCAAATCGACTATATGTTGGCCCACAAAAAAAAAAAAAAAAAAACTTTCGATAAATTCCAAGAATTAGAAATAATCCAGACCACATTCTCTGATAACAGTGTAATTAAACAAAAATGAATGACCAAAATAAAATCAACGTGTCTACCACTTGGAAATATAAAAATTATTTAAAACACCCTTTGGTTCAAATTGGAAATAAAAATGATGTTGCAGAATATGTACAAAATAATAATTAAAACATTATGCAGAAAATAATAATGAAAACATTACATTCTGAAAGCTGTAGGACACGACTACCTCTGTGTTCAGCAGATATTCAGAGCTTCAAACGTGTATTACTAAATAAGAAAGAATGAAAATTGCATACTATTTAACTCCAAAAATTAGAAAATGAAATACAAAATGGACTACAAATTAAACATTAAAAAGCAGAAGAAAAATAAAAAGGTAAAATCAGAAATTGTGTCAGAAACAGCAAAGCAGAATAGATAATATAAATCTATGTATGACCTGTTTCCTTAAGGAGAAAAAAAAACCATAATATCCTAGCTAAGCTAATCAATATAAAGAAGGCACAAATATTCTAAATTAGGAGAAAGAGAAGTGATTTACAGACACTGTCAGAGAATTAAAGAATTAAAAGAGCATACTGCAGGGGCCAGCCCAGTGGCGTTGTGGTTAAGATTGCGCGCTCCGCTTTGGCGGCCCGGGGTTCGCAGGTTCAAATCCCGGGTGCAGATCTACGCACCACTTATCAAGCCATGCTGTGGCAGGAGTACCACATATAAAGAAGAGGAAGATGGGCACAATGTTAGCCCAGGGCCAATCTTCCTCAGCAAAAAGAAGAATATTGGCAACAGATGTTAGCTCAGGGCTAATCTTCCTCACACACACACAAAAAACCATACTGCAAAAGTATTGTGCAAATACATTTGAAGACCTGTGTGAAATTAAGGTGATACAGATTTTCTAGAAAAAACATAACCAAGGAAGAAAGTGAAATAATTACCAGAGAGCTATTCTCTGAAAAGTGCCAGTTTATAGATGATTCTTCCAAATCCTTAAAGGATAGATAGTATTTTTCAAAATAGTGTTTTGAGATTAGCATTTTTTACTGAAATAGAATAGTATGGAGTGCATACTCACAGTAGAAGGCAAGTATTATTACGTGAAACTTTTGTTTCAATGTATATATTTATACCAGGTCTCCTTTTAGAGCTGCATTTTTCACTTTGGGTCACAATCTAAATACTCTGAAAACCACTGTTATAGAATTTTAATAAATTAAAAATAAAAATGAATACAGAAAGCTTGCAAAAATTTTTAAGCTAACATAATATTGATACTAACACCTGGCAATGAAAGCAAGAAAAGAATATTGACCCAAATTTTTAAATTAAATATTAGCAAGTAGAATTCTGCAGTACATTGAAAGAATAATATGCTGTAACCAAGCCTGGTCATTCCAAGAGTGCAAATGTGGTTCAGTATCTGAAATCTATTCACGTCTTTCAACATATTAATAGGTAAAAGGAGGGGAGATTCCTATAAAGCTCTTGACAGAATTTAAATAGGAGTCCTTTAATTAGGACCATACCTTATTTAAAAACCTTCAGTAAAATATGAGTAGATGGATGTTTTCTTTAAGTGATAAACCAGTATTATGCTTAGTGATGAAACCCTATACATCTTCTCATTAAAATCAGAAATATGTTAAGGATACATTCAATCATAACTATTACTTGTTGTTTCTAGGGAATTATTAGCCAATACAAGTAGACAAAATAGTAGAATAAGAGGCATAAATTTAGGACAAGGCAAAATTGTCATTTATTTTTGCAGATGATATAATTTAATGCCTATAAAAATTTAAAGAGTCAACTGAAAAAAAGTATATGAAACAAATTTGGTAAGGTGGCATGTTACAAAATTAATACACTCTGAAATCCTAGATTTTCTTTATGCAAAGAATAATCAATTAGAAAATAGAATGAACAAAAAAGATGCCGTTCAAAATAACAGCCAAAACTAAACCAAACCAAATAAAAACACGTAAAGAGAATTTAGCTACAAATGTGCAGGCCCTATGTTAGTAGTTCTTCACCCTGGCTGGGGTTAAGCTCTTAATAAAATCACAATGCCTGTGCTCCACACCAAACCAATTAAGCCTTTGGTGATGGAGCCCAGACATCTGTATTTTTTGAAACCATCCAAGTAACTGTAATGTACAACCAGGGTAAAGAACCACTTGCTCCATATGCAGAAAATATTAAAACTCATAATAAGTGGAATGACATGCCCTATTCTTGAATAGGAAGACTCAGTGTTGTATAAATGTCATTCTGTTTAGTCCTTAAATGCAATATAATTTCCGATTAAAATAGCAATCAATTTTTAAACATAACAAACATTTCAGAATAGCTAGGTAAATTTTGATAAGGAAGAGAAGTGAGAGAGGAGTAGCATTAATGGATATGAAAACATTTTAAAGACTGGTAATTTAAAATATCAATTTAAAATATCAAGGTATTGACAGGAAATGAAAAGAGAAGTGAAACAGAAAAAAGGAGTGAAAATTAGACCCAAGCATGTAAGAAAACTACGTAAGTGATAAAAGTGTCATTTTAAGTAGACCATTAAATAAATGGATTATGTATTGGTATTGGGACAGGTAGATAGCCACATGGACTACTGGCCACTAGACTGTAAGCTCCGTGAAGGCAGGGATAATTTCATATTCATCAAAAATTTAAATCTCAAAAATGCAACCAGAAAAGTATGAGAAGAAAATGTGACTGGTTTTTATATACCATGATGTAAATTTTGAAGTGGATGTCATACATTCTAATCATGTATATGTGCATGAATTTGTTGGAAGTTTTCTTTGCCACACTGAAATTTAAAATTAAGTAGGTACGTTTATCAATCTTTTCTATTGTGGCTTGATAAATGTGCCTAGATCAAAATTTTAAATTTCAGCATGGCAAAGAAAACCTCAAAGGCATGCACAATGCAAAATATTTTCTAATTATTTCTTTTACCTATTGGTTATTTACAAATATATTGTTTAGTTTCCTAATATTTGGAGACTTTCTAGATGTATTTTTGATACTGATTTCTAGTTTAATTCTTTTCTAATCAGAGACTATATTCTGTATGGTTTCAATCCTTTTGCATGTATTAAAGCTGGTTTTATGGCCCAGCAGATGTGAATGTTTCATGAGAACTTGAAAAGAATGTGTATCCTGTTTTTGTTGTGTGTATGATTCAATAAATGTCAATTAGGTCAAGTAGGGTTAAGTTTTATATATGGTAACTTATTTCTGTCTACTTATTCTATTAGTTACTAAGAGAGGAGTGTTGAAGCCTCCAGTTATAATGATGAATTTGACTATTATTCTTTTCAGTTCTGTCAGTTTTTGCTTTATGTATTTTGAAGCTCTGTAATTGGATGCATACATGTCTACGGTTGTTATACTTTCATGATGAATTAAAGTGACTCTGTTATCATTTTGAAATGTCCTCTTTATCTCTGGTAATATTCCCTGTCCTGAAATCTGCTTTGTCTGATATTGATATAGCCACTCCAGCTTTCTTAGGATTAGTGTTTTCATTGTATATCTTTCTATCCATGTACTTTCAACCTATCTGTTTTTATTTTTTTTATTTTTTTAATATGCCTCTTTATTTATTTGTGTATGTATTTATTTGTGTATGTATTTATTTATTTATTATTTGAGGAAGATTGGCCCTGAGCTAACAGCTGTTGCCAGTCTTCCTCCTTTTTTCCTTTTTTCTCCCCAAAACCTCAGTAGATAGTTGTATGTCATAGTTGTGCATCCTTCTAGTTGATCTTTGTGGGACGCCGCCTCAGCGTGGCTTGATTAGCAGTGCGCTTGATGCTTGATGAGCAGGCCTACGCCCAGAATCTGAACCGGTGAACCCCAGGCCGCCGAAGTGGAGTGAGTGAACTTAACCACTACACCACTGGGCCAGCCCCATGTTTCTGTTTTTAAAGTGGTTTCTTGTAGACCACATATAATTGTCTTGCTTTTTTTATCCAGCCTTGCGACCTCTGCCTTCTAACTGGAGTGTTTAGACTATTTACATTTAATACAGTTATCAGTATGACTTGGTGTAAGTCTAGTGTGTTGCTATTTGTTTTCTATTTGTCCCACTTGTTCTATGTTCCATTTTTCTTCTTTTTCTATTTTCTTTCAGATTGAGTATTTTTTAGTGTTTCACTTTATCTCCACTATTGATTTATTCACTATACCTGATTGTTTTATTCATGTAGTGGTTGCTCTGGAGTTTATAATATGTATCTTTAACTTATCACAGTCCGCCTTCAAATAATATTTTACTGTTTCATATATAATGTAAGAACCTCATAACAATATACTTCCCATCCTTTGTGTGGTGGCTGTCATACATTTTACCTCTACTTACTTTATAAATTCCCTAATACATTGTTATTATTTTTGCCTTATACAGTCAAGTTTCTATGAATTTTATAAAGTCTTCATATTTATGCATATGTTTATCATTTCTAGTGCTCTTTGTTCCCTTGTATAAACCAGGACTTTTCAATCTCAGCACTCTTGAGACTTTGGGCTGGGTAATTCTTTGTTTTGAGAGGCTGTCCTGTACACTGTAGGATGTTTAGCAGCATCCCTAGCTCTGCTTATTAGATGCTGATAACAACTCTCCCCCAAGTTGTGCTGACCAAAAATGTCTCTAGACATTGCTAAATGTTCCCTGAAGGACAAAACTGTCACCAGTTGAGAACCACTGGTGTAGATGGAAGTTTCTATATGAAATAATTTTCCTTCAGCCTAAAAAAAATTATTGAACATTTCTTTTATTTCAGGACTGTGGTGACAAATTCTGGCAGCTTTTGCTTGTCTGAAAAAGGCATAATTTTACTTTTATTTTTGTGGGATATTTTCACTGGCTGTAGAATTCTCTATTACTAACATTTTCCTTTAAGCATTTTAAAGACGTTATTTATTTCATTGTCCTCTAGATTGCGTTGTTCCCAACAAGAAATCAATGGTAATTTTTATTATTGTTCTTGTATGTAGTGTGTCTTTTTCTTTGACTACTTTTAAGATTTTCTCTTTATCATTGGTTCTCAGCAATTTTATGATAATGTGCCTTGATGTGGTTTTCTTTGTGTTAATCCTGCTTGGTATTCACTGGCTTTTCTAGATTTTGGGGTTTATAGTTTTCATCAAATTTGGAAAAAAAATACAGCTATTGTTTATTCAAATATTTTTTCTTCCTCATCTCTTTCTGGGATTGTAATTGGACATATGTTAATTACACAACTTGATGTTGTCCCATAGGTCACAGAGGCTCTGTTTGTATTATTTTTCACTCTCTTCTTCTTGCTGTGCTTCAGTTTTGATAGCTTCTGTGGCTATTTCTTCTGGTTCATTAATTTTCTTTCTGAACTCTCTAATCATCTATTAATCTCATCAAGTGAAATTTTCATTTCAGATATTGTATTTCATCTCTAGAAAATGCATTTGGTTCTTTTTTATATCTTCCATCTCTTTCCTCATTATGTTTATGTTTTCCTTTAAACTTTGGGCATATTTTAATGACTGTTTTAAAATCTTTGTCCTCAAAATCCATCACTATGTCTTTTTTTCATCTATTTCTATTGACTGTTCTTTTCTCCTGGTTAGGAGTCACATTTTCTTGCTCATTTATATGTCTGGTAATTTTTTATTGGGTGTAGGGAATTGTGAATCTTATGTTGTAGACTGTCTGAATTTCATTCTCTTCCTTTAAAAGTGTTGAAGTTGGTTTACACAAGCAGTTAAGTTACTTGTAGATCAGCTTGATGTTTTTGAGGCTGACTTTCAAGCTTTGCTAGGGTGGATCTACAGTAGCCTTTACTGCAGGCCTAGTTTAGTCCAATTACCAATATAGGACCTTTCTAAGGTCTTTGAATGCCCTGGGTACTCAACAAGTCTTTCTACTCTGGCAGGTCAGAACTTGGAGCCCTTTGTGACGTTGAAGATGTGTTCAACTTACAGTTCTCCAGCTGTTCTTTGCCTAGCCCGTGAAGTTTCACTCTATTCATTTGCAGCCTATTTCAGGTTCAAGGAGACTGAAGACTTCTAGAGTCTTTCTTTGCGTAGATTCCTCCTTTCTGCCCCACAATATCCAGTGTCCTCACCTTCCCCAACTTCTGATCTCTGTTTCCTCAACTTAGCAAGATTATTGTACTCTGCTTGGCTTTCCCTTTTCTGCACTGTGATCCAAAATGTGCCTCCAGGGCAATTCTATGGATCACATCGTTTGTTTCCCATCTCTTAGGGATCACAGTCTTATTCTGCCTGTGTCCAATTTCTGAAGCAGTTGCTTTGTATATTTTATCCTGTTTTCTCATTGTTTACAGCAGGAAGGCAAGTACAGTACCAGATAACCAAATTTGGCCTGAGGTAGAAGTCCCCTTAGAAGACAATAGAACAAAGAAGGGAAAATGAAACAATTATGGCAGGAAAAAGGCTAAATTTCTTCTTACCTTCAATCCAGAACCCCAAATGAGAAAAAAAGTTAACCCAGTAGAAAAATGGCAAAAAAGAAATACAAATTTCCAACAAACCTATGAAAAGATGTTCAATTTCACCGGTAAGTTAGAATAAAATGAAAATATTAGTGAAATACTATTTCTCTTTCAAGTGTGAGGAATAAGCACAGAAAAATAGCCCCCTCCTTCCCTCTTGGTGGGAGTGTAAATGTTAATTTTTATCCGCTTTATAGGGCAATTTCACGCTGTCTTTCAAAATTTTAAACATGCCATGCCATTTGATCCAGCAATTCTATTTTCTAGGATTTTGACCTCAGATCAACTTGCCCAAACTCTCAAAAATATTTGTGGACTTTATAACGTTGAAAAGTTGAAAATAATCTACATATCCAAAAATTAGAAATAAATTAAATAAGTTGCAGTATCTCTAGACAAATCTATATGTATGTACTGACGTAGAAAGATAAATATAATATACTAAATGGAAAAAGCAGATTTTAGAACAGAGTAGATTTTATAACTATGAAAAAAAGAAAAGTTACATTCATTGTATGTATACTTTCCCCATAGATATTTCATCCAATCCCATGACCTTTAATATTAAATATTTGCTGATGTTTACTCCAGACTCATACTCAACAGTGTACTTCACATTCCTTTTGGATAGTTAATAAGAATTTCCAATTTAACATAGCCAAAGCAGAACTCTTGATTTGCCAGTCCTCTCCTCCCCACCTAGTCTTCTCCATTTCAATAGATGACACCACCGTTCAACCACTTGCTCATGTCAAACACCTGGGAGTCAAGGAATTTTTCTCACCAAACTGCCCACTCCACACCGTTCAGTGGGAATAAAGGAGTCAGAAAGCTGGAAGGTTCATAGAGTATTGCCTGGTTGTAGGATAATAAAATAGCTACCACTTTTTTAGCTAGCAATAAATTAGTCACTGTATCAGGTACTTCATATACATTATTTCCTTTAATCCTCAAACAACTATAAGGCAAGTGTTATTTCACCATTTTATAATAGTTTAAGATTTCAGGTGATAAAAAAGGAGCTCTGTGTTTGTGTGTTTGTGCATAAATTCTCTCATGCTTCTGTTTCTTTGTTGCAGCCTGTAGGTCCTGCCAGAAGATGGTTACCAGGTAATACAGATATCCTGAGAACACTAGTTTGGTCCCAAGGTAGGTGCTAGGGGAAATATATTAGGCACGTCCTGTGAGGTGTTGATTCTCACAGCTGGTAGGTGCCAATGGGTCCTTATATCCCACTTCTTCACTAGTTCAAATTCTATGATATAGAATTTATTCTTCCTCAGTTATATAAAAATTGTCCTGAGGCCAGCCCAGTGGTGTAGTGGTTAATTTCAGTATGCTCCACTTTGGCAGCCGGGGTTCGTGGGTTTGGATCCCATGCGCAGACCTACACCACTCATCAAGCCATGCTGTGGCAGTGACCCACATACAAAAATAGAGGAAGATGGGCACAGATGTTAGCTCAGAGCCACTCTTCCTCAAGAAGAAAGAGGATTGGCAGCAGGTGTTAGCTCAAGGTCAATCTTCCTCACCCCAAAAAAAGTTGTCCTTCTTCCTCAGTTATATAAAAATATTAGCTGGCTTTATGTGTAGAAGGATATAGTTTTTTCAATAAATGTATTCAATGTGACTTATTATTTAGTCAGCAGAATTGCAGGAGTGTTTTGGAAATTAATTTCATCAGGTCCTGGGCTAAGTACCAGTAACAAAAAAATTAATGAAGACATGATGCCCCTGGTGACCTCACATTCCAGTAGGGGAGACAGACTTGTAAACAGATATGTTAAAGTAGAAGATGGTAAGTGCTCTTCTGAAGACTGAGCAAAGAGCTGTCAGTGCAGACACACAGCAGACTCTCCCTGAGGAGTCAGGAAGGTTTAACAGAATAGGTGACATTTGAGCTAGATCTTGAAGGATGGGCAGGAGTTTGCCAGGTGAATGAGATGATCTCTATATAAAGTGCCTAGTACAGGGCTTGGTAAGACTCAATAAATGTTAACCTCTAGTTCCAGTCGGGGAAGCGTTCCAGGCAGAGGACACCGGTCCGTTCAATTCAAGGAACACTTATTGAGTACCTTGTATATATCAGGCATGCTTCCAGGTTCTTTAGTCCTGTGTGCCAGGCACATCCTCTGAAGACAGATAATTACACAAGGGTCTGGTGTGAGCCGTGACCAGATCTACTATTTATAGATTTTGCTCTCAACATGGAGCAGAGATGTTTGTTTTAACACTGCTGACACATTCTATCTTGATTGCAACTCCCTACTACAATAGCATTGGCTACACTGAGATGTAAGCAGCTAGTGACTGTTCCAGACTTAATTTCGTGAAAGCAGTGGTGACAGTCTGGCCTGGCTTCCACCTGTGTTCTGGGCCACTTTGATCTGCACTTGGGTCAGGTCCAGGAAACTGCTCTTCCTCATAGCGTGGATGAAAGAATCCAGGTGCCTACATTTCTATTCCTGCTCACTGACCCAGTAGGTTTCACTTTCCCTCTTTTCAATAAGCCCTTTTATCAAACCCAACCACCAAATCTTGATGCTTTATTTTACAGTAGAGTAGAAAATAGTATAGAATAAATAGATATATATTTATTCTATATATAAATATAGAATCTATACTGTTATCTGAATTTATTATACTAAACACAGAACCTATACATTTCCACATCTAAAATAGGACATTTCTAAATGTAAGGAACATTCTATGACTGTTTTCAATGGCAGTATTACTAGCATAATGCAGTTACAGACAATGGAAGGAATGTTCCAAGTGTTTCACAAACATTTTATTTAATTCTCACAGCAATTCTGTAAGATAGGAATTATTTTAACTATTATACAAATTAGGGAACTAAGGCACAGAACATTTAACTTACCTAAAACTAAAAATGGTGGCACTGGGATTTGAAACCATGTCTATCCAACTCCAACCCCACTTCTTTCCCACTACAGCAGTGTCCAATTTAAATGCTACCATTTATTGTATATCTACCATACGCCAGACACAATGTGAGATGCTCAAATACATTCTCTCTAATCCTCATGAATTTTCTTTAATAGAACATTTAAAGCAATTAAATACCTTACTAGAACTCACAGCCGGCAAATTATACTTTCCGATTTCAAGCCTTGGTCTGAGACTTGGGAGCCTGTTTTCTTTCTATTATACTGCACCAGTGGTTCTCAACCCTGGGCGTACATTGGAATCAAATGAGGAACCTAAAAAAAAAGCCCTACCCTCAGAGAGTCTAATTTAATTGGTCTAGACTAGAGCCCAGGTGATTTAAAGCTTCCAGGTGATTTTAATGTGCTGTCTGGTTTGAGACCATGGTTCTCAAAAGTTAATAGAAAGCTTGAAGTAAGGCTCAATTTCATTTATCTTGATAAACTGGTGGAAAATGCCACTTGTAGACTATTTTTAAAGTGATTGTATTTTCCTGGAAAGTACTGAAGAATGTAGAGGAAGGACCATGGGCTTTGGAGTAAGATAGACCTGACTTTCAACCTCAGCTTTGACACTTTCTTGCTGAGTGGCCCTCAGCAAGTTCCTTAGCATTCTGTAAAATGTTGATTGTGAAAGAAGTGAAAGGTATCCTTGAGAAGAGGATTCTCTCTTGGAACAAAGGGAGTGAATGCTGCCTCTGGTGGCCTCCTACTGGGGATCAGTGTGCACGCAATGCATTGAAGAGGCCTTGGGACAACTCTGGTTTTCCTAGTCAAATGGACTGTAAAGCCCATCTTCTGCCTCCCACTCCTGCTGCCAAAAATTCCCCAAGCCGCCAGGGGCCCTTCTCATTACAGCTACTCGGGGAATTCCTTTATTGCCAGACCATGTTGCATCGTTGGGAGGTGACCAGGAGAGGAGGATTCCTTTTAGCTGGAGGCCAGAGTGGGATATGTATGCTCGGGTGAAGGGAAAGGGGAAGGACGTTTTTAAGGTCTTATATTAGATTTGAAATACATTTTACAATAGAAACAATATCTGGATGGTAATTAGTTTTCTATGTTATTTAATTAAAACCTACTCATAATCTTGCCAGAAATGTACTATATTTTATATACAAATAGGACTGTATTTCAGGAATCTTTTGGGTTCAATAAGCTTTGAGGAATTAGTGTGGAAGCATAACCTATGTTTATAACATTGTTTCTATGAGAAATATGAGGCCACTACTTGGGACTCCAAGAAATAGCTTCTTTCCTCCCTAACTCAACTTCACAAATATAGTACCCACTGGTCATCTAGTGAAGAGGGAATGGGGCAGCTCAGAGAATGCTATTTGCTCTCTGGAATTTAACAGAACTCCATTAGCTACTAATTATAAGATCACAACATACTTGAAGTCAAGGGCCACTTCTTGCCTTCATTTGTATCCCTCTTCCACCCAAGCCACCTATCATATAATATAAGCATATAGTGGGCATTAATGTACACATAGATTAGATTTGAAATCAGTAATGACCTTACTGTCAATGGAACACAGGACACTGGGAGTCCATACCATGCAGTGACAAAATGTTCCTCAGATTTTCACCAATTGTTTCCTGGAATCAAATGCCTTTCAATGACAAGACTTTAGGAGACTGGCTGTTACAGTAAATGTCTGTAAAATATCATGGTGAAAATTATGAGTATAAGGGCTGTGGGGGTGGTTCTGATTGCACTGGAAAGCTTGCGGAAATGACAAACTCAAGGATTTACATTTTTAGCTCAAGGCACTGTCACAGAATCAAAAAGTTTCTAAAAAAATGTCTTGTACCAATGTGACTGGGGTACCCAAAAGACAAACCTAAGTTTGTGAATTTTATGCATTGTAATGCAGACTTTCTAGGCATCAGTTAGGAGCGTGAGATCCTGAGAATGGAAATACTTGGGTAGGCTCTAATGAATCCAGCTACCTTGAGTCCCCAAATCTCACTGAGTCTTAGTTGTCAGTAGAAGCAATCCTTCCTCCTCTGTCTGATAATCTTAGTCTCTCTTTGCCTGATAACCTGTTATAATAGTACCTGAGGTAGTTGATTTGTCGGAGGATAATGAATCCCCTCAAGGTCAATCCCCAGTACCTCTCATTGCTTCTAGATCCAGGCCTATTCCATAATTAGATTCAAATCCTGGAAAACCTCAGGAAAGAATGGGAAAAGAGAAAAACTGGAAAATATGCATGATGATTACAGTCCTGATTTCTATACAGTTTATGGTCTGTAGTTGGTATTTGCAACTCCCTTCTTCTACTACCCTTCCCTTATTCCCTTTGTCAGCTAACGTTGGCTAATTGTGATTATTTATCAGTCATGGTGACCTAGGCTTTCATTCCTGAAAGATCTGAACCATTAGTGGTTCTTGCTTTGCTTGGGTTGCTCTTATCTTCCAATAGCTTTTACCATGGATTTGGGAGTACTAAGAGTTGCTATGAGAATCCTTAGGCTTCCAGACAGAGTTCTCCCTCCCTTTGTTGTGTAGTATCAATGCTTTTTCTAGTTTATAATCAGGATCAATTGCCCCAGCCAATACAGTAATCCCCTTTTCTGCTTGTTGGTTCAGTGGTGTAAGGAACCCAAAGTGGCTGATATGGCAGTCTCAGATTCCATTCAATGGAACCCTTCTGTTGTTTCCTAGAGGAAGTATTCCTCCCTTGGAAACTAAGAGCACAATATTGTGAGGATGGAAACAAAAGCTGTGTGAATACGTCTTTAGGAATTAAAAAGAAGGAACCATCGCTACTTCTACATTTTGGTTCTTACATCTAAATTTTCTTGCTTTGGAAGAAATAGCATTATATATTGGTTGCTGGCTCAGAGAATATAGAATAACTTGTGTGACAGCTCTCCAGTACCACAAGTGGCAATATAAGTGAGTTGTCAGTAGGTCATTCCACCATTTTATCAAGTCAGCTTCTTCCTATGGACATAAAACCACTTCTTCAACTCTCATTCTTTAAATGGATTTCCTTAGTCAAAAGCAATATTTTATGGGGTTTCAGGAGAGTGAACGAGGCAGTCCCTAAGTCCATAGATAGTGGTGCTAGCAGAAATATTATAGGCAAAGAAGGCAAATTCATATCCAGGTTAAGTATCTTTTCCTCCATGATCATAGAGGTTCAGTGTAATCCATCTGCCATCAGGTGGCTAGCAGGTTCTGAGATAGGTGCCATTTTAGGAGTTCGGTGGTGTTCTCTGATGTTGGTGCGATGGGCACTCATCAGTGATAGTAGCAAGATCAGCCTTGCTGAGGGGAAGCGTATGTTCTTAAGCCCACACTGTTGCCCGGACCATTATGTTCATAAGCACATTGTACAAGCATCAGGATGGTTGGGGAAGACAGCTAACTGACATCCACAGGCTTGGTCATATTGTTTACTTGATTATTGAGAATCTCTTCTTCTGTGGATGCCTTGTAGTAATCATTTTTATGGGACACAAATATTCTCACTCTGCCCACTCTGAGAGGCCCATCCATGTAACTCTTCCTCAGATCTCCTTTGAACCAATCTGCTAATCCTGTTTCTTCAAGCCCCTGACTCCATGGCCAAATAGCCACTTGCCGGTGAATCAGTGCGGATCTGTACTTTTGTCTATCTCTGCCAGGCAAAGTGGACAGTCATGTTTTAAACCATACGTCATGAAGTCTTCCACCCTGAGGTCTTGCCACCTTCCTCAGGGGCAGCCTCAGAGTAGGCTCTGCAGTGTCCTCATTGGTCATGATGCCAATAAACCTCTATAATCTTTCTAGTCTGAATGGGACAAACTTCTATCTTATTCTCTTTACTTAAAATGCTCTTCTTCCTTCCTTCTTCAGGGCTCCTAACATAATCTTTTATATAAAAGGTAAGAAAAATTTTTTAACCTCAGATAGCTGAAGATTTCTCCATGCAAAAAATTCCAGAAGCAAAAAAAATAGAAAATAATCTGATTAGCTGCTTGAATAGTTGGAGAGAGAAAAAAATTACAAAGAAAATAATAAAAATAATGTCTCAAAACTAATCTGCACATAATTTTTTATATTTTTCAAACCTCTCTCAAATGCTTTATCTTATTTGATCCTCACTGAAACACTGTGAAGTAAATATAGCTAATATTATTATACCCATTTGAAAGATGACAGAACTGAAATGTGGAAGAAGTAAAGTGGCTTTGCCAAAGCTTCCATAACTACCTAAGAATATAAGCAGGGACCAGGATTTTGCCTTCTAGTTTAGTAACAGGAGAATGAATGCACAAACCCCATGGTCACGATATGTCTGAGGAACTCTGACTTATGGAGCGGGGAAGGAGAGAAGGTGACTGAGGGAAGAAAGATGAAGAAGCAAAGGGCACTCAGGAATGGGTGACCTCAGTGTACTGAGTAGAGGGTAAGAATCAGAGTCAGGTTTTCCAGAAAATCCCAGTATAAGAACCATTACCATTGTGTTATTTCCTTTTTGTCCTTTTTCTTAGTACATTATCAAAAGTTTTTTAGAGGTGAAGAATGGGAAAGGACATAAAAAGCATAGTCAAGCCCAAAGAAATATTTTAGAAATATCAAAATAGGAGAGATGGAGAACATAGGTAACCTAGTGAAGGACAGAACAACTTAACATTCCAACAACATTCAACTTAACATTTCTCAAGCGTAAATTTGAGTCTGATATGAAGTTGTATAAACTCATAAAGGCCAAAGAGGAAAGAAAAATGTAAGTGTCAAAAGTTAGTATCAATTAGAAATTTCTCTTTTCAGCAAAATTAAGTCCTAGTTAACCAAATCAAGCAAATAATTTATTTTAAAATTAGTGTAAGTTCCTGAGATTTTGCTCGGCCTCCTCATTTTATATGTTATAGATACTTTTACTTGTTGTGATAGAAAACTCTGCCTGTATAAACAGGCCTAAGAACTGGGCAGATGTCATTATTTCCTGGTAATTCTAGTTCTGTGACCTTGCTTGTAAAGCGCAAGGCATTTAACCTCTCCAGCCCAAAGGCCTGTTTCACCAATTATGAATTAAAGAGATAATGCTAAATGTTCTCTAAATATTCTCCCATCTTTCAAATGCAATTATTCTATGAAAATTGTTTTTATCCTTACACAAGCCCTGATTTAGGTTCCTGAGTTAAAAAATAAAAAGATAAGCTCCAGCAGGGGTCACTGTAGTCACATCAAGCCCTAAATCTGAGTCTAATGTAGTTGACTGTGCACACCGCATCCGCCCTTTGTCTTGATTTTCTGTTTGAGACTTCACAGACCCTCTCAGGACCCAGGTGACATCTGAACTGATCTTCCAGTGTACTCAGGAAACCCACTGCAAATGTTTTCTTGTCCTCTGTTTCTTTTCCTTTATTTTTTTATTTATTTTTCCTGTCACTGGAGATCGTTTACCTCCATTGACTCTGGAGTCCTTCAGAATTTATGTTATTTAATAAACTATTTTAGACTTTTCACCTCTGAGAATTGTGATAAATATAAAATAGTGTATATTTCTTTAAATATAATGGGTTATATTTAAACAAAACACACAAAATTCAATCCTATCCTGAAGGTTTTTTTTTTTTTTTGTCTATGAACACCTAAAAAATGTATTGAGCTCCTTTAGAACCCATCTATCCCTGAAAATTGTGGAATTCTATTAATTGTTTATACTCTCCCATAGTTGTTTTTCTATGTACATAAAACTGTAAAAGGACTAGTTAATATATCCAAGAGCAGGGTAAGGATTTCAGTGACAGTTCTAATTTCGAATATCCTGTCCATTGTCAAATCATATCATATATTTTTGCTCTGAAAACATAGTGACTGTGCACATAATGTGGAGAATTGAGGATCACTGTGTCTATGATGCTGAAAGGTAGGCATCCAAAAAATCAGTGTTACTCCCGGAAAGTCATAAAACTCCCCAGATTCCTAAGTTTTAGGATCAAGTCCTTAGTCTTAAATCCTAAATCTTAGAACTCTTGAGAACTATGATTCAATTTAGGACTACTACAAAGGGGTTCAGTCTGCCCTAAAGCCTCTCCTTAAACTCCATATGCTTATACAAAACCTGACAATGGTTTCATTTTGCCAAGAACCAAAGAAAGTGAACTTCTCATGCCATGAAGAGCTGTGACTCTGGGCCTTTGGCCTGATTGTATGGCACCCCTGTCATGACACTACTTAGCCAAAGTAGTTCTTAACAGGTGTATGGTGGGCACATTTAATTTCATTCTCCCTTTTTCCTCCCTATTCATACCTACCTGCCACTCTGAGAGAGATTGATATTGCCCCTTTCAATGGCAGCACTAGCTGCTGTTGTCATTGCCAATATTATTATTTTAAAGTCCTAGTCTAGGCAGATAATTGGGTTTCTTGCCAGTTGTTCACAAGTGAGGAAAGCCTTCCATAGTGTCCTTCCACAGTGAGTCAGGGATGGCCTGGTGACAAATATAGCAAAAGATATGGTATGTGACTTCTGAGACAAGGTCATAAACGGCATTACAGCTCCTGCCTTGGTCTCTTGGATTGCTCACTGTGGGGAGAGTCAGCTGCCATGCCTCAAGCAGTGCTGTGGAGAGGACCTGAGGCCTCCTGACAATAGCCAGCACCAACTTGCCAGCCACAGTAGTGAGCCACCTTGGAAGCAGATTCTTCCCAAGTGTATTGAGTCTTCCTTTCCAGACTTCTGCAGAGCAGCCTTCTTTTCTCTATTTGTATTTCACCTCAAACAACCACCTTGGTTCTGATTTTACATAACCATACTTATTCAACTGCCACAGCTAACTGATCAGATTTCTCTTGGGATGAGTTCCAGCCTGGGTCAGGTATGTACCCCTTGTCCAGTGATCCGTGGCTGGAGTTGGAGGTGTGTAGTATAGACAAGGCTGTGATGCAAAGGTAGAAGGCAGTTCCCAGGGAAAAGTATATGAGCTGAACAGGTCCTGCAAATGGTTTCTACCAGTGTCCTATCCTACTTCTCCTCTAGCACTAGTACTTATCTTAGCATAGTACTTTTCACACTATCATCTAATTGCCTGCTAATTTTTATCCACTCTATTCTGTAGGCTCCTAGAGAGCAGAGACTCTGGCCTACTACAGGTGTATCCCCACCGTCTAGTACCTGGCACATAGTAGGTAGTAAAAAAAAATGTATAATAAATGAATAATCTTGTTTTGAAGGTGTATCCTTTATGAAAAGACTTTGGTATTTTTACTGTACAGTTGCTACCCCGTTAATAGAAGAACCATCCACACAATTTGAAAACTGAATTTTTGCTTAGTATTTCCAAGAATAGGAAATGCCTATGAAAGTTCAAGGTTGTATTGCATTTAAAAAGAAATCTTTTAATGGCTGGCCCCATGGTGTAGCAGTTAAATGCGTCCGCTCTGCTGCTGGCAGCCCGGGTTCGGACCCCAGGCGCGCACTGATGCACCGCTTGTCGGGCCTTGCTGAGGTGGCGTCCCACATAAAGTGGAGGAAAATCGGCACACATGTTAGCTGAGGGCCAGTCTTCCTCAGCAAAAAGAGGAAGATTAGCATGGATGTTAGCTCAGGGCTGATCTTCCTCACAAAAAAATAAATAAAAAGAAATCTTTTAATGCCATGTAAGTCAGATAACTTATCAGTGGTACATATTTGCATTCAGGGACAAAAACAGAAGTTCATTTTAAGTTTATTTCTAAAAGACTAAAAAAATTATTACCAGAGTTTCCAGTTTGACATCATATATGAATGTATTCCAGAAAATCTCTCTCTCAGAAATCATAACACAATGATATTTTGATAACAATTCAAAAGAATATATTCAGGCTGTACTGATATATGTTACAAGTGACCTGCTATCAAAGGTAAGAAACTCTTTCCTCTGTTTCTTAGAGTAAAAGATAATTTATTTTTATCAAACCAGTAGAGTTTATCCTCTTTTATTTAAAAAAAAAATAACAAGTGGCCTAAGTGGAACCTTTTTAAGGACTAAAGAGGTAATAATTTACATTAGTGACTACAAAAAGCCTGATCGATGATATAAATTATCTTTCTTAAATTTCTAGAGGCCAAACTTTGGATCTAGAGTTTGTACCAGAATATCCCTGTGAACCCTTCCAACTATGAAATTTCATGATTCTAATAATAAACACAAATATAAATAAATTCCATAAATTTATTTTCATAATTTTCATAAACAGAAATATAAATATGCTTTAAATTCTGGATTTCTAAAATAGCCTTTAATAGTTGACAGAATATGATTACAAAGTAATGAATATTCATCAGGGAAAATTTATAAAATATAGTAAGTACAAAAAATAAACTAAAAATCACTCATAATCCCTTCATTTAGTAATAATTACTGTTAACATTTTGATTTATCTACTCTGTAAATAAACTAAAATTAACTGACTACTATGTGAATATTTTCCAAAGTCACTAAATATTTTCTACACATTATCGTTTAATGATTATATAGTATTATGCCATATTGCGTATTTGACAGTTTATTTAACCAATATTCCATTGTAGGACATTTGGGTTCTTTCAAATTTCTGTCTTAATAACATTTCAAAACATATCCTTGATGGTAAATCTTTTTGTAAATACATAAATGTATTTTTAAAAGACACACATTTTTAATAAATATATTTTTAAGAATTTGAGTCATTTTTCCAAATTATTCTTCAGAAAGATGTATTGATTTAGATGTCTAACAGGAGTGTTCAAAAGTGCCTGTTTCCCCAAAATCCTTGCCAACCTAGAATAATAGCCTTTTAAGAAATCATTGTCCATCTGATCTGTAAACATGTAATCTTCTTGTTCTGGGGATAGTTTTGTACCTGATCAGAGAAGAGGACTGGCTATTAAAACCAGAGTTCTATTGTCTAATTCTAACTTCTGTGAAGAGAATTTCACTTATACTGGGCTTATTGCTATAAGCAGAAGGAAAGGAAAGTACTAGAATTACTCTGTTGTCAGTTTTTCATTTTTAGGACTATAATACCATCTCTATTCATAAAGATGATGCTCTTCTGGACCATGCATCTACAGAAATTTCAGACCACAGGTAGAAAGTATACAGATAGTGCAGATATGCATATCAGGGCAATAAATGAATGTTTACAATAAAAAAGTCATTAAATACTAAACTAAAATAATAATAAAACATGTGGCAAGAATCAGAAGGCATCTTGGATGCCTTATAGCATAAGTAGAGGAAAACAGAGTTTTGTTTAAGATTATAAAAGTAAAGATTTGTACTTTGGCCCCAGAGTTTTTTAAACTATTGCCTGTAAAAAGATAATGTTTTGTTCTCATGTCTTCCTTTCTTCATCCATAATTTCACTTCATATTGGGGTCATTCTTATTTATGTGATCTCTTCATTTTCATTCAGTCTTTTGGGAATAAGTTTCCTGTAATTTCAAGGTCAAATTTGGCCCATTCAACACACAGGGCCAAATGTTAAAATGTTGTTAATAGATTCCAAACACAGCTGTCAGTGTATTTTCACTTTGGGAATTCTCTGGCGTGGTAGCCTGACCGTGGGAACCTGCGGAAGAAGGTGGGAAAACGGTTGGAGGCAGTCAGAGAGGAAAGCAGTCTACTCACCCACCCACCTCCAACTTAGGCCAGGAAGGAAGGACCTGCCCTCTTTTTGTCCTCCCCTGTCTTGTGACTGAGCGCTTGGTGCAGCTACTGAAGCAGCAACTCTCTGATTATGGACTAGGGCCTTGCTTTCTCTAAGGCCCCAGTGTTCCTGTCAGAGCTTCCATCTTCCCCCATCCATGAAGAGGGTGAGCTCCTCCATTGCTTTAGTTTGACCTCAAACTGTAGAAAAAGGTTTGGTGAATGTGGATCTTGCGACTGGAAAGGAAGATGAGTAGGCTTAAGCAATTGAAAGTATGTATGCACCTGCAGGAATTTTCCAGACATAATTTTCAGAGATATATTTTTTAAAGTTATTAACAAAGGGGATAAGTGTGCTATTTGAGGTGTTGAATAATAATAGGTAGCATCCCCTAGTGCCTTTTATGTGCCAGAAGTTTTACGTATTATTTCTAATCTTTTCTGCAATTCTTTGAGGCTGGTACTATTATTGCCATTTTGTAGAAAAGAAAACTTCTGAAAAGTTAGATCATTGGCTCAAAGTCACAGAGCTATGAATGCCAGAACCATGATTTAAACCCAGGCCGGTCTAACTACGAAATCCCCCACTCTTTCCATGCAACTTAAGTTTTGTTTAAGAGGGGCCCAGGAATTGGAGTTCTAAATTTGCAAGTGTTTGTTCTTTTGTTTCTGGCTGCATGTACAGGATTACTTCAGTTTTTATTTTGAACCATGATTTCCAGCAATCAAAGGATTGATTACAGGATGTTTTCTTGCCAGCAGAGTCTATTTAGCTGAATCACAAACACTGCCGTGCCTTCTGTCACTATTCATAATTTATTCATGGATCAGTGGTTCCTTATTAGCATTATATCCGAGTTATGTATGTTGAATGATCCTTTCGAGGCTTTTGGGAGGGGGTTAAATGAGAGGTGAGGAGGGGCATTTTATAGATAGCTTTAAGTAGGAAACAAATGATTACTTTATCTGAATATGAGTCATTCTAATTCTGCTGGTGCAAGTATTAGTATTAGTATTAGTATTCAAAGACAGTGAGGGACAAGTTAAAAGAGTAAATGACCAGGATAATAATCCATGGAGGCACTAAATATAATTCCTGCAAATCAAAGACATTGAAAAGAATTTTTGGTAATATCTGAAACAAATATGATGGGAACTCAAAGGTTCAGAAGAGCAGGGTGTATATATATATATACATTTTCTTGTCATATCATATCATATTGTGTCATATCATATTCAAAGGGATTATTACAGGAATTTGACCTTACATAACTAGGGGAGCTGGTTAAGCAGTCTCTGTCAGGCTGTTGTCTTCACATCTGATACTGGAGCTGGAAGTCCACAAGACAGGCGATTGGGAAGGAGAGATGGATGTAATGTGGGACAGAGCAAGAACCAGCAAGAACCCACAGCTTTGAGATGGACTGAAACCCACGTCAGTTTTGCTGCCTCTGACTTCGGTGGTGTGGGTGGCCTGCAGAAGCCAGGTCTTACTTGATGGAGCTAAACAACCACACCTGACTCAGGAGTCAGAGAAGCCGAAGAAGATCTCGGGGAAAGGGAAGCAGTTTCGGCAGCAGCTGCTGCCTCACACCAATAGGGAGAGTCACTAGATAAGTGACAAGGTGGCTGAGCTACAAAATGGCCGCTCTTCACTTCTGCCCTCCACATAGCCCATAAGAATCTCTTCTGGGGTCCATCCTAACCTACAGGAAAGGAAAACCCAAGAAATTTAGTTCAGGGTAGCCAGGTTGACACATTACAATATTACCACACTAAACAAAAACGATATTATGGGTATAGCACTGGAAAAGAGGACAAAGTACTATTGGCCAAAATATAATGAACTCTTCGTGAGACTAATAAAGGAGCCTTCTGACTTTTTGCTCTTTTACCAGGTATAAAGCACAGATCACAGAACCTCATTTCAGGGAGTTTGCTGCCTGCCTGTGTGTTGGCCCAGAGAGCAGGGTACTGGACTTTTTCCTCTGCTGTTAATTAATATCCATTTTATCATCACTTGTACTCTGATATTGCTTACCCTTTCTTCTTCACAGATAATTCCCTTCTCAAATTTCTAATTCACAAAACTTTTTCTTTGCCTTCTGTGTTAGTTTCCTATTGCTGCTGTAACATATAATCACTAATATAGTGGCTTAAAGCAACACAAATTTATCTTATAGTTCTAGAGTTCAGAAGTCTGAAATGGGTTTCATTGGGCTAAAATCAGAGTGTTGGTAGGGCTTTGCTCCCTCTGAACTCTCTAGGGGAGAATGCATTTCTTTGCCTTTTCCAGCTTCTAAATATGGCCCACCTTTCTTGGTTCATGGCCCCCTTGCATCTTCAAAGCCAGCAATGGCCAGTCAAGTCTTTTCACGTTGCATACCTCTGACATTGAGATTCCTTGCCCTCCCTCTTCCACGTTCAAAGACCCTTGTAATTACATTAAAATCTCATTATTTTAAGGTCAGCTGATTAGTAATCTTAACTCCATCTGCAGTCTCATTTCCACCTTGCCTTGTAACCTAACAAATTCACAGGTTCCAGGGGTTAGGACGTGGGCATCTTTGTTCTGTGTACCACACCTTTCCATTCTTTTCACGCCCTAGATTATTTGTAGACTAGAAGTTAGGGGTAGGGTTTCAGACCCTAAGGCAATGAGCACAAACTAGGTATTTATAGGGGCAAACACAAAACAGGAAAAAGAAATACCAGGAAAAATATCAATTACTATTCAGAAATAATTTCCTACCACCCAAACAATGTTCTGTGTTTGTGAGGACCAGCTGTATGGCCATTCTTATCTTCCTACAAGACCTTATTGGGCAATAGTCCTAGTTCCCATGGGGTCTAGTGGAATGGCTGGATTCCTATTGCCTACGTGATAGATTTCTTTATTGTTCCAAATGCATTTTCCTGGGCACTTGCTTCTCTACCCGGGACAAAATCCTGCTCTTCTTTAAGACTCATCATCTAACGCTCTTACTTTTCATTGCTCTCATCTACCAGCTTGCAACTGCCCTCCCCTTCACTGAAGGCTAAGCGCCTCATTCAGTTTTCCTTTCCACTGCAACTCTGGCAATCATCAAGAATGACATTCCATAATCACTTTATTTTTAATTGTCTCCTCCTTCATCCATCTCAGCTACTATGGAGAGACATTCGTTTCTCATTGAATATCCATGTGCTCCTTCAAATTTCCCAGCCCCTCTGCAAATATATAGGGCCGTATGACTACTTCTGGACAGAGGACTGTGAGCTGAAGTAACATGTTTTGCTTCCAGACCAAAGCATTTAAGAACGTAGTGCAGTATTCTCATCCCCTGCCATTGAAACATGGAAGCTATGTGTGAGTGATAAATAGAACTTTGTTTTATTTGAGGTTTTTATCTGAGATTGGAGTCAATCTTTTAATGAAGAATAGCTTATGCTATTCTGACTAATGCAGCTTCCATTCCCAGAATCAGACTCTGGAACTCATCATTGGAAAGTGATGAGTTTTGAAACCACCTTTGAAGCCACTTCTACAAATTTCACATTCTTAGTTCATATAGACCCTGATCATTTTGGTTAGTTCACTTGGATCTATCAGTACTTCACTTGCAACTTTAAGTGCATTGGCCGTGTGTCGTAGTCTGTTGGGCTGTTATAACAAAATATCACAGACTGGGTAGTTTATAAACAACAGAAATTTATGTCTTACAGTTCTGGAGACTAGAAGTCTGAGATCAGGGTGCCAGCATAGTTGGGTAAGAGGCCTCTTCTGGGTTCATAGCTGGCACCTTCTCTCTGTGTCCTCACATGGCAGTAGGGGGCTAGGAATCTCTCTGGAGCATCTTTTATAAGGACATTAATTCCCTTCATGAGGATTCCACCCTCATGACTTAAGCACCTCCCAAAGGCCCTGGACCTCCTAATACTATCATCTTCGGGAGTTAGGGTTTCAACATATGAATTTGAAGGGAGGGTGCAAACATTCAGACTATAGCGCCATTCTACTATCTTCTCATTATCTCCTTCCTGTATTTAGTTTCCTCCTTTAGTCAGTCTATATTCCATAATCCATCATCTTAGGCACTTTCCTGTTAATATTCCAACTTACCTTTTCTCATTGTCCTTTTGTAGCACCTGTCTGGCAAAGCCCCAAGCCTGACAAAGCCCAAACTGGATGAATCCAGCTACCCACCTTCTCTGTGTTTGTACCCAGGCTGAAGAACACTAGTTAGAAAAATCATATGAACTAGCAGATTTCTGAGCTGTCAACATTGCCTGGAAATGTCATTGTGTCTTTATAGTCAATTCAGTTGTACACTCTCCATCTCCTCAAGCCTCTGTCCTTCTACCTACCCTAATACATGACGCAGATGAGCTCACCTTCTCCTTTACAGAGAAAATAACACATTGTCAGAGAAGAATGACCACAATCTTTCAAAAATCAACTTTACAAACCTATCTGCATCTGTACCCATCCTGTCTTCCTTCCCTCTTGTTACAATGTTGTGCCTTGTCAAACGCCAATCCTTCTACCTCTGCCCTTAATCCCCATCTTCTTCCAACTTCTCAGGAACTTCATGTTGGCCATCGTCCTTCCTCTCTATAGTAACTTCAGTCTTTCTCTTTGGTGTCCTTCCCATCAGTAAATAAATATTCTCAATCCATCCCAGGTAAAGGGAAAAAAGTCATCCTTGATATAACTTTTCCCTCCAGCTGTTCTTTTCTTGGCTCTTCTTCACTTCTACCCAACCATTAGGTGATGGAATCCCTCCAGGTGGATCACAGACTCTCTTCTTTTTCTGCTCTACCCTCTCTCTTCAGGAAATCTCTTTTACTTCAAATAATTCAGTGTTCTTTTTATTTCCAGCTCAGACTTATGCTCTGAGTCCCCAACCCAGATAACCTACTGCTTACTAGGTTGACTGGTGCCTTAAAACTCAGTATGCTCAAAACTGAACTTGAGATATTTCCCATCAAATTTGCTCCTGCTTCTTGTGCTCTCTATCTCATTAGATAGTGTTAACAACTACTCAGATACACAAGCCAAGCACCTAAGAATAATCTGAGACTCATTCCTATCCCTTTCCCAGTTAAGTCCATAAGCAATTATTACTAAATTAATTACCTGAATATCTCTTAAGTCCATTCACTTTTATCTGTCCTCACTGTGTGGATCAAGCCACCATCATCACTCACTGGACTATTGGACACTTACCCCCACATCTACTCTTTTTGGGCTCCAATCCATTCTCCATTCTGCATTTTTAAAGTGCAAACTTATCTTAAATTCTTTCAATAGCTTCCATTTGCTCTGAATAAAAATCCAGATTCTTAGCATAATTTACACAACTCTGTCTCACTCTTCAATGTAGTCTCATGCCCCTCTGCCCTCACCTTCTACACTTCAGTCCTGTAATACTTAGAACATCATAGGTGCTCCATAAATATTTTTGGATGAATGAATATGTTTTTTAAACACTTCTCAGAATTTAGCATGTTATAATATGAGCTGATACAAAGGAATTCTTCAATCTTCTGCTCTAAACACAGAATAAAATATGCTTAAAACTTCTTTAAGTATGTAGCTGAGGCTGAAAGCAAGAAAGAGAGTCCCCAAAGTATCAGACTTAAATGGGGAACGCCAAGTCAGAGTGCTAAGCAGAATCTTATGCTCAAACAGCTCAGAGAATTGTTGCAACCAGATACAGGCCTTGAAAGCTGGAATTGGTTCTAACTGCCCTGGAAGGAGGGTCCAGGCTGCAGACTGTAGGAGGAAAGCTTGAACTGAGCCGTTTAGATAAATCTGGGAATCACAAAGGGCTGTGCTGACTTTGAAATGAAGGCTAAGGGAACTCTGCCCATCAGCCCAGATAAACAACAAAAAGGTTTATAGTATCCCAGGATCATAAATGAGAAAACATCACCTGCAAAATATTAAAACCCGAGGTCTGTGCCAGGCACAGATGGAGAATCTGAAATCACATTGCCTGTGTAGAGGGACCTGAAGCTGAGAAATCAACCTAAAGAGGAATCCAATTCTTTTGTTCAAGTTGAGACAAAAGAAAAGCACCCTGTAGCCTGCTTCCCCCACAGAGAACTCTCTTCTGATGACGAGCTCGTCATCAAAAATTATAAATCATACCGTAAAACAAACAACTACGCCTGAGAGTCAGCAGAAGAAAGAAATAGGAGCCAAAGCTTGAAAGAGTAGAACAACCCAAACAGAATGTTTACAAAGTGTGTTTAAAATGTTCAAAGGCATGAAGGAAGGAATATAAACCATAAGAGAAGAAAACAACAGGAAAAAGACCATAAGGATTTGAAAAAAATCTATTAGAGTTTAGAAATCAAACATAATGTTCTTTCCTATCCCAAGGCCTCAGTAAATATTCTTCCCTCTGCTGGACACTCGGACTTCACGTCTTCACCTTCAAGCTTCTACTGATCTTTGCTGTCTCAGGTTAAATGTCATTTCCTAAGGGGACCCTTTGCTGACCTCTGAGAAGACATGGGTTTCCTCTATAATAAACTCTCATGGCTCCTTCACCTCTCTTTTTAGCAACACTCATCACAGTTATAATTTCTTGTTCAATGTCTGTCATTCCCATATGACTGTAAACTCCATGATGACAGGCACCACTTCCGCCTCATTTTGCCCCCTATCCCCAGTGTCTAGCACAGTGTCTAGCACACAGATTGTTGACAGGACAACTGCACAGCTTAGGGTCATCCCAGTGCACACCCGCTCCCTGGAGTGATTATTAATAATCTCTTTCACTCCCCTTCACCCAGTTTGAGTATTATCTGATCGATTTATTGAACCAAAATGCCAGATTCCCTGTCTTCCTCTGTTCCTGCCCTTAACATCTCATTGCAACCGTTAGTTTCTTTGATCCTTCTTCTTTTCTTCTAACCTACAAACTATCCCCTGACCTCTTTTAGCTTTCTTTCTCGCCTAGCTACTTTAGACTGAGCTCTTTCTTGAAAAATACCCTAGGGGCCGGCCCAGTGGCGCAAGCGGTTAAGTGCGCGCGCTCAGCTGTGGCGGCCCCGGGGTTCGCCAGTTTAGATCTCGGACATGCACGGACACCCTGCTTGTCAAGCCATGCTGTGGTGGCGTCCCATATAAAGTAGAGGAGGATGGGCACGGATGTGAGCCCAGGGCCAGTGTTCCTCAAGAAAAAAGGGGAGGATTGGCATCAGATGTTAGCTCAGGGCTAGTCCTCCTCACAAAAAAAAAAAAAAAAGAAAAATACCCTAAATCTCTCTATCCCTTTTTTTCCTGCCCTACAACCTTGCAAATCTCTAGGTCTCTAGCAAATCCACTTGATTCTTTGCTTCTTTACCTGGATTGATATATTTTGTGATTTTTCTCTAGCAGCGGAGTGAGCTGTTGCCACTGCAAATTCGTTGTCTCCATTTTTAGCTCAGCCCTCAGGGCTTCCTAGCTAGTAGTGTTCCCAAGCTGCTCCTGTCTCTAAAATCCTGGCAAATCTCAAACAGCCCTCTGCCCTAGCGTCGTCACATTGTATTGGGGTTTTGTGTTTGTGAATCTCTTTATCCCACTGAACAGAATTCCTTGGCGATGGGGCCCTTCTCTTACTCATCTCTCTTACTCTAGCATTCAGCAGATTTCCTGGCACAGAGTAAGTATAGAAATAAGTGTTTGATCAATGAATGAATGAGGACTGGAATGAATGACAAAGAACTAATGCAAGAAGCATAAATAGGAACAATGGAACTTAACTGCAATATTCATGTTATGTGACAAGATTAGCACTCAACTTGTAAACTTCTTAAACTATGGCAAAGGAGACAAGTGTACATTGTGTTTCTTCTTTATGAGGTATATAATATGAGACATCATAATAATTAAAACTGTAGATACACCATACTATGGGGCCGACCCGGTGGCATAGTGTTTAAGTTCGCATGCTCTGCTTTGGTGACCTGGGGTTCACAGGTTCGGATCCCGGGCACGGACCTACAGACCACTCATCAAGCCATGCTGTGGTGGCATCCCATATGCAAAATAGAGGAGGATGGGTACAGACGTTAGCTCAGGGACAATCTTCATCACCAAAAAAAAAGAAAGAAAAAAGAATTATATATATAAAAAAAAAACTATAGATATACCATACTAGGATTTAATTGTATTTTTATGGTTACATCTAACTGGCCTGATATGCCTCTAATAGTATCTGTTCTGAGGAGCCAAAATGGCACTGAGATCCAAGAGTATCTGAAAATTTTGTCACTGGAGATTGTCAGTTTATATATTCCAAATATATTCTCAGCCTTATAAAATATATTCAGTTTTACTGAGTTGCTGTAGTTCCTACCCTAGGAAAAGCTCCTTCCTACGTTTCCAACCATCTGTGCCATTATCTGGAAGTACTCATCCTAATCCTAATTCTGCTTAGCCAATATCTGTTTGCCCTATCCTGCTTCTGCTGACTTCTCTGTTCTTAATCATCTAGCTCCTGAACATTGGTAGTTTTAAAACTTTCTAGCCTCTCTCCTTATCACTTATTTTCTACACTTCTAGATGATTCTGAATTTGACAGTCATAAAATCTTTATCTCTTGGATCCAAATTAATTCTTGTCTGGGTAAATCCTAGTCGTAAGCCAACTGAGGTACCTTATAGCAGTCATCATTATCATCCTAATTATCTAAGAAATGCAACCAGTTCAACAAAATGCTTTTAAAGACTATATTCTTTGTCTCTCTCTCTCAAAAAAAAAATGGACTAATAGTTCACTAAACTTATTTTCTCAGTAGGATTTAGGGTAAACAATTGTCTAGCAACTCAAAAGGTATGTTTTTTGTTATGGTAATGTTAAGTGATGACCATCACTGAGGAACAGCTTAAATTCACCCAACTGAGGAGATTCTATTCCTAGATCCTACTATTCTGCCAGCAAGAAACATAAGCTGGAGAGGGAAGAGTTGAAATTAGAGACTGCTAAGTAATCTTTGGCAACTGTGTGAGCCACATCTAGGTGTACTGGAGAGAAGGGCCACATTTATATGGAATAATGTTGTTTTTACTCAAATGTCTATGCTATTATGCTTCTATGTTCTAGTATTATGTGTCTATTAGTCAGTATCTAAAATGTGAGAGGCAGGGAAATATAGGGGAAAGAGCATTCAAACTGACCTGGGTTCTGATTGATTCTGTCATTTCCTAGTTGTGTGACCTTTGACAAGTCACTAAATTTTTCTGGAACCATGTCTTCATCTGTAAAATGGGAAGAACATACTTACTTCACTGAGTTGTTAAGATAATAAATAAAAAAGATATTTAAAGTATCTGACAGAACATCTAGCATAAAATAGGCAATTATTTAAACAAGTTTTTATTAAAGTTGTTTTGTTACTTATTTTTTGTCTTCTTATTCATCCACATGTAATTGGTTTCAGGACTTCAAGTTGGAGAAGGAAGTGAAATGGATTCTTATTTTAGTTTGAGATATATGGAGTTGGGCTGGTTTGCCAATAGGAGTAAGCTATTTAGATGAGTCTATTTGATTTCAGGATGATGTCCAGCCTTATCCTTCAGCAGCCTGAGTACTGCTTGTTCCAGAAGTGCGTTGCTGAAAGAGTGGAGTATACAAAGTCAGGCGTGGCTGTCTCAAGAAAGCAATGCCAGGACACAGTTTTGGAAACATAGTCTAATAGTCATCCAGTAACGTTTATTAGTATTCTGTGCAAAGCAACTCAGCTAGACAATGTGAGGTGATGCAAAAGAACAGATCAAATTGAATTATACAGCATCAAAAATATTTATGTCCGGACTAGACCTTAAAGACTATTAAATATTATTAAAAATCAAAGTCTAATTCCTTCGTTTTATGAATGAAGAAACGGGGGCCTGGAGAAGTTAAGCAACTCACCCAAGTTAACAAAGCCAACTCTCTTTACTGATAATCGCAGTACATTTGCCACTAAACTCTTCAGTTGACACAGTTTCTGCTCCACATAGAAATGTAGGGAGAAGTTGTCCAAATTTTACACAAGGACAGCTCAAAGAGATATATTAACCAATGTAATTGCTTCCAGTTATATAAAGAAAGCTAAATTTGTTATTATAAAAAAATTTCCTACAAAAATGTTTGGAAGGACCACAAGCTATTCCCTGTGATTTAGCTGGGAATGATTCTTGGTGCCTAAATGGCAACTCCTGCCTGTAGAGTATGGATATCCCCTTAAGGAAAGCTGAGGTGAAGGAAGGGACTGGATTCAGGGGTGACGAGTCAGGGAAGGTCTCAACAAGATATTCATCTTGGCAGCCTGGATATGAAGCCCATAAGAAAAGTCTGGAGTGGTCTATGGGGTCAGAAAGGGAATGGGAGGTTAAGAAGTTGGAGAGAAGAGAAAGCAAGTGATGGAGCAGGTGGCAGAGGCTATGTTGCCCGTCTGCGGGTTCTTTTCTTCTGAACTCCTTAGGATTCTTTATCAAATTCTATGAAGGCCTCATTTCAAGATAAAGGAGAAGAAAATATTTTCTTCTAAAAAAGCTTAAACATAGTATTCTAGTTCTCAAAAAAAAAAAAAGTCAGAGGCCTAATAGGTTGACTGAAACTCTACCTGAAGTTTGCCTCACTTTCTCAAATTCTTACTGGAGAAGGGCAAAGCCTAGCCCCTCTCAGAATTCTTACATGGAATTTCTGCTTTCTTTAGCTTCTGATTAATTTATAGGTGCTGGTTTATAATATTATAGAAGAAATGGAGGAAGAATCAGCATTAATAAGATGTGTTTTTACAATATCCTTGACTTAACTGCGCAATTGTATTTCCTGCCTTTCCAATTTCATTGATTTGTGTATATTATAATGCTAGGGTAAGGGAAAAGGTAGGTGTATTCCGAGATATAGGAAAACCAGATAATCAGAGTTAGAATTATAGGTCAGCAAACTAGGTGGGAAGGAGTTTGTGGTAACAAGGCAGTCCAGCAGGTGTAAGCATGTATGTAGGTTCCACCAGCCTGCGGTGTAACACTCATTTGTATTGCCAACATTGCAATGCCTACACCACCCAACTTGCCTTTAGCCCCTACACTACTTTCTCAGGTTTTTTCTAACAGTGTCCCAAGAATAGTCACACAAGTTCCTTCTGCATCAGGCCTCTATGCCACCACCTCTGCTCACAATGGTCTCAGGAGATCCCTCTGCTTGGGGGAGACAGTTTCATTTCCAGAACTCCAGCAGATCCTCCACTGGGATATTGGGGAGGGGCACTCTTTTCCACTTGGCCACTCTGTGCTAAGAGAAACAGACCATTCCGTCCACTCCCCAAGGCCTAAATAATCACCACCTGCCTAGAAAATTTCTCCTAGAAAAGAGAAAATAATCACCACTCACCTGCAAGATGAGGTGTCCCCCTGAGTCCTTGTTACCTATCTCAGGATCTACCTCTTTCTAGAGTTCTCAAGATAGGGCTGTCCATCTTCTTCTGAAAAAAACTGTAACTTCAAGATGTGGACTTGCACTATGAGCCCCAGGGAATATTATAACAAAATGCAGTAGCCAAGTATCAGAAAATCTGGTTCATTTAGACATCCATGGTACTGCCGTGAGTGCTACATATTAAGGGTATGATTGACCTAGGGCAGTGCCTTTCAAACTTTGGATCAGTATCAGAATCACTTGGAGTTTCTCTGACAGCAACTGCTGGGCCCCAAATCCAGAGTTTCTGATCCAGTAGGTCTGGTTTAGAGCCTGAGAATTTGCGTTTTTACAAGGTCTCATGTGATACTGATGCTACTGGCCACATTTTGAAAACCACTAGCCTAGAGTGTGATAAGATCTAGAGAAAATTACAAAAAATACAGTAGCCCAACATCAGAATGTCTGGGTCACTCAGTCATACATACTGCACCCATACATATCACATAATAAGAATATTTGGCCAATGAATGTTAAGCTATTTTTCAATAAGATGAAAATTACCTTTATCTTGAAAATTGACAACATTCAGACAAAGTATCACATTCTAAGATGGCAAATCACCTAGAAAACTGCCAAGCATCCCCATGGCATCACCGTATTCAAATTCTCACAGAGAATAAAGAGCATTGTTTTCCAGACCCATATGCAACAGTGGTCTTTGCATCTTGCTCTAACACTATTATTTCAGCTTGGACATCAGGGAGTGAGTTAAGTATTTTTTTCTCTAAAGGCTCTTTTTTGTGTGTGTGTGAGGAGGACCAGCCCTGAGCTAACATCCAATGCCAATCCTCCTCTCTTTTGCTGAGGAAGACTGGCCCTGGGCTAACATCCGTGCCCATCTTCCTCCACTTTATATGGGACGCCGCCACAGCATGGCCTGACAAGCGGTGCATCGGTGCACACCCGGGATCCGAACCGGTGAACCCCCAGCCACTGCCCAGGAATGCGCGCACTTAACTGCTTGCGCCACCGGGCCGGCCCTCTAAAGGCTCTTTAATTCCTTGAAATCCTGGATTTAGCCCAGGATCTGCTCAGATGTAAATTGAATCAAAGTTACAATAAAGAGAATTGATAATAATGACATCAAGTAAGGTAAACAAACACAGTAGTGGATAATACAATAGAATGGTAAGATAAACAGCGATTTATTTCCTTCTCTCATATAGGATGACTGTGTAACTTAAATAACATCACTATTTATTATTGTAGTTTCACCTGATCTCAAAAATGATCTAGAAGTTGTAATCAGTGATGTTTAGGAAGATAAAGTTGGGGGATGAAATGTTTCTGGCCATTTGTTATAGCTATTAATGGATGCTGGCACTTTCTGCTGCTATGTTTACCGTCTCTGAGAACCGTCCTTAGCCTGTTACACATATGTAAGTCTACGTAAGGAGGAGAGTAAGAATGTGGGGCACATAATTGAGGTGGAGAGCTTCCAATGGCCCCAGGTGCTTGCTCTCAGAGCACTAGAAATTTAAAGACAGGGTACAAGATCAGAACAGTTTCTTTATGACTCCTAATCTTTCTAAATAGCATTGGTAGAGAATTGGGAAGCAGTGGTTCTAAATCTTTTCTAAGGGTGGGTGATTTAGGCCTCCAGGAGAGCAGAGAACCCCACAAAACACAGGGAAAGGTCTGGTCTGGGCGTGGGCTCAGCAAGGAGATTGGTAACAGCAAGATTACAAATTAGGGGATGAATGGGAGCTGCCAGGTGATGCAGATGTCTCATCAACATGCCTACTTTGAAAACAAAACAAAACACAACTTGAATTGGAGTCTGTTGCTTTGCTTCTTTCCACCCCAGAAATGAGATCAGATTCCTTCTCATGGCTGAGTCCCATTGCTGGTAATTGAATTACTGAGTAGTACATCATCGCAAATAGAAGAAGACTGAGCCTCAGAGTGCCCAGTGTCCATTAGCCATCAAGTGGTATTGCATTAATAAACCCAAGTAGAGGTATGATATTACACTGTAAATGCATTTGGAGGATTTTTATTATTCTAACTTAGTGAGTGTGCCAGCATCATTTCTTTCAACTCTAGGTAAACTAAGCTAGGTATTTAGAGAGATTAAGTCTTTCAGGAGCAGCCTAGGTTACCATTTAAGGCACATGTGCAGACAGTAATAAGCCTCCCTAGGTCTTTAATGTTTGTCCTGAAAATGGTATATATGTATGTATGTATATGTGTATGTATATATATGTGTGTGTGTGTATATGTGTGTGTGTGTATATATATATATGTAAATACATCATGATCGAGAAATAGGGTTCATACCACAAATGTGTGTATGTGTGTGGATGCACACACATATATATCCTAAAAAAAATACATATCCTAAAAAAATACATAGTATAGTTTTGTGTGTTTCTTTATAAATTTTACATGAATTATACAAATTTGTTTCTGTTTATTTTTTCACTCAACATTATGTTTTTAGATTTCTTCATGTTCCTATATTTAGGATAAGTTATTTCCTTCTCACTTCTGCATAAGCATGGTTTTAAGCATGAACATGGTATATCCCTCCATTTATTCAGGCCTTATTTGGAACCTTTAATAGAAATTTGTAACCTTATTTGTAACCTTTAAAGAATACATTTTTCTTATGTATTCATTGTTGATTTATGTAGGGGGACTTGTTAATGTTTTTGTTACTGTTGTAAATGATATCTTATTTTCTAATTGTTGAAAGGAGGAACACTACAAATTTTTATATGCTAATCGCATATTCTACTTCTTATTTCTTTATTTTTGGGGTTGTCTTTTATTGGCCAGGACCTATGGTGTTCTGTGTCAACAATAATGATCTTTATCTTGTTCCTGAATCTAAAGGGACTGCGTCTCAAGTTTTTCCATTAGTATGATTCTTGCTATGATAAAGTAAAGGAATTCCTTCCATTCCTAGTTTTCCTAAGAGCTTTTTATCATATATAGTTGTTGGACGTTATCAAGTTCTTTTTCTTCATCATTTGAGTTGGTCATTGGCCTTCCCTCCTTTAGACTTGACCTTCCTGGTGTGAACCCTACTTGATCATAATGTGTTGTTGCTTTTGTTGGTGTTATTATTATTATTTATAGCATGTTGGATTCAATTAGCTCATATTTTTGTTTAGTATTTTTGAATCTATGTTTATATGTGAAACTGGCCCATCATTTCCTTTTCTTCTCTTGTCCTATCAGATTTGGTATGAAGACTATACTAGCATTATAAAATTAAGTAGCTTTCCCACTAATTGGGGATTTGGAGTTTCTTGTGGACCTTACCTGTAAAACAGTCTAGACTTAGCCAGTTTTAAAAGGTGTTTATTTTCTTTTAAATAATTAATTAGGTTTCCTTAGTGCCTATTGGTTTATTTAAGTTTTCTTTCATCTTGGGAAATTTTGAAATTTTATCTTTTTCCAAATTTGTTTTCATTTCATCAGGTTTTTCAAATGTATTAACTTATAGTAGTTCTTGGTATTCTTTCATAATTCAAAAAAATCTGTTATTCTTTTGGCTATTTTCATTTTTTTTGTTCTGTATATTGTTTGTTTACATCTTCCTCCCTTTCTCTCTTAATAAGCCTTTTCATTCAGTTCTAAATATTTTGAAACTTTCCTCATGATGTTCCCCTTAATTTGTTTATATCGGTTACTGAGAGAGAAACAACCCGATAGAATGGGCAAGAGTCTCAAAAACGATATTCAACATACATACATACATATGTATATATTTGTATGTATATGCCTATAAACATAAACATGCATGCATACATACACACATACATATATGTGTATATAATGTATGTATGCATACTTGTACATACATATATATCCATTCAAAAGGTAATATGTTTTATTTAGTCAGTGTTATTTGTAATTTAATTTACCCATTTATTTATTCTGTTGTTTGCTCTTCATTCTCTCCTGCATCCCCAAGACTCCATCTGGGATCATCTTCCTTCTGCATTTGGAATAGGTCTTTTGGTGACCAGTTCTCTCAGCTTTATTTGTTTGAAAATGTCCTTATTTAACCTTCATATTTGAGGAAATTTTCATTGGTTATAGAATTTTTTCCAGCACTTCAAAGCTATAATTCCATTGTCTTCTGGCTTTATTTTTTTTTCTGTCAGGAAGACAGCTGTGAATCATTTTGCTTTGTGTGTATGTGTGTAGGTGATCTGTTTTTAAGATTTTTCTCTCTGTTGTTTGTTTTAGCATTTTTACAATTATATGCCTTCGTGTGTTTGCTTTGTGTTTATTCTGCTTGCGATTCATAGTTCTTTTAAATCTGTGGCTTGTTATCATTTTTGACAAATTATCAGTCATCACATCTTCTAATATTGCTTCTGTACCATTTTCTCTCTCCTCTCATTTTGGAATTCCAGTTAACGTATATATCAGACTGTCTCACTATAATTTCTGTCTTTTACACTGTTTTCTCTGTTTTCCATCATTTCTTTTCTCTGTCCTTCAATTTGAATATTTTCTTCTGATCTGTATTCTAGTTCATTAATTCTCTCTTGAGCTGCGTCTAACATGCCTTTAAAGCAATTCATTGAGTTATTAATTGCAGTTATTTACTTTCCAGTTCTGGAGTTTCTGGTCAGCTCTTTTGTATAGTTATTAGTTCCCTGACAAAATTCTAAATCTTGTTTGTAGTTCCTTGAAAATATTGTGTTATTTTAAGTACCCATCTCTGAGAATACCTTTCCTTGTGTGTCTCAATCTATTATCTATTGTTTCTCGTACTATTTTTGCATGTTTCCTTTTTTTGCCTGATTGTTTTAGATTGAGTGCTGGGATTGAATATGAAAAATTGTAGAAATATTTTGAGGACCAAGATGATGCTATTTTTCCTCTAGAGAGGATTTACTTTTGTGTGTAGGAGCACTAGCAATTTTAATGCAATCCAGTTATTAAGGTGATTTGAAGCTGGCTGTTCTATTTTGGTTCATCCTTGCTCCTAGAATGTAGCATTTTGAGATGCCAGCTGATAGTGGGGATGTTACCAGCCCCACACTACCACTTAATTGGTCCTGAACTCCAGTTTTTATCCTGCTAACCTCTGAGTCTGTGAAAAACTCAGTTCAGATTTTAGGCTATCAACTGCTTCTTCAGGAATCAATAGATGTCCCAAATATCAGGTTTTCTATCTGTGTTTCTTTTATCTTCTGGACCTTGGCCCTGTAATTCTTCACAGGCTTTCTGATACCAGCTTTTCTAGGTATTCTCAATAGGTGCGTTAGTTGGAATTTCTAGGTTCACCGTTAAAGGAAATATATATAATTTTTTAAACCTTGCAAGACATTATTATTATTGTTTTGTATCACCAATTGTTTATATAGGTTTACCTACATATTTATCATTTCCTTTATTGTTCATTTTTTCTAGAGATGCTTTAGAATTTTCTTTACCATGAGTATATGGGTGGTAAATGCTTTCATTTTTGTCACAAAATGTCTTTGTTCTTGAAAAGTATTGTTGCTGAATCTAGCTTGGCTGTTGTTTTTTGGCACAACAAAGATACCATTCCACTTACTTTTAGCTTCCATTGCGGCTGTAAAGAAGTCAACTATAAGTTTTGCCTATTGGTTATTTGGGTTTCTTGAATTTACATACTAGTGACTTTCATAAATTCTGTAAATTTCTCAGCTATTATCTTTTAAAGTATTGGTCTCTCCTTTTTTTCTGAGACTTCAGTTATTTATGTTAGACGTTCTTATTCTATCCTTTAAACAGATTACTCTCTCTTTTATATAATCTTTTTTATCTCCCAGTGCTGCATTCTGGATATTTTCTTCTTACTTATCTTTTAGTACACAAATTTTCTCTTCAACTGTATGTAATTTACTTTCTAACCTATCCACTGAGTTCTTAATCTGGGACATTATATCTTTCAGTTCTAGAGGTTTTATTTGCTTCTTTTAGAATATAATCTATTAGTATTTATAGCTTCTTATTCCCTGCAGATTCCTCCCCCAAAATTTGTCTTTTATTTATTTAAGCATAATTGTTTTATAGTCTATGGCTGATAATTCTGGTATCTGAAGGTTTACAAGTCTGTTTCTTTTGTCTGTTGTTTTTCCCAGTTCTTGTTTGTAGTGTTTTGTTTCTTTATTAGCTTCATTATCTTTGGCTGCCTTATAGTCATTGTACTTAAAAAAATATTACAAGGGCTGGCTGGGTGGTGTAGTGGTTAAGTTCGTGTGCTCCACTTCGGGGGCCCGGGGTTTGCAGGTTCGGATCCCAGGCACGGACCTACGCACCGCTTATCAAGCCATGCTGTGGCAGATGTCCCACATATAAAGTAGAGGAAGATGGGCATGCATGTTAGCCCAGGACCAATCTTCCTCAGCAAAAAGAGGAGGATTGGCAACAGATGTTAGCTCGGGGCTCATCTTCCTCACCAAAAAAATATTTTAAAAAATATATTACAGGGGGCTGGCCTGGTGGTGTAGTGGTTAAGTTTGCGTGCTCTGCTTTGGTGGCCTGGCGTTCACCAGTTCAGATCCCAGGCATGGACCTCCACACTGCTTATCAAGGCATGCTATGGCAGTGTCCCACACACAAAATAGAGGAAGATTGGCACAGATGTTAGCTCAGCAATAATCTTCCTCAAGCAAAAAGAGGAAGATTGGCAAGAGTGTTAGCTCAGAACCAATCTTCCTCACCAAAAAAAAAAAAATTGCAAGAATATTCTGAGATCTAGGATGAAGTTACCTTTTTCCACAGAAGTTGTGAATTGGCTTCTGCCAGATACCTGGGGACATCACCTTCATTATGTTACCATAACAGGGCCACCTTAATCCAAGTTTAAGACTTGAAGTCCCTTGGTCTGCCTCAGTAATGAAAATCCATAGTTTAATACCACATAAGTGCTGATTCATTTCTAGTTAACTCTTGGACTCAGGGTGTAACTCTTTGAGATCCCAGCTTATTGTAGCAAGTGTCTAGTATTAGATTCCTCACCTGTGTGGTCCTGTGCATTTTTTTTTCTGATCTCCTCACCCAATAAAGTTCTCAAAATGAAAGTTCAAATTTACTGGGATTGGCAAACACTTTCAGGCCAAAAGAAGGCTCTGTATTGGCTTACCTCTTTAGTTTCTTCTGTCTACTTCATGTTTTACCTGGTAATTCCTTGCAATCTTGTCAGCTCCTCATTAATTTTAAGATTTTTTAAAATAATTTCTTCAATATATTTAGTTGTTTTCAACAGGACTCATCCAGATAATGTAGTTTTCTATACCAAAAAGAAAGAAGTTCCCCAAGAACCTTGTTTTTTAGTTCTAATTTTATTGCATTCGAGTCAGAGAATATAGACTGTATGTCAAGTCTTTGGAGGCGTAGTATATTAATATTTCTGTATGCATCCTTTGAAGTTTAAATAACATAGTACCACATTTCTTTAACCTAGTGAATTGAACTCATTTACAATGATTATTATTACAATTATTGCTGCCATCTTCTGGCTCATCTGTTTACTCCAGCCGTTGTTGAAGCTGCCACCTGCATACAGGTATAACCTGAGAGCATGTTGTCTCAGCTGTGCTATGGATCTCTTGCTTTCTACTCCAGGGTTTTTCTACCACCACTGTCTGGGATGCCTGCAAGAACCTCTCGCCATTGTGAGATACGGGAGAACCAAGAAGTACAGACGAATTAACAACCATGGACCACCCTTGATCAATGGCAGCATAGGAGCCAGAGGAAGAATGTGCCTCTTGTCTATCCCTTGAGTAGATAATTCTGAAGTACATTCTACATGGCTCCTCAGAAGTCCCTAGTGGGTTGAGCCCCCATTGTCCACCATGGTGATCAACTTGAAAATACACTCCTAAATTGGCTTTCCCTCCTTCTCTGTTTCACTCTTGCCAGTCCCATACTCCTGTTCCTGGGGATTCTTTTCCAAAGTAAACTGCCTGCATATTAGACCTTGATTCTACACCTTGATTCAGGCTCTCTTCTTTGAAGGAAGCTGAGACACCTGGCTTTCTTCCTGAGTTTTGTTTCTTTTTCTCCTTTCCTACTATTTATTGGATAATCAAATTTGCTTCTGCTGTTTTGAAAGTTACTCATTCTACTTTTAGTCTTCTGGTGGTTACCCCTAAGTTACTGAACCTAGGGGCACTATCTAAAGCTTATCAATATCTCAGTCTTTTCCCTAACAAACCAGTAATCTTAACTGGTTCTTTTGTGTGTGTGTGTGAGGAAGATCGGCCCTGAGCTAACATCTGCCAATCCTCCTCTTTATGCTGAGGAAGACTGGCCCTGGGCTAACATCCATGGCCATCTTCCTCCACTTTATATGGGATGCCGCCATAGCATGGCTTGACAAATGGTGCATCAGTGCGCCTGTGGAATCCGAACTGGCAAACACCGGGCTGCCACAGCGGAGCATGCGCACTTAACCGCTTGCGCCACCGGGCCGGCCCCCTTAACTGGTTCTTAGTACACTTTGACCTACATCTATATACCCCAAGCTCCTATTTGTATCATTTAGCATTTTAATTCCAGATTCATATTTATCAAATGGGTCTATTTGTAATAATTGCTCATTTAAATGATAATAAAGTTCACAGTTCTTTACTCATTCATACATATCTCACTGCCTGCTCCTGGATTCATCTCCCTTTTTCTTGGAGTATGGCCTATGATAGTTATCTCAAAGAGGATGTATGAGAAACTTTCTCTAATATTTATTTCTCCTTGCATTTAAATTATAGTTTAGCTGGAAATAAGATTCTAGGTTGAAACGTATTTTCCTTCCAAATTTTGAAAATATAACCCCAATGTCTTCTTCTAACCAGTATTGCTGTTGAAAAATCTAATGCTTGTCTGATTCTTTTCTTTTTTTAAATTTTGTTTCCTTTTTTTTCTTTTTGCCTCCGGAAGCTTTTGGAATTTTTCTCTAACTTTGATATTGTTAAATTTTGTTGTAATTTGTTTGAACAAAATTATACAAGCAAAATTATAAATACAAACTTAGAGACAGGGCCTCGGGAGGGCCTATGGTAGTGAGGACTCCTGTGACTCAAGCTGTATTAGCTTCACTGCAAGTCTCCTTGGCTGTGATGGGAATGATGCAGAATCCATTTTCGTGTTATTCTATAGAGTCGTTGGGAAGTGTTTTTACTTAATATGGTCTCTGGCAGATAGTAAGTGTGCAATCAGAGTTAGCTTTTATTATTCTTGGAGGAAAAAAACAGGGTTCTGTGTTGAAATAAGTGTGGAAGTGCTGCACACCATCTTTCACTCCTGGAGATTCACAGCACATGTTAACGTATTGTAACTGTAACACTAGAATTCAAATGTGCAGATAACTTGTAGATTCTTGACTAAGCAGCTGGTCTGATCTTCTTCCCATACTCACCATCCACTGCTTAGAAAAACAAAACAAAAAAATAATGTCCAATCCAGTTTGAAGTTCTATCCAATATTTTAAATAGTTCTTGTAGGTAGTGCTCAGGTTCTCTTGCATAAAATACTGAGTCTCTTATTTTCCTCTTCCCTCCCTCAAGTGGGCCAGATACCTGGGGAGAGAGGTATGTGGCTCCTATGATGTGGGCAAGGGGGCAAGACAAGCTCCTGGGACCCCAGTGCTGTACCTTCGCTGCCTCCTTTGCATGCTGAGTAATGCTGCCTATTGCCTGGTGGCTGAAGGAGGCTGCTGGGGTTTTTTGGCTTGGGCAAAGCCTCCCGTGGGATTCGCTGATGGACTCAGCCTCACTTTTAGCTCCTAATGGCACAATGGACCAGTGCTTCTCAAACTTTAACATGAATAAGAATTACCCAGAGAGCCTGTTAAAACACAAATTCCTGGACCTTATGCCCAGAGATTCTGAGTAAGTAGGTTTAGGGTAGGGCCTGAGAATTTAAATGTCTAACAAGCTCCTGGGTGGTGGTGATGCTGACACTGCCCATCCAGGGACCACACTTTGACTTAGCAAGGCTCCCCTCTGAAATCTGTGACTGCCGTATGGTCCTGCCTGAGAAGTCCACCCTGTAGCCACCTTCTGGTGATGGCTACCATTTGAAAAGATTCTTAGCCAGAGAGGCTAAACCTCTTGGCCTCCCTCTGACCGTGTGGTGTCAACATGTTGCAACTGCTCCATGTTGGTGTTGGGGGCAGTCTGAGAGAACTTTCTTCCAGAGAATGGGCAAGAGCTGCTCCTCTACCTTTGGTATGTCCCTCACTTACTGAACACTTCTCCCCATCTCCAGGCCAAAGCCAGGAGAGCAGAAAGTGGTTCTCATGTCTGCTTTTCTCACTCTCTACCTCTCCTGCATCTCCTTCCCATTAATTACCAGGTCTGAGGAAAGGGAAGGATTTTCTTTCATTTCTCCTACACCATAATCCTCTGCTGAAAATCCTCTAGTAGTTTCCTATCTCACTCAGAATAAAAGCCAAAATCCTGAGACAAGCCTATAAGATCCTACATGGGCTGCCCTCTTGGTCCTCTCAGATGCACATCTCTAGCTCTTCCCCTGTTCACTCCTCCATTCGTACTGGCCTCCTGAATGTCCCTTGAGCCCCCAGGGACACTGCACTAGGGCCTTTGCCACACCTATCAGCAACATCTTTGGAACACAGTTTGGGAAATATAGACTAGTAAGTACTTAAATATTCCTCAAAATATAATGAGATATTGTCACTTTGTTAAACTGAAAAGTAAAATGCACATCCTTAAGCAGAACACAAGTACTTGTAGGAACAAAAGACAACTGTCATCAAAACAACTCAGAACTGCTAAGACCTGAGTCTTAAACCTAGGAAAAATTAGGCTTGAATCTTAGCTTAGCCTGTTACTTGCTATTGACACTGGGAAAATTACTAAACCCTCTAGTCCTCCTTATACATAAGATGAGTACAGGCGGTCCTTGCTATGCACGGTTCCAATCTGTACACATTACAGTTACCACAGGTTAGTTAAATAACACCAGTTCCCCAACAACACAGTTCAAATTTTGCTTACCACATCTAGTAACTGTGAGTAATTACACATTATACAAATTTTGATACTAGCTCTTCAGTCCTCAAATCACTATGTAAATAATAGATGCACATCCTGGTCGGTAACCAACTGCATCACTTTTCAGAGTCTGTCAGTGATTGGTCGCTGTGCATCTGTTATTCAGCTCATGCCCGGACAACAAAGCCTCTAGTTGTGTTGCCTCCTTGGCTTCCTGTGATAAACACATGTGACATTTTACAAAACAATGACTGGCCAAAAGAAGAAATTGGCCAAAAAGATGTAATGCAGCAAAGAAATGAAAAGTGGTGATGCTGGAAATGAAATTCATATCAAACATAAATGGAGTTATAGCAGGAATAGCTAACCAGGGGAAAGTTGACATTGCTGCCATCGGAGAGACCCTAGACCTGCAACCAGGGGAACTTAGTGAAGACTACCTATCAACACACAGAAGGAAAGCTGTTGTGATGAAAAAGAGGAAGATGTCCCAGAGGAAGTGATGCTGGCAAAAAACTTCCCATTAAAGGAAGTCTCAGTTATTTCATGACAATGAAAAGCACAAAGATAAACTACGATAAGCCTATCTAAACTGAGAAAGGAGTATGACAGTTTGTCAAGGAATAGAAAAAATGCTTGCTCTGTACTGTAAGTTACATGACAAAAAGAAGGAGGCTGGAACTGTTCAAACTACTCCTTATAAGTTTTTTTACAAAGAAATAAAACACTTTAGTTCTGTATGTTTAATGTTTTAAATTACAGTATGCTAATTTACTAGTTTTATGAATTTGTAAATTTCCCTATGCATTTAGAATCGACAGTAGGATAATTTTTAAAGTTCTGACAAAACTTTTTTAAAGTCATGGAACAATTATAATTTTCCCCTTGCTTATTGTAAGATCTTTTTGCGTGGTTTTGGTGTGCACAGTCATTTTTACGGTCCTGCACTGCCATGCACAAGGAAGACTGCCTGTATAGTAAAAGAATGTACCGTACAGGGTTTGGAGGCTGATTAAATGAAACACTGCATGTCAAGCACCGACCACGAGGTCTGGCATGTATTAGGTTCTGAATGAATGTTGTCTGTTTTATGTGATTATTCCAGATGCTTTATCTTTCAGGAATTTTGGGGAGTTGGTGTGGTTGTATATGACTTATTTAAAATTATAATTGGATGCTTTATTATCTATAAAAATATATTTCAAACTAAATATCTAAGCGTTTCTCCAGAAACATTTGTGATAGCTATCTCCCTCCCTCCAAAACATCCACAAAACTTATGAGTCATTCATAGAAGCAAAACACTACAACATTTATTGGCACTTCCATTAGAAAAGTATTCATAAGGATTCAAGTGCATTACAAATAAGACATTATTGTTTCATTTCCTTATTTTATTTCCTTTATTTTATTTATGGATTTTCCCTTTAAAAATAAAAGGTGTCAAGCTCCTTTAAAAATATGGCTTTAGGGATTAAAGAATAAATATTACATTTGGGGAACTGCTGGTGGAAGTGCCTACAATGATGACAGAAAGGTGGACTTTTCAAAGGAATCAGCACAGCCAAACTGCATCATATATGGGGGTCTTAGGACCCAAGAAAAGCAAGGGAAACAAAGAGAAAGGTAATTATGTACGTGTTATTTAACTGTTGGTCTTATGTTGAAACTAGTAGCTTAAAATACCCAAGGAATGATTTTTTTAGCTACGTGATCGTATGCTTTGTAATGGAAGACAGCTCTTAAGACGCTGCCTGCTGATGAGTGACAACTTTTTGATGGGCAATTTGTGAGTTTTGATGCTCTTGAAAAACAATGTTATCTGTTGTGGAATCTAGGTAGGCTGCTGCTACTGAACTGGTAGATAAACCGAGTGTGGCTTATATCAGCTCTGGTCACAGGGAGAAGTAATAAGTGTTTAACCATTAGAGTGGTTAACTGCTTGTGAATAGATGTTCTTAAAGAAGCAGTTGAGCGAAGACTGCAACCTAGTGGTGAGTTTGTTACTGAAAAAAATTGGCTGCACTCATTCTAGGCCATGATAAATGCTGCATTTGAATTCGAAGTGAGAATGAAGACACAAGAGAAGTGTGGTTGTGCCCTTCTTGTGAAGACTGATCTTCAAATCATGTTGTAGGTGGGCTAAAGAGGGAGAAAGGATGACTGCAATCGGATCCCCGAAGCTGTTCATTTTATGTAGCATTTTCTACTGTATCTGAAGCTTCTGCTCACTTCTCTTCATTTGTCTCTTCAAAGATGAAGTAACACCATGACAAATCTTTAAGCTGTGGCTTATCTTCTCAGACTAGTTGGACTAATTTATTTTATGTCCTTGTTTAATCAGTTCCACTGTAGGGCAGACTTTTACTTGCATTTATTTTTGTGATTGAAGCAATCCAGATCATACTAATCTTTAATCCAAGTTAAGTTTTTCAGGTAACATGATTCTAAATATCATTCTCATTATTCTTTGACTCAATAATGTTCAGCTTTTTACAGTTTGTTGTAGCTTTTATTTCTTAGAAATGCTTATTACCAATTGTATTGATTACTATTTCATATTACATTGTATTACTGTGGAAAAATTTATTGACATAGTAACGCTCAGGCTTTGTTCTTGTTAAGATGATCACTTCCCTTACACAATATAAAATATCCAAGAAATATCACTGTATAAGAATCTGAATCTTTTAATGATTGTGTATCTTAATCTCATTTTTAAAGTCCACTTGGACCTGATCTCAGTTTCCCTTATTTCTCATCAATCTTTTTTAAGCATACAATTAAAAATTAGTTTAATCACTGTTACTTGATTTTTGTTGTCAAATCATCCTTGTTTCCTAGCACTCTAATTTTGTTACCTTATATTAACCTCCCTTTCATATAGTTTTATTTTACCTACAAAACTTTGCCTGTGACTCTTTTCTTTGTTTGCTCTTCCCAAATCTTTTCTTCTGGCAAAGCTTGGTCTTTGGATGTGAAGTATGGTTATTCCGTATGCAGTAAAATCAGTTTTGTGTTTTCATAAGGATTGTCAAAAGAAATACCATTAGCTTTTAAATTTTTCTCCACCTCAGGTCTTCTGCATTTAATTCAAGTGCATTTTCAGAAAATGTCTTAATTCTTTCAAATTTGTATGCACCTAAGTTTTGAAGTATGTGAATCCGCAGCATTGCCAAATGCAGAGAGCTCGTGATCACAAAACTCACTGCAGTAAGTTGACTGCATGACGCCCAACTTGGTGTGAGACGATGTCCTCTACATAATTCAGAGGATTTTTTGTCTCCATTGTCACCCTGATGAAACTGTTTTAGATTCTCTTGTGCTCTTTAAAATAGCTTTCTACAAAGTGCAAATTTGGACTTGATTTAAATGGGGTGAACCAAGAAATCAGCCACTCCATATCAATGCAGATATCAATGCTGGAATAGTGAATTATCTGAGATAGGTTTCTCTTTTCCTACCACTCTTTTGAGATTTATGTTGGGAAATCTGTCACACAAAGATCATGGTGGCTGACATGGGCACTTGAAAGCCAATTTCTACTAAAATAAATTTCACGGCGGGGCTGCCCCCATGGCGTAGTGGTTAAGTTCACACACTCTGCTTGCATGGCCTGGGGTTCGCAGGTTCAGATCCTGGGCGTGGACCTACACACCACTCATCAGGCCATGCTGTGGTGGTGTCCCACACACAAAAAATAGAGGAAGACTGGCACAGATGTTGGCTCAGAGACGATCTTCCTCCAGCAAAAAAGAGGAAAGCTTGGCAATAGATATTAGCTCAGGGTCAATCTTTCTCACCAAAAAAAAAAAAGTTGATGAGAGAAAATGCATTTCTACAAATTAATAAGTGTAATGCTGAGGGAAACAAAATAAATCCCCCCTCCCCATGCACTTAATTATATTTTGGAAGGAGGAGGCAAATTAATAAAATAGCCTAGCAGGTCTCAGAGCTATTGATTTTCAACAGGTTACTTATATAAAGCTATGAAAAATATATGATGAGATATTTTTGATGATCCTTAAAATCTTTTTAAAAGCAATAATGTCTTTAATAATTAAGATTTATTAATTCCTCCAGAAGTAATATATTAATAATGAGGATACATTGTAGACTGGGAAGAATCATTATATAGTTAAAATTTTATTAACAGAAAATCATGTATAAATATGTATAAAAATACTATAGTGACATGAAAGCATCTTTAAAGTGTCCTTTAAAAAAAACGCTTGATCCTTGAATAAATACCTTAATTCTCATTTATGAGAGAAACCCACAAGTTTTATTTTTCAGGACTCAAAGAGCTATTTTATCTGGCATTCTAAATTTATCTAAAAGAAATGTAAGCTATACTGTTCTGTGTTACGTCCTTCTCTAACAAAAAAATATCTTCAGTTGGTGGTTAATATTACTTAAAATCCATAATAAAAGCTCCTGGACACATCACTGTTTAAGGGTCCTTTGGAGTGAGTTACAGAACTAGGACTTGAGGTAAGGGAAGACAAAGTAAAGAGATTTTGGCCCACAAAATCACAGATTTAGGGAGGGCAAGAGCGGTAGGAGAAAAGGAGGAAAAGTAGGTGGTTTTTATTTAAATGATAGAGATAGATAAATGACATCAAAACAATTGTCATCCTCATGCCTACCCAGATTAGGGAAACTAAGGGAAAAATAAGCAAGTGGGACTTTATCAGATTAAAGAGTTTCTACAAGACAAACGAAACCAGAATCAAGATGAACAGGCAACCCACAAGCTGGGAGAGAATATTTGCAAAACATGCATCTGACACGGGTTGGTATCCATAATATATAAAGAACTCACACAACTGAACAACAAAAAAACAAACAACCCAATCAAAAAATGAGCAGAGGAAATGAACAGACACTTCTCCAAAGAAGATATACAGATGGCCAATAGGCACATGAAAAGATGTTCATCATTAACCATCAGGGAAATGCAAATCAAAACAACACTGATACCACCTCATGCCCGTTAGAATGGCTATAATCACCAAGACAAGAAACAACAAATGTTGGAGAGGATGTGGAGAAACAGGAACCCTCATACACAGCTGGTGGGAATGCAAACTGGTGCAGCCTCTATGGAAAACGGTGTGGAGATTCCTCAAAGAATTAAAAATAGAGATGCCCTATGATCCAGCCATCTCACTACTGGGAATCTGTCCAACGAACCTGAAATCAACAATCCAAAGAGGCTTATGCACCCCTATGTTCATTGCAGCATTATTCACCATAGCCGAGAAGTGGAAGCAACCTAAGTGTCCCTCGACTGACGATTGGATCAAGAAGATGTGGTATATATATACAATGGAATACTACTCAGCCATAAAAAAAGACAAAATCATCCCATTTGCAACAACATGGATGGGCCTGGAGGGTATGTTAAGTGAAGTAAGCCAGAGGGAGAAAGCCAAACACTGTATGATCTCACTCATATGTGGAATATAAACCAACACATGGACAGAGAAAACTGTATCGTGGTTACCAGGGGCAATGGGGGTGAGGGGTGGGCACAAGAGGTGAAGGGAGACATATATATGGTGATGGACAAACAAAAATGTACAACCCAAAATTTCACAATGTTATAAACTATTAAAATATCAATAAAAAAAAAGGGTGCAAATTAAAGTAAAACCTGCCATTGTCCTCTTTAAAAAAAAAAAATTGTCATCCTCCTTTTTTTTTTTTTTTTTTACTTTATAGGTTTAAATAGATGGTAGATGGCTAGAAAGAAAATATACACATTCCTCAAGTTTCTGATGTATTTGTGTATTTGGCCAAGGACATGCAGACTTAGTGGAAGCCAGCTGGCCACATATCTCAGCAAATCTCAGTGCAGCTTCTTGTCGCTACCAGAGCCCCCAAAAGAGGGAAATACAACTGCTAACACTAGCTGCACAAGGTATGTCTTTCTAGATCTGGGAAGCTTAATTTTTTCCTGTACTTTTTATACCAGGGACATCTATTACTATTTAGAAAGAACTTGGGCAATATATGCCCTTATTGGAAAAAAAATTCAGACATCTGGGACTGTGGTTCTGTAGCCTAACTCAGCAGTGATCTCATGCAGAGGAAAAAGCAGAATGAATGTCCACGAGTGGTGTCCTGACTCCAGCTCTCTGGGGTCCTGGAAAGCCTGTTTCTCCCCACATACGCTTTCCTCTTTCAAGCCCATGTCCCCAAATCACTACCCAGAGCAATAAATTGATGGGATATAGAGAAGTGAATAATGAATTTATGGATGATAAGTCTTGGATAAGCTCAATGCTTGTGCAGAGCTGAGAGAGGTGGTAAATCTTAGAGCTACCTAAATGTACCTTTTATACTACTACAAAATAAAAATACATGTGGAAAAAAGCACCACAAAATTTATTCACCACTCATGATCAGCAAGAAGGTGTTTCAAAATAAGGTGAATTTTTCCCTGGTAAATTCTCTCAGTCACAATTTCTCCCTCCTTACCTATGAGCATAATGTTTGGGATGCCACTGGATGGAATAAGTCAGAACTGAGTTCCAATCTCAGCTAGCATTTCTCTCTCTTCTTCCCACTCAACGTTTGGTACATGGACTAGTAAAATCAGTGTCGTGTGGGGACTTGTTAAAAATGGAAAAGCTCAGGCCAGCCCCAGTGGCCTAGTGGTTAAGTTCGGCGCACTCTGGGTCAGCAGGCCATGTTCAGTTCCTGGGCATGGACCTACACCAGTCATTTGTCAGTGGCCATGCGGTCCTGTGGCTCACATACAAAAAGAGGAAGATTGGCAGCAGATGTTAGCTCGGGGCTGAATCTTCCGTAGCAAAAAAATAAAATAAAATCTCAGTCTTCATCCTACACCTACTAAATTAGAATCTGCATTTTAAAAGACCACTAGGTAATTCACAGAGCATATTAAATTTTGAAAAACAGTGCTTTTTGTAACTTGTAACTGAATCTCTCTTCCTTGGTTTGTCTTCAGTCAAATGATGAGGTTCACCTAGATAATGTTTAGGAATTTTAAAACTGGAAGGAACCTATAATAAGGATTAGTGGCTTAGAGCATGGATTCTGGAACCAGTATGTCTGGTTTTGATTCCTAACTCTGCCACTTACTGTGTGACTTTGGGCAGATTTTATAGCCTCTCTGTGCCCCAATTTCCTCATTTGAAAAATTAGGAATTATAATAGTCTCTGCTTTGTGAAGTTGTTGTGAATAATTGAATTTAATGTATGTAAAGTATTATATTAGTGCTTGGTACAGAATAAGCACTATACAGGTATCAACTCTCATCACTGAGTTAAGATTCTTGATTGACTAGCATTCTAGAATATATATGACTGACTTGAAAGTACTAATGAGAGCATTCTGCTAATGTGAGTTTGAAGAACCGAGGAAAGCTCCATGGAGGAAGTAGGAATTTAGAATAATTTTATGGGATAACTAAATTTGGGAATGATTAGAGACAAAAAGCATTAAGGGCATTCCAGATGAAACAGTCTTAGAAGGAGGGATAAACATTTGGAGAGTGACAGTGGAAAGCAAGGCGCGTGTCTACTAGGTGCCAGAAATTTTGAGGAAGGCACAGGGTGACTAGAGCAGAGGGCGTGTTAGACAGTTAAGGGGCTAAGATTGGATCTCTAAATTCCAGACTAAAAAAAAATGTTAGCTTTACCTGTGAGGAATAGAGAATTATTATATATGTATTTTTGCTGGCAAATAGAACAAAGTGATACAAGAAAACATTAATAAACAGGACAGTTCAGTAGAAGAGAGAGCAAAAGGAGTAAGAAGCAAGATTTGGTTGAGACATGGAGAAGATGTTGGGGGGATGCAATCATAGCTCCAGGATTCTAAGTCTGAAGAACCAGGAATGTGATGGTACTTTTTGCTAAAAGGAAATATTAGAAGCATAGCTGCTTTGAGGAAAAGATATATTTGTTTTTGGAAGTGTTGAGTGCTGGTGATGGCAGTACATCCAGTAAATGATTTGGCAGATGCAGTAGAAATAGCTCCATTCAGAACAAGGCCAATCATACTTTCACCTTTTATTCTTGTATTACTGAGCACATCACTAGCCTCAATACAAAACAAAGGTAAAACCTTAAAGTTCTAGAATGATGACATCTTTGTTTTCTTTATATCATTCAAATTCTCAGAATCTGTCTACTAAATACTTGTAAAGTGAGTTTAAACTAAGTGAATTGCAGTATTGATTTTTTATGAATCAAAAAAGAACTTGAAAGAGAATGAGTCTCAGATCCATTATTCCATTATTCTGGTCCCTGGACAACATTTACACTCAGTCTCAAAGAAGTTAAGAATAAAAGAAATATGTAGCTTTCAGGCTTTTCTAAATATTCCTGGACATAGAAGGCACAGATCTTCATCTTTTTGTCCAGGAAATATTCTAGAATGAGTCAGTGTCCATGAGAGTGAGCCATCATCAATAATGTTTATCAGTCTCTTGCCTTTAGTGAAACAGGAACAGAAAAATTGATTGGGAGGAGGCGTGTGTGTTCATAATACTGATCACTGGGTGGAAAGTGCATTTGTGAGCAAATCTAGTACTGCCTAGCAACTGTTTCTAAGCAAAGGGTGGCTGGGAGCCAGCTATTGTTGCCTGTCAGGAGCCATCAGCCTGTTTCTACACACTTCATAGGATATCTGTTTTGAATGATTTGGATTCCAGTTTTAAGGTATAGTTTTTCTTAGCCACTCTTAATAGCAAATATTTTGCTTTTTAGTGATTGACACAATAAACCTAATATTACTTTTTATCCATCTTTGAATATAAAATAAGTATACAGATTTTAACTATAATGGAATATGTCTGGAGTCAGGAGCTTTAGTGTTTTTAAAAACCTTTCGTGCCCGTTCCTTTTAAGCCTGCCATATTCTTAAGTGGTCTAGGACCACACCCAGATTTACACCCACTTCTGAGAGCGTAAGATGTAGTGTTAAACATATCCCAGAAACTGTAAACTTTTAAATATCCTGAAAAATCCATCCCTGGCCCTGTTATGTAGTCTCTACTTCTACTTCCAACACTGATCGTGATTTATTTTCTTGCCCCTGGCCCTGCAGCAGGATATAGCTCAGCTAATAGCAGTGAAGCAGGAGTTTCCAAGGAACCAGGGATTATGCTAGAACTTGATGAGGGGCGGGCAGGCCATATTGGTGGAGTAGAAGCCTCTCCAGGGAGAAGTGTGCTCAGAAAACATAGAGGAAGGTAGTAAATACTATAGCTTCTCCTGATACTTCCTCTGGTTCCCTCCCTCTAATTCTGTCCAAGCTGCTTGTTCCCAGAGGGCACACACACTTCCCAGAGTATTCACTTGCATCAGTGAGCCATCTACTCATTCTTTTATCCCCATGGCTGCTTGGAACCCTCACCGCCTTTGCTTGCTCACTTTCTTACTGCTGTCCAGTCTCTTAATTCCACAGGACCCTCTGAAAGCCCTATTCCTTTGCAAACCCACTTCCCTCAACCTATTTACAGAATATTCCATCACATCTTTATTTTAGTCGACACCCCAAGGACCTTACTTCATTTTCAGCCGCTCAAACAGAGCCAGCTCTTTGTCCATGACCATAACCTCCCAAACCAGAGCCAGGAGACAGGTTATCATCCTCTTTAGCTGCCTATGCCACTTCCAGACCTTTCGTTTTTATTTTCATGAGAAGCCCCTCTTCATTTGGGAGACAATATAAAAGATAGCCTAAAATATGCACTCTTTTATTTTTTTTAACATGAAAATTTATCCTGGAGATGTTTCCAAGTCAGTAGTTGATAGAGCTCTTCCTTATTCTGTCTTGTGGATGCATAGTTTTCTATTGTATGGATCTACCATGATGTATTCAGCTAGTCCGTTACTGCTGGGTACTTGTGTTCCAATCTTTTGCTTTTACAAACAATCCTGAAAAGGATAACCTTGCATAACTGACATTTCCTATTAGCATAGATATAGATATGTGCATATACATGTATATATGTATATATATTATATATGACATCTATATCTGTCTATATACACTATATGTACACACACACACACACACACACACATATGGGATTCCTAGAAATATGATTATTACATCAAGAGTAAATGCTTCTGAAATTTTGGTAGATACTTTCAGAATGATATTGAGTCTTCCTATCAAAGAACATAGTGTATCTTTACATTTATCCAAGTTAACTTTTTAAAAATTTTATTTATTTTCTTGAGATATAATTGACATATAACATTATATTAGTTTCAGGTGTACAACATAATGATTCAATGTATGTATATATTGCAAAATGATCATCACAATAAGTCTAGATAACATCCATTGCCACGTATAGTTACACATTTTTTTTCTTGTGATGAGAACTTTTAAGATCTGCTATCTTAGTAACCTTCAAATATGCACTACAGTATTATTAACTATAGTCACCACACTGTACATTACATCCCCAGGATTTATTTTATAACTGGAAGTTTGTACCTCTTGACCCCCTTTACCCATTTTGCCCACACTCTACCCCAGCCACCGGTCTGTTCTCTGTGTCTATGAGTTCTGTGTTTGTTTTTTTTCCCTCAGATTCCACATGTGAGTGAGATCATACAGTATTTGTCTCTCTCTGTCTGACTTATTTCACTCAGCATAATGTTCTCAAGATTCATGCATGTTGTTGCATGATTTATTTCTTTTTTATGGGTGAATAATATTCCTTTGTATATATAAACCAAAATTTTTTTATCCATTCATCTGTCGATGGATACTTAGGTTGCTTCCATGTCTTGGCTCTTGTAAATAATGCTGCAGTGAACATGGGAGGCAAGTATCTTTTTGAGTTAGTGTTTTTGTTTCCTTCAGATAAATACCCAGAAGTAGAATTGCTAGATCATATGGTAGTCCTATTTTTAATTTTTTGAGGAACCTCTGTACTATATTCCATAGTGGCTGTACCAATTTACATTCCCACCAAGAGTGCACAAGGGTTCCCTTTTCTCCACATCCTCCCAAGTTAACTTTTGCATCCTTTGTGTATATTAGAAAGATTCTCCTTTAGGTTCTGGATATTTCTTGTTGAAGTCCTAAGTATTTGTCTTTTGTTGTCATTGAAATGGGATCTACTTGTTCCATTATTTCTGTCATTGTGTGTATACATATATGTACAAATTCTATATATTAATAATTTTATATCCTGCTACCTTGCTGAATTCTCTTATTAATACTCAGTTTCATTTGCTATCTCTTGGATATTCCAGGTGTACAATCATGACATCTGCAAATATAGAGATCATCGTTATTTTTTCCAATTGTTATACCTTTAATTTTCTATAGTTTTGGAGGTATTAGGCAATCAGTTAGACAATGTGAAGTAGTAGTGGTGATGGTGGGCATCTTTGTCCAGTTCCTGACTTTAGGAGGAATACCTCCAGTGTTTCCGCTTTAGGAAATATACTAGCCTTAGGGCTGCGATAAAAATATGTATAATTATATAAGGGTAGTTTTCCTCAACTCTTATTTTGAGTGTTTTTTTAAAAAATAAGAGCAGATTTTATTTTTTTCAAATTCTTTTCAATGACTATGATATAAACACAGTTTTTCTCCATGGATTTATTAATATGCTAAAATACATGAATAAATTTTGTACTATTGACCTAGTCTTGCATTCTTGCACAAGTAGTGGGGAGGAACCCCACTTGGTTAAGACGCATTATTCTCTTAATGTGCTATTTGTTAATATTTTATTGTCTTTTTGAATTGATATTCATAAGTAAAATTGATCATCTTTTTTGCAATGTATCAGGTATTAGTATCAGTGTTATAATTTATAAAATAATCTGGAATTTTTCATTTTTGTAAGATCTGGGACAATTTAACTAGCATTAGAATTACCTACCCTCTAAAGATTCCTCTGTGAGACTAGATAATGGTACTTTTTGGGGGTAGAATAGATATTTGCACCATATATAAGCAACAGTTAAATTAGTTTGCAACCACTTCTTTAGGATTTCCCTAATTCTGACATACAGCTTTAGTATTATCTTACAATGTTTAACCTTGATATTCTTAATTATGCTTATGCTGCTACAACCTAATTTATCAATTTCCATGGAAATCGAGCTCTGTAGAATTTCTAAATCTGCTGTGGTGAGTTTCCTTTGATTACATGTTCCTGAAAAATTATCCATTTCATCTATGTTTATTTATTTTCGTAGAGTTGTGCAAAGTACCTTCATAATCCCTTTTGTTTCTGTGATTATTTCCATCTTCTTATATCTTATTTTTTTGACTATTTGGTCTGTTTTGGATTGGAAAGTAAATTAAAGTGTCCTATTTTTTAGTGTGTTTCTGTTTCTCCTTGTATATTCTATAGTTTTTACTTCATGAAAGTTATTGCTAAGTTATTTGGTGCGTAGATATTCATATCTTATGGGGCAGATCTCCCACCTGAGGAAACTGTGCAGTAGAGAGACCCTTTTCCAGGGCTTACTTAAGAATCCATAAATGTACTAGAAGAGAAAGCCAGCATTTGAACATGTGCTCCCCAGAGAACATTGATGGCCATTGAGTGTTAGCCACAGAAGCAGGGACAGCCAACACAGAGGAATGCAATTTTCCCCAGTCAAGGAAGGAGACATTTTTCTGTCCTCTTGTCCCCTACTTTTGCCCCAAATACAGAAGAGCAAGAGAGAGGAGGAGGAGGTATCTGGGAGCCAGACCCTTGCCCTTCCTTCTCACTCTAAGCTCATTGAGCCATTGCTTTAGCCTAAGTTAAGGGAGAGTAGGAAGAGAGCCAACAATCAGAGTAATGTGTTTCTGATGGTTGGAAATGGCTGAATGGCCAGGCTAATTAAGGGAGTCTCTCTACAACAGAAAGGAGGAATTTAACAGAGCATAGAGTAGAGACTGAGGAAAAGAAACAAGAAAGAGAGGTGGAAGATGCAGGAGAGAGGGGGCATAACTAATGGAGAAAAGTCCTCCAGGAAGTTGAAAGGGTTGGAGTCAGTAGAGCTTGGACTTGAACAGGAGGAAACAAATTTCATCTTCCAAGAGTGGAGGAAAATGTGTTAAGAATGGTTATGAACGTAGGTGATTATGCACACAGGAGTCTAGAAAGCTGATAACCTCAGTTTTTTTAATGAAGTAGGAAGTAAGGATGTCTGATGAGAATGAGGACAGCTTGAACAGTGAGGAAGGTTTAGAATGTTCATTGAAATACTAATGTTGAAATTGACCTAAGGTAGATAGATAAAAATAAATTACTTTTTTCTGTACTGGCAACCAGTTACAAAAGAGGGAAAAAATAACAATGGACCATCTGAAAAAAAAAAAAGTTACATAAAGACATTAAACAATATCTGATTTTAGACGGAAAGATTTAATATCATAAAAACATGAATTCTCCCCAAATTAAGCAAATGTAATACAAGTGTAATTTAAATTTGAATTACATTGGTTGTGGGGGGAGTTGGATAAAGTGATCTTAAGGATTATATGGAAAAATAAATGTGAACAAGAAGACCAATATGGAATGACTTGCCTCACAAGACTGAAGTATATCTTGACCTCCTTATTGGCTTTGGTTTTGACTTAGAAAGAAATAAGTCAGAGAACAGACTAGAGAGCTCAGAAATAGATCCCAGTACATGAGGATATTTGATATATAACAAAAATGGTATTTCAGTTAAAAGGAAAAAGATGGGTTATTTTTAAAATGGTGCTGACCCAACAGCCTATTCATCTGGAAAAAAGCATATCAAGATAAGTTCCAGACTGACTGAAGAAAAGAAAGAGGAAATAATAGATTTTATATATATGCCAGTATCCCTCAAGTTGTTGATTAACCAAGACAGGACTGAGAAGCTATAAAGGAAAAGACACACATGATTTAAAAATTTAATCCATTTACAAAGGATTAAGTGTAAACCAAAAGGAAATGAATGTTGTGCCTCAATGAAAACTTTACTTTAAAAAATGGAATATAGTAGTCCCCACTTATCTGCAGGGGATACATTCCAATACCCCCAGTGGATGCCTGAAACCGCAGATAGTACTGAACCCTGTATATACTGTTTTTTCCTATACATACATACCTATGATAAAGTTCAATTTATAAATTAGGCACAGTAAGAGGTTAACAACAACAACTAATAGTAAAAAAGAAGAATTATAACAATATACTGTTATAAATTGCTAGCATCACTACTCTTGTGATTTGGAGCCATTAAGTAAAATAAGGGTTACCTGAACCCAAGCACTGCGATACCCCAACAATCAATCTGATAACCCAGACGTTTACTAAGTGACTAATGGGTGGGTAGCGTATGCAGCATGGATATGCTGGACAAAGGAGTAATTCACGTCCCGGGTGTGACAAACCGAGACAGTGCAAGATTTCATCACAATACTCAGAACAACGGGCAATTTAAAACTTATGAATTGTTTATTTCTGGAATTTTCCATTTAATATTTTCACACTTTGGTTGACTGTGAATAACTGAAACAGTGAATAAGGGGCAACTCTGTAATAACTGAGGGGAAATTATTTGAAAGACATGATAGAGAAGATCTAAACTATACAAAAGTGCTTACAAATGGATAAAACCATAAATTACCAAAAAGAAAGAAACGGGCAAATGAGATTTGGAGAAAGCAAATCCAAGTGGCTAATAAACATGAACACATGTTCAACCCTGCTAGGAGATAGGGAGGTACAAATAGAGTAACAATGATACAGCATCTTATGGCCATTTTTAGCAAAAGCTAAAACTGAAAGCACCTGTTGCTGAAGAGAGTCAGGGAGAAGAGTACTCTCATACATGTGGAAAAGTTCATTGTTTCAGCCTTTTTGAAAAGAAATATGGTATTATTTGTTGAAATTAATAATACGTTTACCTATCCCACTCTTAGGAATCTATCCCATGGAAATAAAATCACTACTAGATAAAGTATACATACAATTATGTTTACTGTGGCATTGTTTGTACCAGTCAAAGACTGAAGACAAAGTGAGTGCCCCTCAGTGGGTGAATGAGTGTTTGATGGCACACCCGTATCATGTGGTGTTATGCAGCCATTAAAAGAAATAAAGTGGGTTTTTGTGAAGCACTTCCCCTGAGCTGGGCTCTCATTTGATCCTCACAACAACCTTATGAGGTAGGTGGTAATAATTTGACAGGTAAGGAAACTGAAATAGTTTTTAAAAAGTTACCCAGGGCCTTACAGAACTGTCTTCAAAATCACTATATTTTCTCCTTATGCCGGTTTGACTTGGAGATGTTTTCATAATGCCGTTCAGTATGAAAATCTTAATATAGAGAAGTATATATAATAAGATCACATTATTATAAAAACAAATGACCCCCTAAACTTTGCACACACACACCATAGTGTGCTGTATATCTAGAATATGTTTGTATACCAGAAAAGTATGGGTGGTTACACATGAGGTTATTATTCCTTATGGAAGAGGTAAATTTAGTATTCATGCTAAAAAAAAAATTATGTAGGATAATCCCATACAGCTGTTTATGAAAGAATGATTATCTGAGGGGAAGAGTGGATTCTATGTGATTTTTATTTTTACCTTGGTTTTTAATTATATATATTTTTTAAATGAGCATGCATGATCGAGGGAAGGGAAAGCTATATCCATTATGGGGGAAAAAATCTAAGTTAAGGGGACATAATAATGATAATAATTCTATAAATCTACCTCAAGATTATTTCCCCCACATCTCTAGAATTTAAAAAATTAATGCCAGCAAGAGAAGGTATAGTGATGACATTAAATGTAAGTGATAACTTAATATATAAGACTCTAAACATCAGGTCATGAAAGCAGAGTTTTTTTAGCAGAAGTTAAATTTAATCTATGTTTTAATATGTATGCAAACCCCTCAAACAAGCAGTTTCATTAAAATATTTGGTAACAGTACTATTTCTTACAGTAATTTGAAGCAAATTAAACAGTGGTTCACTTATTGAATAGAAACAGGTAAGAATTTGTTTTTACAATTCTATAGAAATATTTATATATTTTAAATGAATTTTATTATACACAAATTGTAAACACACTACTTTTAATAGTATTGATTAAATTATAAATTCCTGGGGGGATCCGCAGTGTTATAATATGATTAAAGAAGTTAATGGCTGTCTCCATGGGTAACATCATCTTGAGCAGTATGCCCAAAGTGGAGTAGAGACGAGGATGAACCCACAATCTAAAAGAGTGATGAAGCACAGCAGAGGGCGACCACGAGGCAGAAGCCTCAAGAAGCGGGAGAAATGCGCATGTTTGGAGACGGAAGCATGTGGGAGAATCTTATATCCATTTTAGGGGAAACTGCAGGAGAAGGGCTATTCTGGGGCTGGAGCAGGTTTACCTTAGGGCCTAGAGGTGGAGAGACTTCTAGGACAAGATGAAGATGTAGGAGGTTGATTAGAATGGGATTAGGATTCCAAAGGCTGCAGTGAAAGGGGCTGAGATGAAGGACAATAGAGGGATTCACCAGGGCTGAGAAAGCAGAGAAGGACGGGCCTAAGGGAACCAGAGAAGGGAGGTGGTCCGAGGTGGGATTGAGCACTTGCCTTTCTCCCTGTACAGGAGAGTTATAATTAGCAGTGATTGATCTCTACCCAATTTGGCGTAAATCCTATTGGTGTTGTAACTGCCTGGGGTCCCAGGCAATCTGGCCTAGTCTTGTGTCCCTGGGCCTGGTGACAGTGGTGGAGCTGAAGGGCACCACCTCCTGGGAGGTTCATGGGAGTTCTAGGTTGATGAGTACTGTTGTGCAGAGCTGTTGTAGTCTCTCTTTCTATATAAATCACTATTAACAATGGTGTTTTTTGTGACTAAAATATTCACTCTTTGATCATGAGCTAAACTGTTTGGACTCAATTTCTGGAGATCTTTGGTTTTTGCCTTGAATTTAGGACATGCCCTATTTTGATTTGTGAAGTAGGGCTGTGAGTGTTGCAGTTCTGCCATATTTGGCTGTGAGTGGGACTCATTTCTTTGAGCTCCCTTTGTTTTGTGAAGCTTGGCGTTCCAAGTTCTCTTGTCGCTAAGGTCCTGGGCCGATGACTGCTTTGTAACCACTTTCTTGTAGCCCACATGACGTAAAGTAATAGAGCTTGCCAGTAACATTCAATATCTCAGACTGAGAGATCACTTTAAGTAAAAAGGCTGAATTCAGTGACTCACAAAACCAGACTTTTGGCATACTTGGGAGGGGAAAATATCAAGGAAGCTAATGAAGAAAAATAGGAAAAGGTTCAAGTTGCAGTAATCCATTCTTAAGAGCCATTGTTGGCCCCTTCTAAATTTCTGCTCTTTAACTTTTGAAACTGCTGTCTTCATCTGAAAACATTAAGCTATTATGAACTAGAATTTGCCAATGCCAAACTGGAAGTCATTTATGAGTTTAGAATTTCATTGCGAATAAAACTTTATCAAACACTTACTTTTAATGTTTTAGTATCAAGTTGAGACATTTCTTTAGATCCAGGCAGTTACACTGGCAGTGGAGGTTCATTTTTGAAGATAGAATTATGAACTTTTGAAGAAAGACAATCAGGAAATAGTTGACGTTTTCATGGATCTAGTTTTTTTGGGGTTTTTTTGCTGAGGAAGATTCACCCTGAGCTAACGTCTGTTGCCAATCTTCCTCTTTCTGCTTGAGGAAGGTTGGCCCTGAGCTAACATCTGTGCCAGTCTTCCTCTATTTTGTATGTGGGTCGCCGCCACAGCATGGCCACAAAGGGGTGGTGTAGGTCTGCGCCCAGGAACTAAACCTGGGCTACCGAAGCAGAGCCACGAGGCCGGCCCCCCTCATGGATCTAGTTTTGATGTGACTTTCAATCTCAGGTTACTTTGATCTTTTTGATCTCTGTTTCTTAAAACAAGTTGCTTTGCAAACAACTACATTCAAAGGCCTCAGAGTGGGCTGATGATATGGCCGTTTATGAACTGCCTGTGGGCATCATTCTGTGATCCCTACACTCTGCTCCTATCCAGTTTTTCCTACTTGCCTTAATAGCACTAGTGCTAGAAGAAGATTTTTTTAAGCCATAGGCATATCGGTCCATGTTCCTCTCTAGGGATCCCCCGCCTCAAAATGCCAAGCCTAGAATATTAGTTTCTTGGCCTTTTATTTATAGTTCTTTTGTGTGTGTGTGTGTGTGTGTGTGTGTGTGTGGTTTAAGATTTCTTTTCTTTATTTTTATTTATTTATTTTTTACTACGGTAATATTGGTTTATTATTTATAGTTCTTATGAAAATTGCATAGCTCACCATGTCCCATGCTGAAAGGGTATACTTTGAAATTTGTTTTCTCCAATGATGTTTACAAAATATGATTAAATGAAGCTTGTGTGTTGATTGATGGAATAGGAAACAAATTATAATTTTAGGGTATAGTTCTTTCTCACTTAATGCAAGTATGACTAGGCTTTTTATGTTTGATCTACACTGGGTAAAGTGACATTAAGGCAAAATGTTTTATGTATGTAATTAGCTCTCTTTCTTCATTTGGGATTTTTTAAAAGAGGAATAGGCTTTGAAAATTAAATATAGATATTAAATAATAATTACAAAAGGATTCCAGCATGAGGGATGATAAATGTTTGAGAGATTCCAAGACAGATAAACTGTGTTAATCCCATGGATAAGTAACTTTTAATTCTTAAGGTAACAATAAAATTTTCTTAATGATGCTACGTGTCCATTTGTACTTACATAAAAGCCTAGTTATGCTTGCTTTAAATCAGACAGAAATATATCATATTCCAGATTATTTCTTTAAATGTAGCCATAGTTCCATTAGTTAAATCTGTAAATTTATAGTCAATAATTATAGAAAAACTCAATCCTACTTAATGTTATATGAAATAAAAATCATGTTATGGAACACTATTTGTATAAGACCCACTATATAAAATATGAGTCTATAGACATTTACTATAAAATATATGAAAGATTGAAAGGAAATATGTCAAAATATTAAAAGATTTTATCTTTGAAAGACATTGATTTTTTTATTCTGCTTAATCTTAAAAGAACTAATAGTAGAATTAATTTAGCTTCTGGTCAATCACTTATAGTCTTAAATGAAACGTAAAGTTAATAAAACACTGACATATGAAGAATGCTAAAATGTAACTTTTAGTTGGTCTTAGATGATTCATGAGAAAATCCTTGCTTTTATAGATGAGCAAATAGGCTCTAAGAGACTTGGAAATTTTTAAGCTTCACAAAACCAGGGCTTTAATTCAGTTCTCTTTTATTAGATTTATAATTAAATTAAACTTTTTTCTTAAAAATATACATGGTGGAAAAGTGAAGGCAAATATGAGAGGGGGAAACAGTTTAATCAACCATCAATGGTTTCTGAGTTCTCTAATCATCTTCTGTCTATAGTAAGGGTAATTGTCTGATGCTGCTCCTTGCTGAGGATAATTCTAAAATACAACTCTTGCTTGCTGTTCTCATTCTTGCTAAAGTTGTTGAGGGCACAGCCAGGTATCCAAAGTTATGTGCCAGTGTTGTAAGCTGCCGTAACAGGAGGGAGCCAGCTGTGGAGGAGAAACTACATGTTAGCTGCTCTTGAGAAGAGGTTTCCGCTCATTTCAGTGATCATGCTGGTGCTTGAGGGAACACCTTACACGGAGAAATCCTTGCCTCCAGAAATGACCAATGACACTTCCTATGGTGACATATTAACTAGTCATTTTGTTTGCCTTTATCAGCCCCACATGGATGGTCCAATATGGTTGAACCAGTCTTTAAAAGGCATTTCTTTACTTTATCCAAGTAACACACCTATTAATTTAATAGACATTGCATCTAAAATTATACTAGATTTATTTTCCATAAATAACACATCTGGGCTTCTCAGGCCTACATTCTAAACAAGTAGCAAGTGCACTCTAGGCATAACCATTCCATTTTTACTATGGTCCTGTCATCTTGTGGAAAGATCTTTTAGGCTCGCTATAAACAGGTTATTAGTTTCTATTTTTGTTGACCTTTCATCAGCCTTTGACTCCTGGGGCAGGAATCAGTTATGAGATAAAATGCAGCAGCTCAAAATACACACACACACACACACACACACACACACACACCCGCCTCGTTACAGATGTTATGCAGAAGCAAGGACTGAGCAGAGGAAGTATTGTCTTTTTATATAAGAAAATATTTGCCAGTACATTAAAATAGGAATGTGTTCTGGACTTACTTTTGGATAAACAGGTTACATTTTTTTTCTCTCAGCCTCCAAACAGGAAAGACCTATAATCAGATAATATGAGTTTATTATGAGGAACCAGGAGTGATCTTAGAAGCCTATTGGTTCTGCTCTCTAGTCACTGCCAGGGAAAAAAATGGTATCAGATCAACTATTCCAAAACCAAGGTCATTGGTAGACATCTCACCTGGTTTGTAGTTGACAGCCCTATTAATCAAGTTTCCTCAAACTCATTGCTACCTAGGATGCTCCCTTCTGGTGCAGAGGACATGAGATTTAAATCCAGAGACTCTCTGGATCAAGATGCTAACTGAGCACACATGTTACTTCCCCAAATCCCACCCTCACCTTCTCTACGCCTGCTACCTAGTGGAGTAGAGATTCATTACGATAGGTTGTAGGAAAGAAAGGAGTTACTTTCTTTGAAAATCTGAGTAAATTTTTTATTCTAATACACTAACTTTTAAAAAATTAGTTATGCATATGTTGGTTTTATGATAACTTTCTGTTTAAGCAGAATATTCTTCTCCTCAACCACCCTAGGCGATGAAGCAGTTGGGAAAAAGTGGAGTGAAAATGTTTTAAAGGAAAACAAGCCCTAAATGTGGAACATATACAGAAGAGAAACTTATAATTAAAACTCTGTGAAAAGAAGCTTTGGAAAAGAAAATAGAATTGCTAGTAGGGCCACAAAGGCAACAGCTGGGAGAACAAGTTCCATTCTAATCTCCACTACCACATTTCTGACAGCTGAGAGAAGGCAGTGGGCTTTAGACCTCTTTTTTCCCCATCAGTAAAATTGGAATGATGATATCCCCATGTTTACTTAACAAAATACCAGAAAAATAACTAAGATGACTATATAAGCACCTTGTATAGGTTTATTGATAATAAATATAATCCAAACTTAAGTTCCGATTGACATATCAGAGGACTCCTTTGGAGTTTTCTTACTTAAGATGTTGGGCACATGGGAACAATTTTTTTAGGAGACAATTTAATGAAGATATTTCTTGTCTGGAAAACAATAATAGTAAATTTATAATTTTGAGTCAAATTTAGATATTTGTCTAGATATTTGAGAGTAGATTTATTTTTTTAATTCTACGAGAAATGAGAGAATAAAAGTTCTTATATAAGCAAATACTGTTAAAAATAAGCAGAAGAATGCATTATAATAGATATGAGTAAGCCTGTTTCAGGGTTGAAACAAATTACTGGATCATCTTGAGGTAAACATCATCCAACTGGTGTGTTTTTGACTTTACAGTTTTAGAAATTTGATTTCTATTAGATCATCCGGGGGATATGAAGTCCTACAAAATTTTCTCTTCCCTTATGATTTACAAATCTGAGATTTTGGCCTGGAATTCACAGTTCTCCCTAACGTACTTACAGCTTCTTTTAGTTTTCATCTATTTGACATATCTGAGTTCCTACTAAGTGCCAGGCACTCAACTAGGAATTGGGGATACTTAAGTGAAAAGACATCATTTCTGTTATTTGAGTGAGGATACATAAATACAAACTATTCATTACAATTAAGTATTTATTATTATGGACACATATATAAATGTAATGGGAAAATAGGGGACAAATCTCCTAAATCAATATTAGATTATGACTAGTTCCTTTACCACTAACTGTGGACTCGTTTCCCCATTTTCAGAAAAAATATGTAAGAATTTTAATCCATCACATTATACCAAGTTCCAGTTTGCATTGTGTATGTATAATTTTTTAAACCAATGCTTTTTAGGATTAGGATTGCGTCTATTCAATCTTTTTCAGCCATCAGTTAGAAAGGGAGCATGAGAGGCTTTGAAAAAGCAGGCTCCAAGATCTATACAGAAACCATACAGTTGGGTTCACAGCTGCTCAATGAGACTGACGATGAGGTTCAGTGAACCTGATCACTTCAGACCCTGATCACAAAAGTTTTCCAACTTTTATCTTTGAGACGGAATAGGTTAATTGATGATTCATAGTGAAATAATAAATAAAAAAGTTGCTTTGTCTCCTTGCAAGATATTTATTTGAAAAACTTAGTTCTGCAATTCAATAGGGAGAAGAGGCTTTATTCCAGTGTCATAAGAATATGCCTCTTAGGGGCTAGCCCTGTGGCTTAGCGGTTAAGTGCGCACGCTCCGCTACTGGCGGCCTGGGTTTGGATCCCAGGCACGCACCGACCCACCGCTTCTCTGGCCATGCTGAGGTGGCGTCCCACATACAACGACTAGAAGGATGTACAACTATGACATACAGCTATCTACTGGGGCTTTGGGGAAATAAAAAAAAAAAGGAGAAGGATTGGCAATAGATGTTAGCTCAGAGCCGGTCTTCCTCAGCAAAAAGAGGAGGATTAGCATGGATGCTAGCTCAGGGCTGATCTTCCTCACAAAAAAAAAAAGAATATGCCTCTTAAAAACAAAATTGAATTTAATTTATGCCTAATATTAGAATTCCGGTACTTGAAAGTAAAAAAAAAAAAAAAGTCAGTGATTAAATCTACCGCAAGTTTTTTTAACAATTCTTGAGGTGAGAATTATTTTATTTAGGCATTTTCAATTACTATATGTAATTAGATATTTCTGAGTAGATGTTATTGGTTCTCAGCTGGGCAGATTTTTGAAATCTACAAAATATGCAAAGACTTTCATAGGCTAAAAAGAATAATAATAAAACTTACAGTCATTGAGTGTACAATAATTGCCAGATGTGGTTCTAATACTGATGAGCATTTCCGGTTTTAGAGCTATCATAAATAATGATACTATAAATATTCTTGTTTGTTGGTACACATGTGCACATATTTTTGTTGGGTATATTTCTAGGTATGTAATTTCCAAACCATATGATAGACATATATTTAGCTTTAGGTAATAATGCTAAACATTTTCCAAAGTGATTGTACCCATTGTTCCTCCCATTTGCAGTATATGAGAGTTCCCGTTGCTCATCATCCTAACCAATACTTGGTGTCTTAGTGATTCTGGTGGGTGTATAGTGGTGTCATATTATGCTCTTAATTTGCACTTATGTAGTGACTATTAATGTTGAGCATATTTTCATATATTTGTTAGCCATTTAAAAATCCTCTTTTGTACTCACTAAAGTTTTTAGCTTATTTTAAAAATTGGGTTATCTGTCCTTTTCTTGCAGAAGTTCTTTTTATTTTATACATGAGTCCTGTATAAGATATCTTTATTGCAAATACAATATCTGTGTATTGTATTTACAATATTTATAATACAAATATTCCTGTGATATGGTATGCATGTTCATTCTTTTTTTTTTTTTTTTTTTTTTTTTTTTTTTTAAAGATTTTATTTATTTATTTTCTCCCACCAAAGCCCCAGTAGATAGTTGTATGTCATAGCTGCACATCCTTCTAGTTGCTGTATGTGGGACTCGGCCTCAGGATGGACGGAGAAGTGGTGCCTCGGTGCGCGCCCGGGATCCGAACCCCAGGCCACCAGCATCGGAGCGCGTGCACTTAACCACCAAGCCATGAGGCCGGCCCGCATGTTCATTCTTAATGGTATCATTCAATGAAAAGAAGTTCTTACTTTTAATTTAATACTATTTATCAATGTTTTCTTTATGGATATGCTTTTTGTATTCTATTTAAGAAATACTTCCCTGCCCAGGGTCATGAATAAACACTAACAGGTTGGCAGGGTTTTCTTCAGTACTTTGATGTTGTCATTCTGTTGTCAATACTATTGTTGCTCCTTTGAGGATGATGTGTCTCTTTTTCCTCTGCTGCTCTGAGATTTTCTATTTGCCTTTGGTTTTCAGCAGTTTTACTATGATGTGCTTATATGTGATTTTATTGGAATTTATCCTGCTTGATGTTCATAGAGGATCTTGAATCTGTGGCTTGATATCTTTCATCAGTTTTGGAAAATTCTTCACCATTATCTATTCAAATATATTTATGCCCAATTCTCTCTCTCCTCTCCTTCTGGAACTCTAATTTCACCTATGATAAATATTTTCATCTTGTCCCATAAGTCTCTTACATTTTTTCATCTTCTTTAAATTCCGTAATTCAGTCTAGATATCTTCTGTTGTACAATCTTTCTCTTTGCTATTCTTCTCATTAGTTGTATCTAGTCTGCATTCAATCTGTCTGAGTTCTTAATTTTAGTTATTGCATTTTTCAGTTCTCAAATTTCCATCTGATTTTTTTACAAAAACAGATTCTATGTGGTTTTCTATTTTTTGACTATATTAATCATAGTTATTTTATAGTTTGTGTCTGAAACTCTTGTAGATCTTTTTGTTTTTCCCACTTTTCTCTTAGTCTTGTCTTCAGAGTGTGTGTAGTAATTTTTAATTGAATTCTAGACACTGTGATTTGAAAATTATAGGAATAATTTGAGACTGTGGATGATGATTTTGCAGCCTGTTAGGCTGGGAAAGACTACATAATGGATTGAGCTAATCAAAGACTGGGTTTAGTCTTTGTGGGAGTTGATTTATTTCTACTTTATTCCTGGTTTATTCTGGTTAGTCCTGGAGTGTACCTCTTCAGCAGTTCCAACTGAAAGCCATGGGTGATTGTTTGGGGCCCTCCACTTTGATGGATCCTGAACTAATTTTTTTCTCCCAAACTCTATGAAATGGCTGAAAGCCCTATTCAGCTTCTCAGCCTCTGGGCTGTTGCTTACAAACTGGCAAAGGCCTCAAGTGGATATTCCACATAAAATATCAGGCTCACTTCTCAGCATTTCCATTCAAATCAGGATCCTGGCTCCTTGAGTCTTGGCTGCCTTGATAGTTCTTGGATACTTTGAGTCTGATTTTTTTTTTTTTTTTTTTTTTACTTTCTATCCAAATTTTATAGTTGTTCTCATTAGGAGAGTTGGTGTAATACAAACTAGTGTGCTGTAATTGTAAGTGTAATTATCTTTTTATTTATTTGTTCAAGAAGTATTTTTAGTGCCTACTGTATATCAGGTACTATTATTCTAGGCACTGATAGATAATGTTTAAATACTGTATAAGTTTTTTCATGGAGCTCACATTCTAGAGACGGCAGATAAAATAAAAACAAATAAGGTAATTTCAAGTAGTGATGAAGGAAGGATGTGTAAAAGAGTAGGTGGTTATAGAGAGAAGGCTACTTTAAGATAGAGTAATCAAGAAAGTCTTCTCCAAAGAGGTGACATTTGAACTGAGACATGAAAGATGTGAAGAAGACAGCCAAGTGAAAAACTAGGAAAAACAGAGGAAACAGAAAGTATGAAGGCCTGAGATGGAGAAAAGGCAAATGTGGCTAGGACTGAATGGAAACTAGTTGTACGAGATGAGATTGAAGAGAGAGTCCTTGAGGCTGGCCCCGTGGCATAGCGGTTAAGTGCACGTGCTCTGCTGCTGGCAGCCCAGGTTCGGATCCTGGGCACGCACCGACACACCGCTTGTCAGGCCATGCTGTGGCGGCATCCCACATAAAGTGGAGGAAGATGGGCATGGATGTTAGCTCAGGGCCAGTCTTCCTCAGCAAAAAGAGGAAGAGTGGCATGGATGTTAGCTCAGGGCTGATCTTCCTCAAAAAAAAAAAAAAAGAAGAAGAGAGAGTCCAGGTAACAGCTAGTGAACTACATATGATGGGAGGAGGGGAAACATAAATGGGAGAACTGAAAATGACTCCTAAGTTTCTGACTTTAGCCACTATTTAGCCACCATTTATTGAATTTGAGAAGACCACAGGGGGAGCATATTTGGAGAATGGGTATTAAGACTTCTGGTTTAAGTTTGAGCTGCCTGTTGGGCATCTGAGGCAGGACATGTGAATTTGGGAGCTACTGGCATAAGGATGATGTTAAAGCAATGAGAATAGGTAAGCTCACCTGAAGAAATATTGTAGAGAAAGAAGAGAAGGGAACCTACACCAGGCCCTGGGGGACAACAATATTTAGGAATTAAACAGAAGAGTAGGAGCAGCTAGTGACCCAGGAAGAAAACCAGCGTCACATAAGCTAACAGTGTTTCAGGAAGAAGGGACTGGTCAGCTCTTATGAACACATGAAAAATTAAGATATGAACTATGAAATGTCCATTGAATTTGACAATACAGAAAACAGTGGTGACTGTGACAGGAACAGGCATCTTAGAGTGGAGGGGATAGAAGCCACATTAGAGTATGCTGAAGAGCATATGGGGACTTCCAGTTCTAGCAAAATGAGGACTGAACTAATACACAATTTATCATTCTCTAAACCCCTAGACATGCTAAATTCAAATAACAAATTTAAATATATAGTGGCCTCACAAGAAAGAAACAGAAATTCCTAGGTACCTCCCCAAAAAGAAGAAACTGAAAACTAGAGTGGTATGCCCAGGAGCTGACACCAAGGGAGGAGTATGAGTGGGTAAGAAGAGCAGGGGGTCATCACACCCAGAAACAGACCCTAAAGCCTATGAGATGAGGTTTTAATTCACTCACAATAATAGGAGGAATGGTCATGGCCTTATGGAAGGAAGCAAATAGGAGCTGAGATCCATGCAATTGATGTAATTATAGTAAAGATGTTCTATTGTGCGTTACCCTAGTTAGATTCACTATTTTCTGATCTCTTACTCAGACTTGTAGAGTTAATCTCAGTTCTTAGATCAGGCTGGTTGGGAATCCGGCATGTTGACTGGAGACGATGTGCATTGAACTTCCTTGTACATAAAGACTGGGTAATCCTAGATCTGAAAAAGTAGCAATGTCTCAGTTACAGAACTCTTTCGAACTGAGCTAACCATTCTCCTGAGAAAGAATTCTAATTTAAATATCTGACTGCATTTACTAGCTGATTTGCTTATAGCTATCCTTTAATTATTTCCTGACTCTCTTATCTCTAGAGCTGGGTCTATGTAGGTATTGCATGTGTGATGTGAAATATAGGGTCCATGGAATAGATCCTTGCTCAGAAATATAGAGGCCATGGAAAATATAATTCTTCAGAATACTTCCCCTAGCAACATATTCTAGTCCGATATTCTGCCACGAGGGGTTCATCAGTTTTGGTAGCAACCGTCTTCTTTCCGGATCTCAATATCTTGGCAATGGATACTGCCCATCAGAGTTGAGGGTTAGGAGTTGGATAGGAGGTCTGCTGCATGGATCCACGGCCAGATTTAACAGGCCATTGTGTGGACAACTGAGATCTTGGAAAACAACATAGAATAGTAGAAGGAACACTAGCTTTGGACTCAGGCCTGGGTTCAAATTCAAGTTCTACCACATATTAACAGTTACCTGGTCTTCTCCATGTCCTCATATTTAAAACAGAAATTATACATACCTCATAGTGCTATTATGAGGATTAAATGAGATAGCATGCGGAAGACTATTATGGTTCCCAGCACATAGTAGGTACTCAATAGATAGTAATTATCATTATTATTTCTAAGTTATAGTAGCTCCCCACTCCATCAAATGAGGCTAGCAGTTAAGTGAAATATCACAAGCCATAAAATATCCCCACGTGGATAGACAGTTTCTTATGTTGAATTAGCTGGAATTCTTCTTTGAGTACCAATTTATACAACATTTCATAGTTGATTGCTTTTTAAGGAAAAATCTTAAAAAGATCCTAAACTGCCTCCTTAGCCAAGGACCACAACAGGGCTCTCTCTGTCCTTGCAGATGGCACACACAGAAGACATCAAGATAACGCCTGTGGTGCGGGAATGGATGCAGTCCAGAGGCCGAGCTCATGTGTATTCATACTGCAAAGCAACTCCTAAGATTATAGAATCTTGGCTTTGGAGGAATTTTCTAAGAGGATTTGGAATATTGCTATTCTTTTTAGAAATCTCCATTATAACATTTCAGATAGATCATCTAACTCCTAGTTTAAGGGGAAGCTCACTATTTCACTGACCAGTCCATCCTGTTGTAAGCTCTAACCAATAGACTAATGGGGACAGTCCTTTCTTAATTAAACCCAAATCTGCCTGTCATGACTTCTCCCCAGGGTTGTAGTGCTGCCCAGCAGAGCAAGGGAGATCAAGTACATTCCCTCATACATACGAATACCCCTTAGATATCTATTCTAATTCCCGGAACTTCTCCAGGATAAACATCCTAATGTCTTTAATTATGTAGCTGTGCCCATTTTCAGGGTATATTTATCAAATATTTAGCTTTAATTTAAAATTATGAGCTAATAAACAAATATGTGAAAATCCAGAATTCCAGGGGGAGCTAAACTATTTTGATCTGATCAGGATAGATTGTTTTTAACAACTAGGGTATTAAGACAATGGAAAGTGAGTCATACTGAAAGGCACATATGCCCTAAGTAAAAAACAAAACGTGCAATTACAATATGAAGTCTGAAATAATAAATTTTGGAGCAATGATTGCTGTAGTATTTATCAGGTTTTTAACAATGTCTTATATCCACATTGTATGCGAAAGAAATTGGCCCCATCTTAATGTCAGAAATGATTATCAAAATAAATGAAGGTAAAGACGACTTACAGAAGCTTGGACTTATGGGCCTAAGCAGTAATGTTTTTTTCTGTTGAAAATGGAATGAAATCATAGAAAGCACCAAAGCAGAGATAGAATGTTCAACAAATATTTAATTCCTTCCATACACCAGGGGCTAGAAATGAGTAAATAAAATACATAAACACATGGTTCTTGTGGACTCCTCCATTCCTTAGACTAAAGAGGTGGAGGGGAACTAACACTTGGTGAAGCTGATCCAGTGGATCTTTGAACTGAGTGAAAGACAGGAATGTAGGTGTAAACAAGTTATTTCTCTTCTGGTGGAGGCCAGAGACTCATTCTGGGAAGTAAAAAATAAAAGCTTCTCCTTTCTCATCTTGAGTGCATCAATGACTGACACTGATCTCTCAGTGTGGAAGTCAGAGGTCTCTTCTGGACTATTCCAGCACTAGGTTGGTAAAGCCTTAAAGCTGCAGAAGGGACAAGTAAACGACATGCCTGAAGTGAACAGTGAGGCCTAAAGGTGGAACCTTGCATTTGATCCTAATTATTTAGCACGATATGCCTGAAATACGTAGAACTAAATATTTGTTTTATCTTAGTATAATCAATTTGTATACATTAAAAATTGATACTTACCAGACAAATCAATTAATATAAGTGTACACACATTCTATGATTGTCAGAATGTACCCACTCCAATTCCATTAATCATATTATCATGAAGAAAAATTACATTTCTAGGCTACTGTATTTGTATATAAGAGTGACTTTAGTTAAACGTAGTTAAAAATAAGAATGCTTGATTCATTTAAAATCTAAAAGATTCTGAGCTAGATTTTGTACAATTTATGCTTCTCAACTCCTCTGCAATCCCGGTATATTCTTTACCATGTTACAACATCATATTCCTCTACAGATAGTGAGTTTGCTAGATTCCAATCTTTCTTTTTCACGTTGGTTTTGCGGCTGGACCCTGGTTCTCAGAGTCCTCATCTGGAACATGAGGGAGTCAGGTGAAGTTATCACCAACATCCCTTCGAGCATGAATTTGACATGACGAACCCATTGTAGAACACAACTAAAATAGTGGTTCATTTGTAGTCTTTTGGGGGCTTTTACTACTGCTAGGAATCATGCCGGGCAGATGCGGGCATCACAGGGATGTGCAGGGAAACACACCTGAATAATGGCCATGCTTTGAGGTAGTGACCTCAATGCTGTAAAGAGAGAGAAAATGGCCTTTAAGTTGTTTGGTTTAAGGAGAAACAAGCCTGAAAAATGTTCTTGAGTGTTTTTAGATAGGGAAGTATAAAATGGACGTGTCCTTTTAAATGTTTAAGTACTTTAAGCACTGTTGCTGTGCATGCTCACGGCGCAGGCTAGTTAGGAGGGGCAGAGTCCTTGGCCTGGCCCTGCAAAAGGTGCGGTTGGAGGTGAAAGCAGCTTCGGCTGCTAAGCGGGGACGGAGCGCCAGAACCCCTGGCCGGGAGGGCGGCAAGGAGGCTGCTGCGAGTCCCCCGCGCGCGTGCTCAGCGGCGCGGGCCGCCAGCACCTGTCCGTCCCCAGGCGGCCCGGCCCGGACGCGGAGACGCTTCGGAGCGCAGAGCCCGGGAGAGCGGGCAGCCCAGGGGGCTCGGAGGAGGGGCCAGGGCAGGGAAGTGACTTGCTCGCTCATCTTTTCTTCGACCTTTGGGGGTCTGATTCCTGCTGGGGAGGCGGCAGCACTCTGGATAGTGCATTGGGGTGGGCGTGAGGCGGTGGCCGGGACCGACCAGGGGCACAGCCCAGCTCTGCCCCTGCCCTCGGCCCCCGGCCCCCGTACCCGCGTGCGGCCGGCAGAAAGCGCGCCCTGGAGCCGAGCGCCCGCGGCCGCCACCCGCGGGGCCCAGGCGCCGGGTGCGGGGCGCGAACCCGCGAGGAGCGCGCGGCGGGCGCGGCAGCGGCGGCGACGGCGGGAGGAGGGGCCCGGAGCGCGGCCGAAGGGCACCCCGTCCTCCAAATGCTGCCACTTGGCTGAGCCGCGCGCTGGCGAGGAGCTGCCCTCGCAGCTGGGCCGCGCTCGGCTCCGTCCCGGCCCGGGCGCCCGGCCCCCTGACGCCGGCCAGCCCCGCAGCCCGCCGAGCGCCGGCCCCGCGAGGGGCGATGGGCGCGCCGCTGCCCCGGCGCGGGCGGGTAAGGGACACCGGGAGGTGGGCGACGGTGTGTGGCTCGTCGGCCTCTGCTCGTCAGCTTTGCCCTTTGATTTCTCAGCGGCGGCACCTGTGAGTTACAGGCGGCTCCTCTCGGCCAGCGCCGCCGACCGAGCCTGCCGTCTCCGCGTCGGAATTGAGGAGAGGGAGCCCCCGCCCCTTCCACCGGGTCCTGAGCCCCCAGATTACAGGTATCGCCTTGTGAGCTGCAGTTTTACCCTCCTTCCTCCTCCTACCTGAAGCGGGAATGAAGATTTTTCAGGTGAAAGATTTGCCTGTGAACATTTAATTTGTATGCCAAGCTGTCAGGCTGGTGCTCTGAATGGCGTGTGGTGAGCAAAGTATTCGCTCTTGTGCTCTTCATAGCTGTGGGAGGCGGAATCTTGAGGTGAATTTTGATGCAAATGGAAAATAAATCGGAGTAGACGGGTAAGATCCTTCAGCCATTAGCGAAGGGATCTGAGGAGCAAAGCAGAACAATTGGGGCTGTTTCTCTTGTTTCCGGGCTGCCCCCTCCCCATCTTTTATGGAAGCAGCTTAACATAAAATTATAAACTAGTAAATGTTCTCATCAAAGACTCCATCTTTTTTAGGATCTGGTGTATATGGTATTTACCTTAAGGAAAAGTTTAGTTAAGGATTCAGAAGAATAAGGAAACTACTTTTATTATGACAAAGTATAGATCACAACCGGATCAACAGTTGACTATGCCTTTTTTTCTTTGGATGAGGTTTTCCAGCACCTGAAATAGCTATGATATATAGATGGGAAATAACATTATTTAGGTATTCTGCTTGACATACTCAGCAGAATGCCTTGAAAAAACAGTAACTTCAGTTTTTAACTTCCTTGTTTTACCATCAAACAAAAATTACTAAGCCTACAATCTTATAGCAAAAGCATACTTTAAAATCATGGACCAACCTCCAATCCATTTTAATATCTCCTCTGTAGCACTCCTGACAGACCAGCCGCATGTCACCAACCTCCGTGACAGGGAGCTCACTACATTTTGAGATGTCTCTCCCTTCTGTTATTGTCAGCAAGGCCTTGTTTACACGGAACTGACAGCTGCTTCCTTGGACCTGTTGCTCATTAGTCCTACTTTTGCCAAAAGCCCTCCAGCTTCTAAAGTTATATGTAGAATTTTTCAGCAGAGAAGATCTAAAACTTTCATCTGTCTCAAAAGAGTCTATGACCAAAAAATAGTTAAGAAATGAAAAGTCTCAAGTGGTACAGAGAATGACTTTTGTCTCCGTTACTTGACAGCCTTTCAGATCCCTGAGCCTCAGCTTCCTCATCTGTGAAATGGGGGTGTTAGATTATTGTAGCACCAAATGGGATAATGTTCATAAAGCACTTAGTATTGTTGCCTAGAAGTCAGTAAATGTTAGTTATCTTCACTAAACAATAATCGCTTTTATGTTTCCTTCCTTACCTAAGACCCCTCTCTGTGCTACCCCCAAATCGAATTCAATAATTCAATCCTATCTTCAAACAAAATTGTCTAATGTTTAATTGGCTTTGTAGTAAATACACCAAAGTGGACTAAAATCTGCACCACTACATCCCTCCCCCGACACCACACACACACACACTTTGCTGTCAAGGTAGGCTTTACGTATTTTTTAATTATGCAGTTAAAAATTTCTTGAACATGAGCATTTAGTTCTCTTGTCCTGTATTACTGTAAGCCTCTCCCCCATTTCCAGTTTGTTAGATATGTTCTCATCTCGATTGTGGCATTCATCATGTTAATTCTCCCTTGTGGTTTTGTGTCACCTGCACCTTTGGTGAGTTTGTTCACCAGACAGTCAAGTCATTGATGATATGTGGAACAGGTCCTTTTGCCATGGTGGCACATGTGGAAGCCTGTGGCACAGCAGAAATGGTCCTGGACTTTTGGAGCCTGGCCCTGACACCTACTAGTTTTGTGACCTTCAGAAGCTTCTTTTCCATATCAATAAAATGAGGGTAGTAACATCTACCATTGAGGGTGCTTGTTGGGATTCAGAGTGACGTTCAGTACTGAAAGTGGCAAGTAGGGTACTGGGTGGGGATCTAGGTGGCCCTCAGCAGATATTGCCGAGACAAATTAACGAATCAGCTGAACTCAGCACTGTCCTTCTTTATCAAACTATTCTAGCCCATAGATCCGTCTTCTTCATAAGGACGTCAGGATAAAAATTTTAATCAAATGCTTTGCTAAAAATAAAGATCTTGAGTGTTCCCTGGTATGTCACAAAAGAAAATGACATTCTTTTAAAAATGACTGATTCTTAGTGAACTGCTAGTTCCTAGAAATACCAAATCTTTTTTTCCTCCTAACTGTTCCCTGTTTACTGATTAGATCTTGAATTTTGCCAGAGATTGGTATCCAACTAACTGGTCTGTAATGCCTAGGAATTCTAATTCTTTTTTTCAGTTTTGAATTAAAAAATTTGGGGAAAAAAGGCTATTTGAGTCTCTAGCCTGTTGAGACCACCTCCCACCTCCTCCATGTTTTTCAGAGGTGGTCAGAATATCTCTGTCTCATGTTGCCTGTTCTCCCTGGAGTGTAATTCACCAGCATTTGAAGACATGAATTCCTTTACAGTGACCTCTTCTGCTTGTACCTTGGTTCTCTCTTGTGAGGTTTCCTCTGTCCTTTCCAGCTTAACGATCATTTGCTTTTAAGAAAACAAAACAGTTGCTGAGGAGTTTTGTTTACTTTCTCTAATTAATTAATATTCCATCTGCCCTTGGGTTTGGGGATTTTTTTTAACTGGAGCCGGTTTTCCATAGTACGTGCACTAGGAACAGCATGCAGCAAGTCAGTGGTGGAGAAATACAACCAGTCGTGGCATTATAATGTTGAAAGTCTGGGGAGTGATAAATAATTCTAGTCAGTATCTGATATGGGAAGAGCCTGTACTTTAAGAACTAATTTATTCCTTATAAATTAAGAGTTGTGAAATTAAGGGTGTTTCACAAGGGACTGAAGGTAACATAAATTAGTGAAGCTGGATGGACGCCAGACACGAGGGAGTGACCGAGTCCTGTGACCTGGGGAGTGAATGCCCAGCTTAGAACTATTGTAATTCAGAACAGTTTACACCTTGCACTTGCCAAACAAAACACTGGCCCAAATACTACAAGTGTGTGGCCTTTGCTTGTAAGTGCCCTGAAGGAGGTAGAACTCTGTATAGCTCACTGTTTTATTCCCAACATCTAACACGCTGTGAAGCACATGGAAATTTGATAAACAGCCAAACTGTAATTAGCATTCATTAAGTGCCTCGATGTGGAGAACTGTTCTGTGCAGATAACAAAAGGAGAAATGACTACTGCCCTTCAGGAATATTTAATCTCATTTGGGAAGACAGGATTTATAAATGAAAGAGACTGGACATCAGTTCAAGGAGAGAATTCTGAGTAAGGGTTGGAGGAATTCCAGGAATTCTGCACAAAGGAGACGGGGCTGCCCTAGCCTTGAAGATACTACAGATATGGTTTAAGCAGAAATAAGGGAGAAGTGGTGTATCTCAACATCAGAGAGGGACAGAAGGAGAAAAGGAGCAAGGATGTGTGAGGTAAGGTTAACAGCTTGATGGGAGAGGAAATTTCCTTGGATTAGTGAGAAATTGAATTCCATAGGTAAAAAGAGGGCTGTAAAAAATGTTTAAATTAAATGTACCTCTGCCTGCACCTCACTCCCCACCCCCCAAACCTGTACCATCAGCTACAGGGAATAGGAAGTCTATAATGACTCCCTAGGAGTGTGGTATATGTACCATGAAAGAATTACTAAACTGTAAATAGCAGAACTTTCTGAATTCCTGCCTCTTTGACCTAGAGTCCAAGTGGATTTGGACACTGTGTTTTCCCATGTCTCCACATAAGAATAATAGTTCTTTTAAGTATTCAAAATTAAATATACTGCTGCCTGGAATTTAATTCAGTGCATAGCACTTAACACACAATTTATTATTTATGCCTCTTACTTGTTCTAAAATATTTGAGGTGATTTTGCTACATAACTAATCTTGAATTTGGAGGAAAGGAAAAACCTCTTCCTCTATCCTCTTAGGTTCATTGGCTGGGCCTGCAAATCAAACTGATAATAAATTAACAGGAGGAAAAAACATTTAATTATGTAGGTATGCCCGGGAGTTCACAAAGAAATGTGATTCAAAGAGACCGTGAGAATTGGGGGCTTATGTACCAGTTTATTTGAAGTAGCATATTTCATGAAATCTGAAAGGAAAGCAGTGTGATACAGCAGCAAGATCCCTGAAACCAGAATCAAAAGATGTGGGTTCCAGAACAGGCAGTGCAATTGGTCTCTCATCCAGTGTCATCAAGGCCACATGCCTCCCCAGGCAGGATATTTAAGTACACAGTTCTACATCAATGTATTCTGTAAAATGAGGAAAAATAATTCCTTTCTGTTGTATTAAAATAATTATAAGACACCAGGGAAAGAGGAAAGGGAAAAATGGAAATGAGATATGCTTAACAGAGACAGAGATAGATGGATAATTTACTCTGAAAAGCTCCAGATACTCGATTATCACTTGTAATTTATGGCTTCACACACTCCGTTGCTCTCTTTGTAAGAATATAGAAATTTATTTCAAATATCTAGACTTTTAAATTATTTAAATCAATTAACATTTACTGAGGACCTTCATTATACTAGGCATATAGAAGTGAGATACAAAGATGAATAACAATTACTCATTACCAGTCTTCCCTAGAAAGAATTTAACTGGCATGGCCGTGTTCCTGCCTTCAAGAGTCTGTCTAGTATGTAAACCAGGCAGAATGGGCAAAGTGTAGTGAAGGAGAGAAGTGTTATGAAAACCCAAGGGAGTGACGATAGAGTAATATTAGGTAGGGAGATGGCCTTTACACAGCAAGTATACTTGAGATGGACACTTAAGAATGGGGAAATTTTTAGAGAAGAAATCTGTGTGAAGTAATACTAGAGAGAAGGAAAAAAATTTATAAGAAAGCCCTTTTAAAAGAGAAAGCATTTTACAAATGTGAAGTAGGAGTCTGTGGAATAAATAATCAGCTTAGCGTATAAGGATGATTGGAGCTTGATTTTCAGATTGCAGAGTTGAGGACTAAGCATTCATTTTTGCATTAGTTTTGGTTTCACGATCTGATTCAAGCTCAGATTCCTAGTTTCAGCTACAAGACCTAAAGAATAGTCCAGTTGTAACAAACTAAAGACAATATTCTGACATTGTTTCCCGGTTCTCCCCGCCCCCCAACATCCAATTAACAACAGTTGCTTAAGGAACGGGCTTCAGAATTTTACAGAGCTTAATTCGTGTGTCATGAGTACAGTAGTGTCATTTATCTAGGACATGACATGACTAAGAAATGAGTGTAGCATATGAAGTTGAAATGTTTTACAATCTTAGTGGTGATCTAGATCAGGTTTTCTTCAACTAGTTCCTTTTCAACTAGTTGGTCAGAAGCTACTCTTCATTTTCCTGCAAGGGTTTATATTACAGTGCTGGAGGGATTACTGCAGACTGAAGTTCAGTATTCATAGTCATAAATAGGAGTGGTCAGGTGAAGCCAGACATGTACCCAGGGTAAAGCCCAGAAGGGCTGAGGGAAATGCATGCTTGTTTCTCTTCTCCACCTGGAGGACCTGGTAAATGAGAGGAAGCGTTGACACCTGACTTTAGTACCTGATTCTAACTGTTCAGAATCCTAAATGACTGTCAGCATTCTTAGATTATAATAATTCTCTTTCCTTAATTATAATCTTCAGATATAATAAAGATATAATAAAGCACTTAAAATAATAATAATTTGATGTTTGTAGGTCTGGGGAACAATCTGAGAGAGAGAAGGAAAGGAAATAACACTGAATACCTTCTATGTTACAAGACAGTTCTAGATGATTTACATACGGAAGCTCACAATTTTTATGATGAACCTCTGAGGTCGATTCCAAGTTTACAGATGAAGTCATACCACACAGCTCTACTCAGGTTTATTAGAATCTCAGATGTCATCCTTCCACTTAACAATGTTATTTTTTCTGCCTCTCCATTGAGAAAATTTGGCCCCAAATGTGACCTCATGAAGGTCGTGTTGAGACTGCCCTGTGGGTGAGCAGCTGCACACTGCGTGTGTTCTGTGTGCCCGAGGATGAAAACAACTACTCAGTTTCCAAAGACCATACAGTAGGGCTCTTTAGGTGACCTTCAGACTGACCAAAGTCACACCGTATCTTCTAGCTTTTACTTTTTGGTGAGAGTATTAAATTTAAATTGAGTTCATTTCTGTTTGCCAGTTTAACTGGTGTCATTTGACCCTGTTGTGAATTTATAGTCTAAGTCAGTGATTCTCAATATTACCAGGAGAAAGACCTGTTTAATGTCCAATTTTCATAGACTCCTACAAGAAAGAAAATATACTCTCAGTACTTATTATTAGAGAACAAATAATGACAAACATGCTATTAGGAACTGTTATTTTTTTAATGAAATCAGTCTTATTTTTTAATAAATTGGCATTTTTATTAATTGCATCTACATTGAAATTTGAAAGATAGTAATATATATGCATAAGATTTTTTTTTTAAGACTACAACATGGTTTTTATCATATAGAGATTTGCATTAATTCAGGCTAGGGCCCATTTTAAGCCATAACTTGAGATAAAAACATCTTAGAAACCTGTTTAAAGGCTTAGAATATGATACAAAGTAGGACAACAGTAATAATCATTTCTGTTAATCTAGTATTTAAGATGGACTTTGAGGGACATAGCAGCCTGTTCATTTCCAGAGCAGATTTTAGAAGTTACCTCTTTTTTGCTAGGGCTTTGTGTTTGGACCCAACTCATATTTAAGTGATGGCTTTTTGGTGACATCTTCTGTGGCACATTCCCAAGGAGCTCGCTCACCAGGCTCAATCTGATGACACTGGGTCCAGGATGGAGGACCACAGCTCCAAAATGAACTACACAGGACAGGCTGCAGTAAACTGCATCTTCTGTTTGAAGGACCCAATAGAAGACCCAGTAGTTGCCAGACCCATTCCTGAGGGAAGTGCCAGGGCTGTGGCCTGACACACTTTAGTGCTTAAGTAACATTAAGGGAAACAAATAAAAGGGGCTTTCTTTTCTTTACGTATGACTGTGATGTGTATGTATGTGTGTCTGTGTGTTGGGATTCGGGGGAAGTAGGGGAAGAAGTGGTGGGAGGAAAGGCAGCCTTACATTTTATTATTTTTAGCTGGCAGTGGTATGGCCACTTCACCTGTTAGGGCAAGGATGAAACAAATTAAAGACCCTCTTTGGGCATCTACACCGCTTAAAGCCTGAATAAGCTGTCATCTCGTTCTCACTCTCCCTTTGATTTTGTTAAGTAAATTTTGAAAGCACTTATATTGACGAACATCAGTCTTGAACACATAGTATAGACTCTATAATAGACTGGCTGGATGGTTAAGGAATGTTCTCACTGATAGCTCTTAATATTTATAATCTGAAGATTATAAAGTATAAAAGAAACTGATTTTCAATATTTTTGAAAATTGTATTTTTAAAACATTTTATATTTCTGTAATCAGCCAGTTAAAATGACAAGAGAGCCCAAATACTTTTCTTGGTTAATATCCAGCATTTAATGTATTATGCCTTCAACTGATAGCCATAGTAACTTCCCAACCTGACAGATGAATAATACAGTCTAAGAGTTAACTCAGGACAGCTAATCGTGCATGCTGACCTAAGGCCAGTCACACAATCTGCTCAACTACTGACTTGCGTTAATAGCTAACACTGTTGAAACTTTATTATGAATCAACTATCTTATTAGGGCAGACTAAAATTACACAGAGCTTATTCTTCAGCGGTGTACAGGTTGGGATTGTAATTGCGTTTTAAGATGTCTATCAAGTATTTAAATAGCTGCTACTATGAACAGTAGTAGCATACACTTTTTGTTTTTGGCTCCAACTTTGCTTTAAGGATCATACTTCCTTATTCAGGATGAATCTCAAGAAGCTTCTGTGGGATACAAACCACCGAACTAAAATCTTATTAACAAAAACGTGGGGCAGTTTACCAGTCCCATTCTGGCACAGCAACTGCATCTTCTCTGAGCCTGTGATGAGCAGTTCCATCAGACAGTTACTGGACCAGCTGATCACCTAACGATGTCAACATATTAGTGTCATTTTACCCAGGGTAGGACCTGAAGGCCAGAGTTGACAGCTAGTCCTAGGGTGTGGCCTGGGAAGCTCTGGGCCACAATGTCCCTGCTGATGGAGACCAGTTCAAGGACTGGGGCAATGAGCAGAGAGTAACAAGAGACCCTGGGAAGGAGCTACACTGGTCTTTACTGGCAAGAATTAACTTCAAAACTTGGAGTGGGGGGGAAGTTCTATAAATTCAAGATGGGGAGGATATTTAACACTTAAAAACATAAGCTATGGGGTGGGCCCGGTGGCGCAGTGGTTAAGTGCTCGCGCTCTGCTGCTGGCGGCCCAGGTTCGGATCCCAGGCGCGCACCGACACACCGCTTGTCAGGCCATGCTGTGGCAGCGTCCCATATAAAGTGGAGGAAGATGGGCACGGATATTAGCTCAGGGGCAGTCTTCCTCAGCAAAAAGAGGAGGATTGCCATGGATGTTAGCTCAGGGCTGATCTTCCTCACACACACACACACACACACACACTAAATAAATAAATTTAGAGAGTCATCCATGTTGGTATCAAGATCTTTGTTGTTTTCAACTTTTGGCAATTATGAATAAAGCTGTGATAAACATCTGTGTAAAGGTTTTTATGTGAACACAAATTTCATTTCTCTAGGGTAAATACCTAGGGAGTGGGATTGTTGGGTCATACGGCAAATGGATGTTCCAACTTTACAGGAAACTGCTAGTGTTTTCCAGAGTGGCTGTGCCACCTTGCATTCGGACTAGCAATGTATGAAAGTTCCAGGTGCTCTGCGTACTCTCCAGCACTTGGTATTGTATTTTTTTATTTTACCCATTCTAATAGGTGTGTAGAGGTATCTTACCATGGTTTTAATTTGCATTTCCCTAATGGCTAGTGATGTTGAGCATCTTCTCATGTACTTACTTGCCATCCATGGGTGGTCTTGGGTAAAAAGTCTGTACAGATCTTTTTTCCATTTTTTAAATCGGGTTGTTTTCTTACTGTTGAGTTTTGACAGTCATTTATCTATTCTAGATGGAAGTCATTTGTTGGATAAATGATTTCCAAATATTTTCTCCCAGTCTGGGGCTAGTCTTTTTGTTTCCTTAACTGTGTTCTCCTCAGAGCAAAAGTTCTCAATTTTGATTTAGTCCAATTTATCAATTTTTTTTTTATGGTTCTTGCTTTTGGTGTCATATCTAAGAACTCTTTGCCTAACCGAAGATCACAAATATTTTCCATGTCATCTTGTAAAAGAAAGTCTTACAGTTTTTTTTATTTTACATTTAGATCCACGATCCCTTTTGAGTTAATTTCTGTATAAAGGTTACGGTACAGGTCATTTTGTTGTTGTTATATGGACGTCCAATTATTCCAATCCCCATTTGTTGAAGACTATCCTTTTTGCATTGAATTATTTTTGCATATTTGTCAAAAATTATTTGACCATATATTTTTGTGGGTCTATTTCTGGACTATTCTGTTCCATAGATTTGTGTCTAGCCTTTCACCAATATAGCACTGTCTTGATTACTGTAGCTTTATAATCATTCTTAAAATTGGGTAATGCAAGTCTTCCAACTTTGTTCTTTCTCAAAATTGTTTTGGCTATTCTAGTTTCTTGGCATTTCCATATACAATTTAGAATCAACATGTCTGTATAACAAATCCTGCTGGGATTTTGATTGGAATTTTAGAACCAGTCTATAAATGTCTACAAAAAAGCCTCCTGGAATTGGGCTGAATATACATATCAATTTGGAGGAGAACAGACATCTTAACAATATTGTCTTCCAGATCATGAACACTGTTTATCACTATTTAGGTTCTTAATTTTTTCTCAGTAACAGTTCGTATTTTTTATGTACTGCATACACAATATACAATGCAGTTTTATTTTCGTAAATTTATCGCTAAGTGTTCATACTTTTCATGCTAGTGTAAATGGCATTAATTTCATCTTCCAATTACTCATCGCCTAAATATACAGAAATACAGCTGGTTACTGTATATCAATTTTATGTCTTGAGACTTTGCTAAAATTATTAGTTCTAGTAATTTATATAATCTAGGATTTTCTACACATATAATCATGTCACCAACAAATAAAGGCAGTTTTCTTTTTCTTTCTGACAGTCTTTATGCCTTATATTTCTACCCTCCCTCCAGTACACTATTAAATAGAAATACTGAGAATGAACATTGTTGTCTTGTTTTTATCATAGGGAAAACGTGTTCAGTCTCTCACCATTGTTTAACATTAGTTTGAGGAAGTCCCTCCTATAGCTAGTTTGCTGAGAATTTTTATCATGAGGGGTTATTTTATCAAATGCTTTTTCTGCATCTATTGAGATGATCATCTGATTTTCTTTTTTATGTTAAGATAGTAAATTATATTTATTGACTTTTGAATGTGATATTGCATTTCTTGCATTCCTCGTATAAATCCCACTTAGTCATGGTGTATTAACCATTTTATATATGCTGGATTGAATTTGCCATTTTTCTGGTAAGGAAGATTCGCCCTGAGCTAACATCTATTGCCAATCTTCCTCATTTTTTTGCTTGAGGAAGATTAGCCCTGAGCTAACATCTGTGCCAATCTTCCTCTATTTTGTATGTGGGTCACCGCCACAGCATGGCTGACAAGTGGTGTAGGTCCATGCCCGGGATCCAAACCCATGAACCTGGGCCACCTAAGTGGAGTGCACTGTAACTTTAACCAGTACACCATGGGGCCAGTCCCTGGATTTTTTTTTTTTTTTAATACTTTATTTTTTAGAGCAGTTTTAGGTTCACAGCAAAATTGAGCAGGAAGTATAGTTACCCCATCCCCCTCACCACACAGCCTTACCCACTATCAACATCCCACTCCAGTGGTACATTTGTTACAATCAATGAACCCATAATGACATATCATGAACACTCAAAGTCCATAGTTTATATGTTAGAGTTCACTCTTGGTGTTGTCCATTCTATGGGTTTTGACAAATGCATAATGACATGTATCTACCATTATAGTATCACAGAGAGTAGTTCACTGCCCTAAAAATCCTCTGTGCTCCACTTATTCAACCCTCCCTCCCCTCTAACCCATGGCAACCACTGGGCTTTTTACTGTTTCCATAGTTTACCTTTTCCAAAATGTCATATAGTTGAAAAGATTGGCTTCTTTAACTTAGTAATACGCATTTAAGGTTCTTTCTTTTCTTTTCATGGCTTGATAACTCATTTCTTTTTAGCACTGAATACTACTCCATTGTCTAGATGTACCACTGTTTATCCATTCACCTACTGAAGGACATCTTGGTTGCTTCCAAATTTGGCAATTAAGAATAAAACTGCTGTAAACATCCATGTGTAGGTTTTTCTGTGAACACAATTTTTCAAGTCACTGGGGTAAATACCAAGGAGCGTGATTGCTGGATCTCATGGTAAAAGAATGTTTAGTTTTGTAAGAAACCGTCTTCCAAAGTGGCTGTACAATTTTGCATTTCCACCAGCAATGGATCAGAGTTCTTTTGCTCCACATCCTCATTAGCATTTGGTGTTGTCAGTGTTTGGATTTTCACCATTCTAATAGGTTGTTGTGGTATCTCACTGTGGTTTTAATTTGCAGTTCTCTAATGATATATGATGATGAAAATTTTTTGTATGCTTATTTGCCATCTGTATGACTTCTTCAGTGAGGTGTCTGTTCAGATCTGTTGCCTATTTTTTCATCAGTTGGTTTGTTTCTTATTGTTGAGTTTTAAGAGTTCTTTGTATATTTTGGATAACAATCCTTTATCAGATATGCTTTTGCAAATATTTTCTCCCAGTCTGTGGCTTGTCTTTCTCATTTTCTTGACAGTGTCTTACAGAGAAGTTTTTAATTTTGAAGAAGTCCAGTTTATCAATTATTTCCTTCCTGGACCATGCCTTTGGTCTTTTATCTGAAAGGTCATGGCCAAACCCAAGGTCATCTAGATTTAACTACTAGATGTTATCTTCTAGGAGTCTTATAGTTCATATTTTATATTTAGGTCTGTGATCCATTTTGAGTTAATTTTTGTAAAGGGTGTAAGGTCTAGATTTTTTTTTTTACATGTGGACGTCCAGTTCTAACACATGTTGAAAAGACCATCTTTGCTCCATTGTATTACTTTTGCTCCTTTGTCAAAGTTCAATTGATTATCTTTGTATGGGTTGGATCTTATTTTTTAACTAATGTGCCTTTTAACTGAAATTTTTAGTCCATTTCTTTCAAATAATTTTGATATGTATGAGTTTAAGTTGGCCACTTGCTGTTTGTTTTCTAATTGCCCCATTTTTTCTTTTTTCCTTCCTGTGTTCCTCCTTTCCTGCCTCCTTCTTAGTGTGTCTAATTCCTCATTGTTTTTATGCCATACTTACATTAGCTTTTTAATGGTTTATCTGTTCAGTTTTTAAAAAGCACCTCCCCCCCCATTTTTCTGATTGGATATATCTGTAGATTTATGTTCAAGTTCACTAATCCTTTCTTTTGCAATGTCCAGTAGCCCATAAAATGAGCTTTTCATTTTAGTTCTTTTTTTTTTTTTTTTTTACAATTTCCATTTTTTTGATGAGATTCTCTATTCACTCTTTATGACCATTTTTCCTTTATGTCCTTGAATATATTTAAATAGCTGCTTTAAAGCTTTATTAAGTTCTGTTAATTACCACATGCTGGGTCATCTTGGGGTCTGTTTCTAAGAACTGTTTTTTTTCTTGATCATGGGACACATTTTCCTGCTTCTTTGCATAGCTAGTAATTTTTTATTGTATGATGGACATTGTGGATAATACCTTTTAGGAGTCTGAATTATGTCATCTTTCTTTAAGTGGTATTGAATTTTATTCTTTGTTAGAGTGGGACTATTTGTTTGAACTTAGTGCAATACGGCCCTGGCTGGCTGCCTGTTTTTGTAAATGAAGTTTTGTTAAAACATAGCCATTGCCCATTTGTTTGTATATTGTCTATGGCAGCTTCTGCACTATAACAGCAGAGCTGAGTAGTTGTGACATAGACCATATGGCTCACAACTCTAAGTTATATACTATTTAGCATTTTAAGAAAAAGTTTGCCAACTCTTGCTCTAGGATACACTCCTGACTCCTAGTCACATTTCTGTAATAGTAGCTAAATGGCTGAGGTGTTCAGTGAGGTCTCTCCACTTAGGCTGGCCTTCTCAGCACTAACTTCTGGTATCACTGTTCAATTCTCGGTCCCAGAGCAGGTAATCTTTTGCTAGGTCTTGCAGATCCTTTTCCTGTACATGCATATCCCAGCCCTCAGACAAGTACTCTTGATGAGACCTCATGCAAATTTCTGCCTCCCTCCCCACAGATCCCTTTTCTCTTGAACTGCCACCTGCCTCAGTAACCCAACCTCTGCCTCTTCGGCTCAGCAGGACTGCCACTCTGCTTAGGCTCAACCTCCCTGTGATAATGCTGGAAAACGCCCCCAGGCAGAATCTCAGGATGATCAACTGTGGGGTTTAACATCCTGTGTCTCCCTTCTCTCAGGAATCACAGTACTGTGCTGTCTATTGTTCAATGCCTGAAAATATACCTGCCCACATATATTTTGCCAGGCTTAATGTTGTTTTGGTGAGAGGGCAAATTTGGCACTAGTTACTCTGTTATGGTAAGATAAAGCTGCTGTTGCAAAACGAAAGATCCTAGAAAACAGAATATTCTGTTGATTCTACTCATGGCTTTTTATTTACTGGTACTCACTGAATTCTCTAAGTAGTCATTTTCAGGTTAACTATGTCCAATTCCTTTAACTATCTCTCATAATACAACACAGATACTATGTAAGTCATTACATGTAGGAGATGCACAACCAGGACATTTCCTGTCTTCAAGGAGTTCAGTCTTGTAAACCAGATAAACATCACACACATCCCTGTTCGCTTTTTGAAATACATCTCTGAGCATGTAGCAGAGCATACAGAACTAAAGGTAATTAAAAACAGAAGGCTAGATTTCCTTTCTAACCTCCCCTATCATCCTTTTTAGGGTAGAGGTGGAAAACAAATCTAGCATTATGGGAGAAATTGGGTAGAATTTATAGAAATCTAAAAAATGTTTAGCAATAAGACCTAGGCAAAGATCACCTTTTCTGGGCTTCTTTCTTTAGTTACAAACTATTGAGAAATGGGTTAAATGCAGGCTGGTTTTTACCTTCCTAAGATCAGTGGTTTCAGAAATAAATCAACTCAGTTTTGTTTTGTGAATTTTTAGAGCTATGTCTTTGGCCCCAAAACTAAGATATAATTAGGGACCATAACCTCATTCAGAGAGACTTTGCCTGCACTTTCTTATGGCTAAACCTCCCTCCAGTGAAGTTGCTTTGTACTGTTTTAGTTACCCTTAAGTCCTATCTTAAGAGAAGTCATTCAGTGCCAACACCCAGTTGGGAAGCTTAGAAGGCACATCACAAGCACTGTAGCCTACTTACTGTCCAATTATCAAACAAAAGGAAGAATGAGATATTTAGGGGGAGAAACTTTTAACCTTATTTTAAATTAATCTGAGCTTTCCTATCATGTCATAGGGAATATCTAATTTAGAAGGAAAAATAGGTGGCTTTGCCACATCTAACTTGCGTTGCTTAGAGTTGGCATTAGTGTAAAGGCCATCATTCTGTCCCACTCTTTGAGTTGTAAACATCTGACCAGGGGACAATGCCTGACTAGTAACAGCGCAAGTTGTGTAGGTTCATGAGGTTTGAGGTAAGAGCAAATTTTGATATGCCTGTTTCTCTTAACAGTACAGGTCAGAGGTTGGCAAACATTTTCTGTAAAGGGCCAGATAGTAAGTATTTTAGGCTTTGCAGGCCACATGGTCTCTGTCACAACTACAGCTCTGCCATTGTAGTAGGAAAGTACCTATAGATGCTGTGTAAACAAATGAGTATGGCTGTGTTCTAATAAAGTTTATTTACAAAAATATGCAGCTAGAATTCGGCCTGAAAGCTATAGTTTGCTAACCCCTAATGAACATAAATCTAAGCTGGCAAAAATTTAACTGTGTTTCCGGTTTTATAAAATTTTCAAGATCGTGAAAAAATGTTTTCCTGTTTTGTAAATTGGCCTTTTTATTGAGTGTTTTTCTATTGATAAGATAAAGCTGTCATTACTGTTTCTACATACTACCTGATCATACGATATTTTGCATTCTATAACTTCAAAATGAAACCTCCCTTTTCTTGACAGATAAACACTACATGTGAAGACTGGTGAAAGGGAACATTGATTTCTGAAGGGGGGCCCTCAGAGGAAAAGCTCTGGTCAGTGTCACGTGGACAAACGCTCAGTGTTTTCCGAAAATGCTTTGAAGTAGTCTTTGCTACTGCTTTCCTTCTCTTCAGAACATGGGCTGCATGAAATCAAAGCAAACTTTCCCATTTCCTACCACATTTGAGAGTGAGAAGCGGCATGCGGATGAAGAAAGCTTTGTGTCGGAAGAGAGATTTCTACCTAGGATGCCTTCTCCAGTTATCGATAAAGAGGAAGTGAAGGAACCTCCAGGGCCAGAAGTTGTGGTCTTCGAATTTGCACACCGCCTGTCCCAGGAAATCCTGAATGATGCCTTGCAGCAGTGGGCAGGCAATAACATCAAGTATCATGACATCCCATACATTGAGAGTGAGGGGCCTTGACGCTGTAGGATGACACTTTCTTGAACTGTGGATACAGTTGGTGCTAGTTTAAATACATGAAACAAAAGCAAAAACTGGTGTGGATAAATACAAATAACTCCAGCTGGATGTAAAAATATGTCTATGATAATATCACGAGTGTAGGAAAACCTAAAATGAAATGTGTTTTAAGCAGTTATAAGTTAACAGCAATTTCTATCGGTTTGCTCTTGGATTTTAGTCATTTAAAGGGCTAAACATTGTCCTGTGGCACCACAGTAATCAGCTGTTTGTCACACCACTTTCTTCCTGAGGCCAGTGATGGTATCACCAAAAAAATAAAAATAAACAAGTGCCCTAAGTTTCCAAAGGGTTATTTTAAAGACACTCATTTAAAATAACTATTTGTTATTTTACACAAAAAACCCAAGCTATGAAAAGAATTTTTCTTGAAATGCCTTGGCAAGGGAATTGCACTCAAGCCATGGTGATTAACAGTGAGTCCTGTTTGTCAAAACCATTTGTGTCAAGGATCCCTACTTCTTGATACAAATGATCAAGCACTAGAAAGCAATCCATGTAGAAGAGGTCCACCTTGCACCCTGTCCTTAATAAGCTATTTATTTTTGTAGATGAAAAGCATAGCTGTCACCCTGAACCTCAGGGCCCTAACTAACCACAGCTGTCACTGAATGACTCATACTTTGAGTATAGGCATCTTAACAAGATACAATTTATAAGTAAGTCATGACTTTCATGTTTATTGCATTAAGAAGCCCAGTGATATAACTATACAAGAAAACAAGTATAGGTACCTTGTATAAATAGCAATCCAGTAAATTTTAAAATAACAGAAGCCCTAGTCAGCAAGGTAGAAAGCAGAACCTGGTCTCAGTGCTGAATGTGTATTAAGCTTTACTGTCTCCCAGACGCAGAGGGCTGGTATATGGGCACTCATTCCCATTTTTTTATTGACTAGTGGAGCAGTCACCATTCAGATTACTGTGGGACCAGATTATACCTGAGGATTTATAGTTGTATTACAAAACAAAAGATCAAACACTCCTCCAAAGAGAGCACTCTTGTATTATGGTGGTAATGCCCATGGGGCATTTACAACCATATACTATACTATTTTCATAAATTTGGCTACCTTTTTGGGGAGGCCTTTTTTTTTTTTTTTAACTGTCAAGCACACTTTTTTTTTTTTAAAAGAATTAAGTACTGTTTGAGATCAATAGTAACAGAAAATTTAGGAGAGAGGGAAGATGATACTGAGAAGACATAACTTGTAGGAAAATTGGGACTGAGTCTCTAGATTAGAATTATCTTTTCATCAAGATTTGCTACATATTTAGTTTAATCGGAAAGGGAATTATTTAAGTCCTTGTGCATTAGTTCTTTTTATTAAGATAACAGATCCTTGTCACTGAAATCTAAAGGAAGGCAGAAAAAGGCTCTGACCTCTTTAATGAGATAAGTATGTATTTGGCCTTGTAAGCAGGCAGAAATGTTACCTCTAATTTCAACAATTATACTTTGGAACCTACAATCAAATAGAGTAAATTCTCCAAGTTACATGGGCAAAGACAGTTCTTTGAGGTGAGTGATGTGCCATCTTTCAGTTGCCTTTGGACACCTGGTCATTCAACTTTCATTTCACCTAATCCCAGGATTTGTACTGTCCTGTTGTACTTGCAGTCTAGCAATTTACAAAACAGAAAAACCACCACCCCTCTTCATACAAGGATCTGAAGTCGTAAGGCTACAAACAGAAAGTTTCTCAAAAGTGCAAAACATATTTCCAGCTCATGAAGAAAAATTTAGGTTTTTGAGTGTTTACACTAATGACTCAGATGGAAGCCTAGATATTGCCATTTTTCATTCATGTTATATCTCACATCAGGACACTTTTGCTGCAAGGTCATTTGCTGTTTAAAAGCTATAATTAGGTATATAAAATAATAATATTATGCTGAGAACACAAAGCCATATAAAAGCAGCACATCATACTAAATTTTCCAGCATACACAGGGACACAGACTAATGGGTTTTGGTTATATCTAAATATTTTAACCTCAGGTCCCTCCTTTGCCCTGGGCCCCTATTTCTCAGGGGTATAACAGGGATGCCTGTCAGATCCGTATCTAGCCAGAATTCTAATCTCCGTTGCCACCCTCTCTGACATTACGGCGCTAGGATTTTGTAGTGGAGCACCACCCCCTCGCCCCTGAATCATTTTAACAGAGTATAATATCTTATGACATACAGAGACTTACCTTAGAAATATATGCTGTATTATATGTCAAACCATGAACAAGGAACTACAAGGATTGCATAATCAGTGAGTTAGTGGATGAACCAAGTTGGAGGCAGGCATGAGAAAGAGGTGGATAAACCCATTTGTACTGCATGTGATAGTTATCAAGATATAATTTGGGGGGCCGGCCCCGTGGCTTAGCAGTTAAGTGCGCGCGCTCCGCTGCTGGCGGCCCGGGTTCAGATCCTGGGCGTGCACCGACGCACCGCTTCTCCGGCCATGCTGAGGCCACGTCCCACATACAGCAACTAGAAGGATGTGCAACTATGACATACAACTATCTACCGGGGCTTTGGGGGAAAAATAAATAAATTATATATAAAAAAAAAAGATATAATTTGGCCTTGATGACAAGCAAGATGAGAACTTCTTTGATAGGATAATTCAACTTCTATCATACCTTCATATATAAATATTGGATTTACTTCATTTTGAAGGTCTTTCACGAACAATAAAAGAGTAGACGGACTGTTTGACAAGGAAGGAGACATATAAAACAGAAGACTATAAGAACCATTAGCTACTGGAAAGGGAAACATTTGTTCCAACTTATATCACAAACAGATGAAGTAAGAATAGTGGCCAAATTATAAGGGAAAGTGGGGAAAATGTGGTCCAAGCAACAGCACTGATGTCAGGCTCCATCAGAAGATGCACTGCAAAAACAAGTTTCCAGTCTTTTCAGCTGAGGGAAAGGACACAGTAGCAAGTTCCTTTCTTTACCACACTGACACGTGCCCATCCACTGAATCTCTTCCCGCAAGAACATCCAGCATAGAGGCAGATGAGCCGCCACCAGCATGACAAAGAAGCGACTGTAGAAGCGGCAGATCATTTACCAAGACTCACATAACCCACACGTGTGCCTCACTGCTCCCTCCCCAGTGAACTCTCTTGTGTACGATTACCTTTCAGTTACAGGCCTTTGATCTGAGAGTTGTCCACTGTCAGCTGCCTTATCAGTTCTTTTGCAAACTACCTATGGTTATTAGCACTTAAAGCACAATTTTGAAGGAGATAAAAATGATCTTAGTCTCAAAAGAATAATTTGTGTCAAACTGCCTTATTAGTATTAAAAATAGACACACTGAATGAATGAAGAACATGATGCTCATATATCCTACTCAATATCATTGGCATCTTAAGAGACAGGGGGGGCCGGCCCCGTGGCTTAGTGGTTAAGTGCACACGCTCCGCTACTGGCGGCCTGGGTTCGGATCCCGGGCGCGCACCGACGCACCGCTTCTCTGGCCATGCTGAGGCCACGTCCCACATACAGCAACTAGAAGGATGTGCAACTATGACATACAACTATCTAATGGGGGGCTTTGGGGGAAAAAAAAAAAGGAGGAGGATTGGCAGTGGATGTTAGCTCAGAGCTGGTCTTCCTCAGCAAAAAGAGGAGGATTAGCATGGATGTTAGCTCAGGGCTGATCTTCCTCACAAAAAAAAAAAAAAAAAAGAGACAGGGGAACTATACTTTTGTATCGTATAGTTTTAGAAATCAAAAATTAGAGACACATCATAAAGTCAGGGAACAGTAATTTAAAAACAAAGTTCTAACAAACATATTGTTTGCTCAATCATAATGCTGTCATCCAGTATTTGTGTAAACAAATAGGACATGTCTTCCTTGGAGCAGTGGGCATGATACTCAGATGCACTCCCTACATCTTACTTTGCAAAACTGGAGTTTTGTTAGCGAATTCTCTTCCGTGTAAGACTTACCTATGAAATGGTATATTTTTTTCAAATATTTTTGTGAAAACATTTTTTTGTAACTATACAATAAAAGTCTAGTTGCAATTAACTAGCTATGAGTTCTTATTTAACTAAAGTAAGCAAATGTAACACTGTAGTAACACTATGTACTTCCAAATTTCTTAACATAAAGGACATTTTCTGCATTTCTAACAAATACAAAGTAAATAAAAACCCATTTATACAAATAATTTCTTTGATCGTTCAGGTCCAATTTAGGAGCTTTAAGAATATAAAAATGCTTCAGAACTGAGAAAATTTAAAGCAATTCCTTCTGGACTGCAATTTCCACATCTGTGAGAAGGGTGTAGGATATAGTCTTTGGAGTCTCTTTCAGTTCTGCCGCTTTTTGTTCTTATCTGAAGTTCTCTTAGTTTGAGGGGTTTGGGGTGAAGGAAAAACTATAAAAAATTATAAAATAAATGATAAGATGACCTTTAATTTAAAAATTATTCTTACCTAGACTTTAAGGTCCCAAGTCTGGAACACCTTGCAGTTTCTTGTGTACCTTAAAGAAAACTTATTTTGTCAACAGTACCAATTATTGAAGGTATTTCTATTTTGAACAAAAGTCCTATTGTTTTCAATGTTTTTCTCCTGATCTGAACTGTGTACGGACAAATAACCACTCTCACACAAAAGTCTGATGTAAATTGCAGAAAGCAGAGTGTCTCTATCTTAAGAGACTGGAATTTCCTAATTCCTCATTCTGCCAGATTAGCAAATCTTGCGAACAAGAAGAAAGAATGCTTTCACTTTTGCCATAGGAAGGGATTCTGATTAACTTTAGGCAAGGCCAAAGTTGAGTTAATAATAATGGAGAGACAACCTCATAAAACCTTTTCTCTTTGAGATTTCTAATATTATAAAAGGAACACTTCTGCTATAGTAACTCATAATTATTTTAAAATAGATTATGGAGAAAATTCTACGAAGCATTAACATGGTATCCAAAAAAATTTCAGGATTTTTATTTTTTATAATCTATACATAAGTTTATTTAATCAACATATAAACCACATACATATAAATCACTACCCAAAGGCAAAACATGAAGTTCCCATTTCAATTAGATATACAATCAGGGGTGGCTTAATGACAGGGATACGTTCCGAGAAATGTGTCATTAAGCGATTTCATCATTGTGCGAACTTCATAGAGTGTATTTACACAAACCTGGATGGTATAGTCTGCTACACACCAAGGCTATATGGTACTAATCTTACAGGACAATCATCATATATGCAGTCCATCGCTGACTGAAACGTCGTTATGTGGAACATGACTACTAACTCGAGAATCTCTGAAGACCTTCAAATTTTCCCATCTTCTAAAACGGGTTGGCAAACTTTTTCTGAAAAGGACCAGACAGTAAATATTTAAGGCTTTGCAGGCCTTATGATCTCTGTTGCAACTACTTAAAGCAGCCATAGATAATATGTAAATAGAGGAGTGTAAATAATAGATGAGTACAGCTATGTTCCAATAAAGCTTTATTTATGGACATTGATATTTGAATTTCAGGTAATTTTCACATATCATGAAATATCAGTCTTTGATTTCTTCCCCCAACCATTTAAAAATGCAGAAACCATCCTTAGCTTGCGGGATATATAAACAACAGGCAGCAGGCTGGATTTGGACCACGTGCCGTAGTTTGCCAACCCCTGCTCCAAAATATTACCTTAAAAATCCAGTCACCTCAAAATTTCAAATCATTGCTTCCCAGAGATTTAAAATAATTATTCAAATCTTCATCAGTAACTTCTTTTAAATCAGCTGGTTTCCACTTTGGACTCTGGTCTTTATCTATTAAAACTGTCAAGAGAAGACATAAGAAATGTTAGTACATGTCTATCTGGTATTAAATTTTAATTACTGAATTGACAAAAACTATCTTGTACTAGGCATATTTTTCTATAGCACATTTTTTTCTGCAAAGTTTAATTTTTGTACATGTTCAATTTTTCTTCTAAATTAGGCCCCCATAGAATTTGGATGGATAGCAATGTACTGATGATGACACGTGTGGTAACTTTCTAACCTGCTAAGCCTGATGCCTCTAGCTTGAATACAGCCTACTGAACAGATCCAGTAATTTAAACCAAAGAACTCTTTTTTCTTCTTCAAACAAAATCCTAAATGAAATTTCCCTGTTATAAAACAGCTAAAACCAGAGCTGGTGTGGTTTAAAGGGAAGGTGGGGGAAGATGGAGAGCCCAGATCTGCCTTCTAACCTCCTCCACATTGAGTTGAGAGGAAAATTACTTAACGGTAGAGGGAAGGGGACTTGATACATAATTAAATGTGGATACTGCCGTTTTGCTGAATCCTCTAGTTCACACAGCTCTGAATTAAAATACCAGACCACCTTCAGGTTATCAGGAAACTCTACTTCTCTTATTTCAGTGTAGTCATCACTTAGTGTACCCACATAGTATCCTCACAGGATTATTAGTGTGAATACTATCTGTAACCTCTCAAAAAAAAGGGAAGGGAATGTCAATTTCCTGGTTGTGATAGTATATGATAGTCATACAAATGTTACCATTTGGGAAAGTGGGTGGAGGGTATGCAGGATCTCTCTACATTATTTCTTACAACGGCATGTGAATCTACAATTATCTCAAAAAAAAAAAAAAAAAAGAAGAGGGAAGGAGCCTATACTTACTATGGTTGTGGCAGGGAATTTCAACCACGCTTAAAACGTGCATAATTCTTGTGAAGAATGAAAATATTTAAACATACAAGCTCTTCAGTGAACCTAAAAACCAAATTTAGTACTAAAAGGCTAAATAATTAAAGAAGCAATCTGGGAGCCAAGGAAGTAGGCTGCCTCAGGAGGTAGAGGGAAGGGGGGCTTCATGCATAATTCAGTGTGGATACCGGAGGTTTTTAAGGTTTGGCCTCCTAACTAAGAGATTGCAGTATCACATCAGTGGTGATATTGAACACCGATGTTATGATCTCTGCCAATGTGAAAATTCTACATTCCCTGGACAGCATAAATAAAAACAATCCTGGAACATTTTTTCTACAAGAATCTCTTCCCTTCTAAGCTCTCTGGCCGATGGTATCTACCTCCTTGACAGTCCACTGGAAAATAAAAGGAAAAAGAATATTTATCAAATCTGCATGTTATTTTATTTCAAAGTAACAAACTTTTTTACCTAGCATAGATATAACAAGTTCTTGCCATGTAGGCAGCTCAGGTTTTTCAGAAGGTCTCATGAGGCACCCACTCAAATTCCATTTGGTAGCTCTTAGTTCTGCTAAGATATTTTTTTTTTCCTTCTATAACCAGGAAAAAATTTATTCTAGACATTAAGAGTAAGAATTTGTGACAACCATTCCCCTAATTTGCTAGTTTTATCTAATATGCTAACATATTCTATAATTAGCAAATTGTAGCAAACATTTGGTTATGTAAGAACATCAAACAGTTTTACCCAGAATAGATACTGCTCTCTGAATAAAGAGGTTATGCTGAAAGATGAAGCAATATACTTTCGTGTCATTAAAAAGTAGCTTGATAAGCACCAGTGTCATGAAGCAGAACTCTGACGCTGCTTGGTTTCAACTCGTTTTCCTTAAAATAACTGACAGTGTATCTAAAAACAATACTTTTCTTTTTTAAGTTTAAGAAGGGCTGCTATAACATATAATGAATACTTTCACAAACCAAGTAACCCAATGTAACATACCCTCCTAAAATCAGAGGTCTAGGCTCTGATCCACATGCAGCAAGAATTTGCAGGGAATTGGTGGAAAAAAATGCATATTTTACTTGGTTTCTATAAAACATAGAACCATCTCCTCTGACTCAACTCCATGTGCTCTCTAAAAGGATTTGAATCCACTGCTTGCTTCTGATGATATGTCATGCCAAAAATTAAGAGAATTCTACAACAGTGGCCACTGTTTATAGAAGCTTACAACTCAGAGAACATAACCTTCTATTCAGATAAAGTATATCCAGAGTGTGTACTATACTAAGTGATCATTAAAAACACAAGAAAATTTGGTATGCAAAATACATGCAGAGGGAAAGAACTTACTTTATACAACATAAATAACAGCTATTATTTATAGGGATATGGGTTTACACATAAAAAGAAATTATTGCAAATTTTAGGAACAAAAAAATCAACTGCTTTACTTGCTTTTTCTAAATATGCAGACTTTGGAGATGAGAAGCAAAAACAGAAATTAATAAGAACATTAGCAGATGTTACTAATTACGTCATATGGTTTTCCTCAACGTCAATGTTTAACTGTGCAGGTACAGGCAAGGAGGTGGACAGCAGGGTTCGACACTGCTGGGATTCTGCCAGGCCAGTACAAAAGAGAGAGGAAGGGCAGGGGACTTGAGGGCTTTCTGCCTCCCTCATTCAAGGGAATAAATGCACCTTTCAAAGGCTTCAGCAGCAGAATGAGTTTACAAGCTCATGCTGCATTTAGCAGAGGCAGTCCATGCAACTGTAGGAGCAGGATTGCCTCTTACATACAAATTAGGAAGCAATGACCAGGTTATGTATATTTTTTAAACAATATTGGTTTCCAAGACTGATCTTCCCTTATAGGTCAGTTGGTGATATTTAAAAAAAAAACCAAACTTTACAATCTTTATAGAACTTTAATCTTCACTAATAAAACCACTATCATCTTTGATTAACAGTATATGCTCACAAATCCTATTTCCATAATAGCCAGGAAGGAAACAACCATTTATCACTTACCTGCCCTAACGCCTTCATGAAAGTCATGGCCTCCCTGAAAGAAAATCGAGATTAAATGGGAGATTTCCAGGCATCCTTATTGCTGGTGATCTCCTATCTCTCCCACCCACTTTAGCCTCCCATTCCCATGTCCACAACCTGAAGCATGACATTCAGAGACTGGACCACCTCTGATAGCCCACTCTGATCACCCCCTCCTATTCTTATTTGCTCAAGTATCTCCAATGCTGCAAATCCCTGGTCTTACTGAGCACCGCTGATCGGACTTTCTCACCATTTGTTTTGGCTTCACTTTGCTCTTCACCCAGCCCAGTTTCCCCAGTGCATTAATGTGGTCATTTTTCCTTGAAAATGCCCTCACTCCCTCAAGCCTTTTTCTCCCCTTTATTCTGTCCTGGCAAAATCCCAGCACCAGCTGAGCCCTACTATTTACCTCTGCCTGCATTTGAGCAGGTAAATCTTGCTGCAGAAAAATCATACAACTGTGACTGGTTTCATTAAAATTCATGATCACAAATCTCAAACAGGCATGTTCTCTTCTCCATTCTCCAAGATAATGATTTAAACTGTCTTCTGCCTCCTCAGCCTCTACCCCTAGCAAACTGTACTCTCACCATATTCTCAGCTAAGGATTTAAACTTCTACTTCATAAAAAAAAAGAGAAGCCCTAAGACATAAACATTCTCTTCTTCCCACCACTAAAACACCTGCAACCCAACTACAGCCATCTGCACACTGCCTTTCCTTTGCAGACTATGGAGGAAGGGACCATCCATCCTTCTTTCAAGGGCCAGTCCTCCCCTGCATGCCAGTTCACATCCCCTCATACCTTCTCAAGGGAAGTGCTTGAGAAGGTTCTTCATTTCTTTCTTTTCCTGGCATCATTAATGTAGGCAGTAGAACTTAGTGGCTGAGTGCATGCAGTCCAATGTCTGGGTTCACCTCCTGGCTCTACTACATAGTAACTATGTGACCTTGGACTGGTAATTTCTCTAACTCCCAGTTTCCTTATATGAAATGGCAGTATCAATATGTCCATCATAGGATTATCTTAATCCACATCCCAGCACAGTGTCTGACACATAGTAAGTGTTCAGTAAATGTTAACTATTATTAGTACCATCAACAATGTTTTTTCTCTATTGGATCATTCCCAATCATTTATAAAACATGTTCTAGTATCTTTCAGCTTACAAAATAAAAAAGGAACCTCACTTGATTCCACAGTCCCAGGTTCTATCCTATTTGTTTCAAGAAGAGCTGTGTACACATAGTCTCCACTTCTTCACATCCCATTACTCATTTCCTCCCCAACTTACCACACTAGAACTTCTGCCCCAACACTCCTCAGAAATGGCTTGCCAAAATCACCCATAACCTCGATGTTGCCAAATGCAAACGATGCCTTTACTCTCACCTACTAGACACTCTGGCAGGTCTCCCTCCTCCATGAAACACTCCTCTCTTACTTTCATGACACCGCACTCTCCTGGCTCTCCCACCTCTGTCCTTTTTCTCTTCCACTGCTCTTTCTCCTCTAGCCCACCTCAAAAATGTTGGAGTCCCTCAGAGCTCAGATCCAGGCTCTCTAATTTTCCTTCTCTACTATCTTATCCATTCTATACTCCACACATAAGCGCCTGAGGGATCAATTCTGTAATACACACAATCATGTCACTCCTCTACTCAACCACACCCAGTGGCTTCCCATTTTACTCAGAACAAAAGCCAGAGTCTTATAAAGACCTTCAAGGCCATACAGGCTCTGCACAGCCCTTCCCTACCCTGTTAGCTCTGACCTCGTCTCTTTCTCCCTCACCGACCACTCCTGCCCCACTCCAGCCACAAGGCCTCCCAGAGGTTCCTGGACACCTCCGAGCTTTGTATTTGCAGCGTCACTGACACTTGCACGGCTTGCTCCCTCACTTCTTTCAGGTTCTCACTCAACATCTTCTCAGTGAGGTCTTCTCTGGTCATAACTAGCTACAGGTTCAACCCCTTGTCCCTCTATATTCCACATCCTCCTTCTTGCTTTACTTTTTCTCCTTAGTACATATAATCGTATACTACATAGTTTACAAATTTATCTGTTTACAGTCAATCTCCGCCACTGCAAAGTAAGTTCAACGAGGGCAAGGATTTTGTCCGTTTTGTTTACCTATGTATTCCTGGTGCCTCTAACAGTGCCTAGCACATGGTTAGCCATCTTATTTGTAAATAAATAAATCTCCAAATTTTTTGTAAATGGTGCTAATGTCTTTTAGACTTAAATCTCTAACCCATATCTCTAACTCCTAAATGCATTCTTTCCCTCACATCCATCATCAAGGCCTATCAAGTCTATCTCCTACATATGTCTCAAATCCATTCACTTCTCTCCATTGCCATCATCCTAGTCTAAGCCACTACTATTCTGCACCTGGATTACTGCAATAAACTCATATCTGGTCTGTACATCCACTCTTGAACCCCTCCAACCCCATCTCCATTCAGCAGCAATTACCTTCTTAAAACAAATCAAATCAAACCACCCCCTGCTGAAACTCAAGAGCCTTCTCAACATACTCACTTCTCAACCTTCCAGTCACAGATGAGCTGACATCTCAGGGATGTCTTTACTGACCTACTAATTTAAAGCAGGTTTCCCTTTGCCTCCCCCACTCCCTCCTGTCCCAGCATCATTCTCTTCTATCACCAACCCTGTATGTTTCCTTTAGAGCACTTAGTACAATTTGTAATTATTTTACTTGTTCTTTAGAGTCTCAGTAGACTATAAATTCCACGAGAACAAGGAGCACGTCTTACTTTCAACAACATAACACTTTGCACAGTGCCTGGCACATAGCTAACATATTTGCAGAGAGAATGAAGGAAGGGAATCAATCTAGGCAGTGCACTAAATGTAGAGTGAAGAACACAGACTGTGTGAGGTATACTGGGCAGTGGTCAAGAGTGCAGGCCCTGGAGTGAGACCACCCAGTTTCACACGCTGTGTCTCTGTCACTTAATAGCTGCACCACCTTATGCCACAGTTTCCTCATCGGTAAAATGAAGACAATAGTACTTATCCTTCTAGAGATAGTGTAAGATTTAATGGAGAGAACGCATATAAAGTGCCTACCATAGTACCTGCTCATAATAAACAGATCTCAGCTGCCATTTACAGCCTACCAGGAGTGACTTTAAGATATAACCAACAGAGCTTTATTTATGGCTAGATGAACTACTTCAAATATCTTAATAAATATTTCAAGACATGAAAGTCCATTAGGGATGTCTGCTTTCTAGTTACTAAACAAAATATTTCCTTTAGGCCATAATTTTATTAATCTAAGGACCCTCTACACAGGATACAAAAGGGACAATTCTGCTAAGAGTTTATCATCTGGAAGAAGAAATCACTATGACTCTGAAATATTCCATGAAATCAATAATATTCAGTGTGATTATTGTCTATTTTAATTGTATTTACAATGGTACTTTACAATGCTAATCTATTAATTAAAACATGTAACAGACTAATAACTTCCATTCGTGCAATTATTTTATACACACACACACACACACACACACACACAGAAACACACTCCTTATGTTACTAATGAGGGAATTCAGCTTTAGAGAGTTTATGCTTCTCGCCCAAGGTCAGAGACCAGGCCTGAAAAAATGGCTAATTTCTATTTTGAATTCCACATGAGGTTAGAGGCCTTCTTACACTTACATGCAATTTCATAACTGCTGTTTCATAAAGGCTTAACAACAATCTGGGAGCAATACTTCCACACACCTTAAGCTAACTGGCCTGTTGTGTTTTCATAGAGTAGATTTACAGTTTCTTGTTTATAGTTTTCTGTATTTTACATGTTCCACAATGAACATGCATTACTTTCATAACTAGAAAATGACAATACTTTTAAAAAAAATTCTTACCATACAAGCTTGACTCAGCCGATATTCCATAGTTAATACTTCTTGCAAGGTCTTTGAGGACCCCTCCATGAGTTGTCTTAGTGTGATCTTTAGGGATGTTGGAGACATTTTATTAATCACCTAGTAGAGAAAAAAATTTACTAGTTTTAGCCCAACAGTTCCTTTATTGTCTATAATAAACTAGCTGAGTTTTGATAAAAATCATATTAAAACTTGCTCCTTAACAGTACTTTCATATGACAAAGTCTCATAAAAGTAAGATTATGCTTTAGCCTAATCCTGCCAAAGCACCAAACAAAAGTTTTCTAACCTGCTACAATAACAAAACAGATCATTTCACAAGTGGAATAAATTCTATACCTATCACTTAAGTAATAAATCTACATTTTGTAGCTTGCCTAACATAAATTATGTTCCCAACTAGGCAAGCAGTGATTATGCTTAAGTAAAATTAATACATATCTTACAAAACCACTAATATATCAGAGGACATTTCACTTTACAATATAAAGAAGGGGAAATCGTGGAATTACAGTAGCTCTTCCTTCCCACTATGTGACTCTCGAGAAGTATCTTAACTGAATTACAGTCTTCACCTGTAAATAAAGCCACTTACCTTGAAAGTAAGGAGAGAAAACAAGTCCAAGTACCATGAGGTGGTCTTCTATAGTACTTAAATATTTAATAAAATAAGAACTATAGGCCTGACTCCCATGTGCTTTTCCCTTTGATTTTGTTTCGTATTCTTTCACTGTATTAAATCCTAGCCATGAATATGACTATATGCCTACAATGCTATGCCACTTCCTTTTGCATTAGAGTGAGTTTAGCAAAGTCACTGGACACAAGGTCAATACACAAAATTTAATTTCAATTATATTCTATAGATCAGCAAATAGAAAATGAAATTTTAAATTTGATGCATTTACAATTGCATCAAAAGCCATCAAATATCTAGGAATAAATCCAATGAAAGATGTGCAAATGCAAGTCCTCTATAAAGAAGATTATAAGACATTATGGAGAGAAATTAATGAAGACCTAAATAAACAGAGCAACATACCATAGTTATGAAATGGAGGATTCAACACCTGCTTTCCTTTTGGAATCTGGAACTTTGTTATGTGCTAGGCAGAGAGTACCTACATAACCACTTTACAATGAAAACTTTCACATGTGTTGTCTCAACTAGTTGCTGGAGGAATTAAAGCAAGTTCTGTGTGACTCCACTGGGAGAAAACTCTTGGAAACTTGCACCTTGTTTCCTCCATGTGCTTTTCCCTTTGATTTTGCTTTGCATTCTTTCGCTGTATGAAATCCTAGCCATGAAAATGACTATATGCTGAGTCCTGTGAATCCTTCTAGTGGATCATCAAACCCAAGGATGGTCTTGGGGACCCTTGACATAGAAGGCAAATATCCATTGCCTTTTAGCTTCCAATGCTATTGAGAAATCTGAAGCCTTAGTATGTGACATGTTTTATTCTCTGAAAGCTTGAGGGGTAGCCAAAGATTTCTTAAACTGGACATAAAAGAACCATAATGGAAAAAAAAGAATAAGTTGGATTACAGTCATGCACCACTTAATGATGTTTTTGCACCGCTTAATGATGTTTTAGTCAACAACGGACCACATATATGACGGTGGTCCCATAAGATTAGTACCATATAGCCCAGGTGTGTAGTAGGCTATACCATCTAGGTTTGTGTAAGTACACTCTTTGATGTTTGCACAATGATGAAATCACCTGATGCATTTCTCAGAATGTATCCCCATCGTTAAGTGATGCATGACTGTACACTAAAATTAAAAATTTTCTTTCATTAAATGATACCATTGAGAGAGAGAAAAGGCAAGTAACAGATAGGAGGTAGATATATGTAGCACATATACTAGATAAAGGACTTATATCCAAAATATATAAATAATTCCTACAAATTAAAAGTAATAATAAAAATGATTTAACAGGCACTTCACAAGAAATGATACACACATGGCCAATAAATATATGAATATATTTTATATATTATAATGTTATATATACATAAATGATACATATTAGCCATCATGGAAATGCAAATTAAAACCACAATGCAATGCTGTTTTATACACATCAAAATGATTAAAATGAAAAAGACAAATATTACCAAGTGTTGGTGAGAATGTGGAGCAACTTAGTATGCTACATGAATGTAAATCAGTACAACTAAATTAGAAAACTATGTGACAGTAACTACCAAGATGAATAGAATGCATTATTAAATTAATTGAACAAAGAGCCGATTAGACTGAGTTGGTTTTATTTTATTTATTTATTTTTTTAATGAACTGGATTGACTAGGGCTGGGCCAGGCAAAGAGCAGCTCAGAAGTACTGGCTTCAGATTTACCATGCTCAGGTTTCTTAATTGATAGTTTACTGGCTCCCACCCCATTCTGCTAGTGTTCCCACTCTGTGAGGATTTCACCAGTTTATTTATTTATTTTTTCCCCCAAAGCCCCATTAGATAGTTGTATGTCATAGCTGCACATCCTTCTAGTTGCTGTATGTGGGACGCGGCCTCAGCATGGCCGGAGAAGCGGTGCATCGGTGCGCGCCCAGGATCCGAACCCGGGCTGCCAGCAGCGGAGCGCGCGCACTTAACCGCTAAGCCACGGGGCTGGCCCCTCCACTGAGTTGGTTTTAATGTTTTACTAGCCTACAAGCAAACTAAAACCTAATCCTATAATGCCCCAAGGTTAAGAAATCAAAATCTAAAGACAATCAATCATAAACAGCCAACTAGGCTTTCCCAAATAATGCAACCATTTAAGCTACAGCCAATCAAATAATTTCCCTGCTTTGCTCACGCCTCTTCTGTATAATAGTCTTTCCCCTAGCTCCTATCAGTGGAGCTTTTCTAACCATTTCCAGTTTGGTGCTGCTGGATTCAAATCAATTTTTGCTCAAACAAACTCTTAAAATTTTTAATATGCCTCAGTTTATCTTTTAACAACATATCTGACAACTCTGCAGTAGTACTCCTGGGTATATACAGAAATGCGTATCTATGTTACCAAAAGACATAAACAAAAATGTTCATAGCACTATTTGTAACAGTAAAAACCCGCAAATAACCCCAAATGTCCATCAACAGTAGAAATGAATAAATAAAATGTGACCTATCACACAATGGAAGATATAGTAACAATGAAATGAACAAACTACTGCTACGTATAACATGGGTGAACCTCAAAAGTAAAATGTTGAGCAAAATAAAATAGACACAAACTATATGATTTCATTTATATAAAACTCAAAAACAAAATCTATGGTGTTAGAAGTCAGCATAATGGCTATCCTAGGGGAGAGGCAGTGACTGGAAGGGACACGAGTGGAGTGCTTCATAATTTATTCTGGGTGTTATGGTCATGTTGTGAAAATTTTTGAGCTACCTATGTATCACTTTATTTTTCTGTACTTCAAAAAAATGAATTCTTAAAATATACATACACTCGGGAAAAAACTCACTGAATTCAAGCTCTTGAGTACAAGACAAGGCCCCTCCCAAGCTGGCTCCAATCATCTTTTTGGCCATATTTTCTGATACTTTAACTCCTCGTTCCCTGCTCTGCATTTTCCAAACATTTGTCCGCTGAGTATGTGTTTTGTTCTGCTTGGAATACCCTTTGACACTTGACAACTCATTTCCATCTTTTAGACTCTGCTCAGATGTCTCCTCTGTGACTGTTTCAGACTCCTTCCATCATTTTCTGGACACCCACAATAACTTGTGCAAGCCTCTATTTTAGCAGCATGTACCATACTGTATTACAATTGTTTGTTTGTGTCTATTCTACTTGATTGTGAACTCTCTGAGAACAGGTACCAGATTTTCATTTTTGCACCTCAGTGGCCAGCACAGTACCCATTCATTCATTCATCATAGCTACCATGTGAAATGTTCTGTGATAGGTGTCTGGAAATACGAGTAAGCAAGCTTCTCAGGAGCTTATGGTCTGCCATAGATAGCACTCATTAAAGCAAAAAACAGAAGCAGTAGAGAGACAAGAACACATAATGAGACAAGGACAAGCAGATAGAGATGCACAGATCTTTATGGAATAACACTGCCATTTTTATGGTGTTTTACAACGTTGCTACTAAAGATCTGAAGCTGTGTTGTGTTGTTTTAAGGCTTAAATGGGAAATATCTCTTAGCATTTGTACTTGGGGTTGAATGAAATTAAATAGAAGGTAGAATTCAATCCACAATAATAAGTTACATCACCTATTATTTTAAAATCAAGCAGCGGAAGCCACTGTTACAGCCTGCGTTAGATAGGTCTTTGATTTTTTAACTAGTTTAAATCAACCATAGTTAAGAGTTACATTTTGCTATGAATTGTGATTATGTTTCTAAATAATCACCTTATACATTATGTACTTTATCTATAAATCTTTTCCAGAAGTGTTCAGATTGACAACAAACCAACAAAAATACAAAATAACTAAACTGAACAAGTCAGCCTACTTCACTGAATACTGCAGTTTCACAGAAATATTTTATTTTTAAATATATTTTCACCATTCTGAAGGGTCATATTATTACACAAAGACCAAACAGCACTTTAAAGAAATGGGTGCTAGTATTTTTTTTTTCCTTATCTACAGTAAAAGGCTTAGAGCCAGTCCAAGAATTCTTTCTGCTACCTTAAGACTTTTCCAGTAATTTCTTAAAAGCATTAACAATTTAAATAAAATGAAGATAGTATATAAAGATGCAAGCACTCCTATTTCATGATATCCTAAATGCTCATGATAGCATTTAAGGGTCACTAAGATCCACGAGTAGACTGGAAAACTGTTTTCTCTTCCTGTCTACATAAATTGATGTATTTTCCCCTTAAGGTTTAGTATACTCTTTCCCCAAAAGCACAATGTATCTATCAACACTGCCATTAAATTACACCATTACTCTTATTAATAGCAATTAATAGAAGAGTGTAGTGGGTACCTTCAGCAAATATAATACCCACTTCTATAGGTCAAACTGTTTTTTAACATAATTTGGTATGTCATTTTATTTTTTTAAATAATTAGCTTTACTAAAGTGTATTCACATATGATAAAATTCACTCATTTTAAGTGCACAGTTCTATAAGTTTTGATAAATGAATACAGTTGTGCGACTAAACCCACAATCAAGATACAGAACATTTCCATCACCCTAAAGGGTACTCCTTCCCTCAACTCTACTCCTGGGCAACTGATCTGTTTTCTGTCTCTATAAGTTTTGCCTTTTCTAGAATTTCATATAAATAAAATATATAATAAGTAGTCCTTTGTGTCTGCCTTCTTTCACTTGGCATAATGCTTCTGAGATTCATCCACGCTGTTTCATGTATCAGTAGCTTGTCCCTTCTTACAGTTGAGTAGTATTTCACCGTATGAACACATCACAATCTGCTTACGTGTTCCATAACTAACAGGGAGTGGGTTGTTTCCAGTTTTGGGCTATTATAAAGTTACTATGAACATGTGAGTACAAGCATCTGTGTGAACACATCTTCATTTTTCTTGGATAAATCCCTAGGGGTGGGATTGTTGAGTCTTACAGTAAGTGTACATTTAACTTGATAAGAAACTTTCAAATTGCTTTCCTGCCAGCAATGTGTGAGTTGTATGTGCTCCACATCCTTACCAACACTTCGTGTTGGTACTGTCAACCTTTAATTTTAGCTGTTCTAATGGATGTACAGTGACATTTCACCATGATTTTAATTTGCATTTTCCTAATGATGAAAGATCTTCAGCATTTTTTCATGTGCTTACTGGCCGTTCATACATCTTCTTCAGTGAAGTGTCTAGACTTCCCGTTTTTTAGTTGTGCTATTTGTATTCTTATTATTAAATTCTAAGAGTCTTTATATATAGTGGATTAAAGTCTTGTTATCAGATATATGCTTTATAAATATTTCCTCCCAATCTGTGGCTTCTTCATTTTCTTGACGGTGTCTTCCAAAGAGGAAAAGTGTTTAATTATAATAAGATCAACCTACCAATTTGTTTCTTTTGCAGCTCCCGCTTTTTGCATTAAAAAAAAAAATCTTGGCTAACCCAAAGTCACAAAGATTTTCTCCTATGTTTTCTTTTAGACGTGCTACAGTTTTAGCTCCTACATTTAGGTGCATAATCCATCTTGAATTGCATATGGTGTGAAGGAGTTCAGAGCGTGTCACTCCAAGATATGCTGCTTTGGCATATTGATTATTTTGAGTTAAAGGCACTTGAGAAACACTAGGTGTGAGAAGAGCACTCTGAGCCCCCTTTCCTTCCTGAAAGCAGGAGACAAAACTCCTGTGAAAGGTACCTGCCCTGTACCAGGAGGAAGGAAGACATCCTTATCACCAGAGACAGGGAATTTGGGGCCAAGAAATCTGTACAGACCTTGTTAAACTAACCCTTATCTTCCTAGTTACTTCTTCACCATTTACCATCCCAGGCCAAACTCCTTTGTCTTGTCAATTTTTCACAAATTTATTGTTTCTTTGTCTAAAAGGTATAAAGCTTCTTGCTCTGGTCACTTCTTCAGGTCTTCATTCTCTTGTGCAGAATTCTTCCCTTCTCTCATGAACATGTAAAAAAATTACTAAAATTTGTATGCTTTTCTGTTAATCTGTCTTAAGTCAGCTTAATTCTTAGGCCCAGCTGGAGACCCTGAGAGGGTAGAGGAGAATTTTTTTTCCCCCTATAGGTGCAAGGTAAGAGTCAAGTAATTTTTTTTCTTGCATATGGATGTCCAATTGTTCCAGAACTACTGGTTGAAAAGAACATCTTTTCCCCACTGAATTTCACTGAGAGTTCAAAGCAGCCTTTACTCTAGTATTAACTTTCCGCTACTACTAAAGTGTAAACCTTCTGGCTGATGGGAACATGAACTCTTCCCAGACCTGTATGAGTCTTGTTAACTGTCCAGACTACTGCTTTCCTGTGATTCCTTCCCTGGTCTTGTGGAGTTTCACCCAAAACATGTATAGACCAATATTCTGGAAATTCCTGCATGAAGAAAGCTGAGTCAATCTTAGGGCTCTGTCGTTTATTTCCCTTCTCTCAGGAATTACAGCCCTGTGCTGCCTGCACTGTCCAATGTCTGCAAGCACTTGTTTCATATGTTTTGTCCAGTTGTTTACAGCAGGAGAACAAATCCTGTAGCACTTAACTCTTCATGAACGTCTGTCATTTTATTTTTAAATAGTACAGTATATGGGTAATTCTCAAAGCTTACAGAAAGATTAGCAATCTTCTAGGTTTAATTTCTCTTTTTAATACTTTGCTGTACTTATTTCTTAAAATCTATGCGCTGATTATCATTCTTAGTTTTCCTATTTCTTCCTCAATTTTTCAGTGCATGAATTCTTTACAGAGGGCTGTCATATTCTTGCATGTTAACTTCAAGTATAAAACTGAGTTTCATTTACTCTTCACAAAATGAATATTTTAAAACCAAACAAATACTAAATCTCATACTGGTGATTAGAAAGAAGAAATTCCAAAGAATTTTAAGAGTTCTCTAGTACCTAGAAAAGAAACGTATATGCCCTCTCTCTAAGCCTTTAACACAATAGGCTATCCTACAATAACCAAGAAAATACCTAAAAGACAAGTCAAAAGCAACACTGGTTTCCCTGGACATTTGTTCAGGACCACCTTCCTGGACACTAACGGGACCCACTGCTCCCTGCTCTCGTTTCTCTGTCTCTCTGGCAGGGACTTCACGTCCCAAAAGGATTGGTAACCCATTTAAATTCCTTTCATTGGCCTAGGGTCCTTGCTGAGAGTCTGGGGGTAAGAGGGGCATGGGGGGAATCTCAATCTCCTCTATTTGTACTCCTTTGATTATTGATATCACTTATAATTCTGGAAAAGAAATACTTCTCTCTCATTGGCCCTGAAGAACCTTCCTTACTTTGGCAAGCCTGCTAGTCTCATTACCAGAAAAGGGAGATTGAAACAGGAGAGCATTTCCTACAACTCAACACCAAAAATCAAAAGCTCAATTAAAAAATGGGCAAAGGACTTGAATAGACATTTCTCCAAAGAAGATACAAACGGCCAACAAGCATATGAAAAGATGTTCAATATGACTAATCATTAGAGAAATGCAAATCAAAACCACAATGAGATAATACTTCACAGCCATTAGGATGGCTACCATCAAAAAACAGAAAATAACTGTTGAGGATACAGAAAAATTGGAACTTTCGTGCACTACTGTTGATGGGAATGTACAATGGTGCAGCTGCTATGGAAAACCATATGGAGGTTTCTCAAAAAATTAAAAATAAAATTTCCAAATGATGCAGCAATTCCACTTCCAAGTATATATCCCAAAGAATTATAAGTAGGTTCTTGAAGTGATATGTGTACACCCATATTCACAGCATCATTATTCACAAGAGCCAAAAGGTAGAAGCAACCCAAATGCCTACTGACGGATGGATAAACAAAATGTATTATATAGATACAACAGAGTATTATTCAGCCTTAAAAAGAAATAAAATTCTGGTACATGCTATAACATGGATTATCCCTGAAGAGTTATGCTAAGTGAAATAAGCCAGTCACAATACGACAAATGCTGTATGACTCCACTTACGCAAAGTATCCAGAGTAGTCAAATTCATAGAAACAGAAGTAGAATGGTGGTTGTCAGGGATTGGAGAGAAGGGGAAATGGGGAGTTGTTGTTTAATGGTTATAAAGTTTCAGTTTTGCAATATGAAAATGGTCTGGAGATTGGCTGCACAACAATGTAAATATACTTAACAATACTGAACTGTACACTTAAAAATGGTTAAGATGGTAAATTTTATGTTGTATGTATTTTACCACAATAAAAAACATGAAAGCACCACAATTGGAGTCTTTGGTTAAGGTTTCCCTAATGTAAGCTACCCACCAGGGTATTTAAATAGCCCATTAGCTTACATGGATTGTTTGGCACCATGAACAACCTACACCAAAAGAGGGACTTAAAAGATCTGATTAATTCCAACCTTAAGCATTAAAAAAAAAAGTTGTATTAGAACTTGGAAGGAAAATCTAAGAAGAGAAATGAGAAGCCATAAAAATAAGGTACTATAAAAATTCCATAAGTTGTAAAGAATTAACAATCTCCCCATATTTGTTATTTTTTTAACGCCATATGTTAGCCTACAGTGATTAGCAGTAAAAACTTTAAAAATCTAAAGAAAGGATTTAAAAAACGTATGTTTTTATTTAATGTTTAGCAAGTATGTTGAAAAGATTATGTCTTTCCCCATGAACAATCTCGGAGAGAAAGGAAACTCCCCCTAAGGCACCGAGTAGATGGCTGCAACTTGGAACATAAACTAGATCCTTGAGACCTGCAGAAGGAAGACAGGAGTCCCTGAAGAGCGCACAGGGGTTAGGAGCAATCCTAGAGGCTTACTGACATACTTTCATCTTCTTTAAAATTTAATCTGCAAATCTTTCACCAAAGCACTATCAACTATCTTCTCTCTCAGGGTTTTTTGGTGTATGTTTCTGGTTGACATAATTAATAATTATGTCATAATTAGGACTTCTGTATCTAAGCTCTGTCAGGGAAGCCTCAGTGGGAATTTTTTGATCCCCACATCATGTTATTTCCAGCAGATACTAATATTTTGGAGCCACATTCATTCACAAGAGCTATAGGTCAACTAAATAAAAATGAAAATCTGTCCTTAAAATGAGAGTGCTTATGGTGATCCTAGCTGCTATGGGTGGCTCACCAAATACCCTTTTCTGAATGCACAACAGTCATATTGCCAGAGGAATGGACGGAAAATTGAAAGACCATCTGAGTCCTATCGCTCAGTTTTCGGGTAGGCCAGTGATTTTAAAATAATATGGTAAGTTGCATATCTCTATTGCTTTAAAGTGACATCATACAGCCTATGAGATAATGTGCTGCATGACTATTTTCAAATGAAAATACTAAGTGCATACTTAATTGGGCCCTATTGCTAAAAAAATAATAACAGGAATACTAGTTTCTATATTGCTCTGGAAACAAGAAAACCAACATAGAGTCAGAATCTTTGAAACATAAAATTATTACTACATTTATGCAAACATTCCTAAAAGTTGTTAACAGTAACATTAATTTTCTTTTGTGAGTTAGGGAACTATACGGCTGGTCTACCTACTCTAATTTATGCCTATCCTTGAAAGTTAATAGAATTCCAATACTTAACAAGATCCTAAGACATGAATTAACTTGGGATTTCCCCCCTTAAGCATACAGTAACAATGGGGAAATGTTTTCATCTTCACAAGAATTTACCTAAATTTTTTGTCAACAAGTTTCGTGACAACTGAAATGTTATAATTAGACGTATTAATTGAAAAATACTATCAGAAAAAGACAAGCTAAATATCTTTTCTTTTAAGTATAAAGAAACATACTTTTTTCTTTCCTTTGTCTAGAAGTCTGAAATACTCCAAGTTTCATAATTATACGATAGTTCCAAGAATGTCAGTAACCCAGTGTGCACTCATTTATACAAAAATGCTTTTCTTCCACTGTTACCAGTTGAGTCACATTGTAGAAAGATCAAAGTGTACCTAACACTGAGAAACACTGCTTAAGATTCAGCTATGGCTGTAGATTGGAGCGTCTTGTTAGTTTAAAAAGAATCACTTTTTTATTAAACCTATGCTTAGCAAGACCATATAGTGATCTGCTGCATATTAAACAGAACTGATAGATTAATGTTACAATTGCAATATATTATAAGGTGACAATTCTCCAATGACCCAACTCTTCTAATAAAGCCCGATCTCCCACAGCACAAGGAGACTACTGGAGATAAAGCATACTTACTAAAGGCCTTCTCTGTTACATTCAAAGGACCTAAAAACAGCTTAGCTTTGTCATCAACATCCAACAAGTAGACTAGGCACTTGGGTTTAGGCAAAGGTTTTGGGCAACTGCTTTCTGAGGCTCAAATGAGTTCAGGAAAAAAAACTGTGCAGTGGGTTGTGTGACCACCACAGAGCTCTGACACCCCTGAGAGAGGCTTCCCTATCACAAGAATTCACCACGCTCAGGGAAGAAATGATCCCTATATTACCTTCAACTGCTCGAGGGCAAAAGATGAACCATCTTGCTGTAAATTTTCAATAATCTGTTCCACAGTATTGGCCGAGAACCAACTATAAAAAAGGAAACACATGATTTCACCAATGTGCAAGCAATTTCTTCTTTCCAAGATAGCAATGAATCTAAACACAGGCTTCCCCTAAACCTCATTTCAATAATGAAAAAATTTCCAACCTATTTTACAGGATAAAGAAATAGAACACTGCTTCTCTGGGTACCTTCACTAATGCAAAATAAAGCCTAAATTTTCTCTTTTACTTTCTTGCATCTATTATACATAAATAAATGATATCTTAACTGTGAAAAACTGATGCTTCTAAAATGTAGAGATAGTTGTCTTATTTTCCAATAGTTTTCCTCCTCTTGTGTCCCTTAAGCCAGTCTGTCAACTTCTCAAATCACTGCACAAAAGCTTTTGCTGATCAGTTTGTTAAGATCTTCAGAGAAGATGACTTTACAAAGATAAAAGATAGTTAATTCAATTATTTTCTAGCCTCTCTTCTCCATTAAAAAAAAAAAAGAAAAAAGATGTTTTGCACTAACATGAATCAGGATGATACATTACTTAAACACAATGGATTTATTTCCCCCTGAAAGAGTGGGCAAAAAGCTACTTTCAAAGGTAAGTGAAAATAAAAGAACTATGCTACCTGATCTCAAAATTTGGTGCATTATCAAACACAATATAATTACAATGTTAGCAAATTCTATTTAATATAGTCTTTCCAAAGGAATAGATGTAATTGAGATCTCTCTTTAAGTACCTGTTTATTTTGTCCATGTGTTCCTCAAGTATAAAAGACTTGTCTTGATCAATCTTGGACTGTTTGAAAACAAAAATCTTTTAATTAATTTACGGTAACTCAAATCTTCTAAAAATCCCTTAAAATTTCATATTTAATGATACACTTTGTGATAGATTATCACTTTCAGTCAAATTACATCTAACAGTCTCATAAATAACCACCACCGTATGTTCAAAATTCAGACAGTATGTATTATTCCAGACTAGCTCTTAAAAGTGTCAAAGGCAAAAGATGTTCTTGTATTTTTATATATATATATCATAATGCATTATCATTAAAGTGTGTCAATAAATGTAAGGATTATAAGGGACCAGAGAAATCATCTTGCCCAAATTTCCATCTGGTATAGAAATCCCTACCACGTCCCTGACATCCCTGCAGCACTGACCTCCAGGGAGAGAAACCAGCACTTCACAAAGGAACTCACAAGCGCTTGAGCAACTATAATTAGGATTTTTAAAAAAAAATTCTGGACCGGGGCCAGCCCAGTGCCGTAGTGGTTGGATTCGCACGTTCCGCTTTGGCGGCCTGGGGTTTGCCAGTTCCGATCCTGGGCGCGGACCTACTCATCGCTCATCAAGCCATGTTGAGGCAGCATCCCACATAGAGGAACTAGAAGGACCTACAACTAGGATATGCAACTATGTACCGGGGCTTTGGGGAGAAAAAAGAAAAAGAGGAAGATTGGCAACAGATGTTGGTTCAGGGCCAACTTTCCTCAAAAAAAAAAAACATTCTGGACCGAAAATCAGCCCTCTCATGTTTACGGTTCTAGTTAATTCCTTTTCCACCTTAATCTTTTCTCTCACGGTGCAGTTTTGTGTCCCTTCACGATCCAGGTCCTTCTTACGCACAAGTTCCAGTTCATCCAGGTCATTCTTACAGTGTGGAAACACATACCTTAACTACAGGTGTGGCTGAATCACAGCAAAGTACAACAGGGCTCCACAAACCCTCATTTGTTTTGGATACAATGCTTTTACTAACAGGACTAACTCTGGGTTAGTTTTGGGGCAATCCTATTATGCTGCAGATTTACACTCAGCAGTTAGAAATTTTTTTTAACTGGTGCCACTGTAGGCTGCATTTCTCCCAACCTGTCCTTGTGAATTTAGTTCTTTGGACTGAAATCCAAGATTTTCACTTATCTCTATTGTGACACTGTGATTTAAAATAAGAAATATATATTTGGTCTTGGCTCATATATTTGGTCTTTCGTTCCTGGCTCACAGCTCCCAAAACCCTTGGAATTTCCTAAACAGAGCATCTTTTGTCATAATATTTGGCCTTTTGTCCTGAACCCCTGAAACAAAGGTGAAATGGGTGTCTTTTGTCGTTCATAACAAACTCCTTTCAACGACACCATTGTTTATATTAACGGTGTGACTGTTGGAAAGTACCAAAGGATGGCAGCTGGTTGCCAGGGGAACCAACCATGTGATTAGAGGGTTGCAACCTTCAGTCCCATCCCCCACCATCAACCCATCCTCCACTTCCCCATCTCCCTCCCTCCACCTCCAGTGAGGGAAAAGAAGATGGAGATTGAGTTCAATCATCAATGGCCAATGATGTAATCAATCATGCCTATGACAAATCATGCCTACGCCTCCATAAAAACCCAAAAGGATGGGGTTTGGAGAGCTTCCGGGTTGGTGAACACATCCATATGCTGGGAGAGTGGTGCACCCCAACATCATGGGGACAGAAGCTCCTGTGCTTGAGACTCTTCTGGTCTTGTCGTCTTGAGACCTCACCCTATGTATCTGTTCATCAGGCTGTTCGTTCATATTCTTTATTGTATCCTTTATAATAAACCAATAAACGTTAAGTGTTCCCCTGACTTCTGTGAGCCATTCTAGCAAATTATCGAACCCAAGGAGGGGGTCATGAGAACCCCAATTTATAGCTAGTCAGTCAGAAGTACAGGTGACAACCTGGAACTTGTGATTGATGTCTGAAGTGGGGTCAGGTGGGACTGAGCCCTTAAGTTGTAGGATCGATCTGATGCTAACTCTAGGTAGATAGAGTCAGTATTGAAATGAATCTTAGGACACCCAGCTGGTGTTGCAGAGAATTGCTTGATGTGTGGAAAACCCAAACATCTGGTGTGAGAAGTGGTAATAGTGTGAGAGTAAAGGAAAACACGAGTAAAGGAAAACACGAGTAAAGGAAAATACAAGGATTGCTTTCTCCAACCATCTATTAAATTTCACATTGTTACTATTAAACAGATCACTCTAAACTCGAAGGCTTTTTTTTTGTGAGGAAGATCTGCCCTGAGCTAACATCCATGCTAATCCTCCTCTTTTTGCTGAGGAAGACCGGCTCTGAGCTAACATCTATTGCCAATCCTCCTCCTTTTTTATTTCCCCAAAGCCCCAGTAGATAGTTGTATGTCATAGTTGCACATCCTTCTAGTCGCTGTATGTGGGACGCCGCCTCAGCATGGCTGGAGAAACGGTGCGATGGTGCGCACCCGAGATGGGAACCCGGGCCACCAGTAGCGGAGCGCGCGCACTTAACAGCCAAGCCACGGGGCCGGCCCCCTAAACTCGAAGGTTTTTTGTTTTCATCCATATTCCTTTCCTAATTTATTTTCTTTGTTTCAAATCAACTTGATCAAAATGCTGTCAACATTCTCATCCAAATCACTGAGAAAAATACTGAGTAAGACAAAGCCAAGGTGACTTTACCTGCAGACTAACACTACACACTTAACAGAACTCTTTGGTAAGGACCTTCAACCTCCACACACTATAATCCAGCCCATATTTACCCAACTTGACACCATGAGAGACTGTCAAATGTTTTGATGAAATCCTCACACGCTCTGTATTCATATTTATTGCAGTGAGCATTCAGGGGCCCTGTCAATCTGTACTCATGTTCTTCAGTTCTGGGTAATTTTTTTGTACTATTTCTCTAAACAGTCCCTCATATCTTCCCTGTTATGAATTCCTAATCATTAGATATTGGACCTCCTAGAATAATACTTCTAATTTTCCTTCCTGTCCATTTTCCATCTTATTATCCTTTTTGTCCTCTTACAGTCTCCCCCAACCATCAATTTTAACCTAATCTGTTGCGGGTTTTTTTTTCCCTTTTGCTATCATATTTTAAATTTCTTTTTGTTCTTTGACTACTTCTCTTTATAACAGCTGTTCTTACTTCACAGACTAAATATTTTCCTCTGATCTGAAGGTTTTTTTTTTTTTTTTTTTTTAAAGTTTCCTTCTTCTCCCTGCATTGTCTGCTTCCTTCAAGTGCCTTTTTTGTTTTGGCCAATCACTATTTTTTTTATGCCTGGAAATTCTTATTTTTCTGTGTGAAGCACTAAAATTAAGAAGCTTTGTGTGTAATGTCAATTGCAGTTCTAGGACTGTCAATGTCTGATGCATGATAAGATGATCAGGCAAGGACCTGGAAGTTTTATTAGAGGGGTCCTCCAATATCAATATCTACAGGTTTTTTCTTTCCTCCAATGTATTGCTTTGGAGAGGGATAGTGCAGTGAGCTGAATGTTTGCATCTCTCCCAAAATTCATGTTGAAACCCTAATCGCCAATGTGATGGTATTTGGTGGCGGGGCCTTTGGGGTGTAATTAGGTCGAGAGGGTGGAGCCTCATGATGGGATTAGTGCCCTTAGAAGAGACCTGAGAGAGTTCACTTTCTCTCTCTCTGCTGTGTGAGGATACAGCAAGAAGGCTTCCACCTGCAAACCAAGAAGAGGGCCCTCACTAGGAACCTAATCGGCCAGCACCTTAATCTTGGACTTCTCAGCCTCCAGAACTGTCAGAAGTGTTTCTGTTGTTTAAATTACCCAGTCTATGGTATTTTTGTTATAGCTGCCCAAACTGACTAAGATAGACGGTATGTAATGGTTCAGGAAGCCAACTAGAGAGAGGCTAGAGGTCTTCCCATCGAGTATGTTCTGCTCTTTTCAGTAGAGCACCTCACCTACCCCTGCCCTCAGCCAGGTAGGGGCTGATGGTCTCTCTAAGAAGTAAGTCTCTATTTTTCTGCCAAGCTATGAGAGAGTAGCTGCTCCTACAGGAGGAGGACTTTTGGAGGCCTAGCTGCTCCTGATAAAAATTTGCAGAGATCTTCCTGTTTTTCTGCCCTACTCCACACCCCAGTCTTCAGAGGGACCTGGTACCTTAAAAAGGGTCTACAGCAAGAACTGGCTTGCTTTTTATTGGCTGCCCCCACTGAGTGTTCTCAGACCTCAAGTAGCTGCCCTCATCCTTCTGCTTTCAAAGTTCCAAAATATTGACATCTCACGTCTGCCACTGTCTCCTCTTTTGTTCTATTTGTCTTTGTGGACTCATGCCTTTTTTATTCCTTTATTAAAATTTTAGCGGGGTTTTAGGAGGGAGCATGTATTCAATCCATCATGTTTAACTAGAGATCATGTAGCATTTTTATAGATTCTTGGCTCTTAAAAGAAAATTTAAGTTAGGCAACGTAAGCAAGAATTAAAAGTAAACATTGCAATAAACTTTATTATTATATTTAGAGATATACCAGAGTTTCACTTTAGCAGCTGCACAAATAGCATCAACACTGAACCTCTATTACGGAAATGTCCTAATGTTGTAAAAAGCCTCGTAAAGGCCAATCACAAGGCTATGCACTGAAATTCACCAGCAGTGAGAAGACGAGCTGTACCGGTGCACAGTAAAGAAGTCATCTTCTTAAACGGCTATCCTAACTACTATGAAGCACTGAACCTCCCCATCAAGCTTTAAAGTAAATAAATCCCAGTACATTTATTTATATCTATAAACTATAATATTCACCAACTGCTAATTTTTCAATCATTTCCACTTTCCCATGAATTAAAATCTGAGGTTAGAAACAAGATTACCTTTGTATGGTAAGTTTCTAAGACATCTGCAATATTTTCACTTGAAGGAGACTTCAGGGCTAATAAATCTTCTTTTAACATGCCCAACTAAAGGCGAAACAAAAAAGGAAAACAGATTTTTAGAAACACAGAAATTTTTTTTTAGAAATCTTATATTCTTTTTCAAAATCTCTGTCTTAAAATTATCATGCTCTCTCTTCAGCTGAGTCAGTGAAGGAAATTTTCACTGAAGTTGAATGCACACACGTTCCCACACAGCAAATGTTGCCTTGCAAGGAATGAATAAAGATGGAAGAAACTAAACGAGAGAAGTAGAGACATTCATTCTTTGTTTCCCTCTGGCTATTGAGCACTTGAAATGTACTACAACCAAAGATCTGAATTATAAATTTTATTTTAATTAACTAAAATTGACACGTGATAATGGCTATTATAGTCAACGCACAGCTCTATAATACAGCCACACTTAACTGTCCACCTATGTCCTTCACATAACTATCTTATGCTCAGCCAAATGGGACTTTGTGTTTTTGGTGAGGAAGATTGGCCCTGAACTAACATTCTATTGCCAATCTTTCTCTTTCTTGCTTGAGGAAGACTGCTGCTGAGCTAACATCTGTGCCAGTCTTCCTCTATTTTGTATGGGAGTCACTGGCAACAGCATGGCATGATGAGCGGTGTGTAGGTCCGTGCTCGGGATGTGAACCTGCGAACCCTGGGCCACCAAAGTGGAGCGCGCAAACTTAACCACTACACCACCAGGCCGGCTCCGAAATGGGACATTTTTACTATTTCCAAAACATAGCTAATGCTTTCCTGCCCCTGTGGGCTTGCTCATCAAATGTTTCCTCTATCCAGAATGCCTTTTCTTGACAATCCTCATCTTAAGGCCCAGCTGAACTGCAATCTCTATGAGAAAACTTCCAGTCCTTTCTTACAAGTACGCTCTGCCTCCTTTTAATCCATTGAGTACTTTCTTTGTATTTTGTTTGTACACTTATCATACTTTACTCTGTCAGATGAGACACATGGTTATTTATTCTGTACTCATCTCTAGCCCCATCCCCAATGAGTATTACTCCTTCCTGTTATCCCTATATAGGCCCTGTGAATGGCAGGCTACGCACTGCAGATATTATTACTGGGCAAGCTGACAAAGAAGGGAGAAGAGTGTGGATCAGCTCTCTCTCCCATCCTTAACTAAATTCCACTATAATCAAAGGTGTACCTCCAGAGCAGACAATAGAGTGCCCACGTCTGCTTCCTGTTACAGCTCAAGGGAAGGATGAGACAGCCACCTACTTAGTGTGACTGAAGATGCCCATAATGCAGAGAAAGATTTGAAACTTTAAGCAAATGTGATGGAAAGCCCTCATAACAATGTAGAGGAGACAAACTTCATTCATTTTTATAACATTCCTTCTCCTTATCCCCAAACACTCCTCCCTCAAGATCGGATATTCATTTGGAGATCCATGTGCTTCCTGGGAAGCTGATTTCACCCCACAGTTCCACAGATGGAGCACATTAGCTAGGACAGGCTAGTTGGTGTACTCCACCCACTCACGTGGTTCAGGGGAGATGTAAGCCAGTCCAATCAGAGTGAGCTAAGCCAGATGAAGGAGAATAAACCCCAAACCTCTTGCTGGGAATTCTGAGGCCAAACTACCTTGAATTAGGTTTTCTATTACATTTAACACAAGGAGTTTCAACTACTATGGTAAATCTGCTGTGCCATTTTGGAGATAGGAAAACTGGGGGCAAAAGAGGCTAAATTCAAGCTAGGATTTAAACCTAGGCTGGCTGGCTGCAAAGTCTTTGCCATCACGCTATCCTGTGCTAAGAAAATTGACCATACTATTAAAAAGAAAAAAAAAAGACAAAGATAAGTAACATGTATCCCTTGCAACAGATATCCTTATGAAAAGTTTTTAAGACCATATGTTACAAATGTAACTTTTAAATGTACTAGGGAAACTCACAACCAAGAGAATCTTTAAAAAATGTCTTTATAGGGGCCGGCCCGGTGGTGCAAGCGGTTAAGTGTGCATGCTCTGCTGCGGCGGCCTGGGGTTTGCCGGTTCAGATCCTGGGCGCGCACCAACGCACCACTTGTCAAGCCATGCTGTGGCGGCGTCCCATATAAAGTGGAGGAAGATGGGCACGGATGTTAGCCCAGGGCCAGTCTTCCTCAGCAAAAGAAGAGGAGGATTGGCAGATGTTAGCTCAGGGCCGATCTTCCTCACACACACACACACACACAAAATGTCTTTATAGGGCCCAGCCCCGCCCAGCCCCGCCCAGCCCCGTGGCATAGTGGTTACGTTCAGTAGGCTCCGCTTCAGTGGCCCAGGTCTTCAGTGGCCCAGGTTCTTGGGTTCAGATCCTGGGCACGGACCTATACTACACTCATCAGCCATGCTGAGGCAGTGACCCACACACAAAATAGAGGAAGACTGGCATAGATCTTAGCTCAGGGCTAATCTTCCTCAAGCAAAAAAGGAGAAAAACTGGCAACAAATGTTAGCTCTGGACAAATCTTCCTCACCAAAAAAACAGGAAAAAAAAGTTTATAAAACGAAAACCTATCTTTTTATATATAAATTTAGATTTTTATATATTAGACTTTCTTAAAGTAGGTATTTTTTTTTTAAATAGACTGTAATTATTCATTCACTGAAGGTGCCCAGCAAAATAGCCCTGAATCCAGATACAATCATCTCCATTTTGTATATGAGGAAACTGAGGACTGGAGAGTTTAAGCACCATCCCCAAGGTCACACAGCTTTAAGCAGTAGATCCAGGATTCACACTCACGTCTACCCAAAGCCTGTGATCTCAACCACTCACAGGCCTCCCTGTGCAATATGTTATTCCAACAACACAAAATGCAATCATCCAAGTAATTACCTTTTCAGAATCTACAAAGTGCGTAGCAATTCCTGCTGTGTACACATCTCTTCCTTTCAGCCTGAATCCTGTTAATGCAAGGAAGTAACCAAGTTTTCCTTGAAGTCGTGGCAAGAAATAACCTCCACCCACATCAGGGAATAGTCCTGTAATTGAATAACAAAAAGAGATAACAATGATTCAAATAAAAGAGATGAATGTAATTCTCTTTACTTTAGATCAGATAGCTTATTTCTCTCTGGAGTTTGAATCTCTATTGAAATATTATTAAACTAAGTATTATACAATGCAATCGATATCACAAAAGATTTGCCATAAATTATGCTAACTTAATTTGGGTACTTTTCAAAATTTTCATGTCTCATTTCTATAGAAGTCATTTTAAAGTATTTGATGGCATAATGTATATAAAAAGTACTCAATAAATATTACCTAAATTTTCTCACCACTAATTTACTTTTTAAGAATCTCTGAAATAGGCAAATATGGAAAAAATATTTTCTTTCCAAATGATAAGCATAGGAAAAAATATAATCTAAGACTATTAGGTGAAAATTGATTATTATTTAAAGCATTTCAAATAGAAAATTATCTAATATTCACGATATTTAAAGTGATGCAATAAGAATTAGTCCTACTAAATGAACAAGTTTATACCTTATAAAATCACTTGCTTGCATTTACTTTTTTCTTAACCACCAGTATTTTTTAAATTCTCTTATTATCTCTACAGGTAACAACTGAAAATAGCACATATGCAAATACTTGCCAGTACACTACTTTCTGGTATTTAAGAGCTCCTTAAACAATTGAGACCCTCTAGTTTTATAATCCATAGCTATTCTAACACTGCTTCATTTAATGAAGTTGAGATAAAAACACAAGAATTCAAATTCTTTCCAGTTCTACTTTTAGAATCGAAAGAATTAGCAGCATGCTATTGTAAACAGAAATATCTCTTAGCACCTCAAACAAGATAGGTCTAAAGTTGAATTCATGACCTCCCCCAACTGCCATCATCCCCCTCTAATGTCACCCACCCCAATAAATGGTACAACCATCCAGCCTCGACACCTTCTCTCGTACCATCCCCTTAACCCCCATCAGTGACTACATCCTGTTGATTCCTCCTCCAAACAGTTCTCCATACAACAGCCAGAGTGATCTTTTTATTAATACAAACCTCGATCAGAGTCTTGCATTCTACTGCTTAAAACTCTTCCAAGACTCCCCATTTTTTTTTTACATTAAAACCAATACCTTTATCAAAGTCTTCAAAGTGCCCAACCATCCCCAACATTCTACATGCCTACCTGCCCCAGAACCTCAGCAGCACTCTGCTGAAGTGACAACACCCTCTATCCTGAAACACTCATCTTTCCCAGGGCACCACATTCGCTCTTTCTGCCCCCTGCCTCAATGGCTGCTTCCTTCCAGTCCCCCTTGCTGGCTCCACTTCCTTTGCTTGACCTCTACATGCTGCTGTGCCTGGACCTGATCTTAGGCTATTTCCTCCTCCCCCCACACACACATTTCCTTAGCTCTTATGGCTTTAGATAACTTCTATATACTGATTAGTCTCTGTTTTGGACTGAACTGTGTCCCCCAAAATTCTTAAGCTGAAGTGCTAACCCACAATGTGACAACTTGGAGATAAGCCCTCTGAAGAGGTAATTAAGGTTAAATGAGGTTATAAGAGCGGGGGCCTAATTCAATATGACTGGTGTCCTTATAGGAAGAGGAAGAGACACCAGCCGCACACACACACAAGAAAGGCCACGCGAGGACAGAGCGAGAAGGCAGCTGTCTACAAGACAAGGAGGGAGGCCTCAGGTGAAACCAAACCTGCCAATACCTTGGTCGTCAGCTTTCAGCCTCCAGAACTGTGAGAAATAAATGTTGGTTAAGCCACCCAGTCTGTGGTATTTTGTTATGGCAGCCCTAACAGACTAATACACTCCCAAATCTAAATAACTAGTTATGCCTTTTCCCTTGAATACCCAACTCTTAGATCTGCATTCTAAACATAACCACATGGATAATAAGCAAGTCAGATATAACACGGCAAAAACACAACTCTTGATTCCCATTCCTCCAACTACACTGCTCCTTCCCTAATTGGCCTCATCCATCTAGTAACACAAGCTAAACATCTTAGAATCATTCCTGATTAATCACATCTGCAAGCCTGTGAACTCCAAAACATTTTTCAAAACTATGTACTCTATTGCAACTCTACACCTCCACACTACTCCAAGGCAAAATCCTCTCTTCTCTAGACTTGTGCTATCCAATAGAATTTTCTGTGATGATGAAAATGTTCTATAATCTATGCTGTCCAATAAGGAAACCACTAGCCATATGTGGCTATTAAACACTTGAAATGTGGCTGGTGCGACTGAGAAACTGAATTTATTTTAAATTTATTTAATATTTAAATAGCCAGCTGTGGCTAATGGCTACGTATTAGACGGCATAGCTCCACATTAATGTAATGACCTTCTAACAAGTCTCCCTGCTACAACTCTTGTATCCCCCCCACTATCCATTTTTCTTAAAGCAGGTAGAATGATGATATTAAAATATAAGCCAGATCATGCCACTACCTGCTTTAAACTCCCCTACAGTTTCCCATCATATTTAGGTTTAAATCCAAGCTGTTCACCAAAGGCCCCTGTGTACCTCTTCAAGAACCCCCATGCACCTCTTCAAGAGCATAGTGTATCACTCCTGCCCTTGATTCAGACACTTATCTCTACTTGGTTCCTTGAATAAGTGAAGTTCATTGTTACTTTAGGGTCTTTGGACTAACTTTTCTTAATGCCACAGTATTCTGCTTTAAGATATTAATAAAACTACTCCTCCTTGTCATTCAAATCTCAGCTTAAAGGACACCTCCTTGGAGAGCCTCTTTAACTATCTAATCTAAAGTAGCCAACCAGGAGACTTATGCTTTGAACAAGATGGAGTAACAGGACCAGATTTACCCTCCTACCTGAAACAAATATAAAAACAGATTCAATATACAAAATAATGGTTTTCAATATACTGGACCATCAGGCAATAGAGGAAAATGATCTCTGAATACCTGAAAACAAGTGAGGTAAACCCTACAAGAGCTCCAGCTTAATGCCTTGAGAGAATTTCTGGGCCCTGCATAGTCCTTGATTTGAGGGAATGAAGCTAAGAGTCCAGGGAGACCAGGGCAGCTAGAATTCTCAGAACAGAGTATCACAGAGGACAGAGCTGCACAGAGAGAAAACTGGAGATCTGCAGAGGGTCTCTTATAAGTATTCAGCTTGGTATTGATCAATACATGTATACGAAGAAACTACCTGGGGCTAGGGAAAGAACCACAGGAAAGAATTACAGAGAACAGTACTGGGACCCCACACAGGGCTGCAAGTAGTGCCTGTTCCCACAAGTCAGACTAGGAAAACTCATGATTCATGGAGTAGAATACAAAGAAGGGCCTCAGTTCAGTAGTAAAAAATAATTAGCCCTAGCCTGAGCACTGCTCCAATCCTGCATTTAAAAAAAAAATTTAAAAGACTTGAAAGGATCAAACTGTTTCCAAGTAACTTGACTTCATCCCAGAAGCAAGCTCAAGAATATTTATAAGAATACAAAAATATAAAGCATCCAACAAGGTAAAGTTTACAACTTCTAGAAGTCAATCAACAATTACCAGGCATCTAAAAAAGCAGGAAAATATTACCCATAATGAGGTGATAAAACAATCAATCAAAATTGACCCAGAACTAACACAAACATAAGAATTAGCAAACAAGGACATTAACACAGTCATAAGAAACATATCTTATATGTTCAAAAAGGAAAGCAGAAACACAGATGATGTGGAAGATCAAAATTGGCCACCCTGAAATATGTCTCTTTACCTTGGCTATTTGACCTCCCCCAAACTGCCTAAACAATTGAACATAGAAGGCCTGTTTCAGGAAGGAGCCATGACCATATGATGGCTGTAATATAATGTAAAATAGATGTTACAATAGGAAATGCACCAAGCCTCTCTTATCAAAAATTCTGTCTCTCCCAGGCCACATTCTCTAGGTGGCCCTGAAAAGAGTTGCCAGACAAACATTTACATTTATAAGGGAAATCTCCATTTGTAAAGGTATCTCCCTGCCTCTCTGTACTGGGAAGAGGGGGGATGACCTCATCTCTAGAAACTTATCAATGCAGAAGGTGAGGCATTAAGTCTGCATAATAACCTTACTCTTGTTTACTGTGCTTTTCTGGTAATCTCCCATAACCGACTCCCCCCACTCCCAACAACCTCCTTTGTCTTTAGCTGAAGATGATGTTTAAGGTGGTGGCTTTGGCCATTTTGTGAAGAAACTCAGTTTCCCTGGTTTCTCCCATGTATACATGTTATTAAATTTTATTTGATTTTCTCCCGCTAACCTGTCTTTTAATTATTTGGCCAGCCATAAGAACTTTAAGGGAAAGGGTGGAGGGAATGGATTCTCTCTCTTCCCCAACAATGATTTTAAAAAAAAGATCCAAATGATACTTCTGTAGATGAAAACTAAGATGAATGTATAAACTGAAAAATATCTGAATGGGATTAAGGGCAGATTAGACTTTACAAAAGAAAAGATTAGTGACCTTGAAGACACAGGAATAGAAACTATCTAAAATGAAAAAAAGAAAATTCTAAAAAATGAACAATGCATGAGTGAGCCTAATACAAGTTTAAACAGAGTTCCTGAAAAGGGAGTAGGGGGACAGGAAAATATTTGAAAAAATAATGTCAAATTAAACCTAAGCTCAATAAACACAAGCATAAGAAACATGAAGAAAACTACACCAAGGCACATCACAATCATATAGCCCAAAACAAGTGATCAGTAGAAAATCTTAAGAGCAGTCAGAGAAAATAAAAAGACACTTACAGAGGAACAAAGAAAAGGAAAGATGAGCGATTTCTCATGAGAAACAATGTAAACGAGAAGACAGTATAGCAACATCTTTAAAGTACTGAAATTTTAAAAATCAGAATAGAATAGAATCCTATACCCAAGTGTTAAATCACTGACCTCAGCTTTCACCTTAGGAGACTAGAGAAAGAGGAGATAAAACCTAAGTAGAAGAAAGGAAGTAATAAAGATCAGGGCAGAAATCAATAAAACAGAAAATAAATGAAACCAAAAAACTGTTTTTTGAGATCAATAAAATCAATAAGCTTCTAATTAGACTGATCCGGAAAAAAGAGAGAAGACACAAATTATTAATATCAAGAATGAGAGAGCCTGATATCACTACAGATTCTAGAGATACTAAAATAAGGGAAAATTATGAACTTTATGCTAATAAATTGAAAAATTCCTTAAAAGACCCACGCTACCAAGGTTGTACAAGAAAAAACAGATTACTTGTTGTGAAGAAGAAACAGATAACTTGAACAGCCCTACATCTATTAAAGACTTTGAATTTGTAGTTAAAAACCTTCCCACAAAGAAAACTCCAAGCCCAAATGGCTTCACTGGTGAATTCTACCAAACATAGAAAAAAAAAAATAATACCAATTCTACACAAACTCTTCCAGAAAATGAAGCCAGCGTTACCCTGATACCAAAATGAAGTAAGGAGTGGCATTGCTGGTATAGTGGTGAGCACAGCTGCCTTCCAAAATGAAGTAAGGATGTTACAAGAAAACCACAAACCAACATCCCTCATGAACACAGATACAAAAGTGCCAAATAAAATTTTAGTATACCAAACCCAATAATATATAAAAAGTATAACACATCATACCAGAGTGAGATTTATCCTAGCAATGCTGGGTTAGTTTATGTTGAAAAACCAATCAAAGTAATTCACCATTAACAAACTAAAAAAGAAAAAGCAATGATCATCTCAACAGATGCAGAAAAAAATTTGACAAAATTCAAAATCCATTCCTAATAAAAACCCTCAGCAATCTAGGAAGAGAAAAAACCTTCCTCATTATGATAAAGGACACCTATAAAAACACTACACACAACATTGTACTTAATCGGTGAAGGACTGAACGTTTTCCTCTAAAATTAAGAACAAGGCAAGAATGTCTACTCTCAACATTTCTATTCAACATTGTATTGGAAGTTCCGCCCAGTGCAAAAAGGCAAGAAAAAGAAAAAAAAGGATCCAGATTGGAAAGGAAAAAGTAAAACTGACTTTATTTGCAAATGACATAATTACCTATTTAGAAAATCCAACGCAATCTACAAAAAAAAAAATCTACAAGAACTAGTAAATTTAGCGAGTTTGCAGGATATAAAGTCAATACAGAAATCGGTTGTATTTCTATATACTGATGTAGTGTAAGGCCTGACTGACAGTTGGCTTTTCTTTTTGTAATGCAAGTGCGTGCATGACTTAAGCTTTGATTATGGAGGCATCCAATTCAAAGAGGCATCCACTTCAAAGAGGGCTATCTCAAGCACATTGCCAGCCACAGGACTAGATAAAGGGCCAGCCGGTCTCCCCCAGCTGAGGCTCCTTTGTCATAGAGATCTTGGTTGATTTTAGTAACTGACCATTTGGGCTACTTTTTTTTCCTCTTCTCCGTGCTTTAAATTCCTGCTCTTATGTTTTAAATTCACCAATAAAGAGTGAGCCTGTGAAACTCTAGACTCCCAAACCCCAATAAAAGTAGAACCCCAGGCCCATGCTCAACTGCACTCTCTCTACCCATGACCCCACTGTGTGGCTTATATGCTCCAGGGCTTGTAAGCAATAAACTCTTTTTTTTCTTCAAAGTTTCCTAATGGCCATTGCTGAAGGGCCTCTTGCAATCATAACATAAGAACTAAAAAGGTAAGTCCAGTTGTAACGTTGGTTTAGAAAGGGAAGATGTCTGTGGGAAGCTCACAGGGACCCAGGTGAGCGTCCCCAGGCATCTCTAGCCAATAGCATTACTATCAATAGGCTAAAACCGGCACAAAACAACTGGTAACTAAAAATCAGAACTGAATTTTTTTTAAATATCATTTACAATAGCATCGAATAATATGAAATACTTAAGGATAAATCTGACAAAGGATGTGCAAGACCTATACCCTGAAAACTATAAAAGTTGTCTTAAAGAAATTAAAGACCTAAATAAATGGAGCGACACAACTTGCTCACAGGTCTGAAGACTCAATGTTGTTAAGATGTCAATTCTCCCTAAATTGATAGATTCTAGTCAATCCAAATCAAGATCCTAGCAGGCATTTTTATTGAAATTGACAAACTCTCTCTAAAATTTATATAGAAATACAAAAGATCTGTATAGCCAAGACAACTTGGGGGAAAAAAAGATCAAAATTGGAAGATTATCACTACTTCATTTCAAGACTTACTATAAAGCAACAGTAATCAACACAGTGTAGTGTTGGCAGCAAGATCAACACACATAGACAAAGACGCAAAGGCAATCAGTGGAGAAACAATAGCTTTTGCAAAAAATGGTGTGGAAACAATTGTATCTCCATATGCAAAATTAATAAACTTTGATCTATACCTTTGATCCATACCTCACACCACAAAAATTAATTCAAAATGATCATAGATCTGAACACAAGAATATTTCCCCCTAATAATCTTTTATCTAAAATTAACTATAGTGTGTCTCCAGTTAAATATTCTTGCTTTTGAGTTTTAAGACACAATTATTGAGCTAATATAAACTTCTAGATATCATCCTATTCTAATTTCTTTTTAAAACTTCTTTCACTGCTGTAACACACAAGATTCTATCAATTCCAACAACAGTGTAATCTGAAATGTATCAAAAGATGATTCTTCAAAGTAATTATGAAAAATTTTGGGTTTTTTACCTATTGCTGTTTCTGGCATTGCAAAAAGAGACTTTTCAGTGGCCACTCGGAATTGCCCATGAACTGAGACACCAACTCCCTAGAGAAATAAGGCAAAAACGTGTTTAAAATTACTGTAAAAAAATAAAATTATACGCTCGCAAACATTATAAACCAAGTAAATTATTTTTATATTCCACAGGAATTTATTTCAGGAGACAGATTGGAGGGAAATGCTAAACCACACAATTTCAGAATTTACTGGGCAAAAAACATATGGGTATCTCCGAGATCGGGAATAGATGTGTTTTAGCTAAGACGTTTTCATTCAGTGTTCTGTGTTATGCTTCATGTCCTCTTCCCCAATTCCTTCTCATTCCAAACTAGCTGCAGCATAACAAAATACTGACTCTTCCCAGAACCACTGAGTGTTGTTCTTAGGGGCATCAATCATCAAGAAAGCACAACCAAGCTATTCTAGCAAATTTTGGTAGCTTTAAATAGAATTTTAATGCATTTTATTTATTCATATATTTCATCAAATAAAATTAGCAACATCATTTTTCTCAGATACATTTAATGGGGCCAACTAGATAACTCTTAAAAAAACTGGTTACTAAACACAAGTTTTAGAAATAACAAGTATTACATATAATAATTTTTATTTTCTAAAAATAAAAAATTTGGCTGAAAGCCTCTCTGACTTGTTGAATGTCATTGAAAAGGGCAAACTTAACAGTAATCTTTGAATAAACATATTTGAACAAACAGACATATTTGAATAAAATGAAATAAGAGGTATCCATGTGACGACAAAGTATCCAAGTTTAGGTCAGTGCTCACATTATAACATATATTTCCTATGATATATTCTTTTCACATTACTCAGAACTTCTATTAGACTGTTTCAGTTCTTCTCATTCTTAATCCTTTTTAACCAGTGTTCTCTCTTTGACATCACAGAGTTAAAAGAGTTAAAATATAAGTATTTGGAACAACGTTAGGCACTTAATAAGAGTTCTATAAGTGTTAGCTAGATGGAAAGAGCCTCATTTCTATTTGATTCTTCTAATTTTTCATTACAATTTCCTCAAATCTTTAAGTGTTTTCACACTCAGTTCAGCCATTTAAAAGTTCCTGAAACTTTGAAAGCTTCTAAGAAAATACTCAAAAACACATGCAATTTCTTATAAATTTTATGTACTGTATGCTAAGCTTAAATTTTAAAAGACCGTGGAAATAAACATGGAAATGAATAAAATTCTTCAGTCACTACCTACATCCTTTGGTGTCAACGTTTATAAGCTAAATCCACAATGTCTGACACTCTGTACCGGCAATATCATCTTGCTATAGGTATTCTACTAGGACACAGCCAACTGATAATATTAACCCAAATTAGATCATATATACTTCAAGATTATATGAAATCTTACAAATTTTAATAAAAATAAAACAGTAATTTATTAATAATTTCTTATATTATTTTAAGAACCCTTGCCTCACATTCTATTCTCCACTTTTAGTTTCTCACGTTGGAGCTCAAAGTTATTAGTCTTCAAGAATGTCTTGCTAAGAGAGAGTTGGACTGGATTCTCAGTTTTCACACTATGTTCTTTTGAGTCCTAGGGCTCAGAAGAGCTGCCTCCATTTGGGGCTGCACAGCAGGTAAGATATCCAGGCCTCACTGACTGACCCTGACATTTGTTGTTGTTAGTACCATCAAGCTGATTCCAACTCCTTGCAACCCTGTGTACCTGAACCAGAACCCTGCCCGGTCTTTTTGCACCATCCTTTCACCTTCTGGTGCTATACCACCCATATGCTCCGCTGCTCTTCACAGGGTTTTTGTGGCCAGTTTTTTCAGAAGTGAGTGGCCAGATCATTCCTCCTAGTCTGTCTTAGTCTGGAAGTACTGCTGAAACCTGTCCACCATGGATGACCCCGCTGGTATTTGACATACTGGTGGCACAGCTTTCAGCATCACAGCAACACGCAGCTGCTACAGTATGACAACCCACAGACAAGTGGTGTGGTTCCCTGACCAGGAAACGAACCCAGGCTGCGGTGGTGAGAGCGCTGAATCTTAACCACTAGACCACAAGGGCTGGCTGCCTCAACCATACTCCTCTGGTTATTGCCCCCTACCTCTTTTAATTAGGTATGAATTCCACAATCAGCACTTGGCTATATTCCCCTTTATTAAATATTTACATATAAAAGGTAAAGTCTGACCACAACCACCCAATCCTAGTCTCACCTCTCTCCCCCGAGAGACACACAGCTATTATGAATTTAGTATGTAACTTTTCAGATTTTTTTCCGTATGTATCTGTAATACGTATTTGAACAAATGTAGATATTTATCTGCGATACACACACACTTCAAACTCTATTCCATGGCCTGCAAGGCTCTACCTAACATGGCCCAGTCTACCTCTCTGACTTCACCTCCCACCACTCTTCCCATGCTCATTCTACTAGCCACAGGACCTTTGTGCCGTTCCTCCAAAATTCCAAGCCTTTACAATTTCAATTAATCATATAATTTTAAAGTGAGGAAGACAGAATAGAGAAAGCCACTGCCTGCCCCATCACTGCCCTTTATGAGAATCTGTTCCGCCCAGAGACTTCGCCCTTCCCCCAGCAGTGGCTGAACCAGGGATGGGCACCAGACCCAAAGGCAGACAGTTGAGGCTAACCAGAAATCTAAGGCCCAGGGAGCAAAGGGGAAACAAAAGTACATTAGACAAGATTCTCACTCTTAGGTATTTAAAATAAAACACAGCGGCCAGCTGTGAGACAGCCAAAGAAGCTTAAATGTGAAATTTGAGCAGAAGACCTAACAGCCAAGAGAAAGCTGAAATTATATGAGGTAACAACCAAAAAACTGAGAAGGCTACAGGCAACCTGTACAACACAGAGAACAGAGCAAACGTACAAAAAAAAAAGCAGAGATTGAGAGGCAGAACAACAAACACACTAATTAAATTTGCCTTAAGCGCACACTTTCAGGCCAATTTTCAGGAAAACAAGCGATGCTATGGTTTTGTCTTTGGATTCCCATTTGATGCCCGCACTTGTTTAATAACTGCTCCATTTTCTTTTCTGGATCTGTAGGAGTAAGTCTCTGTTCTTTTCAATTAAAAGGTAAGTCTCTTCACCACATTTTCAATTAGAACCAGATCTGTATCCTGTCATACTTCAGCATCACACAATATGAGCCACTTTAGTCCTTTGGCCTCTAGTACATATTCATCCCAATACTGCTCTGCGCTTTTTTTTTTTCCTAATACTGCTCTCCCTGACTAGCTATTCCCATTTTACTTTCTGGAACCCTCATTTCTTTGCAAAAAAAACCACCAAACAGCCCAACTTCTCTACAGAGGGCCCTCTCTACCTCCTGAACTCAATGGAAAAAGAAATTTATAAGCCCCATATTCTTTCATGCAGAAACTACAGATCCTATATTCACTGATTCAGTTATTTTTTATTTATTTTTATTTGCGTTACACTTTTATTTTGTATTATATTTTGTTTCAGTGATGGCTGATAAAATGAATGAAATCAAAGGCTTCAACATTTTAGTAAGAAGTTATTAATGAAAAGCTTTCAGAATACAAGACCACTGGGCCAGCCCCGTGGCTTAGTGGTTAAGTGCGCGCGCTCCGCTGCTGGCGGCCCAGGTTCGGATCCCGGGCGCGCACCGACACACCGCTTCTCCGGCCACGATGAGGCCTCGTCCCACATACAGCAACTAGAAGGATGTGCAACTATGACATACAACTATCTACTGGGGCTTTGGGGGAAAAAAAAATAAAATAAATAAAAACTTAAAAAAAAAAGTATTTAAAAAAAAAAAAAGAAGACCACTGACACAAGTACCATTCAGAGCCAATTTAAAAAGCCTTTTATCAAGCCACTGACTTAGAGATAATAAGAAGATAAATGGTGATCCATGTTGAAAGGGGTGTAGCACCCTCGTGGCAGATTCATATCTACTTTTTGTTCCTTACATAAAAGAAACCCTTATAGGTTGCTTGTAAGAAGGGCCCCCCACCAAAACTTCCAAAACTTCCCGTTATATTCTACTTAACCATTAATCTTAGCTGGTACTCCTTCACAAGACTGAAAAGGCTTCAACGTCTTCAAGTTTTATTGTATTAACTAAGGTTATATAGATTTATTCCCCAAATGCGAGACTTTATTCCAATTCCTAACTCTCCTCAAATACTCTCTATGCATCCTACCAAACCCAGTAGTCAACCTCATTTTTCACCTAACTGGATATCTCAGGAGCATTTGACAGAGTTGCTCACTCCTTACTTCAGGAAACTTCACTTGGCTTTGAGACACCATATTCTCCTAGTTTTCCTCTATCTCTTTAGCAGCTCTTTCTCTTCCCCGACATCAAAATGTTGGCCTGCCCCAACGATGAGATGTTATCCCTCTACTCCACTTCATCTGTACTCTGTTCTTTCCACATTCATTCTCTAGGTGATCTCTTCCAAGAGCCTCAGGATTTTAAGCGCTATCTATAACACTACTGATTTAAATCATTTCCCATCTCTGATTTCTCTAGACTTTATCCCTAGCTGTCTATTTAACATCTCCACTGGAATGTCTAATATGTATCTCAACCTTCACACATTAGAAGTAAATCTCTTGATTTCTCCCTAAGCATGCTGCTCTCTCAGTCTTTTCCATTTCAGTAAATAGCACCATGATTCACCCAGCTGCTCAGGCCAAAAATCTCAGCATCCTCCTCTTTCTTTCTGACCTCAAAATCTAAATCTATGAACTGTTTTGACAGCTCTAACTTCAAAATACATCCTGGACTAGGCCACTTTTCATCATCTCCACCGTTTCTAGGTGAAGCCACTATCTTCTCTTGCCTGGGCCAGTCTCTCTTGCTTCTGTTCTTGCCACAATCCATCCTCTACACAGCAGCTAAGTAAGCTTATTAAATGTAAATCAGTTCATGTTATTTTCCTGCCCAAAGTTCTCCACTCACTTCTCATCATATTAAATATTACCAAAACTCCTCATCATGGCTGATAAGGCCCTACCTGATCTGATCTCCTTCATCTTATGGTCTAACATTCCCTGCCTTCCTCACTTTCACTCCAGCCACACTGGCTTTTTTTCTTTTTTTTTAATCTTTCTTAATTGACATATAATGTACATTCAAAAGTATACAAACAGTAACAAATAGTAAGTATACAGATCCAGTGAATTATCCCAAAATGAACACACCAGATAAGATAAAAATTATCAGAAATACCTTTACACACCCTTTCAGTCACTACTCCCTCCATCCTTCAGGTAACTACTATCCTGACTTCTAACAAAATAAGATTAATTTTTTCTGGTTTTGATCTAGATGTAAACAGAATCATAGAGTACTTATTTTTTATCTGACTTCTTTCAGTCAACACTATGTTTGTGAGATTCATTCAAGTTTTTGTGTGTTGTTGTTGTGTAACAGTAATTTTTTTCATTGCATAGCATTCCTTTGGATGAATAAAGAACAACTTATTAATCCATTCTACTGTAAATGGCTAATTAGATTTTTCTAGCTTTGGGCTTTGCAAATAATGAGTCAATGACCATTCTTATACATATCTTTTGGTACATAAGTGCATACATTTTGATTGGGTATATACCAGGGAATAAAACTATTGGGTCAAAGAGTATCAATTCAATCAACTTTAAAAGATAATATTCAACAGTTTTCCAAAGCAGTAGTATCAATTTCTACTCCACCAGCAATATATGAGTTTTGTTATCCCACATCCTCACCAATACTTGAAATTGTCTTTCACATTTTAGCCATTCTAATGAGTATATGTTAATATTTCATTGTGGTTTCAATTTGCATTTCCTTGAAGATTAATGCAGTTGAGTGCTTTGTCATATTTATTGGCTATCTGGATAGCCTCTCTGGAAATGTCTATTCTACTCCACTGCTCATTTTTCCATTGGATTTTCTTATGGATTGGTAGAAATTCTTTATACATTTTAGATATGATTCCTTTGTCAGATATATGTATTCCAAATACCTTTCTTCAGTCTGTCTTTTCTCTTTTCTCTCTCATAATGATATCTTGGAATGGATAGAAGTTCTCAATTTTAACGCAGTCTAATTTGTTATTTTTGTTTATGGTACATTAGTGTACTATTTAAGTAATCCTTCCCTATCCTCAAGGTGTAGCATAAGCATATATTCCAAACATTCAGGATTTTCTAGTTTTCTACTATTGATGGCTAACTTAATTCCACTGGGGACAGAGAACAGTCTGTAAGATTAATCCTTTGAAATATGTCGAGACTAATTCTATGGAAAATTTTGGAAAATGTTCTATGCACACATAAAATGAGAATGAAATCTGCAGTTACTGAACACATGTTAACTGGATAAAGTTTACTGGACAATGTTTAAATCATGTGCATATATATATGTATATATGTACATATACTGAGTATGTCTCTGTTCCACCTGTTACTGAAAGAAGTATGTTCAAATCTTCTCCTAGGATTGTGGTTTTGTCTATCTCCCTTTTTAGGGCTTCCACTTTTTTGAGAGAAAAAACACTTAAACGTTTGAAAATATCACACCAGTAGAGTTATTTCACATAGGAAGAAGTTTGTTCCCATGGTTTCTGTTTTAGTACTAGTGTCATACTGTATGCTATGGAACTCATTGAGTAATTCAGTTCAGCTTCATATTCACTTATAAACTGAGAGTTTTAGACAAGTATTTATAAAATATCTTTCTACAGTTGACTATAGTCAATAAAATTATTTTCAGAATCTGACCTCAGTGATTTTAAGAGGGCGAAAAGCCGAACAGAGTTTTCAACCAATTAAACAAAAATCGGAATTTAGGGCTTGCCAAATTGGGCCCCTAAATGCTACAACCTTGGAGTTAGAGTGGCCTGGATTCAGCCCAGCCCTCACTGAAGTGAAGGGTGAAGCTTTGCTTCAAATCCTCCTACTCTTGACTGGATAGAGATGATCTGAGATTACTAGCGCCCTTAGTCTAGACACCTACTAGAAACAGAAGTACATCTTCCTTGGAGGAAGATAATGTCATCTTAGGGCTCAAATAATACTCAAGTAGAAATAACTCGATTAGAAATAACTAGCATTCGATTACAAATTATCCAACATATAAGAAAAGACCACATGACTAAAACCAAAGAGAAACAATACACAATAAAAACAGATTCAGAGGACATATAAATTTAGATTTGTTATATCTAACCATTTTATAACTATGAAAGGTCCTTCTATATCAAGTAAAAGTTTTTGCCACAAAATGTACCTTCATTTGATATTAAAATAGCTATACCAGCTTTCTTTTAGTTAGTGTTGGCATCTTTTTCTATTCTTTTACATTTAACCCTCTGTGCCTTATATTTTATGGTGTCTCAAGGACTCTGACATCCTTTGTTTTTACTTGGATTATTATTAAACAATCATCATTGCAGTACTGTGCTGATATTGTGCAGATAAAGTAAAATGAATTTGATCCATATCTATAATCTACTATTAAGAATGCTAATATGGGTAAGCATAAATAACTGAACAAAAATAGAATATATGAATGTAGTTAAACTCATACTCTGTCACAAGAATGACAACGTATTTAAATTTCAGCATCGCCTAAGGCAAAACTTAGGCAATCTAAGACTTTCTTTTTAATTAAGCAACATAGCTAGATGAATTTTCAGACTGTTCAATAGGAGAAAAAAGCTGGCACAGCTTTATTTAAGGCTTTTAAAGAATATCTAATTATAATTACTTAAAAAGCATGATTAAACCCTTCAAAATGCAAATATGTGAATCAGTAGCTAGAAATAAGCATTCACTTTTATATTTCCAGATATTCTAGATAAAAAACATTAATTTTTTTAAATTGATAATTCTAAGGTGGTTTAAGATACAGTCAGCCACCCTCTATGATTTATATTAATGGCAAGATTAAGCCCCCAACACACAAACAAGGAGACATGTGAAACAATTTAATCTGGTGCTTGAAAAAGAAATGTCCCACATAATAGTACTGCATCAGTGTCAAATTTCCTGATTTTGATGTCCTCATTCTTAGGCAATACACACTGAAGAGTTTAGCAATAAAGGGTTATCATGTCTTCAACTTTCTCTCAAATGGTTCAGAAAAAAATTATTCATAGATAGATGTGATAGATGCGGGAGAGAGGAAGAAAGAATGATAGAACAAATGTGGAAGATGATAACAGGGAATACAGATGAAGGATATATTGGAGTTCTTTGTACTATTCTTGCATTTTTTCTGTAAGTTTGATACTGTTTCACCATTAAAAGTTTTCAAAAATTAAAAATAAATAAAAAGTAAATGTTCCAAAGTAAACAAAGCCAACAACCACAGTTAAGAAAACAACAAACTCAGAAAGGCACACAATAGGGTGATGTGACTAATGCTTACACAAAGAGTCATGTATTTAAATTCTAATTAGAGAGAATGAGCAAGCTCCTGCCCAGAATGAATACTGCACCACAGTATCAGCGAATGTGTGAGTCTTCTCTCACCATCATTCAGGATTACAAAGGGTGCTTTGAAATAGGTATATATTTTTGTTAGAAATTCAAATAGATTTTTCATCATACATTATCTCACTATGGTATAAAAGTTAATATTATAACTATAAAATAAGTTTTATAAATGTATCTCTGGCACCACATGCATTAGATTAGCAGTCTGATCAGCAGGGTCCACAGTAAAAACAGACTTTTTATTATGCTTCTCACATTAATATTAATAGGCTAATACTGCATATTAATAGCTATTAATATACTGATTATATAATATTAATGTATTTTAATAGACTAATATACAGAGATCAGCAGCAAACACATTTTTTTACCCTGCTTTGGATGCACATAATTCACGTTACTTTTGGAAGAAAATTATATTCAACAGAAACAAATAACCGAAGTAGAAATATTTATTTTTGTATTAACAGTCCACCATTCTTGGAGGTATAGTTTTACCGTAAATAAAAAAAGCCAGGGAGATACTTGAAAATTGCTACGAGAGTAAATCTTAAAAGTTATCATTACAAGAAAAAAAACTGCTAACTATGTGTGGTGATGGATGTTAACTTATTGTGGTAATCATTTTGCAATATATACATATATCAAATCATTATGTTGTACACCTAAAACTAATACAATGTTATATGTCAATTATATCTCAATTTAAAAAAAGCCAGGGAGTAGAGATATAAATTCTGTTACATCACACATTAAAACATAAATTTGTGGGGCCAGCCTAGTAGCATAGTGGTTAAGTTCGCACACTCCACTTCTGCAGCCTGGGGTTGGTAGGTTTGGATCCCGAGCCCAGACCTATGCGCCACTCACCAAGTCATGCTGTGGCATGTGTCCCACATATAAAATAGAGGAAGACTGGCACAGATGTTAGCTCAGGCCCAATCTTCCTCACCAAAAAAAAAAAAAAAAGACATAAATTTGAAATAACTTAAAAATACATACCTCCTAGATTCATACTCAAGGTTTTTACCTAAATGAGCACATTCTCCCAATATATGCATATTTATTCATGAATTATATATATACAGGTGTCACCAGACTATAACATATAACATATTGCATATTATATTTAAATATCCATATATTTAATAGAAGTTTAAAAAAAGAAGTTCTAAGAAACCACTGTCTTACAGCATATACTCAAGAATGGTTATTATAACAGGAGTACTCCTAATTGACCTCTGATTTACCAAGGATTTCCATTAACTCTGCAAAACATATTAACTAATGTCCATATTAACTAGCATTCTGAAAGTTCCACTTATTTTTTCATACACCTGCATACCTCTCTGATCTGTTGAGTCCAGAGTTTACCAAATGTCAGTCATATTTATTTCCAAACTGTTTATGCCAGTTGTACTTATTATGGTTAAGTATGTACTTCAAATATTATTAATTGTAAACAGACATGAGTATAAAAATAAAGAGTTGTTTCTATGAGAATGCGGTTGAATACTCTGGAAAAATATGAAAAAGCTAAGGCACTAAAAAAATTTAATATAGGGCAAAGAAAATGATTATTGCAAGTGACTTTATTCTTAGTAATAATATTGGTATTATTATTCTAAAACTATTATACACATTAGGACAAAGCAAACTTGTAACAATGTTAACGTTATTTAAAAAACAAGATTTTCAACATACATAAGAGAAAAAAGACAGAAATATTAAAGAAGTAAAAATCTAACTTTGAAAATGAAGTATTGAACTCAGGATCTATTTTCTCTTAAAAACAAAATACCTATTCTTAGTTCTCTTCGCTGAAAATGACTAAAAACAATTACTAACTTAACTAGTGCCCAGACTGTGACTGCTAATTACCATTTCCTACTAAAAGTAACCAGGGCTGCCTTGAAGAAACAGCTGATTTTAGGTCTGGGAAATGAAACGTACAAGATGAACCTGGAATACGTTCTTGACCACAAAGCAAAGAAATTGTCAAAGATTTCTAGGGCACAGAAGCCAACCCGAAGGTGCCCACGGCACGTCTACTCTTCTGGTTTGCCTCCTATCTTCTGGGACCCTTTTTTTCCAGTGTCTTTTATAGGCTCCTTGTTCTGCCCCTGGCCAATAAACATAGGGATTTAGGATTCCACTCTGGACTTCTTTTGGTTGTCACTCTATTTCTGTCACATTGATACCAGTCTAGGACAAGGCTAACATGAGGGAAGACATATTGTAACTCAGAATGACCTCTGACTCACTCACTCACACTGTATATGTTTTAACTTACACGTAGTCTAGGTGATGAATAAGCACGCTCTGTAGATTTTATAATCCGGGCTGACACATGTACATCCCTTTAGTGACAGATGATAACTGTGTTCTTGTGAGTTTCTTAGGACTATGACGACCGCCTTAGAGAAGAACATCTATGCTGGCATCCACCATCGAAGACAACTGAAAGACCTGGTGTGGCGTCTCCAGTCACCAATGCCAGATGGCCAACATCCCTGAGCCCTTCCTTCATAGCCCACTAGCCCTATATAACTGCTTAAACTTTGTGCTTGTTTAAGATTATCTTTGGCACATGAGTCCACTATCTTCCAACTGTGCTGACTAACTGAAAAAATCCCATTCTAAACCACTAACTCATCTTGCAATTGACTGGCTTCAGGGTTGTGGCAAGCAGAACAAGCCCTTGCTCGGTTACAACATCTCCTTGCATAATCTTTTCTACTGACAAATTTTCAATATAAGGCATCTCTGCTATAACATAATGAGTTTCTGGAAAAATCCTCAGATTCTACAAAACTGCACAGAGCTTATAGGAAAAACAGAGTTTTGCAGTTTTGCTCAAAACCTATGTAACTTTGTAATTTGAGTGGTAATTAAAACTATAAATAGTCCAGGTACCTGATTTAGACCAGCAAGTTAGGCAGCTCAGTATGAACAAAGAATGTCAGAGCAGATATTTAAAATGCACAAAAATAAAGTGGAAAGAATGGTAATACTTTAATTAGAGCAGGTGCTGGCAAGTGCTGAGACAAAGCAGGCAGAAGGGCAGCTATGAGCCAGGGGGGCTGCCATTAAACACCCAAGTGCCAAGAGTTGGGGGTTCACCTTATAGTGGAGGTCACTTCAGGAACAGCATTTGTTTGAGTGGTTGTTTGGGTTTTTTTTTTAACTTTCTTAAAATACAAGAGAATTTCTATTCACAGTACACCATGAGCTATGCACTTTTTTCTTGTCTAGTTGATGATTATATATCTATTACCACTATCCTACCTCCCCTTGCCTAGAAAAAAACTGCATATGAACCAATACAACTTTTGCATTATCCTAACATCATTTTTCCATTTATCAACCACTTATGAGCTAATTCACGTTATAGAAGCACACACTGTAGAGCATACTGTGCCTACATGAGTCCCAAAGCTATACTTCTTGCCCAGACAGCACCCTGAGTTTCAGACCTGCATAACAGATAAAGCACTTTTATTCAGACAAAACACTCCCACATGGATAGCCCACAGGCATTTCACACTTAACAAGCCCCAAATTAAGCTCTCTCTCTTCACCCTCTCCAACCCACCCCCTAGCCACTCTTCTTCTCAAATCTTAGTAAACAGTCCACCATCCATTATACTGCCAGTCTAGAAACCTGGAAGTCATCCTTGCCTTTCTCCCCTTCATCCCTCATATTCAATCCACCAACACATTCCACCAAGTCTCCTCCTAAATATCTCCCTTAAGTCTATCTAATTTTCTGCCCCATTCATTATCTCAGCCCTAGCTCAAAATCACCATAATCTCTCACCTGGCTCCCTGCAATAGTTTCCTAAATAACCTCTTTACCTCCAATCCTAACCCCTTCCAATCTGTTCTTTTCACAAGAGAGTTATCGTTCTAAAATGCAAATCTGTTCAAATCATGTCCTCGGCTAAAAGCACTTAAAGGGTTCTATTTATCTCAGGATAAACTACTGATCTGGCTTCTTGCTTACCTCTCTGGCCTCAGAATTTAACCACTATCTCCTTCATACTCCAAAATCTAGGCACAGTGAACCTTCCCCAAATATGCATTCTCTCCTCATCTCATTTTCACATATGCTATTATCTTCTCATTTGCACACTATCCTTCTACACTGCATCAACCCCTTACAAACTTGCACCAACCATACTGCATTCCTCCACTACTCCCAACTTGTTCTTCTCTGGCTGATTCCTCTTTCTTTAAGTCTCAGCTTAAATATAACTTTGTCCAAGATGCTTTCCCTACACGACTCACAACACTAAACCACACACATATTCACACACAGTTGAGGCTGGTACTCTTTTATTATTTTCAGACCACCCTGTACCTGCCTCTCTAGAAAGTAAGCTCTATGAAGAAAGAAACCTACTTGCTGCTTTGTTTACTAATTTATCCCCAGAGCCTAACCAGTATCAAGCACATAGCAGACATCCAGTAAGTTTTGCTGGTTGGGTAAAACACCTGAGAACAATCTCAAATAATGGCTAAAATCATAATGAACCTCTAATTAGTCTTAAACCTCATGAGTCCATATATCCTTAGGAGAGCGAGCTCATTTTATGGGCAAGAGGAGATCCCCTCCCACTTTCTTCTCTGTGAAATAATCTGCCTCAATGAGGAACAGAGCCCTCTAGACCACAAATCACCCAACCCCACAAGGTGGGGATGGAATGGAGGCAGGGTGACATTGGCACAGGGGAGAGGTGCTGCCAATTGACTGAGAACCTAGGATGCTTTCACAGTTAAAAACAAAATGAACCAAAATTCTGGCCAATACGACCACAGGAAATGGCCTAGAAAAAGGAGAAGAACTCCCTGAAGATCTGAGAATCTGCAAGTCTGTGAAAGTTGCCAAGAATACCCATATTCCTAGAAAGTCACAGTTCTATTTTGCAGAACTCAGTATCTTAAGGGGGATGAGTGGGTCGGGGGCCGGGCAGTGAAGCCAAGTTCCTGATAAGGAAATGGAAGCAATTCCAATTCTGTACTTAGATATCCCTGGGCTAAAAGTCAGAGGAAAAAGAGTAGAGAAGGCTGGAGAATAAAGGGCTTCACCTAATAAGACAGACTAACTTAGAAATTAAATGACCCTAAAAATTTACTATGAGAAATTCTGCAACTAAAAGCAATCCTAACGCTCCCCTAATAAGACACAAGGAAATCTAGGTAGAGACAATCCCATGGGGGGAAGAGGGGAACCTAACCCTCTCTATCAAGAAAAAGAAGATATCCATCCACAACTTGGAAAAAGTTCAGCAGTCAATACAGATAAAAATGAATGCATATAAGCACATACTCTACACACTTAGAAATCCAAGGAAAATTTCCTCTGTATTCTTCCTTTCACAGGCGCTGCTGGTTCACTAGTATTTCAGTCTTGAATGAGGCTCTTTTTCACATCCTTCTTTGTCTGATTATTCTTCCTTTCTTGGTATATTTTATTGCTTTCTCTCTAAGACAAGTTTATCTGTCAATAAGTCCTTTTATTTTTACTTCCCAGGGCAACTGCACCCCAATACCTTTCTTTAGTCTCTGACTGGTCTTCCTTTATCTTTGCATATCCACTTCAAGCCTAGTTTCATCACACTTGAGACTGGCTGCTTCCACTCTAAACCCCTACAGGACAAATAAGGATCAGAGTTCAATTCATACATGACTTATATTCATGTATCTGAAATCAGGTCACCTTGATCTACATAAGCAGGTTTAGCAATAAGAATGTCTATCATTAGACAAGAACACTACAAGAAAACTACAGCCAATACTCCTGATAAACACAGATGCAAAAATCCTCAACAAAATATTAGCAGACCAAGTTCAACAACACATTAAAAGTATAGCACACCACAATCAAGTAGGATTTATTTCTGATACAAGGATAGTTCAAGATATGCAAATCAATGATATACACCACATTAACAAAATGAAGGATAAAAATCATATGATCATCTCCATAGATCCAGAAAAAGCATTTGACAAAATTCAATATTATATCATAATAAAAACCCTCAACAAATGAGTAGGTATAGATGGAACATACCTCAACATAATAAAGGCCATATATGACAAGCCCACAGCTAATATTATACCCAATAGTGAAAAGCTGAAAGTTTTTCCTCTAAGATCAGGAAGAAGACAAGGATGCCCACTCTTGCCACTTTTATTTAATAAAGTACTGGAAGTCCTAGCCAGAGCAATTAGGCAAGAAAAATAAATAAAAGGTATCCAAATTGGAAAGAAAGAAGTACGACTATCTCTGAAGATGACATGATATTATACATAGAAAACCCTAAACACTCCATCAAAAACCTGTTAGAACTAATATTGCAGGATACAACATCAATACACAAAAATCAATTGCATTTCTATCCACTAAAAACAAACTTTCAGAAAGATAAATTAAGAAAACAATCCTATTTACAGTTGCATCAAAAGAATAAAATACCTAGGAATAAATTTAGCCAAGAAAGTGAAAGATTTATACACTGAAAACTGTAAGACACTGATGAAAGAAATTCAAGAAGACACAAATAAATGGAAAGATAGTCCATGCTAATGGATTGGAAGAATTAATATTGCTAAAATGTCCATACTACCCAAAGCAATCTACAAATTCAATGCAATCCCTTCAAAGTTCCAATGGCATTTTTCACAGAAATAGACAATCAGTCTTAAAATTTGTATGGAACCACAAAAGACCCTGAATAGCCCAAGCAATCTTGAAAAAGAACAAAGCTGGAGGCATCACACTTCCTGATTTCAAACTATATTACAAAGCTATAATAATCAGAACACAACTGGCATAAAAACAGACATATAGATCAATAGAACACAACTGAGAGCCCAGAAATAAAGATGCACATTTACGATCAATTAATTTTTGACAAAGCGGCCAAGAATATACAATAAGGAAAGGATCATCTCTTCAATAAATGGTGTTAGGAAAACTGGATATCCACATGGAAAAAAAAGAAACTGGACCCCTATCTCACACCATACACAGAAATCAACTCAAAATGGATTAAAAACTTGAATGTAAGACCTGAAACTATAAAACTCCTTGGTATTGATCTTGGCAATGATTTTTGGGATGTGACAGCAAGAGCGAAGGCAACAAAAGCAAAAATAAACAAGTAGATTACATCAAACCAAAAGCTTCTGTACAGCAAAGGAAAACATCAACGAAATGAAAAGGCAACCTATGGAACGGGAGAAAATATGTGCAAACCATATATCTGATAAGTGGTTAATATCCAAAATATACAAGTAACTCATACCACTCAATAACAAAAAAAAATCCCATTAAAAAGTGAACAAAGGATCTGAACAGACATTTTTCCAAAGAAGACATACAAAATGGCCAGATATACATGAAAAGGTGTTTAACATCAGTAATTATCAAGGAAATGCAACTCAATACCACAATGAGATATTACCTCACACTTGTTAGGATGTCTATTATCAAGAAGACAGGAGTTAACAAATGCTGGTGAAGATGTGAAGAAAAGGGAACCCTTGAACATAGTTGGTGGGAATGCAACCTGATACAGACACTACGGAAAAAAGTATGAAGGTTCCTCGAGAAATTAAAAATAGAACTACCATTTGATCCAGCAATCCCACTTCTGGGTATATCTCCAAAGGAAATGAAATCATTATCTGTAAGAGTTATCTGTATTCCTAGGTTCACTGCAGCATTATTCACAATCATCAAGGTATGGAAACAACCGAAGTGTCTGTCTATAGATGAACAGATCAAGAAAATGTGGTGTATATATACAATGGAGTATTATTTGGCCTTTAAAAAAAAAGAAAAAAATCCCGCCATTTGCAAAAACATCAATGAACCTCGAGGGCATTAGGCTAAGTGAAATAAGCCAGACAGAGAAAGACAAATACTGCACAGTACCACTTATATTCGAAACCTAAAAAAAAAAAGTCTAACTCATAGAAACAGAGTAGAATGGTGGTTATGAGGGGTTACGAGGTGGGGAAAATAGAGAGAGGTCGGTAAAAGGATGCAAACTTTCAGTTATAAGATGAGATGAACAAGGTCTGAGGAGGGAATCCTTTCACAATGTATTGTATATCAAATCATCACGTTGTACACTTTAAATATATTACAATTTTACTTGTCAATTATACCTCAATAAAGCTGGGGAAAAAAAGAATGTCTATCATTAGACATTATGAGTAATCATAATAATGATTATGATTCTTATGTTTATCATAAGAATGTTCCCAATCACTGGACAAGGTTGGTCATTCTAAAATCATTCTTTTTTTAATATAGCTAAGCTACTCAATTAGTCTTTGAAACTGAAGGGAACATCACCAACAAATTGTGTGCAGGAGCAAATACATGATCAATTTCCTCCACACAGCCGTTCCTACCTTTACTGCATGACAAAAGAACATTCTTTGGCTGGTGAATTGTAGCCTTTACAAGGGAAGTCTCAAGCATGGGCAACTGAAATGGCAAAATGCAAAGTTATAATTTTTTTCAGGCTTTGTTAATGACTTCATATTTGATCTTTTGAAAGCTTTTTGGCTGTTTTTTCTCTTAAAAATGGCATGGCCCATGCATGTCTCGGTGTTTTCATTATACAATGTAAACACATTCAAGAGTATTATAACAACTATTTTTTAAAAAATCAAGAGATTTAAATAACATGGGGGGGGCGAGTGTACCAAAGTGAGCTGAACTCAGAAGTTCCTTTAAAAATGTCTTTAATTTAGTTACTAAAATTATTTCATCTCTTCTTTCATAAGCTCTCGGGTTCTATTAAGTAACTAAATGCTGTTAAGAAAACCCCAACATTTTATGATAGGGGCCGGCCCTGTGGCGCAGCGGTTAAGTGCATGCGCTCCGCTGCTGGCAGCCCCGGCTCGGATCCCGGGCATGCACCGATGCACTTGTCAAGCCATGCTGTGGCGGCATCCCATATAAAGTGGAGGAAGATAGGCACAGATGTTAGCCCAGGGCCAGTCTTCCTCAGCAAAAAGAGGAGGACTGGCATGGATGTTAGCTCAGGGCTGATCTTCCTCACCAAAAAAAAAAAAAAAAAAGAAAACCCCAACATTTTATTATAATAAAAATTAGTTTCTTAAAATGTAATCTACTCAATTGTCACTAACAGCAGCAAAAACAAAATACCTTTTAAAACTGAACAAAGACATAGTTATGTCTTACAGACCTTTGCAATACATTAACATAATTCAATCTTTGAAGACTGTTCATTCTTTTCATAAGAAAAGGACACATCTCAATGACATTAAATCTGATTCAGTAGCTTCCATTTAATTGAGCACTAGTCAATTTTCCAAGTGGCTGGTTTGTGTCCCAACAAAGTCATTTGGGTATTGTATATGCCATTCCAATTCCCACTTCTTCTCCAATCATTATAACATACTCCCCATTCCAATTCCCACTTCTCTATTCATTAGAACATACCCTTCCAAATATGCCTTAAAACTTTTAATTTTCCATTATATTGATCACAAAACACTTTTGCTAGCAGCATCTTGGGGATACTTTGAGAAACACAAAAACAATACCACATTGCACCCATATCTTGAAGTGGCTTGGGGGAGCTAACTTTGTTTCTGTTGTTAAATGCACTGGGGGAAGACAAAAGGAAGGAAGGAAAAGAGGGAGAGAGAGAGAAAAGGAGGGTGGGAGGGAGGAAAGAAAGAAACTTAAAAGTTCTCTGAATCCAATTCAGGGAAATGTGGGTGGTACCACATATACGGAATAAAAATTTAAGGATTTTTCTCTGTTCTATACCTACTTAAAATTAATTTTAATTTTTTAAGCAAATTTGCCTTTCTGTTATATATTAACTTGAGAAAATATGACTTCAAATGTTCAAAATAAAGGGTAAAGGAAATTAAAAATTTGTTTTCTTAGGACACAGAATGAACTATTCTTTCAAATTGCTATTCATAAAAAAAAATTTTACCTCTTTCAGAAACACTGGAATGACATAATCTTACACAATTTTGATCAACCAAGTAGAGAACCATTCAGAAACACTCATTTTTATTTTACTGTATACCAAAATATTGAGTAAATGCTCAAATTTCTTAAATATGAAACATAAATAGAATTTAGCCATCTCCTCTACAAAGTGCTGTGCTACTCTTCCTGGTGGATAAAAGAGACAATAAAACTGTCATTTTCCTTGCTGGAAAAAAACATTTTCTATGGTATTAAAAAAACAACAACAACAACAAAAAAACAAACTCTTTGGCGCCATCTTTTGGATTATCCACATTTTCTTAAAATTCTTTCCTATATTATAAGAAACAATTTATTGATCAGAATCAAGACAGAGACAGAGATAATTACTATCTGTACACTTTATCTTAAGCCATATTTGCCTTATCTTATTCTCATACTTACATATTAGGATTAAGTCCTAACTTTGATCAAAGTCCTCTCCACGTCTCATTATTTCTGCAAGGCCTGGCAATCATTTGTTTACTAAAAATTTGCTTTTCCATCTCCATGTGAATTGCCTACCTCCCCTTTGAAATCCCAAACCATTACCCTCAACATGCTCCTTTGCCTTTAGCTGAAGATGGTATTTAAGGAGGTGGCTTCAGCCATTTTGGCGAGTTACTCATTTTGTTTGATTTTCTCCTGTTATTCTGTCTCATGTCAATTTAATTCTTAGACCAGTCAGAAGAACCTAGAAGGACAGAGGAATACTTCTTCCTCCCCTACACCATCTAATATAATTGAACTTACTTCCTAATAACTAGCAATTAAAGTATAAAAGTCAAATTTGGAGTACAGACTGAATGCACTGAGTCAATGAAGGAAGAAATCACATCTAATCATAGTAGTATTTAAGACTGCCAAAAAATAGAGTAGAACTTCAGTCTTTAAGGATGAATTAGATATAGAGTATATATGGGGCATGTAGGTGGGCAGACCTGAAGGGAGAAAAGACACAGGTTTTTTAGGAGAGGTTGACAATATGTAATATAAGAGAACCTTTCTCACTGAGGGGTTCCTCATCTGAACCACAGATCACTGCAAATGACTTAACTATTTTTTCAATTTTCCCAAAAATGTACATAACTGGTATCATTCCAGAAGCAAAGGACAGAAATAGAAGAAATGTTAATGCATTACAAACAATGGATGCTTTAGGCCATTGGTTCTCACATTTAACACGACTCGGAATGACTTGGAGGGCCCGTTAAAACACACACTGCTGGGTCCCATCCCTAGAGTTTGACTTTGGGGTCGGGCCCAAGAATGTGTATTTCTAACAAATTCCCAAGTGCTGCTGATACTGCTGGTACAGGGATAACACCTTGAAAATCAGTGCCTTAGGGCACTAAGACTCCATTCTCTGGTGGTATTCTGGGTAAGAAAGGCTAATATAAAGTACATTTTCATTTTCATTTTGAAAGTCATTCATACTCTTTAAAGTATACAGAAAACAGAGACCAGCGGGAAGAAGCAGCATCGCCCTTACTCCCTCTATTCAAGACAACATTATCTTGGTTTGTTCTACTGCAGTCTTCTCTTTAGAAATAAATGGAGTATTCTTGGCTGTAATATATATAGGAATGTGCGGAAACACTGTATCAACCTATACATGTCATGGAGACCAAAATGCATGGCCAATTCATCCAAATGTGGTATGCTAGAGCAATAATTATTCTTCTCAGGCTCCTACGGAAAGATGAAAGTTCTGCCCACTGATAACAACAAAGGGCAGTTCATCAATCCTTTCATATCAAAACTAGTCTTGTGTTATTAGAGTGATCTCTTGGTCAACTAGACCAAATATTTATTGAAATATTTTCAACAATGGTATGTCAGCAATATATTTTCCAAGCCCTTTCATTTCTGAGAACATCTTTCTTTTACATTTATACTAAATGACAACTTGGTTGGGTAGAAAACTCTTGAGTCTTAACTACTTTATTTCACAACTTCCTCAATCCATTGACTTCTGGCACTTAGTATAACAAAGTCTGAAACCAGAATGACTTATGTTCCTTTGTACATAACCTGTAGTCACTAACCACCCTTCATCCGCACCTTGGAACATTTGAGCAATTGTTTGTTTTTTTTTCCTTAAAGACTCTAATTAAAAAAAAACTTAACGTGAGCTTTTATCTAGGAATGCTGATCTCTTCATCAATTTTATCTGGAATGCTGTGTTTCCTTTAATTATACATACATCAGGTTTGAGAGTTTTTTGTTTTTAATTAAATAAAAGAAAGTCATCTTTAATTATATCTGACCATCATTTCTGTTCCAAGTGTTTGATTTACTTTCCATGGAATATTTATCATTCCTTTGCTGGGTTCCCAGTATCTGTCTTTCACATTCATTACCTCAAAATGTTCGTTCTCATTTTTAGCCTTGTCTTTTTTTGGTGATAACTTCCCAGGTTTGTCCTCCACAGATAAATTTCATTATCTGTAATATTAAATTCAACTCCTTCTAATCTATTGCCTTCAAAGTGGAATGTCAGTTCTGCTACTGCACTTTGGTGTCCAGGCATCCTTCCTTATGTTACCTATTCCCCTTTTCAACTTGTTGCCCTTTCAGCTGAGCTGGTTGTCTCCTTATGGGCTGTCTTTCCTATTTTACTGGGGCCATATCTTTTTACATGTTATTAAGTATGCCCAATGCTTTTTGTTTTCATTTTTCTCCTGGTTCTTTTCACAGTCACAGGGAAGCGCTTCCTTCAATGCTTCAGATTATTCTCCTTCCCTTTGTTCTGCAGTATTTTTTTCAGGGAGCTCTTGTTTTCCCCATGTTCACACTTTCTTGACAAAGAAAGCACAATCAACTCATGCTTAGTTCCTGCCAACAAGCAAAGAGGTATAGATTGCCCTTGATCCTGTTTTCTGACCATAGCTGTTAGTGGAATCCCCTCCCAAAATGATATGCAAGACCTAAGCAATTCCCAGCGCCCAAGAGGCTTCATCTAGTGCAGTTCTACCAGAAAAAGAAGGGACTTATATTCTCAATGACTAAATCTCTGAAACACTGAACAGGTGGAATTTTTGAAATTCCATGCTTTGGCCTCCTACTACCTACCTACATCCTACCTTTTCCTGCACTGAAGACCTATTCTGACCTCTCACTTCTTTAAAGGCTTGTCTTTATTATAAGTCAGTGCCATACGACTTACCACTTTTTCTATAATTATTTCATTTTTTCTCCAACTCCCTATCAAGTTATTCAAGGCCGATGACATTTAAGACTTCTTTGTAACAGCACAGACGCAAAATAAATATTTGTCAACTGACAGAAATGTAGTTTCAGAGAACTTCATAAAGTATCCAAACACTTTCACTAAGATGACATTTTGCGCAAGAGATACGCTTTAGGCAGCCACATTCCCTCTATGCAGGGTCTAAAAATACTCAACGTTCCAGTTGCTTCTTCTGGGGCTGTTGGAAGCAATCAGTTTACTTATAAGTAAAAAAAAAAAAAAAAAAAACGGCTCTACGTTAAAAAAAAAAAAAGATTCAATCAGTTCTGTTGGTTTAAAAAAGCTTGCTAACTCAAGAAGCTAAAATAGCATATAACATAATTAAGAACATATTCTTTTGGGTGGAGATAGTCTAATGAAAGTGTTATAAGCAAACACTATATCCCAAAACTGCAAGGCTCCAAAACCCAAACATGACTTTGTTTCACTGAGTTCTACTGTATTACACTTATCCCCTCACTTCCGTTTAATAGTTATTAACTTATTTTTAATACAACTCACATTATCAACAATGAGAGTAAAACAGCCTACTTACCCCACCCATTGTAATTCCATGAATAAGTGCAACATATGGTTTCTGACAAGAATCTAAAAGAAATAGAGCTATAATTAGTTGCAATGTTTAAAATACACTCACTTTTCCCAAAAATCACATTACATGAATTTTGAGTATTTTCCCCAGTAAATTTTTGCAAGAAATACCAAAACTAAATGTATGGCTTATAAAATATGTTCTTTTTTAAATGTCAATCCATACACAATCCCGATCACCTATTCATTATCAGTTAACAACTTAACACTCCAATTTGAAATGAATGAAAGTCTTGTATAACTCAGCTATTGAGAAATACAACTAACATTTGCTTTATAAGCCACTGATGTTTATGTACACAGCTGTATTTTAAAGAACATAATTTGTTTTCTATATATCTAAAGAAGTATCTGAATACAAAGCGAAGTGCAGCATACAGGAAGAAGCATGGACGGGGAATCAGAAGACCCAGATTCTAGCCTCAGCTTTGTCATTAACTGGCAACTCAACTTTATTCAATAATGTATACTGGCGTTAAATATTTATATATACTGGTAATTCAATATATATACTGGCATTAGATATATAGATATTTATGTGTGTATGTTATATGTATACGTATACATATATGTATATCTGTTATATGTATATATGTATGTCACACGTGTCTATCATACATTATACAGATAAGTTTCCTCATCTATTAAATGGCCAGACTTAATATATAACCTCAGAAGTCCTTTCCAGCTCAAAAATTTTTGTAAACTTTTACTCTGTTCCTTTCCCGTTCTTGTTTTTCCTCTAAGCGGGGCAACTGCCCACAACACAAAACCATAAATCACTGAGCTTCTGTTACAGCTTGTTGCCACTATTACTTCCTTAGGGTAGACCAATATAAAACTGCAGTTTTGATCCATCTAGCAATTCTGTAAATATTCCCAATTTGCCAAATGAGCCACCAAAGCACAACTCTAATTTCACATTCACAAGGATTTCCATAGCCCTCAATTCTGAGCTATAATTCCCTAGAAACTATGGAAAGTTCTCTATTGACTGGGATGGAGATACATACATACACACACACACACACACACACACACACACACACACATACACACACACCATTCCAGCTATAAATACATATATTTCAGACATAAAATAGAAGCTAATAATGCAGAACATAAATCTTTCAAATTCCTTACTGACTAAAATATGACATTACAACGTACAGAAATTATACGTTGAAGACTTTCTCTCTGTATGTTAACATTTTACCAAATTCTCTGTTCAAACTGCTTAGAGGTTTTTTTCCCACCTCCCTTTATCTAGTATAGAACTGCACTAATATAGTAGCCAAATGTAACTATTTAGATCAAAATTAACTCAAATAAAATTTAAAATTCAGTTTCTTGAACACACTAGCCCCATTTCAAGAGCTCATTAGCCACATGTGGCTAACGGCTCTTATACTGGACAGTAGACATACAGAATATTTTCATCATTGCAGAAAATCCTATTGGACAGTGCTGGTACAAATTTTCAGAATAAAGAAAACAGTCTACGTAAATTTCATGTGTAGAATTCTAGACCTAAAGAAGTGAAAGATACCCATTCAATTTGGCTTAATGAGCTAAAGTGGGAAACAGCCTCTTTTCCCCACTCCTACCTCAAAGACAGAAATTCTGGAAAATTTTTTTTTCTTTTTTTTTTTTTTTTGTGAGGAAGATTAGCCCTGAGCTAACAACTGTTGCCAATCCTCTTCTTTTTTTGCTGAGGAAGCTTGGCCTTGGCCTAACATCCGTGCCCATCCTCCTCTAGTTTATATGGGATGCCGCCACAGCATGGTTTGACAAGTGGTGTGTAGGTCCGCGCCCAGGATGCGAACTTGCAAACCCCAGGGTGCTGAAGCGGAGGGTGCAAACTTAACCACTATGCCACTGGGCCAGCCCCCCCAATTTTTTTTAATGTACATCCAAGTTCAAAGCCAAACAAGGGAAATCTCCAGGTGCCAGAAACAAATAAGAAACTCCAAGTCAATAGCTGAATGGAAGCTACAGCCAAAGATTATGAGTGAGTTTGTGTATCTTTTGCAGTCACGAACAACAACAAAAAAGCCATGCATATCTTATGCAATGAGCTACCTACATAAAGCCTCATGTTAGCAAGAGCTATTCAATTTGTAAAACATGACTAGAAAACTCCACCTGCTGATCCAGGAACTTAATAAGGTCCTGCCCAGGAGAGGAGAGAAAAAGCCAGAGAAAAGTAGATGCTCAAGCACTAGACACCAACCACCACCACTACCACTAAACAAACAAAACAAAACATGCCTAACAAACTTGGAACAGAAGTAATGTCCATAATTTGTTAAAAAGGGTCTACAAAAAGATTATGCTAAAGAACAAAATTTTAAAAGCTTTCCCATGGATATCAGAAATAAGACAACACTACATTCAACATTATAATAGAGGTCCTAGGCAAAATATAACAAAAAAGTCATAAATATTTAAGGATTGGAAAGAGATGGAAAAAATTATGTGCAGATGGTAGAATTGCCTATGTAGAAAAGCCAAGAGAATCTTCAGAAATATCATTAAACTTAATAAATCTCAGCAGGGTTGCTGGATATAAGAACAAAATATTAAAATCAAAAGCATTTGGGGAGGTGGGAGAAATGGGGGAATTGGTTTTTGGTTTTGTTAAATATCTTTAAAAAAAAAAAAGCACTGACCTAATATTAGTGCTACATTAATATGCAGGTGTATTTTCCCAGTTTTGTCCTGATGACAGTAATTATTTCAGAACCTTGTTAATTCTCACTTCCTTATCAGTCTTTCCAATAATTCTCACAGGAAAAATGGTAGTTTTATCCTTCTTTTCAACAGAGATTTAGAAGCCAAGAACTAAAGTGAATTCTCACCTGACAAAGAGTTTACTCCATTTTTCAAGATATAGTGCAGGATGTTTATTAGTAGATTATGAAGTATTTATTGCCAGTAATTAAAACTAAACTGTTCCTTTTTTTTTTTTTTCCTCGGTGAGGAGATCAGCCCTGTGCTAACATCTGCCAATCCTCCTCTTTATTTGCTGAGGAAGACTGGCCCTGGGCTAACATCCATGCCCATCTTCCTCCACTTTATGTGGGACGCCGACACAGCATGGTTTGCCAACCAGTGCATCGGTGCATGCCGGGATCCAAACCGGTGAACCCCGGGCCGCCGCAGCGGAGCACACGCACTTACCGGCTTGCGCCATCGGGCCGGCCCCTAAACTGTTCCTGTTTTAATAAATGCACAAAGTTATAGATACAATACTATTACTTTTTATTGTTTATCTGCTCTTCCTTTAATCTAAGATTTCCTTTACTGATGTGCTAAGGCATTTATCTTAAGGCTGATACAAAACAAACCTGTTTGTTTTTTTTTTACTAAGAAGATTAGGGGAAAGCATTGGAAGTCACTATAAAAATCTTCTTAAGGGGGCCAGCCTGGCAGCACAAGCAGTGAAGTGCGCGTGCTCCACTGCGGCGGCCCCGGGTTCGCTGGTTCGGAACCCGGGCGCACTGACACACTGCTTGTCAAGCCATGCTGTGGCGGCGTCCCATATAAAGTAGAGGAAGATGGAGACAGATGTTAGCTCAGGGCCAATCTTCCTCAGAAAAAAGAAAAGGAGGATTGGCATCAGATGTTAGCTCAGGGCTGATCTTCCTCACACACACAAAAAAAGATTCCTAAGGCAACACTGCAAAGACCCAGGAATGTTTGTGTACTGCTGGTAGAAATAAGTGTAAACCGACTTTTAAAAGATAAGAAGGTAATCTGCAAAACGGAGAGCCTTAAAAATAGTCATACTCTTGACCCTAAAAATTTCACTTACAATTTTTATCCTAAAGAACTAATTATGAATGTACATGATGTGATAGCTACAAGACTGTCCAAACACGGGGGATTGGTTTTAAAAACTGTGCAGGGGCCGGCCCAGTGGCATAGTGGTTAAGTTCGTGTGTTCTGCTTTGGCAGCCTGGGTTCACGGGTTCCGATCCTGGGCACGGACCTACACACCACTCATCAAGCAACGCTGTGGAGATGTCCCACATACAAAATAGAGGAAGAACGGCACAGATGTTAGCTTAGGGACAATCTTCCTCAAGCAAAAAGAGGAAGATCAGCAATAGATGTTAGCTCAAGGTCAATCTTCCTCATCAAAAAAAAAAAAAAAACCAACACAAAACTGTCCAAACAACAAAACACTTTTATGCCATTAAAAATTATATTGTAGAAGAATATATAATTGCAAGGAAAAATGGGAGAGAAGTCATTTACAAAATAGTATGCACAACATGATCACAATTTATAGACAGATATATGTATAGATATAGATTAAATTAGATAGATGCAAAAACTAGAAATACATCAACCAATATTAATAAATTACCAAAATATGAATGTTGAAATCTCTGGATGGTAAAATTATGAAGTGTATATTCTTCTGTGTTCTAAAGAGTATTTTCCAAATTCCTACAACGTACATGTACTACTTTTGTAATGAAAAAAAGTTCTTTATTAAGAGAAAATAAGCTCTAAATACTTATTGAATGAATGAACTCAATTTATTTTCTTATATACTTCTCCTGCTTAGAGGTGATGGAGTTCAGGGCAGGCTGCCCCAAGATGTGCCACTCTCATATGCAGATTATTTTGAGCTGAAGACAATAAAGACTCAGAAGACTCTGAAAGAAACTTTGACCTTCCCCTCAACTAACTGTCAAAAAAGATTTAAGATAGAAGGCCTGTCCCCAGGACAGGCCATCACCATAGATAACGCTGGGTCCAGATAGACTGGGAGGGTCCTTGCTAAGCCCATTCTTATCCAAGTTCTGTTTACCAAACATTTACATTTCTAAGGGAAATCTCCATTTGTAAAGGACTCTCCTTCACTGTACTGGAAAGAGGGGGGATGATCTCACCTCTAGAAACTTGTCAATGTAGAAGGCAAGGCCTTAAATCCACATAATAAACTTACTCTTGTTTACTGTGCTTTTCTGGTAATCTCCCAAAGCTGACTCCCCCCACCCCCAACATCCTCCTTTGTCTTCACCTGAATATGCTATTTAAGAAGAGAACCTCCGCCATTTTGTCGAGTTACCCAATTTCCTAGGTCTTTCCCACGTATACATGTTGTAAAGCTTTGTTTGATTTTCTCCTGTTACTCTGTCTCATGTCAATTTAATTCCTATCCCAGCCAGAAGGACCCAGAGTGGGTAGAGGATAGTCTTCCTTTCCTTCAGAGGACTCTCTATATATGGAAAGTTGTAATTTGGGAAGGAAAAGCTTTAGGTATAACTCAAACCCAGTGTCACTGAGACTTGAACAAGAACACCAAGAATTGTCTCAAAATGTCATCACATACATACACATGAAAATTAAGCATGTCACAATAGAAAAAAAGAAAAACCTTAAGCTAAGGATGGCTAACCTGAGTCCTCAGTGACATTACAGAGCTGCCACACCAGCCCAGGACTACCAATCTCTGGACTTGCTGAGCAAATACAACTTTTATCTGTTTAAGCCATTGTTAGTTAGGTATTCTGTTACTTGCAGCTAAATTCCTTCTTAATTACATATGCAGTAAAAGTATAAATAAACAACAGATTAGAAAGATGTAAGATTAACAGTTCTTATCTCTGGATGATAGGTTTATCAGCAATTTTTATCTCTTCTCCTTTTTGTAGTTTCCAAATTTGGTTTCATGAACATATAATAATTGTGTCAACAGAAAAGCTATTTTCAAAAAAATGCACTTCTAAATTATAATCTTTCTTAATAAGAATATCATGAAACAGAAGATAAAATAATATAGCAAAGGTCTCTCAGTAAGTGTGAGATAACTGTTGCACAGTTCAGATGTCCTATGTTAAATATACAAAAATTTAGTAGAAAAATTGGTCAAGCCATATAATTAGCCTACCTATGCCTTAGAAAGACATGCCTGAACAAACTCTACTTTATAAATAATGAATTAATGGGTAATGAAATCACTTTTCCTTACACTTTATGGTACGCCAGACGCTCAGGAAAAAAAAATTCTATATGCCAGAAATAGTCAATAGAAAACGTAATAGGAAAATAACCATTAACTGTAGTCATAAAAAAAAATAAACTACCTAAGAATAAAACTTTAAAAAAAAAAAAAGAAGCAAGATCTTTATGGGGAGAATTACAAAACATTATGAAAGGACACGCAAGTCAATCTGACGAAAATGTTCTAAAACTGGTTTATGGTGATGGCTACACAACTTGACTAAAAATCATTGAACTATATACTTGAAATGGGTGAATTTTACGGTATGTAAACTATAATTCCATAAGTTTTTTTCTTTAAGTCTACATGAATAAACAGAGATATGCCACATTCGTAGATGAGAAGACTCAATAGAAAAGATGTCAATTCCCCCCAAATTGATCTATAATTCATTGTCATTCCAATCAAAATCTCAATAGAAGCTTTTGTGGAACCAGACAAAATAATTCTAAAATTCATATGGAAGATCAAAAGTCCAAGAGTAGCCAAGACAACTGTAAAAGAAAACAAGGGCAACTTGTCCTACCAGGTAGAGACATATCTTAAAGCTATAATAATTTTGACACTGAAGTTTTAACATAAGTACTAGAGACAAACAGACCAATGAACCAAGTAGCCCAGAAACAGACCTAGTCACATACAAGAACTTGATATATGACAGAGGTATCATTAAAATCAGTGAAGGCATGGACTTTTCAATAAAAGACATTGCAACATTTGGCTTTCTTGCTGGAAAATACAAGTTAGATGATGTCACATGCAAAAAAATTCCAAGTACATTAAAGAATTAGAGTATAAAGAAACAAAATATTCAAACTACTAAAATATAAGCTTAATAACTTCAGTGTTATTAAGCGGGGTTTTTTTAATGCAAAAATCAGAAATCATAAAGGGAAAAGAATGGAAACATTTCATCTCATCAAATAAAAACTTGTCTGATTGGATAAAGAAGATGTGGTATATATATACCATGGACTACTACTCAGCCATAAAAAAAGACAAAATCGTCCCATTCCCAACAACAGGGATGGACCTGGAGGGTATTATGTTAAGCGAAATAAGTAAGAAAGAGAAAGACAAACACTGCGTGATTTCGCTCATACGTGGAAGATAAACCAAGACACGGACAGATAGAACCGTTTGGTGGTTACCAGGGGCAAGGGGGTGGGGGTAGGCACAAGGGGTGGAGGGATGCATTTATATGGTGACTGACAAACAATAATGTACAACAAAAATTTCACAATAAAAAACAACTTGTATGTATCAGAAGATAACAAATTAGCAGACTGAGAGAAGTGTCCTTGTAATATGTATAATCTACAAAAGTGAAGAATCCAGAATACATAAAGACCTACAACATCAGTAACAAAAAGACAAATAATCCAATAAAAAGATGAAAAAGATAAAACTGAAAAGAAAATCTAATCTAAACGATTAACACAAGAAAACACCTTCTACTTAAAGCCACAATAATATGTTAAATATGCAAAGTTTAAAAACAAAAAATGATGAAAAGACATGCAGAAAATAAAGTCTTGTACTTTAGAGAAAAATTTGGAAACAAATTGAAAATGTATAAACTCTATGATCCACCCATTCTGCTTCTATTATTTCTAGAGAAACTTTTGCACATGGGCATTAAGAGGGCATATATAAGGGTGCAACAATCTGTGTTAGCAAAAATTTTAAATAACCTATTCATTAACATAGAATAGATAAGTAATGCGGGGTATATTCATAATACTGAATAATGTGGAACAGTTACATTCCATGTTATTAAAAACAACTTATGGAATGGTATATATGGTAAGAGTATTCATGTAAATTTCAAAAACACAAGGTAATACTATTTTTGTTCATAAATATGTAGTAAAAATATAAAATATGACCTAGTAGGATACACTCTACAAGTTAATGACAATGGTTGCTTCTGGGTTGCACTGAGGAACGGTAATTTTAAAACATGTAGTATTGGGGCCGGCCCGGTGGCGCAAGCGGTTAAGTGCGCGCCCTCCGCTGCGGCGGCCCGGGGTCGCTGGTTCGGATCCCGGGCGCGCACCGACGCACTGCTTGGTAAGCCATGCTGTGGCGGCGTCCCATATAAAGTGGAGGAAGATGGGCACCGATGTTAGCCCAGGGCCGTCTTCCTCAGCAAAAAAAAGAGGAGGATTGGCGGATGTTAGCTCAGGGCTGATCTCCTCACAAAAAAAAAAAAAAAAAACATGTAGTATTATATTTCTTTTAAATAAATTTTTAAAACATCAAGCAAAAACAAAATATTGGTGTCTATTCACTCTGGGCTGGTGGCTACACAAGTATGCATTAGATTATTCCCTGTTATCTAACATCTGAAACACATGCTTGCTAAAAGTACTGCTTCACGGGGCCGGCCCCATGGCTTAGCAGTTAAGTGCTCAGGCTCCGCTACTGGCGGCCCGGGTTTGGATCCCGGGCGTGCATCGACACACTGCTTCCCTGGCCATGCTGAGGCCGCGTCCCACATACAGCAACGAGAAGGATGTGCAGCTATGACATACAACTATCTACTGGGCCTTTGGGGGAACAAAGGAGGAGGACTGGCGATAAATGTTAGCTCAGAGCCGGTCTTCCTCAGCAAAAAGAGGAGGATTAGCACGGATGTTAGCTCAGGGCTGATCTTCCTCACAAAAAAAAAAAAAAAAGTACTGCTTCACTTCCAGGGAAACCTGGAACAGCAATTATAAAGAAATTTTCATCTCAGAGTTCCTCAAAAATTAGGAAATGATACTTCACTTTATAGAGAAAACTGGGACCCAAGTCTTATGTTTTCCAAGAAAGCTAGACATATCATCAGAATCCATGTTTTCATATTGATTGTATGACAAGCAGTAGTTAAGTATAGCCTACTAATATTAAAGTGTGAATTGTTCTGGAATGAGCAGTCAGAATAGTTTAATCAACTTTATTTATGTCTGACACAAAGTATATAAAAGAATAAATAAGAATGCCTCTTGACTACATTTTTAACAATTCATACTATGTAACTTATATCTTTTTTTTGTGTGTGTGAGGAAGATCAGCCCTGAGCTAACATCCATGCTAATCCTCCTCTTTTTGCTGAGGAAGACCGGCTCTGAGCTAACATCTATTGCCAATCCCCCTCCTTTTTTTCTCCCAAAGCCCCAGTAGATAGTTGTCATAGTTGCACATTCTAGTTGCTGTACATGGGACGCGGTCTCAGCATGGCCGGACAAGCGGTGCGTCGGTGCGCGCCCGGGATCCAAACCCGGGCCGCCAGTAGCGGAACGCGCACACTTAACCACTAAGCCACGGGGCCGGCCCATGTAGCTTATATCTTGATTCCATATTCAAAGCCCTCAGCAGAGCAGACATACCAATAGCATTGTTCAGCATATATTCTTCTCTGAAGAAATCTTGAAATATCTTCTGGTTTGTCTTTCCAGTTTCTGAGATCACTACAAAAAAAAAAGAAAAAGAAAAGAAAAGGAATAAAAGACGGGATTACAAATCAAAAGAAGTGTTTTCCATTCAATACAGGCAAATAGAATAAATTTAACATGTTGTGACATTAAGTACCAGGGGGAAATTCTAGAATGATTTATTAAAGTTTTGAAGTTGCCCATGCCACATATATATTATACTTAGCCCCAGATCCATAGTCCAATGTCAAAACCTCTGGGCAAAAGTCTTATTAAGAACTTCTTACAAAGTGTTACACTTAAATTAGAAGTTATAGGGCCGGTCCCGTGGCTTGGTGGTTAAGTGCGCGCGCTCCGATGCTGGTGGCCCAGGTTCGGATCCCGGGCGCGCACCGAGGCACCAATTCTCCGTCCATCCTGAGGCCGAGTCCCACATACAGCAACTAGAAGGATGTGCAGCTATGACATACAACTATCTACTGGGGCTTTGGGGGGAAAAAATAAATAAATAAAATCTTTAAAAAAAAAAAAAAAAAGAAGTTATATATTGCTACAGAAAGCATTTTCTTTTGACTGTTTTTTGCAGCACCTGAATAAACATTTGCTGGATATATATATCCTTTGGTAACATATCTTAACACAAAGTACATTATACATACACACACACAGAAATATATGCACATGAGTTCACACACACACAGTTCTATAGTATCTTCCATCTAATTAAATGTTTCTGCCACATTAATTTCACCATGGAACATTTATTGAGCATCTACTAGGTACTACACACTGTTTTAGGTGCTGCAGATAACAAGACAGCAGTGTAAAATGGCTGCCCTGAAGTTCAAACTAACAAGACAAACTATTAAAATATACTTCCTGTGCTATGCCCACTATAAGGTTGAGATGCTGTAGGAATGGAAGCAGGAGAGATGTAATTAAAAGAAGGCTTCCTAGAAGAGATAATCTGAGCCAAGTTCAAACAATAGGTAGGGATTTCCTAGAAAACGACAGGAGGAAAAGTTCCAACTAGAGGAAGGAATACCTACAAAGGCACACAGGCAAGAAAGAATAAAACAAGAAATAAGCAGTTTTAAAAGACTAAAGGAGAATGATAAAAGGTGAGGATAGGGGGCTGGCCCGGCGGCGCAAGCAGTTAAGTGCGTGCACTCCAATGCAGCAGCCTGGGGTTCGCCGGTTCGGATCCCGGGCGCGCACCAACGCACCGCTTGTCAAGCCGTGCTGTGGCAGCGCCCCATATAAAGTGGAGGAAGATGGGCATGGATGTTAGCACAGGGCCAGTCTTCCTCAGCAAAAAGAGGAGGATTGGCAGATGTTAGCACAGGGCTGATCTTCCTCACAAAAGAAAAAGAAATTGAAAAAAAATGAATTTCAAGGATAGAGAGGTAAATGAGATTGCAATATCTTTACTTATTAATAATATCAATGGAAATATAACTTCTGAAAGATGTTGCTACAGCATACTACTGCCTGGCTTAATAAACAGGTGCTCAGTAAATATCTAACAATAAATACTATCAAATGCTTTCATTTCTATTGCAATTTCCTATTATCCAGAGTTCACATCTACTGTACTCCTACTCGAGTCAATGTCAAGACTGCTATCAAACCTTTCTCTTTCATATACTGCAAGCTCATATGCCTTTCCTGTCCTTAAGTCCTATGACAATTATATACTAAAATACAAATTAAATGCCTAATATATATATTTCTTCTTTTAGGGGAAAGAGTTATATTAAAATTGTTGACTATTTGAATTTCTATACACTAACAACAAATTAGCAGAAAGAGAAATCAAGAATACAATCCCATTTACAATCGCAATAAAAAGAATAAAATACCTAGGAATAAATTTAACCAAGGGGGTGAAAGACCTATACACTGAAAACTATAAGACATTGTTGAAAGAAACTGAAGAAGACATAAAGAAATGGAAAGATATCCCACACCTACGGATAGAAGAATTAACACAGTTAAAATGTCCATATTACCCAAAGCAATCCACAGATTCAATGCAATCCCAATCAGAATCCCAATGACATTTTTCATAGAAATTTACACGGAACAACAATAGACCCCAAATAGCCAAAGCGATCCTAAGAAAAAAGAACAAAACTGGAGGTATCACACTCCTTGATTTCAAAATATACTACAAAGCTATAGTAATCAAAACAGCATGGTATTGGTACAAAAACAGACACACAGATCAATGGAACAGAACTGACAGCCCAGAAATAAACCCACACATCTATGGACAGCTAATTTTTTTTTAATTGATGTCATAATAGTTTATAACATTGTGAACTTTTAGTTGTACATTATATTGTTTGTCAGTCACTACATAAATGCATCCTTCACCCCTTGTGCCCACTCCCCAATCCTCTTCCCCCTGGTAACCACCAAACTGTTCTCTCTGTATGGACAGCTAATTTTTGACAAAGGAGCCAAGAATATACAATGGAGAAAGGAAAGTCTCTTCAATAAACAGTGTTGGGAAAACTCGACAGCCACATGCAAAAGAATGAAAGTAGACCAATATATTACACCATACACAGAAATTAACTTGAAATGAATTAAAGACTTGAATGTAAGACCTGAAACCATAAAACTCCTAGAAGAAAACATAGGTAGTATACTCTTTGACACTGGTCTTTGCAGTATCTTTTTGAATATCATGTCTCCTCAGGCAAGGGAAGCAAAAGAAAAAATAAACAAATGGGACTACATGAGACTAAAAGGCTTCTGCACAGCAAAGGAAACCACCAACAAAACAAAAAGACAACCTACCAACTGGGAGAGAAAATATTTGAAAATCATATATCTGATAAGGGGTTAATACCTAAGATATATAAAGAACTCATACAACTCAACAACAAAAAAACAACCTGATCAAAATACAGGCAGAGGATACGAACAGATGTTTTTCCAAAGAAGATACACAGATGGCTAACAGGCACATGAAAAGATGTTCAACATCACTAATTATTACGAAAATGCAAATCAAAACTACAGTGAGATATTACCTCGCACTTGTCAGAATGGCTATTATTAAAAAGACAAGAAATAACAAGTGTTGGAGAGGATGTGGAGAAAAAGGAACCCTTGTACACTGCTGGTGGCAATGTAAATAAGTGCAGCCACTTTGGAAAACATTATAAAGATTCTTCAAAAAATTAAAAATAAAAATACCATAAGATCCAGCTATTCCACTTCTGGGTATTTATCCAAAGAACATGAAAACACGAATAAAGATATATGCACCCCTATGTTCACTGCAGCATTATTCACAATAGCCAAGACTTGGAAGTGACCTAAGTAAGTGCCCATCAACAGATGAACAGATAAAGAAGATGTGGTACATACATATACAATGGAATACTACTCAGCCCAAAAAAAGACGAAATGTTGCCATTTGCAACAACATGGACGGAACTTGAGGCTATTATGCTAAGTGAAATAAGTCAGCCAGAGAAAGAAAATTATGATATGACTTCACCCATATGTGGAAGATACACACACACACACACACACACACACACACACACACACAGATACAGAAAACAAATGATGGTTACCAAAGGGGAAGGAGGGTATACAGGGAGGGCGAAAGGGGTAAAGGTGCACGTCACATGATGAGAGATGGCAACTAGACATTTAGTAGTGAACACGATGCTGTCTATACAGAAGACAAAATATAATGATGTACAGCTGAAATTTATATAGTTATAAACCAACGTGACTTCAATGAAAAAATAAAATATAAAAAATAAATTGTTGACTATTTATAGATTTTTAAACTAACTCTAGAACTCTGATATAGCTTCCTTCAAAATGTTCCAAATGTTGACCTCTTTTCCTCATTTTTAAAAGAAAGATTTGATATCTAGTTTTGCCATTATGAGGCTTTCACTGACATATGCCCAAAAAAACCCCCCTAGTCTATTGCCTTTTATTCAATCCTTACAGCTGCTTACCAATTTTAAAAGGAAAGGAATGCAAATTGTATTGCCTGTGAAATGAAGCTCTTTTACCTCAAAAATATTCTTAGGTTTCCTTCTAATCTTATTCTAATCAATTAGTTCCATATACACTGAAATTAAATGACATTCATATCATTTAAAAAAATTTTTCAGAGTACCCACTTATTGTCTCAGATTACAATCTTTAAAGAAACTAGGGGCCGGCCCCACAGCCTAGTGGTTAGGTTTGGCACACTCTACTTCAGCGGCCCAGGTTTCGTGGGTTTGGATCCCAGGCGCGGACCTACACCACTGCCAGGCATGCTGTGGTGGCGATGCACATATAAAATAGAGGAAGATTGAGACAGATGTTAGCTCAGGGTTAATCTTCCTCAAGCAAAAAAGGAGGACTGGCAACAGATGTTAGCTCAGGGCTAATTTTCCTCAGCAAAAAAAAGAAAAAACCTACATTTCCTGGAATTGCCATTGCTTTATACATGTAAACAGGAATAATTCTAGAATTTCTAAGTGTATTTCTAACATCAATATGAAGTTAGGCCTATATGCAAAAATAGCTCAAAGTCAGAATAAGCTAAAATCAATACATAAGGCTCTGCCCATCTGTAAACTGATAAGATCATAGGCTCAACTCCAGAGGAAAGGCTAATCCCAGGCCGAAAAGTGATGTTTTAAAAATATTCATGTTGTGGGCAAAACAATAAATTCAAAAACAATTCAGTTAACAAATCAGTCTAAGCAATCAAAAAATTTTAGTTGCAATTTTAAGATTCAGTTACTTTAAATTTAATAGGTATTTGAAATTATGTACTGAATCAAGCTTGTTTCTTCCTACTCCAAATATAATGGTTTACATAAACTTTTAATTTGGTAAACAGATCAACCCAAACATTATTATCTTAACACAATACAAAAAACCAAATATACAAAATAAAAACACAAGGGAAAAACCATACGTGGACTCTACCAATTCCATAAGAAACAAAATACAAAAAGTAAAAATAGTTTTCAGTATATATAAAATACTGACAACCAGTGGTGGTAATAATAAGTACATGACTTTGATCCTGAGAACAAACATTTCTTTCTTTTGTCTTTAATAGTTAAATGTGTACAGACAGACTGACCTAAATGATTAGAAAGATAAGAAGAATTAATCTTTTTATCTCAGCATGTTTATTTAAACTTATGTAAAAATATACTGACAATAAAATAGGATAAATGCTATAATTAAGTACATTCTGCTTTGGGACCATGAACAGTGGAAAAGCACAGGCAGTCACAGAAACACGTGACAGCATGTTATGTTTGGAGAACAGCAAGTAACTCAACATGGCCAGATTGTCAGGTGAGGTGACAAACTGAACTGCTTCATATCAGCTTTTCTAAAATAAAAAGTGGATTCATACCGTAACCGGACATTTTGTTTAGAATGAATGGAGAGAGACAAGATATTTGAAAGGCATATAAGTAGTTAAAAAAAATCATTATTCTCCTCATTTTTCTAATATTAACTACAAATGGTAAGTCTTTAAATTTTTCCGTTTTCTAAGTTAACTACATAAGAATGTATTAACTTTATAACAAAAACAATTCTAAAAAATTACAAAGTACTACAAAAATTTGCTAACACTTTATCAGTTCTATTGGAAAAAAAAGCATTCAGGTGAGAGGGAAAAAAGTTTTTACCTCTGATATCACCCCCAGCACAGAAAGCCTTTTCTCCAGCTCCCTTTATAATGATCAGGAAAGTTTCAGGATCTTGTTCCCACTTCTATCCAAATGCAAAAGAAGATGTATAAGCATATTATAAATACAAACTCATTAAAGATATATCCATATGTACATATACACATATATACACATATACATCTATGTATATATATAGATCTATACGGATATACATATATAAAGCATAAACTTTATAAAGCATATCTAGAAGAATAGATCTCGACTTCATTTTCTTTTCTGACATAAATTAGAGGCAATTCCAACAAAGTTGCTAGATGAGTACACTTTGCAATTCAAATTTCATGACGGCATCTGAAATCACTTTGAGACCAACATGAAAAAATATGGGCTTAATAATATTATGTTACATAAGCTTATAAATCTGGTGAATAAATCAACCCAACCCAAAGATAGTTGATAAACAGAGCATTAACCTTTCTACTGTGGTGAAATAGAGCTCTGTCCTACCGACAAATTTACAATTAACAGTGAAACCACCTATAGTGATCAAATCTGGAAGTGATGAAAGAATCAAGAGCCAATGAAAATTCAAAAGGCTAGAACAAAGGACCAAATAAAAAACTAGTTAACCAGACAGAGAAAAATTACCAGGGGCTCTATAAATTCTACACTCGAGAATAAAAACACATGTACAAGGAAGAGAAGTAGCTGGACAGATGTGGTTGTTCAAAAGGTTAATGGAATACTGGATTACATTAACAGAAATATGGTATACTAACATGGAATTTTCTACTTTCTTCCACTCTCATCCAACTCTAATCTGGAACACTTGGCTTATTTCTCTATATCACACTTAAGGACATACTATAAGGTGTTCCAAACAGACACAGCAGAATGGAAAAGAAACTCATCAAATGAAGAATTAAGGAACTGGTGACCAGGGGAGAATTATTATTTGCTTAACACTTATGTGGCTGACAATATTAGGTACACTATTTCACTTCATTTTCACAAAAATCCTAGGAAATATCATCCCCATTTCACAGCTGAGGAAAGTGAGGCACTGAGAGATGGATGTCCCCAATCTACACAGTTAATAAATAGAAATCCAAATTTCAAACATAAGTAGTCTGACTTTAAGTCATGCTTTTCCATTGCACCATGCAGTTCGCTTAGAATAGAAAAGCTTACGGCTTTCTCTAAGATAACGTTGGGCACGCAGTTCAAAAACTGGTGTCCTCAAACCAAAAAGCTGTCATGTGGAAGCAGATTAGATTAGTACACTTATGTCCCAAGAGGCAGAACCAGTATCACTGGTTAAAAGGTCAGAGAAATAAAGAGCGGCAGAACACAAGAAGAAACTTCGAGCTATGTAAAAGTGGAAGGGGCTGTCTCATGAGACAACGAACTCCCTGTCACTAGGGATGCTCCAGAAAAACCACATAGGGAAAGCACTGAGGACTCAAAAATCGATGGGGCTTGGGCACTGATCCCAGAGACTCCAGCGATTCTATGGAAGAGATAACAGAAATGTTCTATGAAGATATACTACTAAAAGGATCCATATAATTGCTTTAAGAAAATTACAAACCTTTAGCTGTGCATAAATCTGCCGAATCATATTAAAAGTCAGTGCATTTAGTAACTTTGGTCTGTTTAGTGTTATCACTCCTGCACAACCTTTTCTTTCCAACAGTACTTCTGCTGCATCCGTGTGCTTTGACATTCTCTGTGTAAACAAAGAATAACTTGAGGATAAAATTCATTAAGTTTTTGTCACAAGCCAACATCAAAACATATACATCGAATGCAAATCTTTTACACAATGGTACATTAAAAGTATAATAACAATGGTAACTAATTGAATGAATAACTAGGTATATCTGACAAAGGTTTCTCAAGTCATCTAGACTGTAGATGGACAGTTCCAAAGCAAACTATACATACCTCTTAAATCTTTTGATTTTTATTTCTGAGTAAGCTGAGTCAACTGATTTAGAATAGAACCCAATCCTAGAATTACCCAGACTATGAAATACTCTTAAATCTTTTCATTTATTACTGTATACCAAGCAATATGTTAGGTGCTTGGAAAGCAAAGATGAACAGAGAGGGCAAATAATTCTGACTATAGTAGCTACTGACAATTTAAAAAAAAGGTGACACTTGAGTTGGGCCTTAATGTATGCCAAGAAAAACGGCTGTGAGAATCCTAGAGAATAGCACATGCTAAAACACAAGCAATGAATATTTGGAAATATTAAGATGTTAAAAATGAATGGAATAAAGGTGGGTTGAGAAAATGATGGGAAGGTAGGCAGAATAAGTAGTTTGAGGCCAGATTATAAAATGACAAACTTACATATCATATAGTTGTGAAGAAGTTGCCTAGACACTCACTTAGGGCCTCACACATCATAACTTAATCATCAAGTCTCACTGCTCATGTAACATAAAATACTAATATAACAGCTGTAAGGAAACATTTTATTTTATTTATTTATTTTTTTTTATTTTTTTTTTTTTTGTGAGGAGATCAGCCCTGTGCTAACATCCGCCAATCCTCCTCTTTTTTTTGCTGAGGAAGACGGCCCTGGGCTAACATCTGTGCCCATCTTCCTCCACTTTATATGGGACGCCGCCACAGCATGGCTTGCCAAGCAGTGCGTCGGTGCGCGCCCGGGATCCGAACCAGCGAACCCCGGGCCGCCGCAGCGGAGCGCGCGCACTTAACCGCTTGCGCCACTGGGCCGGCCCCTAAGGAAACATTTTAAACTACACAGCAGTTTCCCAGGACACTGCTATACACAACTATCAGGGCTAATAGCACCACCATACTTAATACATTCCTTTATCTAAGGACAATACTTTAAACCTCACATTGGGACAGTGTGCAATGTAAAATTCAAAGTCAGTTTAAATTGGAAAATTTTAACTGGAGAATGCCAATTAAAATTCAACAACACATTTATTAACTAAAATCTAATAAAACCCAGAAGTCCATATTTTGATAACATTAAGCAACATCTTTACACAGTGTTTGAGTCCTCTTTTATAAAATAATGTTGCATATTTAATGTTAGAGTTAATTTTTACTAAAATTCATTATCACATAAAATAAAAATAATTTATATTCACTTAAAAGGGTTACAGGAAAACAGAAACGTTTGCATCCTTTCACAATTCAGATTAAAACTTATAACTATAACTACAGTAAGATCTTATTTTTTTAACCAAATTGACAAATACCAAACAGTCTGATATCCTGTGATGTCTACAGTATGAGGAAACAAACATACTGTGGGAGCATAAACCATTACAGAACCCAGGAAAAACAATCTGACAACACATTTTTAAAAGCATACTTGCTGACACCGTAATTCTTGTTCCAGAAATTTACCCTCTAGATATTTTTACATACAGGCAAAATGAAATACACACAAGGATAGTCACCGCATTGTCATTTCTAATGGCAAGAGACTAGAAATGACCTAAATGTTATCTGTGGGAGACTAGTTAAATAATAGTCATTCATACAAATGATGCTATGGAGCCTTTACAAATGAGGCAGCTACCTCTCCATACACTGTGATGGAACAATCTCAAGTGCAGACAGTGTGTTTACTATGCCACCCACCGTGTACATGGGCACACACAAATTTATAGAGAGAATCTATCTCTAGATGCTTATGTAAGACATTGCCAAAATAGTTGCTTCCAGGAAAGAAAATCAGGCATCTGAGAGACAGAGGTGGGAAGACTTTTTACTGTATGGCTCCAAGGAACTTTTTGAATTTTGTACCATATGTACTCACTTCCTATTCAAAACAATATTTTAAATAATTTTTTCTAAAAAGGGCAATAGATTACATTTAAAAGGTACTAAACTATATGACTTAGAAAACTGTATTCTTCATTTTCCTACCTTATTGATACTAAAGAAAAATTTATGATAAAAGAAAACTATACACAAAAATCACAAAAGAAACCAGACTTTCAAATGTCTAGCTTCATTTTCTGTAATGTTGATGAAACATATGAGCCAAGTTTACTGACCAGCTAAAGGAGAATAGATCCAAAACAGATACAGTCCAGGATACAAGGAACTATAATTTATGTCAACAAATGCAAACTGCACTGGCCACATAACTGACAACAAATAACTTTTAAAAGTGAAAGCATTTACAGGGGAAAGTGTAAGTGGAAAGCAATTTGGCAATGTGTAGGAAGAGTCTTTTAAATATTCTAATGTTGAAGAAATAATTCTTTAGAAATTTATCCTCAGAAAATAAGCTGAAATCTAGTGAAATATTTAGAGTATAATCTTGTTAAAAATATATACACATACGCAGAAATAAAAATAATGGCCATATATACATCAAATGATAAACAATGATTTGGGGTCACCTTCTTGGTGATTTTCTGTATTTTTCAAATTTTCTGCCATAAGCATAATGAATATTTGGTTACTCAAGAATGCCTCAAAGAACAAAAAAGGAAAAAAAGGATGCTTGACACAATTATTTATAATATCAAAAATACACAATACTTAATATATGATATTCATATGATTTAATTCATGTTACTCATATGATAATACTGTAGAGTTATTGGAAAACATGTGTTTGAATATTTAATGGTAATAATAAGCTTCATAATATGATGCAAAGTAAAAAAGAAGAGTCAAGGGCCGACCCAGTGGCGCAAGCGGTTAAGTGCGCGCGATCCGCTGCGGCGGCCCGGGGTTCGACGGTTCGGATCCCGGGCACGCACTGACGCTCTGCGTGTCAGGCCATGCTGTGGTGGTGTCCCACATAAAGTAGAGGAAAATGGGCCAGGGCCAGTCTTTCTCAGCAAAAAAAGAGGAGGATTGGCAGATGTTAGCACAGGGCTGATCTCACAAAAAAAAAAAGAAGAGTCAAAACAGCAAAGATACATAAGATGAGACAAATCACAAGGAAATATACCAAAATGTTTACTGATTAGACTTGGATAGGATTATTGGTTATTTTAATTTTTCTCCCTTGTACTATGCTTTATTTCTGAATTTTCAGCAGTGATCTTTCACACAATTTTAAAATAATTTTAATGTTGTTTTTAGGAGTTATACCCATTTCAATACACAACCTTGGTCACTTTGTAACTTTTCAGAAAAATATTTTTAAAAAATGAGTGTAGCAAAACATAACCTAAATGACTTGGGGAAAGATTTCAGAACTAACACTGCTAAGAAAATTAGGTTAAAAGTGACCACCTATTAGTTAGTTCTGGATGATGTTTCTGGTCCCTGTACTAGACAGCTAGAATATTATGAAAATTTCTCATTTCATGGAATTTAGCAGATAAATTCTACCCCAATTAAAGGAAATCTCGGGCCAGCCCCGTGGCTTAGCAGTTAAGTGCGTGCGCTCCGCTACTGGCGGCCCAGGTTCGGATCCCGGGCGCACACCGACGCACAGCTTCTCTGGCCATGCTGAGGCCGCGTACCATGTACAGCAACTAGAAGGATGTGCAACTATGACATACAACTATCTACTGGGGCTTTGGGGAAAAAAAATGAGGAGGATTGGCAATAGATGTTACCTCAGAGCCGGTCTCCCTCAGCAAAAAGGGGAGGATTAGCATGAATGTTAGCTCAGGGCTGATCTTCCTCACCAGAAAAAAAAAAAAAACAAAGGGAAATCTCTATACATAGGTAGTATCAGTCATGACTTTTTTTATAGTTACAACAGTATAGGAAATATCTCCAAGACAGCAGAATTAATATCATCTATTTCAGTATCACTCAAATCCATCCCAGGTCTATAGGACCAAGTCTGAAGCTTCCCCACATCCCCTAGGGAGATATGCAGTCCCAGCCTAGGTAGTGCCATAACCTATAACCAAAACGAAGCCTACAAGAAAGTAGTGTGCCAAGAGAAAAACCACAGCAAAGAGCAAGCCCAGGCCAGAAAGTGAGCCGTGGTCATTTTGTACTGTGAGCACCTGGGTACACAAACTATATTTCCTGGAATCTCCTTCTCTGATTGGTTATGAGTTAGTTGATTAAAAAAAAAAAACTTATAAGTGAACTTTGGAAATAGAAGTGAAGCAGCAGCCATTACTCTGAAAGTGCTGGCAAGTTCCAGCTTGTCCTTTTACTCTCATGCTCTATGTCCAGTTCTTCTTCTTGCCAGCCCTGCTGACCAACAGAGACACCAGGCCCACCAGCCAATACAGCCTTCCACAGACTCACCCACCACCTCTCCTTCACAGTCTCACTCCAGCAGCTGGAACTGCCTGGCTTCACAGATTTTCTTGTAAGTTCCTACAACAACTCCTCCTCTAGACCCTTTCATAGCTTTGGTCAGTATTGAAGATCTTGTTCCCATAATAAATCTTTTATTACATGACACTGTAGGGGAGGAGAAATAATTTTTCCTCTACTCTTCTAGGTTCTTGGCTGAGACCCGCTGTAATAAGATAGATTAACAGGAGAAAAACAAATTTAATTTTGTACATACAGGGCCCCCACAAAGATATGAGACTCAAAGGCATTCAGGCAACTGAGGCTTATATGCCATCCTGAACTAAGGAAAGGGATAGGGGTCTTGGGCTTCAACGGGGAGGAAGATAATTCACAGGAAGGTGAGAAGAGTAGACGTCTGGTAAACAAATGTTTGCCCTGCCACGCAGATTAAGTCTCTCAAATATAAAAAGTTATCTCTGGTAATAGCTCTCCTCCCGGTACAGGCCCCCTTTCTAATTTCTTTTAGGCAGTTAAGGCAGAGGTAAAAAGATTTTCCTGAGTCTGCTGGATCATGACTGCCTTCAGCTTAAAATAATCCACATGTCAAAGTGGCACATTTTGGGGTGGCATATTCTGTTCCCCTTCAATACTCATAGGGGTTCTACTTCCCTGATTAAACTCTGACTCATATAAGATGACAGATGACAGACAAAAGGTGCATTTTCAGATACCTACATCATTCTAAATTTTAAAACACAGATAAAAGTTTTCTTGTTATACAAACACGTTACATATGAAGGGGAAGAAGACGACTATCCTCTACCCACTCTGGGTCCTTTCTGGCTGGGCTACAAATTAAACTGACATGAGACCAAATAGGAGAAGAAAATCAAAGTTTAATAACATGTATAATACATGGGAGAAACTCAGAAAACAGAAACTGAGCAACTCATGGTTTTGACTAAGCTGCTCACTTAAGTATTTTCAGCTAAAGGCAAGGAAGGTGCTGGGGGGTAGTGGTTTGGGATCTCACATGGAGATGGAAATGCAAATGTTTGTCACACAACTCTTTATAGGGCCACCTATAGAGAATGTGGCTGGAGAGACAGAATTTTTGGTAAGATAGGCTTGTTGGTGCCTTTCTTATCACCCTCTATTCTACATTATACAACAGCCATCATATGGTAGTGGCTCCTTCCTGTAACACGCCTTCTATGTTAAACTCTTTAGTCAGCTAGTGGGGGAGGTCAAATGTCCGTCAGAAAAAATAATCAAGGTAAAGAGACACATTTTGAGGTGGCCAATTTTGATCTCCCACACATACAAGTATTAATAAACTTTGATCTCTTTCCATAGTCAGTAAATTTCTTTTTTGCTTGAACCAAGTCAGATTAGCCCGTCAAAAAAAAAAATCTTCTTGACTATTTCACTGAACAACTTTACATAAATAATCACCCAATACCAGAGGCAATCCTTTAAAACTCGATTATTTGGTGTCAGCTCAGAGACGCTGAGAGCTGAAAGGATGCTCCTCCTGACCTTATAACAAGAAAAAAGGCTGAACAGACTTCTGGTGAACTCAATCAGAAAACTGTCTCAGGGCAAACAGACATCATAAAATCTAGAGAGAGGTGCCTTCATGGAGACACAGGAACAGAATATTTGCTTACTTGGGCAAGAAGCCCTAAAGAAGAATAATCAGAATTTTGATGACTTGCTGCAGGCCTAGTGTGGGCAAGTGTAATAGGAGGAAACTCCTGAGACTCACAGTCATGGGGATTTCCTACTCTGGTCGCCTTTTCCTCCTAGAACCCAACCAGGCTCTCCCAGAGAAGATTGGAGAAAGCTCCCCTGCATGGTGCTGGCTTGGGGAGGGAAACTGCAGGCACAGCTAAATCCTCTCCCCTCATATTCCATACAGAACAAAAGGCTAAACCTACAGTGGAAGAAGAAATGACTTCAAAGCCTGTAGCCCAGGGTTCTGGTGGAGTCCCACTACAGTGAGGGAAGTGAACGGAGGCCTATAAAATAAAAGCCTTAATCTCAAGGGGGAAGCACTTCAAAACCATAGCCTAAGGACCTTAGTGTTTACTAATCACCACATGGGGGGCGGGGGGAGGGTGGCCAGGGGGTGGGGAGAACAGGGGGCAAAGGTAGCCCATCCCCAGAGAAAGGACAGGAACACTTCTGAAGGCCACACCCCTGAGACTCCGGTTCACAGTGTCTTCCAAATATGAAAGCATTTAATGGGATACAACCCCAAAAGCATGATCTATAAAAGAAAAAATTGATAAACTGAATTTCATCAACATTAAAAACTTCTGCTCTGTAAAAAATACTAGTAAGAGAATGAAAAGACAAGCCAAAAATTGGAAGAAAATACTTGCATATCACATATCTGATAAAGGACTTGTATCCAGAATATATAAAGAACTCTTAAAACTCAATAGGAAAACAATCAACCCAGTATTAAAATGGACCGAAAAATCGGAAGATCTTGGGGCCAGCCCTACAGTGTAGTGGTTAAGTTCAGCATGCTCCACTTCTGTGGCCTGGGTTCAGATCCTGGGTGCGGGCCTACACCACTCACCAGCCATGCTGTGGCAGCGACACACATATAAAGTAGAGGAAGACTGGCACAGATGTTAGCTCAGGGTTAATCTTCCTCAGCCAAAAAAAAAAAAAAAAAAACCTGAAGATCTTCATCAAAGAAGATATAGGGATGGCAAATAAACACATGAAACACTCAATATCATTTACCATTAGGAAAACGCAAATTAAAACCACAATGAGATACCACTATGCACAGATTAAAATGGCCAAAATCCAAAAAGAGACAATAACATGCTGCCAAATATGCAGACCAACAGGAACTCTTTTTTTTTTTTTTTTTGTGAGCAAGATCAGCCCTGAGCTAACATCCATGCCAATCCTCCTCTTTTTTTGCTGAGGAAGACTGGCTCTGAGCTAACATCTATTGCCAACCTTCCCTCTTTTTTTTCCTTCTTTCTCCCCAAAGCCCCAGTAGATAGTTGTATGTCATAGTTGCAAATCCTTCTAGTTGCTGTATGTGGGACGCCGCCTCAGCATGGCCAGAGAAGCGGTGCGTCGGTGTGCACCTGGGATCTGAACCTGGGCTGCCAGTAGCAGAGCGTGCGCACTTAACCGCTAAGCCATGGGGCCAGCCCCCAGGAACTCTTATTCATTGTTGGGGGGAATGCAAAATGGTCCACCCACTTTGGAAGACAATTTGGCAAACTCTTGTAAAGTTACATGTAGACTTACCATACAACCCAGCAATCACACTCCCAGGTATTTACCCATGTGAATTAAAAACTTATATTCACATAAAAACCTATACATGAATATTTAGCAGTTTTAGTCATATTGTCTAAAAACTGGAAGCAACCAAGATGCTCTTCAACAGGGTAATGGATCACCTCTGTAGCACGTCCATACAATGGAATACTACTAAGTGTTAAAAAGGACTGAGCTATCAATTCATGTAACAACATAAATGAATCTTAAATGCATTTTGCCAAGTGAAACAAGCCAGACCCTATATAACGTATGATTCCATTCATATGACTTTCTGTAAAAGACAAAACTATATGGGCATACCAGATCAGTGGTTGGGGGTGGGAGAAGTGGTTGACTACAAAGAGGAAATACAGGGGAATTTGTAGGGTGATGGAACTGCTCTACATGGTCTTGGGGTGGTGGATGCACGATTTATGCATTTGTCAAAACTCACAGAAACATGCATAACAAAGAGTGAACTTAATGTACACAAATTATATTTTTTAAAAATCAGCCAGGATGTCAGGGGATTCCAACGTGGAATGCAGACTGTGACAAATGAATGTAACTAAATTACTCACATATGGCATAACCTCGCTGAAGTGATTGTGGTAGTGGTGGTGGCAGGGGAGTGGACCTAAGTAACTTTGGGAAACAGTGGTTTGATTAGAAACGGTAAGAATAAATACAAAAAGAACTGTACATCAACACTGTGCTCTAGTTGGTAAATCTATTTCTCCTAGGGAGTGGTTAACAATTCTGAAACTGCTCTACATGTATACTGGGGTTAAATAAGTAACGGATGGTGGACAGTCACAGATAAGAAGGGAAAGCTAGAATGAACTCTGCCCTGTGGTACTGGATTAAAGTCAGAGAAATCAGTATGAACTCACGTTTAGCTTAATATATATACGTAGGATAAATACAGAAACAATTATAGATATGTATGTACATGTCAGTTAGCATACAGCATATATATGTTCTACCATATACATACATACATTACTCTAGCTCTATTCCTGGAGAGAAAGCCATGACATCCCAGTAGCAAAGAGCACTCCCAGAGCTCAGATCCTGATTTCTAAATGCAATTCTCCAATAAAGGCAACCAGGGCTTCTTGGAGAAATGCTTGATTCCAGGGCTAGGATACAGAAAACACAAGATGAGATCAGAACATACCTTCTATCAGAAAGTAAGGAGGTGTTAAAAAAAATTAAAAATTAAAAGGATGGGGTCATATCAAAGGGACACAGGAGTCAAAATGAAGGAATTCCTAACGGCCAAAGCCGGAACAATCTGAGTAACAAAATAAATAATATGCTATTAGATTATAACCCAAAGAATAAAATAAATATCCATGAGTCTACGTTGATATAAATAACTGAATATATAAATAAATGGAGAAGAGATGATCTTCCTCACAGAAGAACTCTAAATAATGTATGTAGATATCACCCTTCCAGGAGGTGGAGCTTACTCCCCTCAACTTTTGAGCATGGGCTGAACTTAATGACTTGCTTCCAAAGAATAAAGTATGAAAAGGGAAAAATGGTAACTTTAGAGCAGAGAAACCCGACAAACACCAACTTAACCAAGCAATGAAGGTAAATGTCACCAGCTATGCCGTGTGGATGTCACGTACTCCCTGATACCTGTGTCAAAACTCACAGATACTCCCTGATACGATGTGATGAGAAGGGGGCTTTTCCATTGTGATCTTCTTTCCAAAAACCTTTTAACTACAGTCTAATTATAAAAAAAAACACCAGACACAAGGGCAGATAGAGGATATTTTACAGGCTACCTGGCCAGTACTCTTCAAAACTGTCAAGGTCATGAAAAATAAGACTGAGAAACTGTCACAGACCAGAAGAGACTAAGCAGACATGACAAGGAAATGGCAATGTGGTATCCTAGATTGGATCTTGGAACAGGAAATTAATGGAAAACCTGGTGAAATCCAAATAAAGTCTCAAGTTAATATTAATATACACCAACATTCTTAGTTTTGACAAATGTATCATGATAATCATATTGGTTTGCTAAGGCTGTCGTAACAAAGTAACACAAACTAAGTGGCTTAAACAACAGAAATTTATTATCTCTCAGTTCTGAAACTATAAGTCTGAGATCAAGATGTCAGCAGGACACACTCCCTCTGAAGGCACTAGGGAAGGATCTGTTCCAGGCCCCTCTCCTAGTTTCTGATAGTTCCTTGGCTTGTGGGAGCATAACACCAATCTTCACATGGCCTTCTCTCCGGGTATGTCTCCAAGTTTTCCCTTTTTATAAGGACAACAGTTATATTGGATTAAGGGCCCACCCTAGTCCAATATGACCTCATCTGAACTAACTACATCTGCAATGACCCTATTTCCAACTTGGCTGCTAAGGAGAAGCCAAGTCTCTAACTTTGTCTCTAGCTCAAGAGCTGTGTGTCTTATGCCAGTATCCATGAAATAATAACAGCCTAACCATGAGCTTGTAATTGGGATAAAATCAAATCCCAGATCCAATGTTGTCCAGCAGCCCAAAAGCCCTCCACTTGCCCCATCCCAATCACAGCCCTCTCCTTCCCCACAACAGTAACAACTATCCATTTTTTAATTAAAAATGCAGTGTGCATCCATAAACACAGTCTGTTCATTTTTAAAAATTGGATATATCTTCAAGTCTTTTAATCTACAGGTTCTCCCTCCATCCCTTTCTTTTCCTCACAATTTATTGGAAAAACCATTTAACCTATACAATTTCCCTGTATGAATTTTGCTGATTGCACACTCATGCTACCCACTTATTTTTAACGGCTATGCATTCTTAAATATCAGTTTAATCAGTCCCCTACTGATAAGCATTGGGTAATTTCCAATTTCTGCTATTAACGGTGATGCAGGAATATCTCTAAGCAGGGCTCTTTGAGCACTTAGGCCAAGTATGTAATTACAGAGGGCCAGACTTTGACTAAAGACTATTATGGAATCTTCTACTGTTAATGCCAATAGAATGATGTAAATGAGTGAATGAATAGAATGATTTTTTTTCCTATCTAAAAAATTCAGGGCCTTCTCAAAGCCTGAAAACAACTATTGGTTCATTAATCAAAACCATTCATGCAAAAGGACAGAAGGGAAAAAGATGAAGTCTCTAGTATTAGCCTCATTTATATATATGTTCATTAATTCTACAGAAAAATTAAACCTCTTTTCTGAAAATATCACAAACTCTTAACTAAAACCTAGAAAAGGTTTCCATGAAGAGAAATTTATCATATTAGGAAAGATTATAGAGACAAGAGTCAGAAATGAACTTCTCATATAATCCAAAGTGTGTGTGTGTTGGGGGGGAGGAAGGGGGGAGGACAGAATGGGTAAGGAAAACAGAGAAAGAAAAGACAAAGTGTTTCTAGCCAGAGCCATTATATTCTAAAGAAGGAAAAGAGATTTAAGGTGGAAATTAAGGCTTGCTTAAATCTTTATTGGACATTAAGGAAAGACAACAGGTTCACATTTGCTTATATTTTCTTAATTAGAAAAAACTGTTTATTTTAACTTACCATTTAAGGTTTTCCATGGGCATTATGCTAAGAGGTTGACATAAAAACTTTTCACTTAATCCTCAAAACAACTTTATCAGTTCAATACCTGGAGCTCCTTTCCACAGATAAGGAAACTAAGGCCGGGAAAAGTTCAATTACTTGCCTGTCCTCACACAGCTTTGGGGCAGGAGCAGGATTCAAATCTAGGTTTATCTCATTCCAAAGCCAATGCTCTAAGTATTATTAAGGGTCATAAACTGACTCTCCCAATTATCTTCTTCAAACTATATAATCCCACCTACTGTCACCCACTCCACAGAACCTTTTCCACTCCTGTAATGACTGGGTAACCCATTATTTCCACCCATTCAAAGAAGAAATGTGAAGGAAACTTGCTAAAATGTATGGACACCATCAACACACAGCTTTGTGCTGAACTGAATGCACGAAGTTTGCCAAAATAAAATCCATGAGACACACATAACTTGGAATATCTACTCTGCTGGAACACGGAACTATTCTGGCAAAATGCACAGTAGTAACGTTCCCCGAAGTGTACAAAAAGATGTTTATTGCTGCTACGTGGAAGGAGGAAAAAAACTCATGGTCAAATCATTTTGGGACAAACTTAAACCAATATAAATAAGTTTCATTCCTATAAGACTTTGCAGTCTTCAACATGCAAATACACAATGCAAACTTTTAAAATACAATAAGCAGCATATTTCTTACTTGATCGAAGAACTTTCTTTTTTTTTCATGGAATCTCTCTTGGGACTTGCATTTTGCAGGCTATATTTTGGAAAACACTTTAGAGACTTCATAAAAACATTGTGAGAAATGAACCTTTCCATTGAGGAAAATTCAGTGCCTGGTACATAACAGGTATCCCAAAAATGCTTAATAAGTTGAATGAATAATCCATCATTTTACTGATGCAGTCCTGCTGTAACACAAGCCTGAGACAAGCTTTACACTGTGGATACCCAAGTCCCAATCTTAAGCATACACCTTTCACGATATATAACATCCACTGCCATTGAACAGGGTTGCAACTCAAAGACATACTCAGGGAAATATTCTACGTTTAGCAGAACATGATTTCTTTTAACCCATCTTACTGACTTTCCTCTTTATCCAGTCTCATATCCTTCCTACTACTAAGATTTTCATCAACTTCTAGCCAATATTGAAGAATACCATTAAATTTAAATTATTATAACACAAATATGACACACCAAAGCACAAGTATGATTCTTAGGATCAAAAAACATTTAATAAATGCTGATTACTCAAGCTTCACTCAATCCTTCCTGACTTCAAACTGGGTCAGTGAAGTCCTCCACGCGGCACTAGTTTAGAGAGTCTCTCAAATCGTCCTTAGCTGGGCTCTGTTTTCTCGCCTTTTGTAATATCACCTATTTTCCATCCTCAATTATTACTTGTAAGCAGCTGGTCCAAACCTGCATCTATATCTTTACTTCTCCAGAGGCCCAATCCCTTATTTCCAAATACCTGCTATAATTACGGGAGTCACTAGACGGCACCCCAAACTCAACTTGTTAAAAGCCAAATTTACCACAAATCTCTCTCCACAAAATCTCTCTCTCCTCCTCCGTTCCCTAAGGTAACACATCACAACTAAAGGCATCACATTTTCTCAGTCAACAAAGCTCAAAATGTTGGTCTTTGATTTCTACCTGTTCTCCTTTCCTCTCTGCCAACAACTTGAGGCAGTTACCAAGTACCAAAGAATCTTATTTCTAAAATGACTCTGTTATCTATCCATTACTTTCCATTCTCATTGCCCTAGCCACACAGCATTATAATTTTCCTTTTTTGCAGATTTCCAGAATCTTTGCCCAATGGTCTATCCTTCACACTGCCATCAGAGAAATTTTGCTACAGCACAATTCTAATCTTGTCACTCCCAATCAAAAATATTTAGTGACTCCCCACTAACTTCAAAAACATCCAAGTTACCTGACATGGGCTTCAAGTCTCTCCACATCTGCCCAGGTAAACTCTCTCGGCCCACTGCCACACTCACTGCATTCCTTATAATGGATACTCAGAAAGCCCTGAATGTGACCTCCTTTCTCCTATCTTGCAGTTCTTGCCACCAAAGAATAAGCATATTGTGTAATAGAAAGAAAACACATTTTGGAGTCAGATGAACCCAAACATTAGTTTTGCCACTCACTACAGTACACCCTCAGGCAAGTTACTCTCAGAGCCTCAATTTCTGCAATTGTAAAATGGAGATAACAGAATCAACTCTTAGGGTTACTATATGAATTTCCACTACCTCCCATCCCTACTTGTTGAAACCCTTGATCATGCTTTAAGGCCCAGACGAAATAAATTATATTCCTCCAGTAAGCTTTCATTGGTTTCAAAGTCAACATCAGTCTATCCCACCTTTGTTCACACCTTTAATTTATGTATTTGGCCTTTTTACCACATTTTATTAGTACATATTTCTCTCTTTCATTAGACTATTCATTTCTTAGGGTCAGGAACTGTCTTTTCCATAACAGTATTTCAAAGTGCTTAGTCAAGTTCTTTGCATACACGAAACAAACAATAAATGTCTGTTCAGATGGCACAGATTATAAATTGGTTGATACTGATTCTAGATCATCATCTGGACATAGAGCATAAGAACACGATTGCTGTCATGAAAATATGTGCAGTATCATTTCATGAGTCCAATCGGTATACTTTCATACTGAAGAGAACTACTTTCTGAAAGAAAAAAGAAGTTTTCTCCATGTCCAGTTCAAAACTATGTGGAAGGAATGAGCTTTTGCAAGTTAAATTAAAATGCTGTATAAGAGTTTAAAATAGAACATTATGGAGAAAGAAGTCTTTCTGTGAATATCTTTGTAGTAAAAATACCTCCAGATCCGCTATGGATACAAATGACACCTCCTTAATAGGTTCCACTACTTTGCATTAGCTTGACAAACCCCATCTGCAGAAATGCAGAATGTTGGCCTCCTTTTAAGGTTCTATTCTTCATCTAGTATCTTGGAAGGGTCACAAGAAATGTCACACTATTATCACAAATCATAAGTCTGCCTACAATACTGCCATCAATGCCACATTTCCATCACTCCACTATGAAATAAAAAGGGCTGTTGCTCTCTACTGGCTCTCTTAGAAGGGTCACAGAAGGACTGTTTGGGATATGGCCTCTCTATCTCTGAAGTACATGTGAAAAACCAACATTGGGACCTAGAACCACTCAGTCCTCAGGCTGTCGATGAGAGTCAGGTTTATCTTCCTTCCCTCAGTGTGGTTTATGCCCCAGGTCACCAGAGCCCCCAAGTGATCTGGATTCTGTTATGGCTTTCTATTTCATCTGTGTGCATATGTCTAAATATGAATCACTGACATTGTTTTAAGTTCTTTTTCCAGGAAATTCCTCAGCCCCCATGTATATCAGCTGACTAAAATAAATAAGGGTAGGAAAGGATATCCCAGTCTTCACATGCCCATCTCTACTTAGGCTTACCTGAGAAACAGTCTGCATAGTCACTTAGTGCCCACGCTACCAGAGGCTGTAGAGTGCAGAAGGTAAGTCTATGGAGCCAGATCGCCTGGATTCAAATCTCATCTATTTACTAGCTGTGTGACATTGGGGCATATTACTTAGCCTCTCTGTCCCTCAATCTCTGATCCATTAAATAGGGATAAGGCCATAATCTCTTAACCAAAAAAAACTCTTGGGTCCAGATGCATTTCAGAATTCAGAAAATTTTCTAGATTTTCAAAAGCTAACACAGTACATATTACATACTATGTAAAACACCTCAAGTGGAGTCTGGGTCAGTACACTGTAATCAAATGCTTTAATACTTCTGCACCAAACCATGAATATTTGCACTAGTGAGGATAAAGACAAAAAGAGCTTCAAGTATGTTTAGCTGAGATTTTGCCAGGCAATCAAACTTTTAGTTTTGAGGTTTCAGAATTGCAGATAAAAGATCTGTAGTTTTTACTCCATACAACTTTAATGCGAATCAACTGAGCTAATCCATATCAAGTACTTGGAATAGCACCTAGCATGCAGTAAGTGCTATATCAGAGTGACCTGTCACTTTTTTGTTCAAGGTACTTGTCAGGCTGTATGAGGGTGTCTTAGTCCACTGGAACTACTAAAACAAAAATACCACAGACTGCGTGGCTTATAAAACATACATTTATTTCTCACAGTTCTAGAGGCTGAGAAGTCCAAGATCAAGGGATCTGCAGATTCGGTGTCTGGTGTGGTCCCATTTCCCGGTTCACAGATGGCTATCTTCTCACTGTGTCCTTCCTCCCAAGGTAGAAGAAGTGAGGGAACTCTCCAGGGTCTCTTTTATAAGGGCACTGATCCCATTCATAAGAGCTCCACCCTCCTGACCTAATCACCTCCCAAAGGCCCCACCTTTAAATACCATCACACTGGGGATTAGATTACAACATAGGAATTTGGAGATGACACAAAAATCCAGTCTGCAGCAGAGAGATACAAAAATAAAAATTATGTCTTCCTTGCAATGTGATAAACTAAGGACACCTAAGCTTTGGAAGGGTACTGTTAGTACAATTGTAGCTAACACGTATAAAATGATTATTATTTACCAAACACTGTGCTAGATTTTTTAATGAATTATCTTATTTATTATCCATAAGCACTCTAAGGTGGATACTATTATCCATATTTTATATATGTCAAAAAGGAGGCTGAGGGGCTGGTCCAGTGGCGCAGCGATTAAGCCTGTGTGCTCCACTTCGGCGGCCCAGGGTTCGCAGGTTCGCATCCCGGGCATGCACTGATGTACAGCTTGTCAAACCACGCTGTGGCGGCATCCCATATAAAGTAAAGGAAGATGGACACGGATGTTAGCCCAGGGCCAGTCTTACTCAGCAAAAAAGAGGAGGATTGGCATCGGATGTTAGCTCAGGGCTGATCTTCCTCACACACAAAAAAAAAGAAGGCTGAGAGAGACTGAGTAATCTGCCCAAGATTACGTAGTGGACCCATTGTTAAACCCAGCCATTCTGACCTGAAGATCTATGCTCTTATCCATAACCTTACGTCACCTCCTACCACTTATGTGTGTCTTGACCCTATAAAATTGGGAACCATAGTGTACCAAGGTCAAGAAAACATGCCAGTATTTCTACTTCCCTAACAACGACATTTTAAGTTATACATCATAACCTAATAATGCCAGCAAAACAAAGTCCAAACTTACCAAATGTTGCAGTACGATATTAGTCCTTCTGAAGGAATTAAACCTGAAACAAATGTAGAATACAATGAACACAATAATGTGGGTAGTCATGTCTCAATCTATACATACTATATTCCCTTTCACTTTAGCATCTTCTAAACGGTAGTAGAACAGAAGTTTAAAAAAAAAAGAAGGGTTTAACTCTCCTCCATTGCTGGTGGGAACACAAAATGGTACATTCACTTTGAAAGACAGCTTGGCAGTTTCTTACAAAACTAAAACATACCCTTACCACATGATCCAGCGATTGCACTCCGTGGCATTCACTCAAATGAGCTGAAAACCTACATCCACAAAAATACCTCCACACGAATATTTATGGCAGCTTCATTCATAATAGCCAAAATGTGGCAGTAACCAAGAGGTGCTTCAATAGGTGAATAAACAAACTGTGGTATATCTATACAACGGAATATTCCTCAGCAATAAAAACAAATCAGCTATCATTCCACAAAAAGGCACAGAGGAAACTTAAATGCATACTAAGCAAAAGAAGCCAATCTGGAAAGGCTATACATTATATGATTCCAACTACAGAATTCTGAAAAAGGTAAAACTCTAGAGACAGTACAAAGATCAGTGGTTGCCAGTGGTGTGGGGAAGGGACAGAGGGAAGAACAGGTGGAGCACATGAATATGCAGGGCCGTGAAACTAGTCTGTACGATCGTAATGGCAGAGACATGTCATTACACATTTGTCAAAATTTTCTGCTAAATTTTTCTGTAAACCTAAAACTGCTCTAAAAAATAAATCCATTAATTGAAAAAAAAAAAAGTTTGGTAGGGGCCATGCCGGTGGCACAGTGGTTAAGTGCGTGCACTCCGCTTCAGCGGCCGGGGCTTCGCAGGTTCGGATCCCAGGCGTGCACCAACGCACTGCTTGTCAAGCCATGCTGTGGTGGCATCACATATAAAGTAGAGGAAGATGGGCACGGATGTCAGCCCAGGGCCAGCCTTTCTCAGCAAAAAACAGGAGGATTGGCACTGGATGTTAGCTGAGGGCTGATCTTCCTCACAAAAAAAAAAAAAAAAAGTTTGGTAAAGATGCAACAGCATCCTCAGATATTGTTGTCAGATGTAAATTGGTATTGTCTTTCCAGTAGACAATCTGGAAATACAGATCCACAACCTTTAAAATGATCATACCCTTAGACCTAATAATTACGCAAGCATTTGTATTAAAGAAATCTCAGAGATATGATCAAAGTTTGATTTATAAAGATGTTCACAACTATTTACCTAAGGGAAAAAGTGGAAATGAAGTAAATATCTAACAATATAGCAATAATTTAAAAACTGTCATCTAGGGCCGGCCCTGTGGCTTAGTGGTTGAGTGCGTGCGCTCCACTGCTGGCGGCCCGGGTTTGGATCCTGGGCACACACCAACGCACCGCTTCTCCGGCCATGCTGCGGCCACGTCCCACATACAGCAACTAGAAGGATGTGCAGCTATGACATACAACTATCTACTGGGGCTTTGGGGGAAAATAAATAAAATTATATAAAAAAAAAAAAAGAATAGTGGAGGGGGGAAGTGGAGAAGGGGCATGACGAAACGCGGACTGTTGGAAATTGTCTCCATCCAGATGATGGTTACAGGACTGTATACACAAGTAAAAGTTCACTAAGCTATAGACTTCAGAATAGCACATTTAAGTACTTTATGTATGTTATAATTAACTAAGTACGTAAAAGCAACACAGGAAGGGTAGTGATTGGAAGGAGCATGAGAAGGGATTCTGGATGTTGGTACTATCTTGTTTCTTGATCCAGGGGCCAGTGAAATGGGTATGTTCGGTTTGTGAAAACTCATCAGATTGTATCTTTATGCTCCCAAAAAGAAATGACTTTTAAAATTTTCCCAAAAAGAAATGACTCTTGCCCTTGAGAAACTCAGAGTATAGTGAGAGAGAGGCATACAAAAATACTGTAGTTAGAATATACTGGGATGCAAGCTAAATAAGAAGTGAAATTGAAGATGTATAGAGAGAGGTCCAAGTTGGAATAAGTAGCAGCAGCAGCCCGATAAGGACTGTGCACGTGTGTAGATACATACACTATCTGATGGCACTGATAAATTACCAACTTATTAATTTTTCAAGAATATTTTGACATTATTTGAGGGGCAATAGTTTAGCTAAGGCATTTTTCTAAAAAGGCAATATGACCATTGTTACTACTTGTAACCACATCTTAGATGACTGAATTTATAAAAATATTTGTAATAAAATTTACTTTTCAAAATTTATATTACTTCCCTTTTATATTACATTCAAATTGAATACTACTACAAAAAAGAGGGAAATCACTAATTTGTCTAAATCAGTCACACTTCACATTCCTAGACTAGCATATTTTGAATTTGCCTTACCACAAGTAACCTATTTTTATCATAGCCCATTAATTCCACAACTTGTCTGCTCATTAGAATCACCTGAGGGCTCTTGTAAACATTCCAAAGCCCAGGTCATCTCCAAGACCAATTAAATCAAACTCTGGAGGTGGGACACAAACATAGGTATTTTATTTGAAGCTCCCCCAAATGATTCCAAAGTGCAGGCCAGTTGTCATTAAAATCAATACTTTAAAAAGTAACCTGAAGTGACAGATCCTACCTTATCTAGGAGTATTTTCTAAATAGGGATTTCATAGACTTTTAAAATGTGAACTATACTTACCCTGAAGCACCATTTCTAAAAAATTTTTTCAATTTAACTCACTTTTATC